>NC_138873.1:3324778-3987168 GCF_965194805.1 Balaenoptera borealis | reverse complement strand
TGTGTAGTTGCTTTTGTTTTTAACCTTACAGACTCTTCTCATTTCTAACAGCACTCAGGTCAGCACCCTTTCACTCACCCTTTCAGAGATGTTATATGATACATTCGTAATATAGTTAGATTGTTTTGTCACATTCATTTGTCTGCATTCCATCCTAGAACCTTCCCACCTCATAAAGGATTCTTTTAAAATTTACATACATTAAGTTCACTCTTTGTGCTGTAAAGTTCAATGTATTTTATAGTTGTGTGTGTCTATCCTTACAATATCATAAAGAAATCCCCTGCGCTTCATCTCTTTAACACCCTTCCACTGGCCCCCAAGTCCCTGGCACCCACTGATCTTTTTACCATAATTATAGTTTTGTCTTTTCCAGAATTTCATAGAAGTGGAATCACACCGTGTGTAGCCTTTTCAGACCAGCTTTTTTCACTTAGAAATATGTATTAAGCTCCACTCATGTCTATTCATAGCTTGATAGCTTATTTTTTTTTATTACTGAATAATATTCTATTGTATGGATGCACCACAGTTTGCTTATGAATTCTCCTATTGAAGGACATTTTGTTTGCTTTCAGTTTTTGGTGATTACAAAAAAATGCTGATATAAACATCCATGTGTACATCTTAGTGTGGAGATACATTTTCAAATCTGTTGGTTAAGTAACTAAGAATGTGAAAGTTGGACTGTATGATAAAGCTACATGTAGCTATGTAGAAACTATCAAACTATCTTCCAAAGAGGTGGTAAAATTTTGCATTCCTACCAGCAATATATGAGAGTTCCTGATGCTCTGCATCCTCACTAGCATTCGGTAATGTCAGTGATTTAGATTTTAGCCATTCTAAACATGTGTAATGGCTTGTAATTTTTTCTTTTAATTTGCACTTCCCTAATTATAAATGATGTTGAGCATCTTTTCACATTCTTCTCTTCCACCTCATATATTCTTTGGTGAGGTTTTGTTCACATCTTTCTGGTTTTTTGACATTACCTTTTAAGAATTCTTTGCATAATTTGGATACAATTCCTTTATCAGATATGTGTTTCCCAAACTTTTTCTACAGTCCGTTGTTTGTTTTATCATTCTCTTAAGAGTGTCTTTCGAAGAACGTAAATTTTTCATTGTAATTGGGTACAACCTATTCATTATTTTCTTTCATGGATTGTGCTTTTGATGTTCTATCTTAAACTCATTGCCAAACCTAGGTCTCTTATATTTTTTCCTATTTTTTTTAGAACTTTTATATTTTTCCAATTTCCATTTTGGCCTAGGGTCCATTTTAATTTTAGTTTTGTGAAAGTTGTAAGGTTTGGGGTCTAGGTCCATGCTTTTGCCTATATACAGTGAATTGTTCTACCCCCATTTGTTGAAAAGTTTATCCTTTCTCCATTGAATTGCCTTTGATCCTTGGCAATATTTTTGTCAACTTCTGGATGCTATTTCACTGAACTATATGTCTATTTGTTTACCATTCCATTCTCTCTTGACTATTATAGCTTTATAATAAGAGTTGAAATCAGCTTAGTGTCAGTCCTCCAACTTTGTTCTTCATTAGTACTGTATTGTCTATTCTATGTCTTTTGTCTTTCCATATATATCTTAGAATGAGTTTATTGATACCTACAAAATCACTTGCTGGGATTTTGATTAGGATGGCATTGAATCTATAGATCAAGTTGTTTCCATATTTTGTCATTGTGAACAATGCTGCAATGAACATAGGGATGCAGATATCTCTTTGACATAGTAATTTCATTTCTTTTGGTTATATACCCAGAAGAGGGATCACTGGATCATATGGTAGCTCTATTTTTAATTTTTTTGAGGAAACTCCATACTGTTATCCAAAGAGTCTGAACCAATTTACATTCTCATCTACAGTGCACAAGGGTTCCCATTTCTCCACATCCTTGTCAACGCTTGTTATCTTTTGTCCTTTTGAAAATAGCCATTCTAATAGTGTATGGTCATATCTCACTGTGATTTTGATTTGCATTTCTCTGATGATTAATGATGTTGAGCATTTTTTCGTATATCTCTTGGCCATCTGTGTGTATTCCTTCTGAGAAACACTTATTCAGGTCTTTTACCCACCTTTTAATAGGGTTTCTTTGCTATTGAGTTGTATGAGTTCCTCACATATTTTGAATATTAATCTCTTATCATATGTATGGTTTGAAACTATTTTCTCCCCTTTCGTAGGTTATCTTTACACTCTGTTGACTGTGTTCTTTGATGTGCAGAAGATTTTTAGTTTGATGTAATTCTATTTTTGCTTTCGTTGCCTCTTCTTTTGGAGTCATATTCAAAAAGAAAAACCAAGCCAAAGTCATGAAAATTCTTTCCTATGTTTTCTTCTAATAGTTTTATAGTGTCAGTTTTTAATTATTTCATCTATATTTAGTTGATTTTGTATATGGATTGAATAGGGTCCAATTTCATTCTCCTGCATGTGGAAAAATCAGTTTTCCCAACACCATTTACCGAAGAGACTGTCTTTCCCCATTATGTGTTCTTGACACCTTTGTCCAAAATCAATTCACCATAAATGCATGGACTTATTTCTGGGCTCTGTAGTCTGTTCCATTGCCCTATATGTCTGTTACACCAGTACCATGTTGTCTGATTACTATACTGTGGTAGTATATTTTGAAATAAATGTGTGATGTTCCAGCTTTGTTCTTCTTTCTCAAGACTGTTTTGGCTATTTATGGTTTTTTTGTGGTTCTGTATGAATTTTAGATTTTTTTTCTATTTCTGAGAACAATGCTATTGGAATTTTAATAAGGATTGCATTGAATCTATAAATCACCTTGAGTAGTATGGACATTTTGACAATATTAATTCTTTTAATCCATGAACATGGGAAATCTTTCTATTTGTTTATGACTTCTTCAATTTGTTTATCAGCATTTTATAGTTTTCAGTGTACAAATCTTTCACCTACTTTGTATAATATAATCACCCAATAAATTGTTACTATTATTACCTTAAACAAACAGTTTGGGATCATTAGATCATTAAGAATAAGAAAAATAAAAGATTTTTACTGCTACTTATTCCTACCCTGATGCTTTTCCTTTCCTTGTGCAGAGCCAAGTGTATGATCGAAATTATTTTCCTTCTCCCTGAAAATATTATTTTAACATTTCTTTCATTGTAGGTCTTCTGGTGATGAACTCTTTCAAAACTTTTTTTGTCTAAGAAAGTCTTTATTTCTCTCTCACTTCTGAAGAAAATTTTTGATGGATAGATAATTGAGAGTTGGTGAGGGGTTTTCTTCTTTCAACATTTTAAATACTTTACTCCAGTCTCTTCTTGCTTGTACAGTTTCTGATGACAACTCTTTTTCTTTTATATTTAAGATGTTTTGTTTTCCCTGACTTTTTCAATATTGTTTCCTTGTCTTTGGTTTTCTAAAGTTTGAATATGCTATGCCTAGGTATAATTTATTAAATTGTTATCCTATGTGTTGTTCTCTCAGTTTCCTTGTTCTATAACTTGTTGTCTGTTATTAATTTTGGAAAAAGTTTGTCCATCATTACTTCAAATAGTTTTTTCTACTCTGCTTCTCCCTTCTTCTTCTGGTATACCAGTTATACACTTTGAAGTTGTCCCACAGATTTGGAGATATTCTGTTCTTTTTTTTTTTTTTTTAATTTTCTCTATTTGCATTATTGCTTGAAAAATTTTTATTGACTTATCCTCAAATTCACTAATTTTTTTCTCAGCCATAACCAATCTACTTATGAGCCCATCTTTTACTTTTTCTTTTTATTTCTGACATTTACTTTTGATTTTTTTCCTTAGACTGTCTTTCTGCTAATATTACTCATTTATTCTTACATGTTGCTTTTTTCCATTAGAGACCTTAATGTATTAATCATAGTAGCTATTTTAAACTTTTTATCTAATAGTTCCAATACCTGTGTGTGCTTCTGGTGTGTGTTTTGTCTCTTAACTGTATATTTCCTTACCTTTTGTAATTTTTCATTGAACTTCAGACGCAATGTACCAGATAAGAGGATCTGATGTAAATGGACATTAGGGTGAAGTTTTGTGTTCTGGCTGGAAGTTTGACTGTTTCATCTTTGCTGCAGTTGTAGGTGCCAAAGACCTCAAATTCCTCTGGTGTCCCTGCTTTTGTCTCCCTGTTAATTTGGGGGTTCCCTAAATACTTCTCCTCAGAGACAGTCTGCACCTTGCAGCTCTTTCAGCTGTAACTGGAGCTCTGTTGGTGTGGTAAAAGGGTGTGGGAGAGCAGAAACATTTCATAATATTATGAATAAATCTCAGATTCTCACTGGGTTTGTGTCTCTGGGCTGTGAACTCCAGGAGTGTTTCTTAGTTCCAACCCCCGTTAAGTATTCTACCACTTCAAATCTCCAGAGGCTTCTGCTCCAGATAAATAAGTATATTTCATCTATAACTCTCTGGATTTTCCTATCTCTCTGGATTTTGGGGTGGTACTTTGCCTTGTGACCTCAGTTCTCTGAGGAATCCAAGAAAAGTACTTGATATTCAGTTTGTTCAGATTTTTCATTTTATAAGGATAGGAGTGACAACTTTTAAGCTCTTTACATGTCAGAGATGAAAGAAAAAGTTCTAGGTAATCCCACTTTTAATCTAGAAATTAGCTCTAATTTTACCATGCTCTGTAGCCCATTCTAAACTCACTAGGTAATGCTATCACAAAGGAAAATATACCATAATATCACATAACTTCACTTTCTGAGACTACCTAAAAGACTTTACCTTTCCTTCTGACAGTAGCAATGCACTTTTATCTTTATTATATTAGTCTGTATTGGGAGAAATAAAAAATTATCTACAAAACTGAAAACTAAATTTTAAGATGCAGTGTTAAAAATGGACATATCATAATGTAGAATCAGGCAGAACAACGTTAACTATGGCAGGGCAAGAAAGATCAGGAGGGACAAAAGCAAAGGACTAGAGGTATTTATTGATGTACAACACAAGTTGAAGAGAAAGGAACTAGGTCATATTGAGAACACAGCTATCCAAAGAGTCCAACTAAATAGTAATGAGAGCCAGCTCAGTGTCAAAGATTCCAACATAATTTAATATTTAGTGAATAAATGTTAGGCAGCAGGTGACTCTACCAATAGTATCAGGGAAGTCTGGCCAGAGGACCCTATGCTGGGTTAGGTTCTGGTACAGAATTTAGTCTGGGGTGGGGAGAAGGGTAGTAGTAAGAAGGAAAGCATTTACTTAGAATGAGGTAGAGCCAAATCATAGAAGCACTTAGCAATCAGGAAAATTTCTAAGTCAGCTGAAGAAAGTAGAAGTGAAATTCTCAGAATTGGGTAAATAAGTACAGCTCCACTCAAAGTAACTTGTATGCTGTTGGGCTAGATACAATAAATGTCTTCCACATATGGTTAAAATTAATCCTTGGAACGGAGGTGAGATTCGTCCTATGAATATATATCAGGTGGCCCCAGGTATAAAAACAATATGACCATAGAGGCTGAGGAACAGTGCCTGGCAATTACTATGAATATGAAGTTACAGAGTCCTCTACTGTAATCATATCAGTTCTGTATAAAGAGAGAGGAGGAGGGAGTGAGGTAGAGAACTGGAGACATGAATGCACTTTTCCTAACATAATTTTGCAATTGAATGTGCCTTGTGGCTATTTGTGCTAATGTTTTAACATTGCTCCACGAGCTACTGCAGTAGAAAGACAAGTTGTTTTTCCATAGTCATGGGGTCATAAATCCAGTTTCATATAATTAAACAACATTTTGCAGGAAAAAAGCAAAATGTTGAAATGTGTGGAGGAGTTTAAGTTAGGAAGTACTGACCTAAGGAAAATATTGTATTTTCCTTTATTTAAGGACCATCTAATTTAAAATAATATCTAATTAATAATACTAAGTCCAATTACAAAAGCAAAATTTAATATTCAACAAAACGGCGAGTAGATGCTATCTCAATCAATGATAAATGGATATTCTTAAAATGCATTTTGAGCCAATTTGCCAACGAAAAAAGTATAAAATTATAGATTTTTCTTGTTAGCTTTATCACGACAATATTTACATGATTAAAGATTGAATTTTATACTAAAAACCATATTTTGGAAGAAAATATAGATTAATATTTATATAATCTTGGGGTTAAAGAAATGTTCCTGCTCTTTTTGTTCTATTAACAGCTAGGTAAAATCTGGTATGGAATATATGCAACCAGATTCCAGGAAATGTTTGCGTTAACACCATCCGTAATGGAGATCATTGGCCTCTGTGTAAAAGTCACAAATACAATAATTCACACTGATATTTGGGCATGTTCTCACTAATTCTTGACCCCTAAAACCACTCCAACCTTTGGTGACCCACATCAATATTTAGCACAGTTGGTTTAAGTGTATAACATTTTTGGAATCTTCTCACAAAAGCAGGTGTTCCCTGGCAATTCTAAATAAAAACAAAGCAACAACCCAGCAAATCTGAGGGCATTCTGATTTCAACTAGAGGATGGAGAAATACTTTCCAACTATGACCCCAAAGGCAGAAATCTTAGAGAGAAAGACTAAGAGATTTGGTAACATAAATAATTGAAAAACCTGTATAGCCCTGAAAAAACAAACATAAGTAAGGATGAAAAGTAAACGAAAATCTGAAAAAAAAATGGCAACTTATGTCACAAAAAGGGTTACAATTCTTACTATTTACAGGAATTGTTATCAATAGAAAAACAGGCTGATGCATGAATAAACAAACCACTAAAGAAGAAATACAGATGCTGAGAACACACATAAGTGTTGTTAAAAAGTGCAATCTCACTAGCAACCAAAGAAATGGAAATTAATAATGGGACAATCTTTTATTAAATGTTTTAATCAATGAAAATACCTAATATTTGAGGGAATAAGTGAAAATTTACATGTAAGCACACTGTTTAGGGTGCAAATTGGCACAGGCTTTCTGGCAGACCACTTAAGTGTACATCAAATGACTTTTCGAAAGTAAGAATCCTACTAGGAAAGCAGCAGTTCTACTTCTAGGGATTTATTCCAAAGAAGTAGTTAGAGAAACGTCCAATTATGCATTGAATTAATGCATAATGGCTACCATTTACAATACATTTACTGCATTCGAAGAACAGTGCTAAACACCTCACAAGTGGTATTTAAGTTCATTGTCACGAAGCCCTGTGGGTATTATCCCCATTTGCACATGAAGAAACTAAAGGCTCAGAGCAGTTTTGAAACATGTCCAAGTTCTCACAGCTATCTACAGAATGAAGCCGGGATTCAAACCCAGTCTACACACATCGTATGCCTGCATACTCCACCATAATGCCTTCTTTATGGATGTTTACTGTACTCATATTTAAAATAGCAAATTTATAAGGAAGAAGAAAAAGAAGAGGAGATGGAAAAAATAAAGCTGAACATAACAGGACATTTATTAAAATTTCATGTGAATTCATGCAATTTTATATATAAAATTTATATTTATATATAATAATTTTATATAATAATAATATATAATAATAATGCACATTAGGAATGATGATTAGATTAAATTCATTAATCAGAAATGCTGTTTCTGGTATACATAGAACAATAAACAAAACTTTTTTTTAATAAATTTATTTATTTATTTTTGGCTGTGTTGGGTTTTTGTTGCTATGCGTGGGCTTCTCCTTGCAGTGGCTTCTCTTGTTGTAGAGCACAGGCTCTAGGGGTGTGGGCTTCAGTAGTTGTGGCACACAGGCTCAGTAGTTGTGGTGCACTGGCTTAGTTGCCCTGTGGCATGTGGGATCTTCCCGGACCAGGGATCGAACCCGTGTCCCCTGCACTGGCAGGCGGATTCTTAACCACTGCGCCACCAGGGAAATCCTTAAATAAAACTTCTATATACAAGTAAGTATATGCATAGAAATGTTTAAAATTCTACACAGTATAGTTTAGACAATTTTATAGTTTCTTATTACCCTGCATGTTATATTTTTTCCAAGGAATATATATTTATTTCTTATTTCTTATATTTCTTATATATTAAATTTTAAAAGTGAATCAAATGTTGAACTGCAGTGCAACAGTTAAGGAATCAAAGTCCCTGGGAGTTTCAGGCCATCTGAAATCTGAGTGTTTTGTGAACTTTCTTATTTAGGAAGACCAGAGCTCCATGTCACTAGTGAATTTAAACTGTACTTCCATGCAGCATAAAATAACACAATATTGTAAAACAATTATACTCCAATAAAGATTTTAAAAAAATGTACTTCCCCCAAATATTTGGTTGGCAAGTTAAGAAGAAAAAGAGCTTCTCAGCTCTTAAATTTTTCTTTCTAGTAATGCTTCTATATAATATATGTGTGTGTGTGTGTATATATATATATATATATATATATATATATATATATATATATACATATATATATGTATATATATATACATATATATATGTATATATATATATATATATATATATATATATATATATATATATCCCCAGTTTTCTTTTATTTAGGAAAAGCTAGTTTAAAATATAAGAAACATGTACCCTTCAGTTGGAAAATATTTACACTAAATCAGTGAGCAAAATTTCACTGATCAGTTTGTGTTATATGTCCATGAAGTGGAGGAGGGAAGATAGCTGACCTCCACATCTCTTTAAACATCTCTTGCCTTTGCCACTGTGAAATTTTAATAACCACACCAAGGAGGGAACGAACAGGTCACTAATGTCCTCTGTGTGTGTGTTTGTTCCTTGGCAAAGGATTCCTTGGCAGACAAGTGAAGGTGGTGGTTTACTGTCCATTAAAATGTGCTACTAAGCAGAAAGAAAAAAGCTTCTGCCCAGCGCCTGCCCTGGTCCCTGGGCCCTGGCTCTCTGAATGGTGTAGGTGCGGGAAGCTAATGAACCTTTTATATTGCCAGTCGTAAAAAGGGCCAATGGCTCTCCGTGCAGTAATGGACTCTACAGTGAAACCTGCCTAACAAGCTTCACAAGGAACTATGAGAAAATCAATTGCCTCATTGAGGTTAGTCTCACATAGCTTTGCAGCAAAATAATCTAGTGGAGGTCAATCCACTGCTGTTTCATGAAAATTAAAAAATGGCTTTTGAACCGTGTTTCCCTCAATTTTAAAAGAACAAATAGATTTTCCACTCACTCAGCCACAGTTGTCTTTATCACAAGTCAAAAACAACCAGAAAAAAAAAAGACAACAAAAATGAATGAGGAACATAATCATTGTTTTGTTCCTAACAGTATAAAACAATAACAACATATATTTGCATGGAACTTTCAGGTTCAATGATTATTTTTTAACAGCCTTGTGAGGTAGGCATCACTATCTCTGCTTTACACATTAAGCTCCAAACCTAGATTTAAACTCAGCTCTTTTACTTCCAACTGCAGGGAGTTGTGTGTGTGTTTTCTCCCTATTTTACTTCCCTCCATTTCAAGCAGATGGTCAGACAATATGCTTCTTTCTCAGGGAATATTTATGGCAAGAAGGAAAGACAATGTAGTTGGAAGCAAGGCTTTCTTCCTCCCTTCCTTTCTTGCATCCTTCCGTCCTTCTTTCCTTATTCTTTCTTTTCTTTCTGTAAAACCCAAGTCCCTTAAAGAGGTGATTCTGTGTATCCCTGAGAGAAGAGCTCAGGGACTCCTTAGAAAGCAGGTGGAGGAGAAAAATAGAGATTTTCCTGAGACTGGGAGGATAGGATGTAAGAGAAACCTAGCGGTTTTTGGATGCCAATACTTTGGGTTTAAAGATACGGATGAACAGAGAAGCATTAGCAAAATGTGTCATAGAAGTAGAGGAAAAATAACAAACAAGACCTAAGAGGAGCGACTATTCAAAGTAGTGATGTTGAGGCTGAATAACCGTCCCTCAAAAGGTAGCTGTGTCCAAATCCCCAGAACCTGAGAATGTGATCCTCCATGGCAGACAAGACTCACAGACGTGATTAAACTAAAGATCCTGAGATGGAGTCATGACCCTGGATTATCTGGCTATGCCCTAAATGTAATCACATATGTCCTTACAAGAAGGAAGCAGAGGAGGTCTGGGTATAGAGCAGTAGGTGTGATGATGAAAGCAAGAGGTTGGAGTTAGGTGGAGAAGGAGCCACACGCCAAGGAATGAAGCTGGAAAAGCCCCGAAGTCTCTAGAGGGAACACAGTACTTCTAGCACCTTGATTTTAGACTCTGCCCTCCAGAACTGTAAGAGAATAAGTCTGTGTATGTGTGTGTGTCTGTGTTTGAAGCCACTATGTTTGCCATTATGTGTTACAGCAGCAATAGGATACTAGTACAAATGATAAATGAGAAAGTTTATCAAACCCCAATGAAAGAGAGATGAAAGTCCACAGATTACAGGAGGGCACAGAGAGCTGTATAGGAGATACAGATTTTAAAAATCCACACTAGACCTATGAGAATGAAATTTTAAAACATCAAAGATGAGAATGTCAAGGTTTTCAAGGTTTCAACAACTGAACACCTGAAAAGGAAGTCTTATTAGCCTTCTCGATAGAAATAGTAATTAAAGGAAGACAACTAAACGGTACTTTCAAAGAGATGAAAGAAACATATTGTGTGAAGCAAACTAGAATTTTATATCCAGTTAAATATCATTTAGATGTTAGCATGAAATAAAAACACCCTCTCTAGAAACACTCAGAACAAAATACCCCAGGAAGAAATGGAAGATATTGTGGGATATATGAGAATTAACCATGAATAAATAACTAAAGAAATTTGTAGCTTATAAATTAACAAAGTTGAAAATATTTCCATAACAGTTTGATGTAGATAACAGCAACGTGGTGGTGACAGTGATAGAGACACTGAGGAACGGAGATGAGAGAATGCTTGAGTTGAGTGCAGCATGTGCACTGAAACATGTGTGCTCTATGCAAGCATTACATAAAAATGCTGTCTAAATTACCAATATATGTATTTGTTATATAATTGTTATGGCATCTTGGATAGTTGGCCTCTTTATCATTATAAAATGTATGTCTTTACCCCTGAAAATATTACTCATTCTGTAAACAATTTCATTGGAAATTAATATAGCTACTTTAGCTTTTCTCTTGTTTAGTTTTGGGTTTTGGTTTTGGTTTATTTTTAACTTTTGTTTTGTTTGGTTTTTTTTGTTTGTGTGGTATTTTTCCAGCTGGTGTTCTTGGCTATCTGGTTTTGTGTCTGTAAACAGTTTTGAAAGTCCTTGTCTCTTATTTCTTCTAATATTTGTTTATGCCTATTCTCTCTTCTGGGATTCCAATTATACATATATTAGGCCTCCTGAAAATTTTCAGTAGATTTAGAACTCTCTGCTCTGTTCTTTTATTCTTTTTTTCTCTGTATGTTTTAGTTTGGGTAATTTCTATTGACTTATGTATAAGATCGTTGTTTTTTATTTAGATTTGTAGAGTCTGCAATGAGACTGACAAAAGGATTCTTCATCTCTGTTGGTTTTTTTCATTTATAACATTTCCATGTGATTATTTTTTACAGTTGCCAGTCACCTGAAATTATCTGTCCCTTCTTGTATACTGTCTACCTTTTCCATTAATGGCTGTAACATATTAATAATAGTTATCTTAAATTCCACATTTGGTTCTGATAATCCAAGGACTGCTTTGTCTCTTCAGAGTGAGTATTTTCTTGACTTCTGTCATACCTCATGATATTCTGTTGTGAGATGGATATGTTGCATAGGACAGCAGCTACGAAAGCATTTTTGTTTAGTTCTTGGACATGAGCACATCTTTCCTTATGCCAGGCTTTTAGAGTTGGGGGTGAGGGGTCTGTGCAAACATAGTAAAGGGCTGGTTGGATGGAAGTTTGCCCTCCACGTGCTTTGGGTCTCCCTGCTCAGCCAGGGTAAAAGGTGGGGCTAACACATATTCTCCCATCACCAGAATATACCTTCATTGGAGAAATGTCTATTTAGGTTTTCTGTCCATTTTGGGATTGGGTTGTTTGTGTTTTGGATATTGAGCTGCATGGGCTGCTAGTATATTTTGGAGATTAATCCTTTGTCAGTTGCTTTGTTTGCAAATATTTTCTCCCATTCTGAGGGTTGTCTTTTCGTCTTGTTTATGGTTTCCTTTGTTATGCAAAAGCTTTTAAGTTTCATTAGGTCCCATTGTTTATTTTTGTTTTTATTTCCATTTCTCTAGGAGGTGGGTCAAAAAGGATCTTGCTGTGATTTATGTCATAGAGTGTTCTGCCTATGTTTTCCTCTAAGAGTTTGATAGTGTCTGATCCTACATTTAGGTCTTTAATCCATTTTGAGTTTATTTTTGTGTATGGTGTTAGGGAGTGTTCTAATTTCGTTCTTTTAGATGTAGCTGTCCAGTTTTCCCAGCACCACTTATTGAAGAGGCTGTCTTTTCTCCGTTGTATATTCTTGCCTCTTTTATCAAAGATAAGATGACCATAGGTACATGGGTTTATCTCTGGGCTTTCTATCCTGTTCCATTGATCTACATTTCTGTTTTTGTGCCAGTACCATACTATGTTGATTACTGTAGCTTTGTAGTATAGTCTGAAGTCAGGTAGCCTGATTCCCCCAGCTCCGTTTTTCTTTCTCAAGATTGTTTTGGCTATTTGGGGTCATTTGTGTTTCCATACAAATTGTGATTTTTTTGGTTCTAGTTCTGTGAAAACTGCCACTGGTAGTTTGATAGTGATTGCATTGAATCTGTAGATTGCTTTGAGTAGTGATAGTCATTTTCACAATGTTGATTCTTCCAATCCAAGAACATGGTATATCTCTCCATCTATTTGTATCATCTTTAATTTCTTTCATCAGTGTCTTATACTTTTCTGCATACAGGTCTTTTGTCTACATAGGTAGGTTTATTCCTTGGTATTTTATTCTTTTTATTGCATTGGTAAATGGGAGTGTTTCCTTAATTTCTCTTTCAGATTTTTCATCATTAGTGTATAGGAATGCAAGAGATTTCTGTGCATTAATTTTGTATCCTGCTACTTTACCAAATTCATTGATTAGCTCTAGGAGTTTTCTGGTAGCATCTTTAGGATTCTCTATGTATAGTATCATGTCATCTGCAAACAGTGACAGTTTTACTTCTTTTCCAATTTATATTCCTTTTATTTCTTTTTAGTCGCTAATTGCTGTGGCCAAAACTTCCAAAACTATGTTGAATAATAGTGGTGAGAGTGGGCAACCTTGTCTTGTTCCTGATCTTAGTGGAAATGGTTTCAGTTTTTCACCATTGAGAATGATGTTGGCTGTGGGTTTGTCATATATGTCCTTTATTATGTTGAGGTAAGTTCCCTCTATGCCTACTTTCTGGAGGGTTTTTATCATAAATGGGTGTTGAATTTTGTTGAAAGCTTTTTCTGAATCTATTGAATTGTCATGTGGTTTTTATCCTTCAATTTGTTAATATGGTTTATCACATTGATTGATTTTCATATATTGAAGAATCCTTGCATTCCTGGGATAAACCCCACTTGATCATTGTGTATGATCCTTTTAATGTGCTGTTGGATTCTGTTTGCTAGTATTTTGTTGAGGACTTTTGCATCTATGTTCATCAGTGATATTGGCAAGTAGTTTTCTTTCTTTGTGACATCTTTGTCTGGTTTTGGTATCAGGGTGATGGTGGTCTCATAGAATGAATTTGGGAGTGTTCCTCCCTCTGCTACATTTTGGAAGACTTTGAGATGGATAGGTATTAGCTATCTCTAAATGTTTGATAGAATCTGCCTGTGAAGCCATCTGGTCCTGGGCTTTTGTTTGTTGGAAGATTTTTAATCACAGTCTCAATTTCAGTGCTTGTGATTGCTCTGTTTATACTTTCTATTTCTTCCTGGTTGAGTCTTGGAAAGTTGTGCTTTTCAAAGAATTTGTCCATTTCTTCTAAGTTGTCCATTTTATTGACATATAGTTGCTTGTAGTAATCTCTCATGATCCTTTGTATGTCTGCAGTGTCAGTTGTTACCTCTCCTTTTTCCTTTCTAATTCTGTTGATTTGAGTCTTTTCCCTTATTTTCTTCATGAGTCTGGCTAAAGGTTTATCAATTTTGTTTATCCTCTAAAAGAACCAGCTTTTAGTTTTATTGATCTTTGCTATTGTTTTCTTCATTCCTTTTTCATTTATTTCTGGTCTGATTTTTATTTCTTTCCTTCTGCTAACTTTGAGGGTTTTTTTGTTCTTCTTTCTCTAATTGCTTTAGGTGTAAGTTTAGGTTGTTTATTTGAGATTTCTCTAGTTTCTTAAGGTAGGATTTTATTGCTATAAAATTCCCTCTTAGAACTGCTTTTGCTGCATCCCATAGGTTTTGGGTCATCGTGTTTTCACTATCATTTGTTTCTAGGTATTTTTTGATTTCCTCTTTGATTTCTTAAGTGATCTCTTGGTTATTTAGTAGTGTATTGTTTAGCGTCCATGTGTTTGTATTTTTTACAGTTTTTTTTTCTTTTTCCTGTAATTGATATCTAGTGTCTTAGTGTTGTGGTCGGAAAAGATACTTGATACAATTTCAATTTTCTTAAATTTTCCAAGGCTTGATTTGTAACACAGGATATGATCTATCTTGGAGAATGTTCCATGAGCAGTTGAGAAGAAAGTGTTTTCTGTTGTTTTTGGATGGAATGTCCTATAAGTATCAATTAAGTCCATCTTGTTTAATGTATCCTTTAAAGCTTGTGTTTCCTTATTTATTTTCATTTCGGATGATCTGTCCATTGGTGAAAGTGGGGTTTTAAAGTCCCCTAGTATTACTGTGTTACTTTCTATTTCCCCGTTTATGACTGTTAGTATTTGCCTTACGTATTGAGGTGCTCCTATGTTGGGTGCATAAATATTTACAATTGTTATATCTTCTTCTTGGATTGATCCCTTGATCATTATGTAGTGTCTTTCTTTGTCTCTTGTAGTAGTCTTTATTTTAAAGTCTATTTTGTCTGATATGAGAATTGCTACTCCAGCTTTCTTTTGATTTCCATTTGCATGGAATATCTTTTTCCATACTTCCATTTTCAGTCTGTATGTGTCCCTAGGTCGGAAGTGGCTCTCTTGTAGACAGCATATATTTGGGTCTTGTATTTGTATCCATTCAGCTAGTCTATATCTCTTGAAGCATTTAATCCATTTACATTTAAGGTACTTATCAATATGTATGTTCCTATTACCATTTTCTTAATTGTTTTGGGTTTGTTGTTGTAGGTCTTTTCCTTCTCTTGTGTTTCCCACCTAGAGAAGCTCCTTTAGCATTTGTTGTAAAGCTGGTTTGGTGCTGCTGAATTCTCTTAACTTTTGCTTATCTGTAAAGGTTTTAATTTCTCTGTCAAATCTGAATGAGATCCTTGCTGGATAGAGTAATCTTGGTTGTAGGTCTTTCCCTTTCATCACTTTAAATATGTCCTTCCACTCCCTTCTAGCTTGCAGAGTTTCTGCTGAAAGATCAGCTGTTAACCTTATGGGGATTCCCTTGTATGTTATTTGTTGCTTTTCCCTTGCTGTTTTTAATATTTTTTCTTGTATTTAATTTTTGATAGTTTGATTAATATGTGTCTTGGCATGTTTCTCCTTAGATTAATCCTGTATGGGACTCTCTGCGTTTCCTGGACTTGATTGACTATTTCCTTTCCCATGTTAGGGTATTTTTCAACTTTAATCTCTTCAAATATTTTCCCAGACCCTTTCTTTTTCTCTTCTTTTTCTGGGACCCCTATAATTCGAATCTTGGTGCATTTAATATGTCCCAGAGCTCTCTGAGAGTGTCCTCAGTTCTTTTAATTCTTTTTTCTTTATTCTGCTCTGTGGCAGTTATTTCCACTCTTTTATCTTCCAGGTCGCTTATCCATTCTTCTGCCTCAGTTATTCTGCTATTGATTCCTTCTAGAGAATTTTTGATTTCATTTATTGTATTGTTTCTCTGATGTTTCTGTCAACACCAGACTGGGCTTATGGGTTTGGAGGAGTAAGATCACAAAGATAAAAGTCATGCTCACCATATCATATCAAGGGTACATGCTATCATCACTGTTAATGTTGACCTTGACCACCTGGCTGAGGTAGTGTTTGTTAGGTTACTCCACTGTAAGGTTGCTCTTTTCCTCCTTTTCATACTGTCCTTTTTGGAAGGGAATCACTGCATAGCCTGCTTTAAGGAGTGAAGAGTTATGCTTACCTCCTGAGGGTGGATCCTCAAAGTCTAAATTCCAGGAACAATGGCACTTTTCGGTGAGATGATTACCACATTATCTGTCCTCTACAATCATTGTCATTTTCTACTGCTAAGAGTAAAGTATCTCATTTCATCCAGTAAAATAAACCTGGTTCTCATGTTTTATTACTTTTTCAAGATGCAATATAAAATCTGTGGATGTTTTAAAGGAGAAGCAAGTATCTTGTGGTATAGAATTGTACTGCCATTGTGAGACGCTTCGTGAGAGAAGGAACCCGCTATTATACTCCAACCCTAAGGAGGAAAATGTGGTCTGCTAATAATGATAAAGACAGGGGCAATTTCAATCTCCAAAAGCAAAAACACTGAAACTATCTCTTCTGTTTCCAGAGTTGTTTCATTGAGCTTTCTGATGTCAGTGACAGTTTATTTTCTGAAATGTAACAACTGTATATACAGTAAGGACAACTCAATATTAATCTGACCTGGGACTGGTCATGACTCACCAAATGGGACTCCTTACCTGTATATTTAGAATGTGGTCCAAATGTTTGGTAAAAGCTAAATCAAGTAAACTCAATTTATAGATCCTAGGGGCTCACTGTATTGGAGGAGAGGGGGAAATTAATCCAAATAAATGTTTTGAGACAAAAAAAGAGGATGCATCACATAGCAAATTGGTCATAAAAGGGCAAACCTCAATGGATATAGCAACGTATTTTTAAAGTTATTCTGCATTTCCTAGACTGGTCAATTAATTCAAAGTGCACTTAAAAGATACAATATGCAGCATTTTATTCTTGAATTACTAGCTAGTTTCTTTATTTCTAAAATGCTATAAATTATAAAATGCATTGATTTTTTTACATTTCATTTATTTTAAAGAAAAAATCGTGAAATTTGAGAAAATACGAAAAATATTTTAGATTGTCACAATATTGTCACAATTTTTTTTATTCCTGCATATGTCCTAATAGTAGCATTGATTGTTTAATGATGAATACGTAACTTCTAGGGAGTAGTCAATATTGTTATTATTAAATTGTTGTTTTAAAATTTACACCATTTCCTCAAACACTTAGGCAAGTATACACAAATCATGATCATGAATAAATGATACCCAAAATAAAATAAAATTATATTTTAATGATTAAAAATACTTTTTGAAATTTTTGATATAATTTTGATATGTTTTATTTTATAGCTTCTGAAATAATATTTTTACCTATTCTAGATTTTTAAGTGAGTGTTAATGTAGTATATTTTATACTTAGTAAAATATTCCCCTTTAAAGTGTTACAGTTTAAAACGTACACAATTGACAAGTGTACACATTTGTGTGACACTATATTTAAGATAAAGAACTTCTCAATCACACTGAACATTCATGTACAAGCCTTGTGTGGATATAAGTTTTCATTTCTCCTGGGTAAATACTTAGAAGTAAAATTGAGGGATCAGTTAAATCTAATGTAATCATTAACATGGTTGGAATCTAACACACCATTTTGCTATTTCTATTTCCCCGTCTATTCTTTGTTACTTTTTCCTCGTTACTTAACTTCTTTTTGGTTAACAAATATTTTTATGATTTTCTTTGATCTCTACTGGCTGATATAGGGCTTAAAAGATACCTCTTAATTTATCATAATCTAACTTCAAATAATACTACACCACTTCACATATAGTCATAAGAACTTTATACCATTTTACGTCCATATTTCCCCTCTTGTGCTTTATGCTATTGCTTTAATCATTTTACTTCTATGCTTGTCATGAACTGTGCAATATATTGTTACTCTTTTTCTTTAAAAAATTTTCTTTTGAAGCAATTAAAAATGACACAAACTATATTTTATCTTTATCCTCATTTTTACTGTTTCCAGTGATTTTCATTTCTGTTTGGATCCAAATTTCCATCCACTATCATGATCCTCTACCTGAGGAATCTTCTTAATGTTTCTTGTAGTGCAAGTCTCCTTGTTTATCCAGAGTTTCCCATTAGAAAACTTCTGTAAGTTTTCCTTGTTCTTCTGTGGGTGAAGTTCCTCAGTGCTTTGTCTTTTTATCTTTGGTTTCCTGGAGTTTTCCTACATTGTGGCTAGTTGTGGAGGGTTTTTTTTTTGGAGGGGATGGGGGATGTTTCTGAGCTTCTTTGATCTGTGGTTTAGTTTCTTCATTAACTTTTCACTATCTCTTCGCTTCTCTTTTTCCTCTCTTTTCCTCTCCTTCTAAAATTCCAATTCCAATTATATTAGACAATTTGATGTCCCACAGCCTTTGAATGCTCTATTTTTTCATATTATTTTTTCCTATAATCCAGTGTGAAAATTTCTGTTACTAATTCAAATTCACTAATTCCTTTTTTGTGCCCAACCTGCTGATAAGTACATGGAATAAGTTCTTCTTCTCTGATACTGTTTATTTTTTATAGTATTTCTATTTAATTATGTTTTAGTCTCCAACTTTTCACTGAAATTCCCTATCTAGTCATACATGTTGAACTATATACTTCCACTCTGTCTTTTAACATAATAAGCAGAGTTATTTTAAAGTCCCTGTTGGATGGCTCCAACATTTTGGATTTCTCTAAATTTCGTTCTGTTGATTTAACTCACACTTTATTTTTTAACTTTTCTTTTATTGTGTTTCTCACTTTTTAATTGAATATAGGACATTATATAGAATAAAATGGTAGAGACTGTGGCAAATTTTGTTTATACTCCCAAAGTGGCCCATCTCTTCTCCTCTAAGACCATTCTTGTGGAAGGTTGATTCAGCCTGGTTGATTGAGCTGAGCTTGGTTCTGTGGTTACTTTCCTCACTGGCAGTGCACCCAGGCTTCAAGTTCCTGCAGCAGGGGACTGCTGCTCTTTGTGCTTGTTGTTGAGCTCAGGTGACAGAGGGATTTTCTCAGTGTTTCCGCTCCATCATCAGCTTTCAGAAGCCACTTCTGATCCGCCCTCTTTCTCAGAAAGCCCTGTGCACTCAGGGGGCAGGAACCAAGCATTCTTAGATGTCTTTTGCTTACATGCCTCTTCCAGAAGCAGTAGTCTTTGCATGTGCTGGAAGCTGGAGGGTCATCTCCCTTTACCATAGGCTTTGACTTCACATAGAGAATGGTCTGAGGAGGTGGGTGATATTTCTTAGCTGCCCCCAGCAACCACTGATCATCACTGGGATGCCTGCACCATCCAGGGGGGAGTCTCCCCAGCCCCCTGCCCTGTCCTCCTCTGGAGCACCTGGTGGAAGCATGAGAAAGAGTGAAAGTGAGTTTAGACTCCTCTCACATCCCAGCTCCCAGTTATTCTAGGCTGTTGTTGGGCCAACACATGGCTTTTAAGAATTTGTTAAAACTTTGTAGCTGCTTTCTTCTTACCCTCTTTTACAAGGGCCACCCATTTCTCCCACACTCCGCTAAAGGCAAAACAGTTCGTGCGCCCTTAATTTCTTTGGACAGTCTGAGCAGCCTTCATCATTCGGAACACTTGGCTGCTCTCTGATGGGTTCAAGGAAGGTTATCTTCTAGAGATTTTCTGACCTTTTCTCATTGTTAGGATTGAAGTGGCATTCCCTTGAAGCTTTTGACATACAGGGTGGAAACACAACCCCTCATCTGTTTTGTCCTCATTCTAGCTATTTTCAGTGATGAAACGCAGAAGACTTAGTCCCCACATGGATATTACTATTTTAAGGTTTCTTCTAATTTTAAGGTTCTTAAACCACAGACTCCTAGAGAAATGGTTGTTTTGAAACTTCAGAGGAGAGCTACAGGGAGCATTTATTTCATAGTAACTAGGGAGAAGAGTAGTCCTCTGATATATAAAATGATATTTAATCATGTCATTTCTAAGTCACAAAAATACCACACTACTTTGACTCAATTGCCATAGGAAAGTATCATCAAGTTGTAACCAGTTTAAAAAGATGCATTTAATATATAAAAATATGAACTATACTTATTTTTCACTTACTGTACTCACTATACACCCCTTGACAGTTTCCTCCTTTCTAGCCCCAGAAGAAATTCTGTCAGGTCTCTTAGTCTTTGAGGATCCCTCCTAGTTTTCACTAAGTTCACTAGCCAACAATCAGTCTATGCCTCCAAGTTCATTGATTGTTCAGTTTCTCTGCTTTCCCCAACTTGGGTCTACTTTGGGCTTGAAAGTCGTGTGTGGAGAATCCCTCCTTTTCCCTTTCCTCCTCCACCTTGTGGTTTTTTGGGACCCCCTTCACGGCCAGGGTGAAGGAAAGAGGAGGTTAAAGCAGCGGTGCTGATAAATGTTCAACAGCCAGTTCTCCAAAGAATAAGAGTGATCTTTATCCATAGTGCTTGCTGATGTCCTTGGTAGAAAGGCCCCTGTGATAGCTGATTTGATGCTACCAGCATACGCATCTCTGAGCACAAAGATGAGAAGAGATGCACACGGGCAGCTTTTCTGAGTGCCATCAGTCTCCTGGGCTGGAGGGAAGGCAATGTGCTCCTTGTCTAGGGCAGATGTAGTCTGCTGCTGGTGCACTGGGCATGGAAGTAACCTGGTTTTCAAGCTTGTGTGGCTCACCTGAGGTTCCTTCCTTCTGCAGCTTTAGTGACGGCTCTTTCCTGTTGAAGACTCTCCTGTCCCAGGCTTCAATTTTTGCACCCTCTTGCCCCTCAGGTGGTACAAACAAGCAGGATTTTTCCATAGGGTCTATATATAAGCCCTGAAAAACATGTCTCTTTGGTGGAAGGACAGCTCTCTCACAGCGATACCCTCTTTATTCAACATTCCCACTACAGCTGGCCAGTCGCAGTGTCTCATATTTAGTCTTTTCAGGCAAGAGTCAAATACCAGTCCTTAAATAAAAATAAAATAAACAGCCAGCAGTCTTCACATTGCTTTTCCATGTTGGTGGCTTCGTACACACCAAGACAGAAAGGGTCATAATTTAACGATTAAAGTCCTATCATTCTACGATATTTCAGTTTAAATGTATAGAGAATAAGAGATAACTGAAATATCTATAAATAAGAAAATATAAGCAGTTTGTGTAGAGGAATAATCCAGAAAATATTTTTAAAGCAATAGCTTTGGAATGTGAAGCCCACATACTGTGCTATCCCTTGCTAACAAAGTGGTTCTGCAGACATTAAATGAGCAATAATTGCCTTAAATTGTGAAGTTTTTATTTTTTACTTCAATCAAAGACAGAGTGGTAAAATGTGGAGCTCAGTGGGGTAGCCTGAGAAATCTCAAGGTCTGTATATTAATGGAAACTCCGCCATAAATGGTTTTGCACTGTTGCCCTAAGCAAGATGCTGTTTCTCATTTGTTTCACTTTTCTCATTTATAAAATGAAGGTAACTGAAGAGAATTCATCACAGGATCACCTTAGATATTAAACAGGAAAATGAAAATTTGTTATTTCCTCCACATTTATTCTCTGTGTCTGGCTCTCATTTTTCTCTCTCCTTCCTTTCTCTACTAAGCTGGTCTTCACCCAGTTTGTTTCTACACCGTTACTTTCCGTCGGTGTTTCAGTCCCATTGCCGCCTGCCTTTCCTTCCCAACCCCTATGGGACTCCCTCTCTCAGCACACAGCCCGGTATCCTCTCTGCCTTCATCTTGCACCTGTCAAGGTACTTGACACATGATGTTTTCCTGATGCTTCCTCCTTTGCTTCTGCATGATCTTCTCCTATTTCACTCCTTAGTGAAAATCACTCATTTAGTGATTTCCCCTCTTCTGCCTTATTTACTGGATTTTTCTGTCTCACTTTCTTCATCTCTAAAATAAAAATAATAGTAGTATTTTATTCAGAGGATGTTGCTTGAAAACAGTGTATTGCACTTTGGAAAGATCTGAGAACATGCCTTTTATAGAGCAGGAGCAATATACCTGTTACTTATTAATGTATTTATCATGATGAGTGAAAAAAAAAAGTTATGTAATAATAGATAACATTAATTGTTTATTATGTTCCAGGCACAGTTGCAGGGTCTTCAAAGAAAATGACTCAGAAACAATATAAGCTATATATTGTAATTCTTACAACAGGGTCAGAAAAATGCCCAATTATCCCAATTTTACAGAAGAGTGAAGAGGTAAGTGACTCACCCAATGATGAGAAAGCTTGCGTTTGCACCTAAATCTGCCTGCCTCCAAATCCCGTGCTCTTTCACGAGCTCAGCTTTCACAGTGTAATGTCCGTGGCTATGTCTTTTTTCTGCCTGTAAATATCTTACATTCCCTTCTGTGTTCACTGCCTCGTTGTGACATCATCAGATGCACAGTTACCATATCTAGAAATATCCATGACTTTTCAATCTCCCTCTACACTCCACATTCATTTAATCAATGGCTTTTATTCATCTTATCTCTGTATTTTCCCTTTATTCCATCTTCTCCCCTCCAGATCTCTGCTGCTCTGCCACTCAGACACTCATCATCTCCTGCACATTAAATGAGCAACTCTGTCCTTCCAACCCATCCTCCCAAACTACCACCAGAATATCTTTTATAAAATACAGGTCTGTTCATATAATTCTTCCTCATTCTGTATAAAAATCTGAAATTGTTCCCTACCGTTTTCAGAATGAGCTCACAAACAGCCTAATATGTACAGATAATTCATACACTGGTAAATGATAGACAGATAAGGTTATGGACTGAACATCGTGTCCCTTTAAAATTTGTATGTTAAAGCCCTATTCCCCAGCGGTAGTAATTGGAGGTGGTGATTTTAGGATATAATTAGGATTAGGTGAGGTCATAAGGGTGGTGCCCCCATGTTGGATTCATGCCCTTTTAAGAAGAGGAAGAGAGACCAGAGTGCTCTCACTCTCTCTCTTTTTCCATGTGAAGACAGTGAGAAGGGGGCTGTCTACACACCAGGAAGAGAGCTCTTATCAATTTCCAGAACTGTGAGAAATAAATTTCTGTTGGTTAAGCCACCCAGCCCATGATACTTTGTTATGGCAGCTCAAGCAGTCGCTAAGACAGAGAGGAAGAAAGATAGAGAGAAAGAAAGAAAGAGACATTTCTTGATGACACATATGTAGAAAAAAATAAGCAAATTCTTCCAAAACAAGCAAATTATCTTTTGCCACTATAAACTACCTTATGATCTTTCTTATCTTAAATTCCTCTTTAGCTTTCTTTCCCTTCCAAGAAAAATTCCAATTGCGTCTCAAAATTTAACTTTAAACTGCCTTAACTTTTTCTGCAGGACTTTGTCCATATAAGTAGCAGCAGTTATCATATTGCATGTTTTATTTATGGACCCTCATGCCATAGAGCAGTTCAGTCTTTTTCATCACTGGGACTCCAGTCCTTAGCATACCGACTGGTGTACAGTAGACAATAAATATGGGCTGAGTTCATTTCAAGTGTCCCTTGTGTGCTGGTTTTTGTATTAGGTGCCAAAGGAGGGAAAAACAGAGAAGAAAAGACATGCAAAGGAAGGGTCCTTGCTTTCACACAGCTTACCAGCTACCTAACACTATACAATTGATAAGTGCTCTTCAGATGTAAGACCACCGGAAGAGCAGCATTGTGTGACTAATAGCGCTGTTCATAATCAAAGAGGTCTATGTGCCCTCTTTTACAATGACCCGTTCTGTTCCATCCCAATTCCTAGAGATGATAGAGCACTGTATCAAAGGAAGGAAATGCTCCCTCACAGAGAAGTTGCTGTCAGCGAACTCTCTGTCATTTTCTCCACATGTGCTTTTACAAAGCATTCAGTTTTAATACACAAGGATTGCTCCCTCTGAAGAAGTCTATAACACTACGCATGCACACGCTCACACATGCGTGTGCACGCACAGATCTGCACACACTCACACGTGTGTACACACACATTGGTGCACCCTCTTACACTACACACTCACATGTGTGCATGCAGGCACCCACAAAAAGGTGCCCTCTCTCTCGTTCACACACACACACACACACACACACATACACATTCACACCTGGGTACTGAATTCTTGTGGAAATGAATCTCCTGTCCCTGGACACACTGTGAACTTAGCATTAATTCGTCCTTCAACTGGAAGAAGGCAAACCTCCGCTTATAAAGTAGATTGAAGAAATGTGTGGTAAATTTTCTTGATTTTCTAACATTTCTCTCTCAAAGAGGTGAAATATTTCCATTCCCATGCAAACTGTTATTTTCAGGAGAAATTTCTGTTTTCACACAGAGACACTGACTCATCTCCTTCAGGTGGGAGTTTATGTTTAGCAAGACGCTTTCCAGGGGCAGATGGGCTCCATGAAGCTGTTTCTCAGTAATATCATCGGCAAGAAAATGTTAGCGTTAAAATGACCTGAGTAGTAAACACTATGTGGTTAAGTGCTAGTTGTCCAAATATTTTAAAGCAGTCTCAGTAAGAACCACTAAGGAAGAGAACTTCCCTACGTGCAGGCCTAAATAAGATCTCCTTTATCCCTGTTACTGCCTGTCATGGAAGTGCTCAAAGGGCTTACACATCGGAGGATACTCCAAAGTACTGATGTACAGTTAAAAAAGTGTTAGAGCTGTGCTACACGACCTTCAGACTGCTCTGGCAGCACCAGACCCAGAGGCCCACTGCTGGTCCATATAGAACTTTAGGCAAATTAGGGAAAGGCTCATTTTCCTCTGGATCAGGGCTTCTCACCTCAGCCCTTCGGACACTGCAGATCAGATATGTCTTTGTTGTGGGGGATGGTTTGCAGTGGGCTGTCCTATGAATTGTAGGCTGTTATCAGCACCCCTGGCCTCTACCTACTAAATGCTAGTAGTAGCCCTCTCCAGTTATAAAAACCAAAAATTGTCTCCAGACATCACTGTTCTTAAATAAATTTATTTATTTATTTATTTTTCTCAGTGTAAGCAATTAAAACAGATACATTTTCAGAAAGAGACACAAGTGTTGTGACCACAGATAGGACTCTTGTATGAATCTAGACTAAACATCAACATCATTTTTTTTTTTTTGCCTCACTCCCAGTACTTTTTCATAATGATTTTATAATTATTTTCTTACTTTCTCTTTACTGCAAACTGTATATCTATTTTTTTAGCCTCAAGGGACTAAATTGGTAAACATGATAGTAAAAAGCAGTGCTGTGTCTTTTTGCCTACAATCTTAGACCAAACCTAAATTTCTTACTCAAATGATATAAAAATGTAAAGTCTTAATATATAAAATAAGTCTTACCAACCAGATCCAATTCTTTTCAATAAAATGCATATTTCTAACAATAAATTCTCGTGTACTTTCCAGAGTCAGAGGCCACCAGCTACTGCCTTTAAACATGATTTATTTTTGCTAGGAATTGACCAACAAGTGATTATTTCCAAATTCCCTCATTAGATCTCTAAAAAATTCTTACCTCTTCCATAATAAAGAGTCTCTAGCTGAAGCTCTGACAACAGTTCTATTTGTGGAAATCCATTCACACAAACGTGGTTAAGTAAATTATAGTACATTCACTAGATTTGAACCACTGAAAACAATGTTTATGAGTCAATGACATTGGAAGATGTAAAAGAAAACCCACAATATTATTTAGTTATCTCTATCTCTCTACATCAGTGTCATCTCTACCTCTATTTATATTATTTATATTACATTTAGGGAAACCCTGGATATAAATGAAACCAAGCATCAGCCTTGGCACTCAAGAGCTCTCCTAACACACCTCTTCTTACTTCATTTCACTTTCCAACATCTCACTGGTCACTGGTTCACCATACTCTCTTTGTGGCCTTGAAGAGTGACAGTGGTCCAGCTGATGTTTTCATGATCCTTCTCCCCTCCCTTCTCATCCCCCAATCCCTCCCTGTCAAGTGCAATCTCAGAAGTACAGAGCTATTTATAGGTCACTGCTATGGAAATTTTAAAATGTAAAAGCAAAATCACAAAGAACATTTTTATATTTGCATGTCTCATAACAACACAGAGTTTATATCATTAGCTATAATTTTATATGCATATATGATTCAACCCCATATTTCAGAAACAAAATGTATAATATCAACAGTGAGGTAGACATTATTTAGAGATACTGGTGAAGTCTTGTTTTGCCACAGTATCTAACACTATTTAGACATACACAGAGAAAGTCAATAAGAGTCTGTGAGAGATTTCTTTTTAATTAATTTTGATTAAATATTCAGTGAAACCCAGTTATATTTCCCAGTACACAACTTTTAATGACTCTGTCTAATGCTCATATGATTTCCTCTGTTAAATTGTTTCCCTGTAGCATTTTCTTTTCTCAGTATGTTAGAAAAAAGTTATAGAGAAGAAGCATTTATTGTATTTTAAATTTATGCTCACTGCTGAGTGGATACCCAAAGCGCATTTGATAAATGCCCTTTCATAAATCAAAAAATAAATCAGGGGACAAAGATTGCTCAACAGCCTATCAGACTCATGTGGACCTCATTGCTCCATGCCCAATAATCTGCACAGCTCTGACACTGTAAATTGGAACTTAAGAACCATCTAGTGCTTATTACACAGTATCTCCTTCATTAATTATTTATCCATGTCAGAGGACTTTTACTAGGAATATTTAAAGATGAGACCCATGGAGGAATGTTGATATTTGCTTCGGTGGATTTGTGGATTTACAGCTGGTTGAATATCATGCATTAGTTTGTGGGATAGGAGGTCTTTGTGTTTTCTCAACTTTTATCAGTGATATAGAAGACAACAAATATGCGTGTTGTGCAGGCAACTTATAAAATGGTTATTAAACAAATCACAAGTTCAGTGATTTTAGAACCATTCATAATGGTTCTAAAGCAAAATGGCCTTGAAATCAGAAAGATCTCCCAGCCCTAGCTCAGAAATTTAATAATCATGTGACTTGGTCATTTTACTTAATCTCTCCCTTCCAGAGCATATTCGCATAGAAAACTGAACTATCTCTTCTTACATAGAAGGGCTCCTGGATGGGGAAAACAAAGTTGTAAAGTTTCCGAGGTAGAGGTAGAACCACTCTGGGAAAACCCAAACAGCATTTCTATTCCCAATACACAAACATACCACTTTTGGATAATCTTGATCGTGAATATATAGAGATTGGAAAGGAAAAAGTAAAATGGTCTTTATTCACAGATAATGTGTATGTATAAGTACAATATCCAAAGGAATTTACAAAAAAACAAAAACAAAACTAGTAAGTGAATTTTTCAAGGTAATGAAATATGAGATCATATACAAATGTCAGTTTATACAAAAGTCAGTTGTAATTTTACGTGTAAGCAGTGAACAATTGGAAAATAAAATTTAAAAGCAATACTATCTGTAATAATACCAAAGACTTAAAATGAATAAGAATAAATCCATCAAAAGATATTCAAGATCTCTTAGAAAAACTTACAGAATTTTGTTGAGCAAAATTAAAGAAATCCTAAATCAAGAGAGATATGTACTATGATTATAGGTTAGAGAAGTCAATATAGGGAATGATTTGCACTAACTGATTTCAAGACATTATAAAGTGACAGGTACCAAGACAGTGTGGGATTTGAATGAGGATAGACAAATATATTATGAAACAGAATCAACAGTCCACAACTATACTAACATTTAAATGGAAAACTGATTTTCAATTAAAAAAATCAAACAATTAATAGGGAAAGAAAGGTTTCTTCAACAAAAGGCGGTGAAACAACTTTATGTCCAAATTGCGGGAGCATGCCTCAAATTCTAATTTACACTATTTTTTCTCTCAGTGTAAATAATCAAAATAAGTACATTTGCAGAAAGGGACAAAGTGTCGTGACCACAGGCAAGACTCTTATGTGATTATAGACCACACATCAACAATTCCTATTTTTTTGCACCACTTACAGTATTTTTCACTATGGCTTCATAGACATTTTCTTATTCTATCTGTAAACTGTATATCCTTTCATTTTTAGTCTCAGGGACTAATTTGATAAACATATGTGGAGAGCAGTGATATGTCTTTTTCATGTACAATTAGGTTGTATTCTCTACAGTTGTACAACAAACTAAATTTTCTATTAAAAGGATGTAAAAATATGAAGCCTTAAAATACAAAGCAAATCTTATTTCATCAACCTGATTCAAGTCTTTCAAGTAAAATATGTATTTCTAACAATGAATTCTCCCATACTTTTCAAAGTCAGAGACCACAGTCACTGCCTTTAAATGTGATTTTTTTGGGGGGGGGGTTAGGAATTTACCAGTAAATAATAATTTTTGATATATGAGAAAAATTGAGCTTGATCATAGATTTAAGTGTAAAAGCTAAAACTATACACGTAAAAGCTAACTAAGTTTATCTCTGTTGAATATGAATTTACCCATATTATCCCTCTGAACATTTACAGAATGTGTCAACACTACAAATATATATACACTGAAGTGTTTTCCTATGTCTAGTTTTAACTGCTTAAACTTAAGTATTATTAAAATTATTTAAAATTGCACTAAATACTACTCAGCAATTAAAAATGAATAAAACGTTGATACCTGCTACAACATAGATGAACCTCAATGTAAGTGAAAGAAGCCAGACACAAAGGACTATATATGCGAATGCATTCTCTGTTCTTACATGACAAGTGACCATACACTTAGCAGCTGACACAACACTCCTCCTCCACTTGTGGGCTAGGGGTCTGGACACAGCTAGCTGGATCTTCTGCTAAGAAGTCAAGGTGTCAGCCAGACTGAGCACTAATCTGGAGACTCTGGGGAAGAGTCTGGTTTCAAGCTCATTCAAGTTGCTGGCAGGACCCAGCTCCTTGCTGCTGTGACACAGAGCTCCTCATTTCCTTGCTGGCTGTCAGCTCCCAGAGGCTGCTGTCCTGTCCCCGCATGGGGCCTCCTCCATTTCCAAAGCCAGCAAAGGCTCATCAGATTCTCTTAGGGCTTCGAACCCCTTCTCTGTCTTTCCCTCTGCTCCAACCAGAGAAAACTCTCTGTGTTTAAAGCACTAATATGATTAGGCCCCCATGAATAATCTCTCTTTTGTCATATAAAGTACCAGTGTCCATCATTATAGTACAAGGGGAGAGAGGTCATGAAGAGCGCTTTATATTCTGCTTATCACAATATTGTATGATTCTATTTATATGAATGTCCAAAAACGCAAATCCACAGATATAGAAAGCAGATTAGTAGTTACACGGTGCTGGAAGTAGGAATGGGAATGACTGCAAAATGGCCTGAGAGATGGTCTTGGGGTGATGGAAATGTTCTAGAACTGGATTGTGGTGATGGATGCACTAAAAATAACTAAATACATTTAAAACGAGTAAATCTATGGTACATAAATTGCGCACCAACAGAGTTCTTTAAAATACTTAATATATTAACTGTTAAGTGTAATATATACAAATATGTAAATAAGCATGTACATTATGCATATTGTTAGTTTAGCTAGTTAGGTTGGTACCTTGGGATAAAGACTTCTTAGAAAACACAGAAAAAGAAATATCCATAAAACAAAATTTGTAAATTGGACTTCAACAACATTAAAAAGAAGAAAGAATTAAAACACATCTGCTCAATAAAAGCCACTGGTAAATAATTAACAGGAAGGCCATCCGCTGTACGAAAATAGTTTTATTCCATGTATCTGACAAATGACCTACATCTAGAATATTAAAAACTTCCATAACTCAACAATAAAAAGACAAAAAAACTCAATTAAAAGTTGGCAAATGATTTGAACAAATACTTAACAATAGAAGAAATATGAGTTGCCAGTAAGCAAATAAAAGGGTACACAGCATCATGAGTCATCAAAGAAATGCAAACCATGCCCACTGTACAAAAACTATGCCTAGAATAATGTCAAACCCACTAGAATGGCTAAAATTAAAAAAAAAAAAAAAACTACTGACAATAGTTATTTGACACAGATGTATAGAAGCAGAAACTTTCGTACGTTGCTAGCAGGAATTGAAAACACCACTGCAATTTCGAAGTTAAACATATACCTACTGACTTATCAGTAATATCATTCTTAGGTATCTACACAAGAAATTTTATTTATACCCTCAAAAGTTTGTCCAATATCATTCATCATAATTTTATTCATAATAATTAAACCCTGGAAACAACCTAAATGTACAACAGAAAAATGGGAAGCATTGTGTGCTACATTAATGCAATGAAATGCAACAATGAAAATAAATGAATTACCACTATCCATCAAAAATAAATAAAGCTCATAAGTATACCCTTGAATCGAAGAAGCCAGACACAGAATGAATCCATTTCTATGAAGTTTTAAAAGAGGCAAAACTCTTAAAAGTTTAAAAGAGGTTCTGTTATGGTAATAGAACCCAGCATAGAGTTTATCTAGAGAGTGTTGCTTGGACAGGGCACCATGAGAACTCCTGAGGTGTTGGCTACAAGACTGCATTCACCACGTGATCATTTATTTAGCTGTATTTTTAAGATCTGTGCACTTTCCTTAGTGTATGTTAACCTGCCAAAAAAAAACTTTGAGAAAAGTGTGAGTAAAATGAATGAGAAGATAAAACCAAAACCTGGGAAAAATATTTGCAAAAGACACATTTGATAAAGGACTGTTGTGCAAAATGTACAAAAAAATTTTAAACTCATCAATAAAAAATACAACAACTGGATTGAAAAATGAGTGAAACACCTGAACAACACCTCACCATCAGGGAAATGCAAATTGAAACAATAATGAGATAATACAACACACCTATTAGAAGGGCCAAAATCTGGAACACTGACAACACCAAGAGTTGAAGATGATGTGGAGTGACAAAAACTATCATTCACTGATGGTAGGAGTGTGCAGCCACTTTGGAAGACGGTCTATCAGTTCTTAGAAAACCAAGCATACTTTTCCCATACGATCAACAATCATGCTCCTTGGTATTTACTCATGAATTGAAAACTTGTGTCCACCCAAAAACCTGCGCACAAATGCTTAGAACAACTTTATTCATAATTGCCCAAACCTGGAACAACCAAAACATCTTTCAGTGTGTAAATGGATAAACAAATTATGGTCCAACCAGACAGTGGAATATTCTTCAACACTAAGAAGAAATGAGACTCAGGGCAAGATGGCGGAAGAGTAAGACGCGGAGATCACCTTCCTTCCCACAGATACAGCAGAAATACATCTACACGTGGAACTGCTCCTACAGAACACCCACTGAACGCTGGCAGAAGACCTCAGACCTCCCAAAAGGCAAGAAACGCCCCACGTACTTGGGTAGGGCAAAAGAAAAACGAAATAACAGAGACAAAGAATAGGGACGGGACCTGCACCAGTGGGAGGGAGCCGTGAAGGAGGAAAGGTGTCCACACAATAGGAGCCCCTTCGCGGGCGGAGACTGCAGGTGGCAGAGGGGGAAGCTTCGGAGCCACGGAGGAGAGCGCAGCCACAGGAGTGCGGAGGGCAAAGCGGAGAGACTCCCGCACGGAGGCTCGGCGCTGACCAGCATTCACCAGCCCGAGAGGCTTGTCTGCTCCCCCGCCGGGGCGGGCGGGGCTGGGAGCTGAGGCTCAGGCTTCGGTCAGATGCAGGGAGAGGACTGGGGCTGGCGGCGTGAACACAGCCTGAAGGGGCTAGTGCGCCACAGCTTAGCCGGGAGGGAGTCTGGGAAAAAGTCTGCAGCTGCCGAAGAGACAAGAGACTTTTTCTTACCTCTTTGTTTCCTGGTGCGCGAGGAGAGGGGATTCAGAGCGCCGCCTAAACGAGCTCCAGAGACGGGCGCGAGCCGCGGCCATCAGCGCGGACCCCAGAGACAGGCAGGAGACGCTAAGGCTGCTGCTGCCGCCACCAGGAAGCCTGTGTGCGAGCACAGGTCACTCTCCACACCGCCCCTCCCGGGAGCCGGTGCAGCCCGCCACCGCCAGGGTCCCGTGATCCAGGAACAACTTTCCTGGGAGAACGCATGGCGCGCCTCGGGCCGCTGCAACGTCACGACGCCTCTGACGCCGCAGGCTCGCCCCGCCTCCTCCGTACCGCTCCCTCCCCCCGCCTGAGTGAGCCAGAGCCCCCGAAGCAGCTGCTCCTTTAACCCCGTCCTGTCTGGGCGGGGAACAGACGCCCTCAGTAGAGCTACACGCAGAGGCGGGTCCACATCCAAAGCTGTACCCCGGGAGCTGTGCGAACAAAGAAGAGAAGGGGAAATCTCTCCCAGCAGCCTCAGGAGCAGCGGATTAAAGCTCCACAAACAACTTGATGTGCCTGCATCTGTTGAATACCCGAATAGGCAATGAATCATCCCAAATTCAGGAGGTGGACTTTGGGAGCAGGATATATTAATTTTTCCCCTTTTCCTTTTTTTATGAGTGTATATGTATATGCTTCTGGGTGAGATTTTGTCTGTATAGCTTTGCTTTATAATAGCTTTATTTTACTTCACTATATTATATCCTCTTTCTTTCTTTCTCTCTATTTTTTATCCCTTTTACTCTGAGCCGTGTGGATGAAAGGCTCTTGGTGCTCCAGCCAGGCATCAGGGCTGTGCCTCTGAGGTGGGAGAGCCAACTTCAGGACACTGGTCCACAAGAGAACTCCCAGCTCCACGTAATACCAAATGGTGACAATCTCTCAGAGATCTCCATCTCAACATCAAGACCCAGCTTCACTCAACGACCAGCAAGCTACAGTGCTGGACACCCTATGCCAAACAACTAACAAGACAGGAACACAGCCCCATCCATTAGCAAAGAGGCTGCCTAAAATCATAATAAGGCCACAGACACCCCAAAATACTCCACCAGACGTGGACGTGCCCACCAGAAAGACAAGATCCAGCCTCATCCACCAGAACACAGGCACTAGTTCCCTCCACCAGGAAGCCTACACGACCCACTGAACCAACCTTAGCCACTGGGGACAGATACCAAAAACAATGGGAACTACGAACCTGCAGCCTGTGAAAAGGAGACCCCAAACACAGTAAGATAAGCAAAATGAGAAGACAGAAAAACACACAGCAGGTGAAGGAGCAGGGTCAAAACACACCAGACCTAACAAATGAAGAGGAAATAGGTAGTCTACCTGAAAAAGAATTCAGAATAATGATAGTAAGGATGATCCAAAATCTTGGAAATAGAATAGACAAGATGCAAGAAACATTTAACAAGGACGTAGAAGAACTAAAGAGGAACCAAGCAACGATGAAAAACACAATAAATGAAATTAAAAATACTCTAGATGGGATCAATAGCAGAATAACTGAGGCAGAAGAACGGATAAGTGACCTGGAAGATAAAATGGTGGAAATAACTACTGCAGAGCAGGATAAAGAATGAAAAGAACTGAGGACAGTCTCAGAGACCTCTGGGACAACATGAAACTCAGCAACATTCCAATTACAGGGGTCCCAGAAGAAGAAGAGAAAAAGAAAGGGAATGAGAAAATATTTGAAGAGATTATAGTTGAAAACTTCCCTAATATGGGAAAGGAAATAGTTAATCAAGTCCTGGAAGCACAGAGGGTCTCATACAGGATAAATCCAAGGCGAAACACGCCAAGACACATATTAATCAAACTGTCAAAAATTAAATATAAAGAAAACATATTAAAAGCAGCAAGGGAAAAACAACAAATAACACATAAGGGAATCCCCATAAGGTTAACAGCTGATCTCTCAGCAGAAACTCTGCAAGCCAGAAGGGAGTGGCAGGATATACTTAAAGTGATGAAGGAGAAAAACCTACAACCAAGACTAATCTACCCAGCAAGGATCTCATTCAGATTTGATGGAGAAATTAAAACCTTTACAGACAAGCAAAAGCTGAGAGAGTTCAGCACCACCAAACCAGCTTTACAACAAATGCTAAAGGAACTTCTCTAGGCAAGAAACAGAAGAGAAGGAAAACACCTACAATAACAAACCCAAAACATTTAAGAAAATGGGAATAGGAACATACATATCGATAATTACCTTGAATGTAAATGGATTAAATGCTCCCACCAAGAGACACAGACTGGCTGAATGGATACAAAAACAAGACCCATATATATGCTGTCGACAAGAGACCCACTTCAGACCTAGAGACACATACAGACTGAAAGTGAGGGGATGGAAAAAGATATTCCATGCAAATGGAAATCAAAAGAAAGCTGGAGTAGCAATTCTCATATCAGACAAAATAGACTTTAAAATAAAGACTATTACAAGAGACAAAGAAGGACACTATATAATGATCAAGGGATCGATCCAAGAGGAAGGTATAACAATTGTAAATATTTATGCACCCAACATAGGAGCACCTCAATACATAAGGCAAATACTAACAGCCATAAAAGGGGAAATCGACAGCAACACAATCATAGTAGGGGACTTTAACACCCCACTTTCACCAATGAACAGATCATCCAAAATGAAAATAAATAAGGAAACACAAGCTTTAAAGGATACATTAAACAAGATGGACTTAATTGATATTTATAGGACATTCCACCCAAAAACAACAGAATACACACTTTTCTCAAGTGCTCATGGAACATTCTCCAGGATAGATTATATCTTGGGTCACAAATCAAGCCTTGGTAAATTTAAGAAAATTGAAATCGTATCAAGTATCTTTTCCGACCACAACACTATGAGACTAGATATCAATTACAGGAAAAGATCGGTAAAAAATACAAACACATGGAGGGTACACAATACACTACCTAATAACGAAGTGATCACTGAAGAAATCAAAGGGGAAATCAAAAAATACCTAGAAACAAATGACAATGGAGACACGACGACCCAAAACCTATGGGGTGCAGCAAAAGCAGTGCTAAGAGGGAAGTTTATAGCAATACAAGCCTACCTCAAGAAACAGGAAACATCTCGAATAAACAACCTAACCTTGCACCTGAAGCAATTAGAGAAAGAAGAGCAAAAAAACCCCAAAGCTAGCAGAAGGAAAGAAATCATAAAGATCAGATCAGAAATAAATGAAAAAGAAATGAAGCCGACAATAGCGAAGATCAATAAAACTAAAAGCTGGTTCTTTGAGAAGATAAACAAAATTGATAAACCATTAGCCAGACTCATCAAGAGAAAAAGGGAGAAGACTCAAATCAATAGAATTAGAAATGAAAAAGGAGAAGTAACCACTGACACTGCAAAAATACAAACGATCATGAGAGATTACTACAAGCAACTCTATGCCAATAAAATGGACAACCTGTAAGAAATGGACAGATTCTTAAAAATGCACAACCTGCCGAGACTGAACCAGGAAGAAATAGAAAATATGAACAGACCAATCACAAGCAGTGAAATTGAAACTGTGATTAAAAATCTTCCAACAAACAAAAGCCCAGGACCAGATGGCTTCACAGGCGAATTCTATCAAACATTTAGATAAGAGCTAACACCTATCCTTCTCAAACTCTTCCAAAATATTGCAGAGGGAGGAACACTCCCAAACTGATTCTACGAGGCCACCATCACCCTGATACCAAAACCAGACAAAGATGTCACAAAGAAAGAAAACTACAGGCCAATATCACTGATGAACATAGATGCAAAAATCCTCAACAAAATACTCGCAAACAGAATCCAACAGCACATTAAAAGGATCATACACCATGATCAAGTGGGGTTTATCCCAGGAATGCAAGGATTCTTCAATATATGCAAATCAATCAACATGATACATCATATTAACAAATTGAAGGAGAAAAGCCATATGATCATCTCAATAGATGCAGAGAAAGCTTTTGACAAAATTCAACGCCCATTTATGATAAAAGCCCTCCAGAAAGTAGGCATAGAGGGAACTTTCCTCAATATAATGAAGGCCATATATGACAAACCCACAGCCAACATTGTCCTCAATGGTGAAAAACTGAAACCATTTCCACTAAGATCAGGAACAAGACAAAGTTGCCCACTCTCACCAGTATTATTCAACATAGTTTTGGAAGTGTTAGCCACAGCAATCAGAGAAGAAAAAGAAATAAAAGGAATCCAAATCGGAAAAGAAGAAGTAAATCTGTCACTATTTGCAGATGACATGATACTATACATAGAGAATCCTAAAGATGCTACCAGAAAACTCCTAGAGCTAATCAATGAATTTGGTAAAGTAGCAGGATACAAAATTAATGCACAGAAATCTCTTGCATTTCTATACACTAATGATGAAAAATCTGAAAGTGAAATTAAGAAAACACTCCCGTTTACCACTGCAACAAAAAGAGTAAAATATCTAGGAATAAACCTACCTAAGGAGACAAAAGACCTGTATGCAGAAAATTATAAGACACTGATGAAAGAAATTAAAGATGATACAAATAGATGGAGAGATATACCATGTTCTTGGATTGGAAGAATCAACATTGTGAAAATGACTCTACTACCCAAAGCAATCTACAGATTCAATGCAATCCCTATCAAACTACCACTGGCATTTTTCACAGAACTAGAACAAAAAATTTCACAATTTGTATGGAAACACAAAAGACCCTGAATAGCCAAAGCAATCTTGAGAACGAAAAATGGAGCTGGAGGAATCAGGTTCCCTGACTTCAGACTATATTACAAAGCTACAGTAATCAAGACAGTTTGGTACTGGCACAAAAACAGAAATATAGATCAATGGAACAGGATAGAAAGCCCAGAGATAAACCCACGCACATATGGTCACCTTATCTTTGATAAAGGAGGCAAGAATATACAATGGAGAAAAGACAGCCTCTTCAATAAGTGGTGCTGGGAAAACTGGACAGCTACATGTAAAAGAATGAAATTAGAACACTCCCTGACACCATACACAAAAATAAACTCAAAATGGATTAAAGACCTAAGTGTAAGGCCAGACACTATCAAACTCTTAGAGAAAAACATAGGCAGAACACTCTATGACATAAATCACAGCAAGATCCTTTTTGACCCAGCTCCTAGAGAAATGGAAATAAAAACACAAATAAACAAATGGCACCTAATGAAACTTAAAAGCTTTTGCACAGCAAAGGAAACCATAAACAAGATGAAAAGACAACCCTCAGAATGGGAGAAAATATTTGCAAATGAAGCAACTGACAAAGGATTAATCTCCAAGATTTACAAGCAGTTCATGCAGCTCAATAACAAAAAAACAAACAACCCAATCCAAAAATGGGCAGAAGACCTAAATAGACATTTCTCCAAAGAAGATATACAGATTACCAACAGACACATGAAAGAATGCTCAACATCATTAATCATTAGAGAAATGCAAATCAAAACTACAATGAGATATCACCTCACACCGGTCAGAATGGCCATCATCAAAAAATCTAGAAACAATAAATGCTAGAGGGGGTGTGGAGAAAAGGGAACACTCTTGCACTGTTGGTGGGAATGTAAATTGATACAGCCACTATGGAGAACAGTATGGAGGTTCCTTTAAGAAAACTAAAAATAGAACTACCATACGACCCAGCAATCCCACTACTGGGCATATACCCTGAGAAAACCATAGGTCAAAAAGAGTCATGTACCAAAATGTTCATTGCAGCTCTATTTACAATAGCCAGGGCATGGAAGCAACCTAAGTGTCCATCATCGGATGAATGGATAAAGAAGATGTGGCACATATATACAATGGGATATTACTCAACCATTAAAAGAAATGAAATGGAGGTATTTGTAGTGAGGTGGATGGAGTTAGAGTCTGTCATACAGAGTGAAGTAAGTCAGAAAGAGAAAAACAAATACAGTATGCTAACACATATATATGGAATCTAAGGGAAAATAAAGGTCATGAAGAACCTAGTGGCAAGATGGGAATAAAGACACAGACCTACTAGAGAATGGACTTGAGGATATGGGGAGGGGGAGGGGTAAGATGTGACAGGGTGAGAGAGTGGCATAGACATATATACACTACCAAATGTAAAATAGATAGCTAGTGGGAAGCAGCCACATAGCACAGGGAGATCAGCTCGGTGCTTTGTGACCACCTAGAGGGGTGGGATAGGGAGGGTGGGAGGGAGACGCAAGAGGGAGGGGATATGGGGATATATGTATATGTATAACTGATTCACTTTGTTATAAAGCAGAAACTAACACACCATTGTAAAGCAATTATACTCCAATAAAGATGTTTAAAAAAAAAAGAAGAAGAAATGAGCCATGAAACCATGAAAAGATGTGGAGGAGACTTAAATGTATATGACTAAGTGAAAGAAGCTAGTCTGAAAAAGTTAGCTACTATATGATTCCAACTATATGATGTTCTGAAAAAGGCAAAACTATGGAGAGAGGAAAAAGATCAGTGGTTGTCAGGGGCTAAGAGGGAGGGGATAAATAGGTGGAGCACAGAGGATTTTTAAGGCAGTGAAACTATTCTGCATGATACTATCATGGTAAATACATGATTTTATACCTTTGTCCAAGCCCAGAGAATGTACAGAACAAAGAATGAGCTCTAACGTAAAGCAGAGACTTTGGGTGCTAACTATGTGTGAATGCTGAGTCATCTTTTGTGACAAACATACCATTTGGGGATGGCAGGGGAGGTTGTGTGTTGCCTGGGGTGGGACAGGGAACTCCCTGTACTTTCCACTCAAGTTTGCTATGAACCTAAAATTTCTATATAAAATAAAATCTTAAAAAAAAAAAAAGAAGTGCAAGGAAAGGACTAAAGACATAACATGGGAAAGGTTGCCAATGACTGAAAATGTGACAATTTGAGTATTTTCAAAATGACTGTAATCCACTGAAACACAAAGAATATATAAAATCCATAAATGGAATGTTATTACTTAAAGGGGAGTAAGAGAGAAAAAGCTAGAGAGAAGAAAAAAGAAAAACAGTGGAGGGAGCACCAAAGGCACTGTTTGCCGTTGACAGAAACTAGGACATCATTCTAGTTTGGGTCTTGCACAAAAGAGACCCTGGAACAAGGATTTGTGTGTATGCAGTTTATTTGGAAAATAATCCTGGAAACACCAGCAAAAGAGTGGGGAGGTCAGATGGAGAAAGGAGGAAAGCTTGAGAAATTATGTAGAGTCCTTGTTATTAGCTAACTGTCACAGTGCTGAACTGGGGCTTGATCCTCATGGAAGATTCTGGAAGCCCGTGTAGAACGAACATGTCAGAGATATCTCAGCTGGGAGAGAAGGATCTTGGGTCTTTTTTCACCTATTCCTGTCAGGTATTGGTTAAAGCAGAAAGGAGGAAGGGGGTTGGCAGCATTAATTCCCTCTGGTCTGCTATGGTTACAGGCAAAGTGAGGTCTGGTCACCAGAGAAAGTTGTCAGGCAAAGAGCTGCAGTTTCTGTTGGTAGGAGGTAAGAGGAGTTTGTGCTGAAATGCTAAACCTATGGGAATGGGGGCAGGGAATCACAGCGCTGCTATAGGCACCAACTTCTCACTCTGAAAGTTGCCAGATAAAGGAAATGAATTAAACATATTTCTGTCATTCTTGTATGAAATGTACTTCAATGTAATCAGAGAATTCTAGCTCATGAGAGATATTTTTAGAGAAAAATTCCAACTAATAACTATAGAAATGAGAGAATAAAGAAATAACCATTTTGTTGGATAACCAACAAGGACCTACTCTATAGCACAGGGAACTCTGCTCAATGTTATGTGGCAGCCTGGATGGCAGGGGAGTTTGGGAGAGAATGGATACCATCTATACGTATGGCTGAGTCACTTTGCTGTGCACCTGAAACTATCACAACATTGTTAATCAACTACACTCCAGTATAAAATAAAAAGTTAAAAAAATTAACCGTTTTGCAACATTTAAATAAAATAATTAATTCAGGCAAAGATCATCACCTGATAAAAGAAGGCAAACTTTTCAACGGAAGGTTTAGGCTGCCACCACCGAACACAATGGTCCATCTTGGCATCAGTAGGAGTGGGACACCAGGCAGGCTGTGATGTTATCAAAGTACACAGCCCCACCCAAGAGGAGTTCTGTCCTCTGATAAATTAACTTTTAATCTAACAAATCCCTTAGAGCTTGCTTTAAGTTTACAGGCAATCCAGAAGATGGAGAATCAAGTTAAATGACTACATGAAGTTATCAATAAATCAAGAAACTGTTACTTTCTACAAGGTAATTGACCCAGTTACTTCAAGTCAATGGCGTGAAAACAAACATGATGGGGTGATTGTGTTGTATTTAAAAAGACCTAAGAGATTGAACAAACACATGTAAGGAATGAACTTTCTGAATTCTGCTTCAAATAAACCAGTTGTAAAATCCTATTTCAGAGATAATCAGAGAAACTCAAGTGTGAAATGAATACTAAATGTTACCAGGAATTATTGTTATTTTTGATAAGTGTGATAAAAGCATTATGGCTCAGTAAGAAAAGGTTCATATTTTTAAGATGTACGTACTAATCATATAGCAGCAAAATCACAAATAATCTGGAAATTTGCTTTAAAATATTTCAGTAATGCATGTGTGTGTGTGTGTGTGTGTGTGTGTGTATGTGTGTATGTGTGAGAGAGACAGAGAGACACCAGGCAGGGCTAAATCTGGGACGGGTCCTCTATAAGAGATGCAGCTTTAGAAGAGGAACCAAAAGACAAAGTAACGTTATAATTATACCAAGTTAGTGTTCATCTACAAGGTGTTCCTGGCATCATCAAGGCATATCTGGATGAAACATCCCCTAAATGCGCTGGACTCTATCCTGGGCCTTCGTCTTCAAACAAAGGAGGAATTCTGCAGACAAGCAGTTGGCTTCTCTCTTAAGGGCATCTGTAATACAACTAAACCATAGGTTCAGTTTGTTGCTCTCAGACACTCAGTAAGTACTGGTTACTATTAGATATTCTTTTTTCTTTCTTTTTTTTTTTTTTTTTTTTTTGCATTATCCATTATCCATTTATTGGCTCCATTTCCTTGATTACATTTCCTTGACTAACCACTCCCTTTTCTTTTCATTAGCCATAATTTTTTTTTTTTACACAGAGCCAAGGTACAACCTGATATAAGACCTCAGATTTAGAAAGAGGACCAACTCATAGAACTGGCACCTGTAAGTGTCTGGCCAGTGTTACCATTTGTCTATTCCCAATCACATGTAGTAGTACTGGATAAGTACAAGCTTTTATGACTATCTATTACCCTGGGTAAGAAAGAGGCAGAAATGATTAGTTACCCACCCCTGTTGCTTGAGCGGGAGTATCTCTTGGTCTCATCTCCCTGCATCTATACAATTGATTGGTTATATAAACAAGGATCACCTTCTGATCTAAAGAAATATGTATCCAACTACCTTTTTGTGTCATGTCCCTCATTTCCTGCCTAGTGGACCTGGCAGACTAGGGCCTTTACTCAGTTACTTCATTTTTCCCAGAGTAGCAGAAAAGAAGCCAAAGTGCTGAATTCTTGGCTGACTTCCCATCTGTCTGACCAGGGATATTGCCCTGTCTCTGGATCTGTTACCCTCTAGCTCCTTTGATAAATGGTATTAAGCAATATGTATGTTAATTAATTTGAAAAGCAGTATGCCAGGACAGTTTTTATTTCAAAAATGATCAAAATAGATTATAAATTTTAAAAGAAAATTTATCTCAATTAAGTGATCAAGGTCAACACCAATAGTGATGGCATGCTACTGCGTTGTGATGAGAACGAGGCTTTAGCTCTGGGGTCTTCCTCCTAAAGACACAAAACTCCAGTCTAATCATGAGAAAAACATGAGACAAAGCACAATCGGAGGACATTCTACAACATATTTGACCAGTACTATTCAAAACTGTTAAGGTCATCGAAAACAGCATCATAAGAAACAGTCACAGTCAAGGGGATAAGTATAAGAGTGTATAAATTATATATGTCTAGCATTAATATTTTTAGTGTAAGTATTATAACCGAGCAGGACCCTATGAGGCCTTTCCAGAATAGACCTCCACCCATGTCATCCACCTGCCTTTTGTCTATAGAAAAACTTTAGTCGAAGAATAAATTTAATCAGAAAATGCAGAAAGAAAGGAAAACAATCAAGCAAGACAAAATAATAATATTTTAGCCATTAAACAAAGTCAAGGACATTTAATTCCTCCTCAAGGGCTATAGATAATATTCAGAGCCATGACCTTTGAGGTGTTTTGCAGATGCTGAAACCCGCACCAGGTGGAAGAAATTAACTATGTGCTGCCCACAAGCAGGTAGACCCCAGACTGGTTGGAACTAGAAGGTTGATGATGTCGACTCGCAATTACCTCACCTACAACCAATCAGAAGAATGTTCACGAGCTGGTCACGCCCTGCTCCTTGAACACTGTAAGACTCCTCACTAACCCCTCCAGGACAGCACACAGAATTTTGAGGGCATTAGCCTGCTGTGGCCCCCTTTGCCTGGCAAAGCAATAAAGCTATTTCTCTCTACTTCACTCAAAACTCTGTCTCCAAGATTTAATCCAGCCCCAGTGCACAGAGGCTGAATTTTGGTAACAGTATTCCAAATACTAAATTGGATAACTTGGACTCAACAACTATTTGTTGTTTGTCTGAAATTCAAATTTACCTAGGTATCCTGTATTTTTATTTGCTAAATATAGCAACGCTAATAACAATGCCACTCAACAAGTCTCTGTAATCTAGACTCTGTTACCTCTCTGGTTTATACAGAACTCCATGCCCAGCCAAATTGCAGCTGTGACCTTTTGATAAATTTAGTGTTCTCAGGTGATTAATTACCAGACATAGGCCTTGGTTATAATTTTTTTGGACATGACACCTAAAGAACAAGCAACAAAATCAAAAATAAACAAGTGGGACAATATCAAACTAGAAAGCTTCTGCACAACAAAAGAATACATCAGTAAAGTGAAAAGACAACCTACAGCTTGGGAAAAAATATTTTCAAACTATATATCTGATAAGAGGTTAATATCCAAAATATATTTGTAAAACCCCATACAACTCAATAGCAAACAAAACCACCAAATAACCTAATTAAACATGGACAAAGGACCTGAACAGGTATTTCTTCAAAGATATTGGAAGGGCCAAAGGTACATAAACGATGCTCAACATCAATAGTCATTAGGGAAATGCAAAGTAAAGCCAAAATGAGATATCATCTCACACCTGTTAGAATGGCCATTATCAAAAAGATGAGAGATAATAAATGTTGGCTTGGATGTGGAGAAAAGGGAACCCTTCTACACTGTTGGTGGGATTGTATATTGGTACAGCCACTATGGAGATCAGTATTGAGAATGTTCAAAAAATCAAAACTAGAACTACCAAAAATTCCATTTCTGGGAAAATACCCAAAAGAAACAAAAACACTAACTTGAAAAGATATCTGCACCCCCAGGATTATTTACAATAGCCAAGACATGGAATCAATCTAAGTACCCATCAACAGATGAATGAAGAAGTTGTGGTACATAGGTACAATGGAATGTTATTCAGCCATAAAAAAATGAGGAATTCTTAGCATTGTGACAGATGGACGGACCTTGAAGGCATTAGGCGAAGTGAAAGAAGTCAGAGAAAGACAAATAGTGCGTGATCTCATTTATACGTGGAATCTAAAACAAACAGAAAACATTAAGAAAAGAAACTCATAGAAAAAGAGCTGAGACTTGTGGTTACCAGTGGCACAGGGTGGAGGGAGGGGAAATTAGAAAAAGGTGGTCAAAAGGTACAAAGTTCCAGTTATAAGATAAATAAGTACTAGGGATGTCATGTACAACATGACGACAATAGCTAACACTGCTCTGTGATCTTTAGCAAAGTTGTGAAGAGAGTAAATCCTATGAGTTCTCATCACAAGGAGAGTTTTTTTTCCTTTTTTCTTTCTTTTCTTTTTATTGTATCTATATGAGAATATGGATATTAGCTGGGCCTACTGTAGTAATCATTTCATAATATATGTAAATCAAACCATCATGCTGTAAATGTTAAATTTATACTGTAATGTATGTCAATTATTTCTCAATGAAACTGGAAAAATACTATATACTTTAAGTCAAAATCTGAAAAAAAAGGAATAAAGATGTAAAGTATTGTAACAGTGAGTCAGAGGGAAATGGAATAAATTTATACAGCAAAAGGGGGTCTGAGGATAGGAATGTGAGTTGGGTGTGTTTGGACAAGATTACATATAATGCTATATGAATGGTTCCTCATCTTTACATTGAATTATAGTTTTTATTGTCCACATAAACTGGTGAAATAATTCAGCTGAGAACGACCTTTCTCTAGAAACTTTTAACCAGTCCAATACAGCTTCTATGTCATCTTAGAAAAAGAACATGATTGTTGAACTTCACGTTGCACTCTGCTTTTCTCTGTGGCAGAATTATGCTTAGACTGAAGGGGAAACTTTGTAGAAATGAACGTGAAGACAAGATGAAATCAGAAAAGAACCATTTTTCTCTGCAACTGCCTGAGGCTACTCACTTACATCTTTAAAATATGCATCAGCTGTTAATGAAAATGTAGGGTCCTGGTGAAGAAAAATCAGAATTCAAGGGCACGAGAAGCTGTCGGTTCCATGGCCCAAGAGCCCTATAATATTAACCTCTATGCAAGTTTAAATTGTACTTCTGATATTGAGATTACAGAAAAATGTCTCACAGCATTAAGCGTCAGAGAGAGGCTGAGAGTTTCTGCATTCGGAACACTTCTCAAATGGGTTGCTATATTAGAAACTGAAAAATTGAGTCTTGCAAAAAATATTAGGTGCCATATAATATTTAGGGTATTACAAATTTAGAAATAGGTATTGTATGTGACCAGATTTTCAATAAAATTTACCATAAGAAGTTTGAGAAATCAAATTGGATGAAAATAAACACAAAGAGATATTTGTGCATGTTCTAACTGTTCTATATTGTACTGATCAAATAATGTGTGCTTACTAAAAAAGGATAAAGTAAAATTACCTCTAGTAAGAACCTTTTTATGAGAGATTTCTATTTGTAGAACTCTAGAGACCTTGTCCTGGAGAGAAGGAGGAGGAGAAAACCTCTCCCTAAAAGTAAATTGAAAATGATGATATATATTCAATGAAAAAAAGTTCCCACTGCCCATTTAAGATTTAGAAACATGATATTTTATTTATCGAAAACCCTCCCATTCCCAGCACTCTTAAACTAAACTTTAAACTTTATAAACTTCTGATGAAGTCATATTCAAATATTCAAGGATAAGATTATGCATGCATATGATCTATGTAAGTAATATATGGCTTTAAAATCAAAGTCAATTTTACTGAGTCAGAATAAACCAGAATATCACTAGAATATTACCTGTACTAGTATCTCTCTCTTTTTCTCAATCTCTTCCCCTCTCTTTCTCTCTCTTGTGCACACACACACACACATCCACACTCACATATACATATTTGTATGCATGTGTGTATCTATTTCTATATCTATACATACACAACTGAGTGTATACACTCATGTATATCATATAACAATTAACATATAGGAACTTAAGCACTTGATTCAAAAGGTAACATTCTCAGTAGAACTGCAGCATGCACTCGGAGTCATCCAACTTTGTTACTCAGAGTACCGAACTTACTATCTTTGTTTACAAATTTTTTACTGCTCCTCTGCTAAGTGAAGGCTCTATGCAGAGTTAAAAGTACAAAATCTGGTCCCTGGCTACCCGAAGAGCAGTTTAGGTGTGTGTGTAAGACAAGCACCTGTTTAGAGCACAGTGCAGTGCACGATGTAAATCCACAGAGTGGTTTTAGCAATGATGTTGAGGAGGAGGAGGAAGAGGGGGGAAAAGACTGAAAAGCGCTGGCGGAAATTAAATATTAGGCTTCCAGTTTAAAATAATGGCTGGAACACACATATTTGCCCCCCTCCCTCCTAAACTTTACAAATATTTCAGTGACAAAGTAAAAGAGGTGTGAATCCAAGCAACAAAGAAAACTAGAGCAGAAACAAAGAGAGTGGTTACTGGATTTGCACAAGGCGGTCAGCAGGTGAGGGGCTGGAGACCAGCAACTGGCTGAGACTTCCAAAGACTTCCAGGATGTCTCAGAGAAAGCGCAAGACACTGGCGTGAGGGAGCTGGGGGTGGGCTGAAGACCAGAGGAGGGCAAAGGTGTCCACACAGAGGTGATGGACCCTGGCTCCTTCTCCTACACACACCAGCACCACCAACCTCCAATCCACGAGACTGAAAGTTTATTTTCTGTAAAAACTCGACCTGCGGGGAACATGGATTTGAGAAATGAGATACGGCAGAGACCTGGGCTGAGATGAGAGGTTGAAACAGGGAGATTAAATTCTGTAATTGGACTGTGGAGACTTAGAAACCTTTCCCTGACAAACTCCCAGAAGGCTAGCTGCCTGTTTCATGTCACCCACTGACAGGATATTGTAGGATCCTCTTTGGAGAAACTTAATAGCCACAGACAAATCCCTCCCACATACTGCGTGCTTTCCACACCCTGTCCACCCAGCAAGACAGCTGCTTTGCCACTTGATTACTCTAAATGGCTCTAAAAGCCATCCCCTCAACAAGGCTTGCCTGGCACAACGAGCTTTCAGTGGGCTTTTTAGGGATTTACTCTTGAATATGAACAGAGAAAGAAAGACACCAAAAACAAATAAAAAGCACCATAAATGGAATTTTTAAAGCACCACTGTGTTTCTTCATATCTTCAGAAAGGTAGGGGGAAAACAATTATTAATTGATGCAACTATGCTGCATAGCAAAGGTCAGTTCCCGGTGAATTTAAGGTTCTTTCTTCATCGCGAAAGAATTCGGAGACGAAGCAGAAGGGTTAGGAAAGCAAAGTGAGAGTTTATTTAAGCAAGGATACGCTCTCAGAGGGAGAGCAGGCAGAACGGGTGAGGAGCTGCCGCCCTGGGTTTCTTGGGCAAGACCTTGGAAGTCTCACATTCCTTTGACATTACCCTGACCTGGTGAGGGAAAAGTTACTCTGATTTTAAAGGAGATGATGAGCTTTCAGAAGAATAGAGACCAACAGGTATCACCTAAATGCCAGAAATAAGACAGGTCATTTGTCATAAGACACCAGGGCTGGTAAAACAACAGAAGGCTTCGATCAGAGATCCTCGACAGTGGAAAATTGCTCATGGTATCCCTAGTGATGAAATATATTGTCACCATTTAAAAACATATCTTGATTGAGATAATCAGAAAAAATCTAGGACTGCAGAGCCAACATCTGGCTTGAGTACGACAGGAAGAATCAAAGCCTCTTGCACGCTTCACAACCCAATGTCCCTTGAATTAAGAGGATATTAGCTTCCCTTAAGGAAAATCTTGCCAAACCACAAGTATACTCCATAAATCTTCCTTCATGGCTTCCCATCTCCCAAGGTGAAATAACCTTGTAAAAAAGGGAAAGGGAAATAACTAAACGTTTCTGAAGATTATTAGATGCAGGCTCTAAGGTGGTGCTGGGAGTTTACCCAAGTTCCTGGTAATCCAAAGTATCACTATATTTCATCTATCAGCCTGGGAGTTTAAGGAAGTCAGAAAACAATTGGGTTTGGCCCAAGTTCTTCTCCTAGTAGGCCCAGTGAGTACATAGACCCACTGTGATTATATGACTATTCTTGAGGCAGAGCTGAAATAGATATACTCAGTAGCTGGAAGAATTCCCAGCTGGGATCCCTGACCTGTGAAATGAAGACTATTATGGTAAAAAGAGCAAGTAGAAGCCCCTGGGATTAACTCCACTGACCAAAATAGTAAAGCAAAAGCAATGGTACATCCCTGGGATATTTGTAGATAGGAGTGTCCCACTGAAATACTTGAAAAGTGCAGGGTCATGTTTTCTATCACATAACTGTCTAATTCATCCATTAGATATTTGCAGAAAGTAACAAAATTCTGGAAAATCATTGTGGATTGTTGACAACCAGGAAATAGCACTACTGTGCACCTCAGTAAGGCAAAGGAGTGCCCAAGAGCACATTGCAGGGGACCCTGAAGTTGCAGGAAGAGGTAGCTCAGCCTTCGATGGCACCCCTCTTACTCAGTGTCCATAATACGAGCTTAATAAATTTTAACCTCTTTTTGCTCAAAAGATTGGGATTTATTGTCTTTTTAGGAAATAAGCTTCTTCATATTTCACACACATGTTCCCACGTGGATATGTAACAACCGTTAGTATAGAAGACCACTGAATTCTACTAAAAATGCATATAGGTTCTTCAAGTCACATTCAGAGTCACACCAAACACCTATCCCAGCATAGGTCTTTATGTTACATTGGAATTTTTTAATTACTGTAAAAGGACCGAAACTGGAACCCAAGAGCATAAAGGAAATAGAATGCAACAAAAAGAAAATTGAACACCTGGAAACAAAATTACCTGGCAGGTTCCTTATACTTCACATCAAAAGACAGAACTAATGTTAGATGTTTTTGTGTATATTCTATATACGTCCCTTTATATTTCTATATTCTTCTTAATTAATTGATTTGGGGTATTCTTCCACAAATTACACACAGGAAATTTTTTCCAACATAGGACATATTCCCAACTGTGTTGAGTGGGGCATGCCTACTGTTTAGAAGAACCCCTAAACAGTAACATGGCATCCATGGTAGTACTAGCTGTCATGAAGCTTTCATAATCATATATCATGCATTCTATTAAGGGCATTTATTTATACTAAGAAGAAAGATTGACAAATAATCTTCTGCTCAATCTGAAACCAGTTCTTCAGAAATCCAAAATTAATAGATTTCATGCCACTGTTCATGGGGTCTTAAATACAGCAGTTTTTATTTAAATAAAATACATTTTTCCTAAAAATGTATTAGCTTGGAAACTGATATACCGTATCACTATGGGAGCAAACAAAAGTAACTGGCGATTGGTAACAGAGTTAAACCAATAGACTGCTGTCTTAGCTGGATTAAGTGATGGTCTTACATTCTGTTATAATATTGTCACCTCAGATTGAGACTACTATTCTCCTGCTCCATTGCAAGGCACTAACTTTCACACAAGGAAAACAAATATCCCAAGGTCAGCAGAGGATTTCCCTTTTCTTGGTTCTTCTCTGCCAGGAATGTCATGTCATAATTAAGAAAGTATCACATTTTCAGACCATCTCAAAAACAATAAACTCAGCCTTGAAGAGTGAGTTGGAGCCAAAACTGAGCAAATAAAGTGATGTAGGTCATGTTAAATTAGCCCAAGAAACAAGAAAATAGAAGAATTTGATGTTACAGCCAGGGCTTTCTAAGCCTCCAGTTAAGTGTTTTTCCCTCCCCTGAAAATTCTGTTCACATCTTCTCCAGGGTTTCCTTATACGACACATCAAAGAAACAACGTTTCCTCTCACATATATGTTGTCTCCTGATGTGGGCTCTACCCAACAGATACCCAAAGGCAACATTTGGGTTCAGAAATAAGCCACTGTATCAACCACGAAGCCTGAGCCAATGGCAAGTACAGGAATTGTGCCTTCATCTTGAAATGACTATTACTTTCCTAGACTAAATCACAGTTTTGTGAGGTAAATCCGTGTTTGCATTATCTTCTCAAGGGGCACTTATTTCAAACAAAACAATTGTGTTTTTCCTGAAGAGGTTTAAATTTCTGATAAAAATCCCAAATCCCTCCTTAAATATTTAGGAGTTTCCCAAGTTATTAAAAATGACCAACAGCAGCACAGAACCTCTACTTGACCCCTCCATGCCTCTCAGAATACCTGTACACTGACTGCACTTTCTTTTTTTTACTAGCTCCTAAGGTGGTCCCTGAAGTCATTGTGGACCTGCAGGCTTATACACCAACCAACTGATGTGTTCAAGTCTGCCAGTTGGACCACCGAAGCCTGCTGGCACGTAGGCAGTTTTAAAATGGCTAAACATTCTTCCAGGGCTTCGAGGAATTCAGACCACCAGCGCTCCATAAATTAAAGACTGATAACACTCATTCTAGTTGGGTTTTCTCCAGCACAGCATTTTGTTCTGCCCCATCTCCAGTTGGTTTGACTTGGTACATTTCCTAAAAACAAGGGCCAGGTGTCCAGTACTGCCAAGCCAGAAGTCATTTCCGTTTTGGATGCAAATTAGCAATTCTAATTTAATTCTACTTTGAATCTTTCAGAATCATTTGTAAAGATAACCTGATTTTCAGCAAAGCTAGAGGATTCTGACAACAGTTCCCTGCTTTTTGTAGAAAGTTAATATATGTTGTTTGATTTTTTTTTAAATTCATCAATTCTTTCTACTAATGATGGTTGGATGATCAATTTTAAATCTAACTGGAGAATATACTAACTTTATTAAGCTGAGTAAAATATTATCAAGATGATTCAAGTGAAGGAGTCGATCACTGCAAGGCACAATTTCTCAAGATCCAAATTATAACAAGCTAGACATACTCGTATCATAGACTAGACATACTCGTATCATAGACTTGATGTCAATAAAGCCTCTATATTTGTGTTTAGTAATCACATGCACAGATTGATCTTCTAACATTGTCTTCTAAACTTCATGAAGGGAAAGATCAGGGTTTTTGTTAAATTACTTAGCTACTGTAGTCTTTAATTCAAAAGCAGAACCTCAATGTCTACTATCGCTACGAATTTTTGAATCTAATTGAACTAAAGTACTACCAAACCAGTGTATTGACCATTCTTGTTCCAAGACTTGGAGTCAATAAACTCTCTAAATCTAGTAGTTTCATTAATAGAGCTGTTCAATCATTCACTCACAGAAATAAGGATACATATAGTTATAGTCTAGAGCAGCTTAAAAGATAATTAAATCAACACCATTTATCCTCTCGGGGATTGCCTGAAAAAGATGAAAGAAATAAATAAAAGGTTGAGGACAAGCTCCAAACTTATTTAGTGAAACATTCTTTTTGTAGGATTCCAATGCACACAAATGGAACACAATCCACAATGATTCTCCAACACTTGCTCTTCCTTTTTACCCTCACAATACTGCCCATAGTTCAGGGGAAGATAGAATTAATTGAACACCTTGTCAATATATACACACATTTTATTTCTCAAACAAGGCCACCGCACGGCATATGTCCCAGAGGTGCCATGCACCTTGAAGTCTCTTTGAAGGGCACCTCCTCTTACTATTTCAATATAGGAAGTCAAAGAGAAGGAAATTATGCTAAAATCAAACTTCTCTTAGTTCAATTTGTAGCATGGTAAATTTACCTGAATGCTCTGAATATTAGGAAAACAAATGGGTATGCTAAGAATTTTTAATAAATTAAAACATTCCAGTTAATTTCAAGGTAAGACATCAATGGGTCTCTATTCACACTTACCAATGCCTTGTAGCTAAGATTATTTAACAAGAGAATTTTCAAAATCAAGACAGTAATTCTCAGCCTAGTGAAAAAATCACTATCAAATTAAAATCCACGATCCAGGCCTTTTAGTCTGAAAGTAAAATATTTAGGGATAAAATAAGGGCTTATAGACAATTTATAATTCTCCTATTTGTTATCTTTTTATTGTAAGTAAACTGAATATAGATAACTTTAAAGCAATTACATAAAATTGACAACAATGATACAACTCTGTGCCCACACATTCGATAACCTAGATGGAATGGACCAATTGCTTGAGATAAAACCTGCTAAAACTCACACAGAAAGAAACAGACTATTTGAATAAGCTTATATCTATTTTAAGAATTGAAACACTAAGCCCGTGTGGGTTCACTGGTGAATTCTACCAAACATTTAAGGAAGAAACTATACCAATTCTCTGCAGTCTCTTAGAGAAAACAGAAGCAGATGGAATGCTTCCTCACTTGTTCTATGATGCTGGTATTATCTTAATATGAAAACCAGACAAAGACATTACTGGAAAAGAAAACTACAGATTAGTATCTCCCACAAACACAGAAGCAAAATCTTCCAAATATTAGAAAATCAAATCCAACAAGGTGGTTGCCAAAAGGGAAAGGGGGGGACAAATTAGGAGCTTGGGATTAACATATACACACTACTATATAAAAAGTACATAACAAACAAGGACCTACTGTACAGCACAGGGAACTATACTCAATATTTTGTAATAACCTACAAGGGTAAGGAATCTGAAAAAGAAGATAGATAGATAGATAGATACCTGAATAACTTTGCTGTACACCTGAAACTAACAACACTGAAAATCAACTATACTGCAATAAAAAGAAAAGAAAAGAAAAATAAATAAACTCAAAAATAATTATACACCACAACAAAATGGGATTTATTCCAGGTATGCAAGGCTGGTTCAACATTTAAAAATCAATTAATGTAATCCACATCATCAATAAGCTAAAGAAGAACAGTCACATGATCATATTTATAGATGCAGAAAAAGTATTTGACAAAATCCAACATCCATCCATTAAAAAAAATTTTATCAAACTAGAAATAAAGGGGACCTTTCTCAGATGTATAAAGAACCTCTACCAAAAAAAGCTATAGCTAGCATCACACTTAATGGTGAGAAACTCGGAGCTTTCCCACTAAGATAGGCTACAGCACTAGGATATCCCCTCTCACCACTGCTTTTCAACATCATACTGGAAGTCCTAGCTAAGCCAAGGAGACAAGAAAAGGAATTAAACTGTATAGAGATTGAGAAGGAATAAATAAAATTGTTTTTGTTCAGAGATGATACGATAGCCTATATAAAATATCCAAAAGAATCAACCAAAAAAAAAAAAAAGCTTCTAGAACAAATAAGCCATTATAACAAAGTTACAGGATACAAGGTTAAGGGGTACAAAAGCTTATGAAGAGATGCTCAAGTCATATGTCACTAGGGAATCGCAAGTTTAAAACAGCAATGAGATACACACTTATTAGAATGAACAAAATCCAAAACACTGACAGCACCAAATGCTGGTGAGAATGTGGAGCAACAGGAGCTTTCATTCCTTGTTAGTGGGAATGCAAAATAGTACAACTACTTTGGAAAACAGTCTTCCCGTTTCTTTAAAAAAAATTAAGCATATTCTTACCACATGATCCAGTAATCATGCTCTTGACATTTACCCAAATGGGTTGAAAACATATAGCCACCCAAAAACCTGCACATGGATGTTTATACCAGATTTATTCATAATTGCCAAAACTTGGAAGCAACCAAGATGTCTTTCAGGAGGTGAATGGATAAACTTTAGTACATCCAGGCAATGGAATATTACTCAGCACTAAAGAGAAATGAGCTATAAAGCCATGCAAAGACATGGAAGAACCTTAAGTGCATATTACTAAGTGAGAAAAGCCAATCTGAAAAGGATACATACTATAAGTGATTCCAACTATACGGCATTCTGGAAAACGCAAAACTATGGAGGTGACGAAAAGATAGTGGTTGTCAGGGGCTGGGGGAGAGGTAAAGGGATGAATCGGCAGAGAACACAGGATTTTTAGGGAAGTGAAACTACTCTGTATGATACCATAATGGTGGATACATGTCATTATACATTGGTCCAAACCCACAGAATGTACAACACCAAGAGTGAACCCTAATGTAAACTATGAACTTCGGAAGATAATGATGTGTCAGTGTAGGTGTACGGACGGTAACAAATGAACCACTCTAGTGGGGGACGCTGACAGTGGAGGAGCTTGAGCATGCATGGGGGGCAGGGAGGTATGGGAATTCTCTATACCCTCCACCCAATTTTGCTGTGAACGTAAAACTGATCTAATAAGGTCTGCTTTTAAAAGCACACAAATCTGTGGAACTTGAAACTGAAGCTTAATCTAATCAAAAACTTATAAACAGAAAAGAAAAACAGATAAACCCACAAGTTAAATACAGTCTTACTCCATTACATGACATGCTGGCAAAGGCAAACTATGGGGACAGAAAACAGATCAACAGTTGAAAATGGCTATGGGTGGAGGAAAGTTTGACTACAAGGGCACAGAAGAGAATTCTGTAGGGTGACTGAACTGTTCAAAATCTTTATCGCGGTGGTAGTTAGATATATACATGTCGGTCAAAGCTCACCGAACCCTGTACTAAAAGGGTGAATTTTACTGTATGTAAATCATACCTTAATTTTTTAAATTTGGAAAAATAAAGAAACATAATAAAGTGACAAAGAAATGTTCCTTGCAATCTATATCTACAGCTATATCTTCTTACTTCCAGCAAGTTGATTAACTTTTCTTTTTTATGTGTAACAGGAAAACTTAGTTCTAAGGTGAGCACTCACACTTCGTAGCTAACTGTGTTAAAATTAAAACTACCCTGGGGTCCAAATTTCTCCTGTTAAAAACAAAATGAGTACACTCAATGAACTAAGTGTATTTCGTTGATTCAATGCACACTTGTGCACTGACTAAGCATTTTAGTTTTTTCTTTGCTAAACATCTTCATAAACCAGTCTGCAAATAAAAATAAAAAGTAGTATGAATATATGTACATGCAGAGATGTGGTTATCCATTGAAATTTAGAAGTGGAAGATAGTGTATTGATCAAGCATTCTGAATCCTTACAATTATAAAGCACTCTGGGTCCAGAGGGGTTGATACCCAGGACAGCATGTTGGTGACCACTGTGGACCACAGCAGGATCCCCTCAGCTACTCTCCTTGCTTCTGTCTTCTGTTCCAATCCAGCAACTACTGTAAGTCCCCTACATATGAACAGGTTCCGTTCCAAGAGCGTGTTCGTAAGTCCAATTTGTTTGTAAGTCCAACAAAGTTAGCCTAGGTACGCAACTAACACAGTGGGCTATATAGTACTGTACGGTAATAGGCTCATAATACTTTTCACGCAAATAATACATAAAAACAAACAAACATGAAAAATAAAGAAAACATTTTTAATCTTACTGCACAGTACCTTGAAGAGTACAGTAGTTCAGTACAACAGCTGGCATACAGGGAAACTTTCACACCTTTGTAAGTTTGCAACCTGAAAGTTCATATGTAGGGGACGTACCGTAGTGGGCTACAACAAGTGTGATTATGTTGTTCCTTTAATCCAAACTTCCCAATGCATTCCCATCTCACTCAGAGTAACATCTGAAGTCCATACAACAGAAAAAAGTAGGCCTTACATGTTATTCCCTCTTCTTGCTTCTAGGATTTCACTTCCTATGACTCTTACCCCACTCATGCCACTCCAAGGACACAGGACTTACTGCCGCACCTCAACCAAAGTTACACTAGCTCCTCTCAATAATGTGCTTCCCCGGGCATCACTATTGCTCTCTGGTTCTGTCTTAGTTCCTCCAAGTCTTCTATCAAATGCTACATTGAAAGTCAGGCCATCCTACCTAAAAATGCAACCCTGCACCGCATCAGCTCTATTCATCAACTTAGCAATTATCAGTATCTACATAATATAGGTTTTAAATAATATTTGCTATGGTCAGTGTCCCCCACCAGAATAGAAGCTCTGTGAGGTCAGGCACAATAGATAAGAGAATTTCTCCCAGGGAGTAGAATTAGGATTTAACTGAAGCAATAGCTCATCGCCAGTGGTTGGTTCTCCACAAGGCCTGCAGCATCAGTTCTTAAACACTATGGACCAATGAGTGCTATTTGTCCCCCATCATTCAATTCTTCTCTGCCCTGGAGGTTGTGTCACATCCTTGCTGTTACACGAGAGGCACATGACTTGTCTATTGGGTCACAGCTTACTAGATGCTGAGAAATCCCATTTGGGTCTCTGGACAGTAATGAAATCATGTCTTTGCACTGCATGTACTAACTAGGTGGGACATTGGATTGTCTCCCTGGGGGATGTGCAAGAATATCCTGCTTGCGAAGAAAAGAGGAAACAGATATCCAAAGCTACAGGATAGCTAAAGGAACACCAAAATTCACACACCTCTCCTTATAGCAGAGAGTTGTCATGGAAAGAAAGCACTGGTGGCAGCCAGGGTGACAGTTCCCAGCCTTTCCTTCACCTGGTAGGGGGTGGGCGGTGGCCAAGGACATAGTTTTTGCACTAGAATGTGACCTGAAGTATAGTTGTCACTAACAAGTCAAGGCAGGAAAATCGTCAAGATGTGTTCTTCACCCTGTCTTTCCCCTCTGTTGAGGGCTAGGCCATAGGTGAGAAGGAGCTGTCAGACTAAATCATCGTGGTCTGACCAGGACCATCGACCTTGAACTTTTTGTGAGCAAGCCACAAACTCCTATTGTGTTAAACCACTGAAAGTTTGGGTTCTGTCAACTAAAAAAAAAAAACACTCACCACCTAAAAGTTGAGAATTATGTTTTATTTGGCAGACAAACTGAGGATTTGAAGCTCAGGACTCAGCCTTTCAGATCGCTCTGAGGGACGGCTGCGAAGAGGGAAGGGGGGGAGCCGGGATATGTAGGAGTTTTGCAACAAACATCAGGTAGTGGAAGCATCAAAAGGGTACCGTTAAGTAAAGAAAATCAGACATCTCAAGGTAAGGATTTTAGTGCTTTTCTGTGTATGGGAAGATGCAAGAGTCTGGGCTTCTTGAGATCATTCCTTTGACACGCACCTTAGCTCTCTAGGGCCGGCGTCCTGTGCTCTCCCATCCCGGTCCCCTCAGGGTGCACCCTTGGGGGCGGCTCCGGGCAGATGGTTTGTCTCCATCCTGAGCTCCCGCAGGGCTCACCTTGGGCTGCGGCAGTGGCTGAGGGCTTGATGGCCTCCGCATCCTTTGTGGATACGCAGGCAGTCTTTCTCATTCACAGTTTGTTGGAGCTGCTCTTATTACTCTAACGCATGTTTTTAGGTGCTTTCCTGCTGATAATCCTCAATTCTTTTTAAAACTTGTTTTTACCCTCTCCCAGAGTTAGAAAGAAGGATAGAGACTAAGCTCCCAAATACTATCCCAATACACACGGGACAGTGCACCCATGTACACACACACACACACACACACACACACACACAATTCCATTTGCCTGGAAAGGACTCTCAGGTGACTGTTAACAAAGAAAATCTGCTCCAAGTTGATTTTCTCTGCCTGCATAATGCATCTTGATCACAGGTGGCAATGATAATGACGATAATTAAAAAAAAAAAAACAACGGTAATGTCTGGCACCCTATTGAATGATAATACAGAATTATTAGTACTAAATAGAGCTTCTATAAAGTGCTCTGTGAAGAGACAAAAGAAAACCTGAAAACTTGAGAGTCATTGACGAGAAGTCTGGAAGAGAGGCAGGAATTGGATGGTGAAGACCCCCATTTGCCTAAATAAAAAGTTTGGATTTGACATTAAGTAAATATGCACTTAAATGTTTAAGATTCTCTCTACTTCCAGGTCAACTGCTTGGAGAATTCTTCCCTGACCACCCAGCTGACTGGCAGCTCTCTATCCCTGAAGCATGCTTATTTCTCTCCATCACACCATCACTCCCCTGTCTACCTGTCTTCCTCACTAGAAAGTAAACTTGTTAAGTCAGGGGTTTTTGTTTTACCCGTTCACCACTCATTCACTGAGCAGATTATTCAGCCCAGGATGGGCATGAAGCAAGTAACTGTTGAAAGAATACAATGTGGGTGTGACAGGTGTGTGTCTCCCTGTGCCTAGACTGGCCTGTGTCTAGAAGCATCGTTCCAAATAGGAAATAATCCCATCAACCTTGAAGCTGGAAATTTATACATAAACACTTAGTAGGGTCACTCTATGATTGCCCTGTTCCTCCAAGTTCACTGGTTTTCTCTATAAATAAAAACAATTACATAGAGTAAGTGCCAGGTTGTCTTGCTAGAATAAGCAGATATTAACTAACCTTCACTCAAATCTGGAGGGTGTGGTAAATATCATTAGCATAAGGACACATCTTCAAACCTTTCCAGAGTTGTAAAGCTCATTACTGAACACACGAATTAACAAGTTTTTTTAAAATTCCACGTGCCTACCCTCATTAGGTTCACTTACCACCTCCCAAGCAGTTCCACCCAGATAACACAGATTTGCAGCAAAAATTCCTATTTTGGAATGAAAAAAAGTCCTTCTGTTTTCATAATGTCATTCAGACATGATATGAACATATTAACCTAAAAACTTGTATTATTTTCTGAATCTCTTTTCTAAGCCAAGGTGCATATTTAGTAGACAGTGAATTGCTTAAGAAATTAAAGGAGAACAAATCCCAGACATCGGTGAGAAACAAGGAAAAACAAAATAATAGGTCTTTTTCTCAAGAGTATTTTGTTGACTGTGTTAAACCTGTATCTCTTATTCCAGGTGAGATTTATAATGTCTAGTTCTTATTAATGTAAATAAAGCCCTTCAAGGGACAACCTGAAATATGTGAGGCTCAGGAGTGTCTCTAGTGAAAGAAACCCTCGTAGACCTCTGCTACTGAAAACCTTGCAAGACTATGGAGAAGGCCACCCCACCAAGACCTCAGCAGCAGCAAATCCAACAGAGAATTTAATTGATTATTCTTTTAGTGGAGATTTCGCCCCCAGAAGCTCTTGTTTTTTGGTTCAGTACAGCAGTATTACAAGGTTATAACTCTGTTTTTCATCTGCTTAATCAGAGATGATCAAGCTCAGGCAAAATGATTCATCTCCTGAGAGATTGATTTATAAACTAGAATGCCAATATTATCAGTTGATAATGTGAGCTGTAGCTGAAGAAATAGTGGGTATCTTGTGTACAATCAACGGGAGTCTTTCCTAGAAGTCATGTCATCTCCAAATTTATTTTCAGGCCACATTCTTTATTGTATTTAGGTTGTCTATTATAATAGGCTCTTAGGTAGTTTTCCCAGGAATTAATTTTAATTATCTGGCATATTTCTGTGCTATGAAGCAACTATTAGCAAGTTCAAAGACAGTGTTTATTAAGCATAGGGTTTACTAATCCCCATAAAGTTACTAGACCACTAGTTGAAACTGCAGGCTAATATGGACCAAAGAGTAAAAACAAATAAAAATCAGTTTATAGTTGATATAAGTTCACAAAAAATGCTGTGATCAATGGAAATGCTTATTCTTTCCCATGAAAAATTTTCCCTTTGCCTGATTCATGAATATAATTTTACAATAATGGTTTCTTTTTTAATAAATTATGTTCTTCATGAATTATGGATCACATTGTCATTCAAACCCAGTACATGCAATTCTGCTAGCCATGTCCCATGTATTAAGAAATTACTCAAGAAAATGGTACACATTTATTTGAAAAGCTGAGAGTCATTAACTTCAGATGCCACTATCAATTAAAAGTGTAATGATGATAAGTATGGATTTCCTGATCTTAGCACTAAATTGTTCTACCTTGTGATAAGAAACCTGGTTTTGCTTAACACTGAGCATGTAAGTATTGATTTTTCTTCCTGAGTTATGTTTGCACTGAAGTCTAAAGTTGAATTTTTAATGCAGAACAAATTAAGATGTTGTAAGCACCAAGTAGATTTGATATGTCTGAAAACATAAAAAGAGATTATTTTAACATTGGTTCAGTGAACATCTGTAAATGATATATCTGAGTACTTTCTCCCTGCACCTCTCACAGAGAGGTGAGATTTTTCAAACTACGTGGAGATTTTTCAAAAGACAGAATGTTTGAGTTGTAATAGAATAAAAATACTGATAGTAATAAATATTTATTGCAATGGTTAATGTTAGTTATCATTATATGCTACTGATGTGTATCAAGTGTTTATATGTAATATTTTAGTTTGGTGCAGACATTATTAGACAGTAGTAGATATCAGCGAGTGCATATTTTTATTGTTCCACTTCATACATGAGGAAACTGAGGATTAGGGGGTTACACAACTTGCTCAGTTCACAACATGGGTAAGAGGCAGAGTCAAAATTTGCTTTTATCCCTTTCATATTAACTGAAGACACACTGCTCTTTTCAGTTCCAATACCCTCTGACCCTTTTCAAAATGCACTGAAAGAAGGAAGTTAATAAAATTGGTTTTACCAAGTGAGATATAAATTACTATGAAGGATGGGAGTAGACTTTCCATCCAGTTTGGGATGATACAAAACCTTCACAGGCAAGATGGGGGAAGTGACTGACTTCTGAGTGACCAGGTTGATTTCTAGTCATTTAAGTGGACCAATTCCATGAGATGTCACAATCATGAAGTGGGGACATCCATAAATAATTATACATGTTACTTCAACTTCACTAGGAATAGTTGAGACAATTTTGCATTATATTCATATAGATCAATGGAAAACAATAAAGAATACAGAAATAGACCCACACATCTACAGATAATGATTTTTCACAAAACTTAACACAAATTAAACTATAGACATAAGTGTAAAGGCTAAACTTATAAAACACATAGAAGAAAACATGAGGCAACCTACTCAATTTTGAATACATGAAGTTTTCTTAGCTATGACGCTGATAACAAAAACTATGCAACAAAAATTAATAAACTGGACTTAAATATAAAATCTCGGTTCCTCAAAGTAGTGATAAGAAAATAAAAATGAAAGCACAGAGCGAAAAGGTTCACAATACATCTATCAGAAAATATAATGTAATCCAGAATATATATATACCTATGTACATAATCTTTATGACATAACAATAACAAAACAACAATCCAATGAAAATTGGCAAAATATTTGAAACCACATAAGAACATGTAAAAATGCTTAATAAGCATATGAAAAATTCTTGACATCTTTACTCATCCAGGAAATACAAATTAAACCCTCAATGATATAACACAACATACACACTAGAATGACTAAAATTAAGAAGACTGACAATACAAAGTGTTGATGAGGACGCAGGGCAATTGAACATTTACCTATTACGGATGGGGGTATAAAATGGTACAATCATCATAGAAAACAATTTAATAATATCAATGCCCCTTATGATCCAATCATAACATTCCTAGGTATTTAACCAAGAGAAATAAAAATATACGTTCACACAAAAGCTTTTAAACAAATGTTCATAACAGATTTATTCACATATCCAAAACTTGAAAACAACCCAAAAAGTCCATAATCAAGTGAATGAACAGACAATTTGTGGTATATCCATACATATAATACTTCTGAGCAATGAAAAGGAATAAACTATTTATATACTCAATATCATAAGAACAAAGTACACTGATACTATTTTCTCCCACCAGATTGTCAAAAATTAAAAAGTATGACAAGACATTTTTCACTAAGGCTTTGGGGAAACAGGCATTTTCATATACTGCTGGTTGAAATGCAAACTTGTTCATGCAATATTTAGCAAACCTAGTTAGGACTTATTTTTTGAGTTAGCAATTCTACATATAGTAATTTACCCTAAAGATATATCTAAACAATACAAATATGCATATGCACAAGGTTGTTCACTGCAACATTGTTTATAAACGCCAAATATTAGAGACAACAAAATCCCCATATACAGGAGTTAAAAAAAAAAACCTGATACATCCACACAAGGGCATACTATGCAGTTTTAAAGAAGGATGAAGAACATCTCTATGAACTGGTATGAAGTGATTTCCAGGATATACTGCTAATTGAAAGTAAAGTACAAACACCTATAGTCTGTGACCTTTTATTTTGGAAGGAAAACTAAGAAAATAAATGTATGTCTACTCACTAGTGCACAAAGAAGCACAGGATGTATAAACGAAAAACAAATAGAAGGTAGGGTCAGAAAAGTGTGGAAACATGAACTGTGACATCTATCTGACTATACTATTGTGCATAACCTGTCTTTTGCAGTGATGTCCATGTAACATATATACCAAAAATATACAATAAAGTCAACAAGAATCCTAAAATAAAACAAACGGAAATAAACCTGTATTTCAAGGGAGAGACATGACCACACTGAAAAGGGGAATAGGAGCTGACCTAAGAAAGTTTTAGTCACCTTATTTTTATTATATATCCTCAGGCTGAACAGGAAAATAAATTTAAACAAACATTAAACTCTATTTATTAGGAATGTCTTACCTTTTTCAGTGGGTTTGATTTAGCTATTCTAATACTACTTTCTCTGAATTTTAGTATAGAACAAATAAGTAAATATACTGCAGACAGATGAAGCCAGAATTTTCAATGTGAGGTATAAAAGGATGAAGTGAGAATAAACCTTTTTTATTGAATTGGAATTGGAGTTATCAGTATGAACCCATAATTTGATAGATGGATGTAGATACAGATATACATATTGATATATATGTATCCAAATGGTATATTGATAGCTAAACAGGTACAAGTGTGTGTGTGTGTGTATGTATGTGTGTGTGTGTTTCCTGGCTCTGTCTATTAAAAGTAACTAAAAGCAATAATATCCAGTAGCAATGAGCATATCTAGTGCTCAAATCTTGGTTTCCAAATACCATTCTCCACTAAAAGAAATCAGGGCTTCTTGGAGAAAATACTGATTCCAGATCCTGGACCAAGAAAGCACAAGATGAGACTAAAGCACATTGTGACACCAAAAATTAAGATAATGTTGAAAAAGTGATGGGGACATACCAAAGGAGTCAAACCAATTTTAAAGAGTTGTCACTGGCTAAAATGCATTTATTAAATCAAAAATGCATAATTCCTTATTCCTTATGAAATGAATAAATTTATAGTTGAAAAGTAAAAGCTCTTCCTTATAATAGAACCCCAAAGAACACATGTAGAAGGAATGATCAAATTAGAAAAACACTGTTTGATAATCATCATAGCAATCATCTATTTAGATAAGAATCATTAATAGATACTAAAAATAGTGAATGAAAGATTTCAGGAGAAACAGGATATTGAACTAGTCTCAAAGAATCCCCCCATAAAATATTTATTTATCACAAAGATAAAGTAGTAACTTAATAGCAAGTAAACTTGGAAGACATAACTTTATAATAAAATGATCAAAATTAGCATCATTGCATCATTAGTAAAGGGACAAATCAGTAGCAATTACCTCCTAATACAATGTACTAAAAACATCAATCCATGTTGCTCCAGTTGCAAATGCATACCTTAAATCTGTTCATTAGAAATCATCCAGCAATCTCCAATTAAAAGATGTTGAACACGATAACCAGCTTGCGCTTGTCAAAATGTCAATGACTGATGAACTGTTCCAGATGAACGAAGACCAAAAAGAAGTGAAAACTAAATGCAATGAGTATTCCTGGGTTGCATCCTGTATCAAAACTTTTTATCTTCTGCTATAAAAGACATTATTATGATAATTGATTAAATTTGAATAAGGACTGGTGACTAGCAAACAGCATTATACAACTGATATTTGCACTGTAAATAGGTAAAAGAATTTCCTCAGTTTCAGGAAACACACACTGAATTATCTACCTGTATGGAAGAACACATCTGCAACTTTACTTTAAAAGGTTCAGGAAAAAATGTATATAGTGTATAATTGTGTTAGTATATTAGTATATATTATATATAAAATAAATAAGGTAAGTATTAACATTTGAGGAGTCTAAGACTTATGGAAATTACACTATTCTTGCAAGTTCTCTGTGAGTCTGAAATTATTTCAAAATAAAAAGCTTTAAAAATTACTGTAATTAAGCACATCATAGTCAAACAAATGAAAACAAAAGATAAGAAGGTAGTATTGAAAGAAGCCCAAAAAAGTAATATTAAAGACAGGAAAACAATGATATGAATAACAGCTAAAAAGAAGGGCTAGAGACAAATGTGAAAAGAAATTAAAAAGAAGAAATGTCATCTCCAAATCTATATCCAGTGATAATAATACATTAAAAAAATTAGAAGATAAAAAGGCATTTAAAAAATTAAAACTCAGGAAATTTATCACTAGCAGACATGCACCACAAGGAAAGGAAGTTCAGATTGAAAAGTTATCATAGGGAAACTTCAATCTATAGGAATAGATAAGGACCTTCAAAATATACATATGTATGGAAATATAAAAGGAGATTTTTTAACTCTTACTTCTCTTTTCTTTACAATATATGTGATTAATGTGGGGTTAGCAATCCATGTAAAAGTAAATTAGCAGACTATGTATAACAAAACACTTCAATAAGAAGCTGAGATTATTACAGTGCATAAAAATATAAAATCCAACTAGATGCTATTTACAAGAAACACCCTTTAGAGATAGCTGGGAAGCAAAATGATAAAAAAAAAAAGTTATACTATGCAAACAGGGGGCATAAAGACACTGGAATGCTTCTATTAATATCAGACAAACTAGACTTCAAGGCAACACCTAGATAAGTATTAATTAAATAACTGGAACTATAGGCTAACCAAGTTGGCATATAAAACTGAATATCACACTAAGCATAGAACTTCAAAATACACAAAGAAAAACATGACAGACATTCAGGAAGATATAGACAAACCCACAGTAATAGCTGGAGATTTTCATACCTCTATCTCAGTAATAGAAAAAAGGACAAGATAAAGAATTAATAAGGAAAAGGAATATCTGAACAGCATTGACTATCTTAAGTCACATTTAAAGATAAAATACTGTAATGTAGGGCAAACATGTGCATGCTACGTAACATATTACCACAAATTTAGTGGCTTAAAACAACACACTTTTATCATCTTGTGGCTTCTGTGGGTCAGGATCCTGTGCATGGTTTAGCTGGGTCCTTGGCTTCAGGGTCCCATCAGGCTGCAGTGCAGGTGTTGACAGGGCTGCAGTCTCATCAGAGGCTCGCCTGGGGAAGTACCAACCTCACAACTCCCTCCAGTTATCGGCAGAATTCTTTCCATGACAGCTAAAGAATTCATGACAGCTTGCTTTACTAAATCCAGCAAGGGGAGAGATATACAGAGACCGAGAGAGACAGAGACAGAGACAGAGAGAGAATGACTCTAAGATGAGGCTGAAAGCAAGACAGAGTCTTATATAACATAATCACATAATCACAAGAGTAACAACCCTCTCCTTTGTCATATTCTATTGGTTAAAAGCAAGTCACAGGTCCCACCCAACGTCAAGGATAAGGAATTACATGAAAGCATAAATACCAGTAGGCAAAAGCTTGGAGGTAAGCTTAAGTCTTTCTGTAACAATCCCTAAACCAAACAACTGAAGCAATTTATTTTTTCAAATTTGCATGAAAGGGTCACCAAGATAGAATATATATTTAGCTAGGAAAAAAGAGTCTCAATAAAATTCATATGATTGAAACCATACAGAGTATATTTTCTGATAACAGTGAAATTAAACTAGGGATCCATTAATGAAAATACCTAAAAAATTGCCAAACATTTGAAAATTTAGCACTGTACTTCTAAATTATCTGTGGATCAACAAAGAAATCATGATGGAAATTAGAAAATGTTTTGAACTAAACAATAATAACAAATACAACATGTCATATTTGTGAAATGCCTCTAGAGCAATGTTGAGAGGGAAAGTCATAGCTCTAAATATTTGTATTAGAAAACAAACATTTAGAATCAAGAATTCAAGTTTTCACTTTAATAAGCTAGAGAAAGATGCACACATTAAATCCAAAGTAAATAGTAGAAAAGAAGCTATAAAAATAAGATCAGAAAGAATGAAATGGAATATAGACAACTGGAAAATATAACAAATCACAGTGCTAGAGAGATTAGAAATAAAAAGTTTTTTTAAGCCCATAAACTACTAAAATCATAATGAAAAATGAGATATCATTACAAATCTTACAAGCATTAAAAGGTAAATGTGGGAACAAAATGAAAAGCTTTCTGCCAATAAATTTAATGACATAGTCAAACAGTCACACTTTTGAAAAATACAACTTTTAAAGAATTGACTGAAGATGAATAGAAAATCTTAATAGCCTTTTACATATTAAAAAATTGAACTCATTATTGAGAACTTTTCCACGATGAAAATTCTAGGCTTAGCTGGTTTCACCAGTAATTAATTCAAAGACTAAAAAATAAATACTGCCATCATTTCAGAAATTAGAGGAGGGAAAAAAAACAGCAATTCATTTTTTATAACCAAAGCAAACCAGATAAAGGCATTATAAGAAACGAAAACTATGGACTAATATCCCTCATGAACTTTCACAAAAATAAGCTTAACAAGTATGAACAAATCAAATCCACAAATATATAAAAAGGACAATACATCATGACAAAGTGTGTTTTATCTCATAAATGTAAGGCTGATTGAATAATTAAATATTAGTGTAATTCACCATATAAACAAAATAATATTAACTATATTATATTATCAATTAACATGTATAAAAATGTTTGACAATATCCAACACTTATTTTGATAAAAGTTCTCTACAAACAAAGGAATAAAAGGAAGCTTATGCAAATCAATAAAATCACTTTAAAAAAGTATAGGCAACATTATATGTAATGGCAAAAGTACTGCTTTTTCCCTAAAATGGGGAACAAGGAAAGAATGTCTTCTCTCATCATCACTATTCAACCTGCTCTGGAGGTCCTAACCAATGAAGGAGAACAATAACAATAAAAATATATGTCCACAAAACATGTATATATATATGAACGTCCATAGCAACTGTATTCATTATAGCAAAGTCTGGACGCAATCCAAATATCCATCACCAGCAGAATGGATTAAACAACAGGGACTTAAAGCAAAGTAAACTACTGACACACATGAATGAATTTCAAAGTATTGTATAGATCAGAGAAGCTGGGCACTAAGAAGTACATGTTATAGGGTGCCATGTATATGAAGTTCTTGAACAGAAAAAGTTAACTATGGTGGTAAAAATCAGAACACTGATTGCCACCTGGGGAGGAACTGAAGGAAAATGGCCACAGATGACCTTTGTGGAATAATGGAAATATTCTCTACTTTGGTAAGGGTGTTAGTTACTCTAGTGAATATATTTATCAAAACTCATCTAACTTTACACTTAAAGTCTGTGCATTTCATTTTGTTGAAATTTTTCTCAAAACTTTTTTAAGACTGTAGGCAAAAACTAAAATCTCAGTATGAGTTATGAGTATAGGTTCTGAGACAATTTGTTAAGTATTACAATATATAAGGCTTGGACAATGAGTAATTATTTTGAGGCTTAAAAAAAGGAAAACACAGAATCACAATGAGACCCCAACACCGTACACTTAAGAGGAATATATTAGCCTCTCACCAGATGATGACCCTGGTTGTCCAGCTGCCTGTGGTTTCTAGCAATGGACAGAGAAAGCCGTGCCCATTCAACACTGCCTGACCTCCAACAGGAATGTTCCATCTTGTGAAACACTCTCTGAAAAGATCTCATGCTACATGAATGCCTCTCCTTTCCAGAACATTCGCTTTCTGGTTGACCATCATGATAAGAGAGAACCTAGAAAAGGATAAAGGCATATTTTTATGGGTTCAACTGCCACCCAAAGGTACAGATGTATTAAAGTATTTATAGTGAGGATTTCCCTAAAACCTTCAGGTCCTGTCACAGCTGGATTCTGATGAGGTGGGGTCAGGGAGAGTAGAGATGAGATCAATGAGCTTTATCACTAAACTGAAGAGAAGCCGCAAGGAATCTGAGTGGAGGAAAATGGTGAGATTATTGGAGTCATGGTTGGTATTAAACCATCTTGAGCTGGTTTATTACAATGTAACAAATACATCAGGGGAAATGAAATGCACCAATCTGATAAAACTTGGATAAGATGCAGATGGAAGCACAGTTTAAGGGCTTATTTTGGCAAGAAATTGGAATCTATGGGAACTGAGACTTTGTTTTGGCTTCATCAATGTACTTTTTAATTTCTGTCACTTGACCTTTTTTCTCTTAATTTCCCCAGTTGAAAAATGAAGTGATAAATTCTCTGTCAGTCTTTTCAATAATATAGATAAATTGTGGGGATAAATTTAATCAATACAAAATTACCTGAGTTTAGTTCCTCGTAAGAAAAACACTAACTAATTCATATATATATATATATATATATATATATATATATATATATATAAAACCCTAAATTTGCTTTTTATTACATGAGAAATTAATCAATGAATGAAGGTTTATTTTCAGGGAAAAATATCAAGAGTTAGACAGAAATGTATTTATAATACACACTTAAAAACAGAGGAGAGAAAAAAGTCCTCTCATCTCAGGTATTTACTTGAAATAGTTATTTACTAAAAATAATTAAATGGAGTTTAATGCCAACAGGCATTATGTCCACTGAATGCTTTACTTTAGAATGAATTCATGCTATTCCATTAAGAGCATCTGAAAGTACGAATGATGACAAAAATGTGTCCTTTCCTCTGATTTTTTCCTTCGCATCTCATTGGTCCTCATTACCTTCATGGATAGGTTGTTTTATCCCTGGTTCTTCCTTTTTTTTTCCTTCCCTGCCTCACAAACATATGAGAATATTTTCTGGTTCTGTTCTCAAGAAAGAAGGTAGATCTGAACCAGATAATGAAATAGACTCACCAGTTTTCAAAGTGCTGAGTTCTTGGCATGATCCTGGACTCAGGAGTATGAAAATGTTAATATTCTGAGAATTTCTGGTAACAATTCTTAAAGTACAGTTATCAAATACAGAGCACTGATTGGAAATCAATGCAGTATATATTTTCCGAATTGCATTTTATAAAATTATACAGATTATTATATTGGTAACCTCACTGTCTAATTCTCTAGTAGTGAATTCCTTCACACAAGGTTAGCTATGTTAAAAATATCAATTCTACATATTCAAACACCTACCTGAGCTCCCCAGGGTATAGCAGCATAGCAGAATGAAAAGCATATTTGGTTCTCTGACACTTTTCCTAACTCATCAATAGCATACAGTTCACTTCTTTTCTATTGTACAGGTAGCACTAATTTATGTGGGGAATTGAGTCCTTTCATAATCCCTAAGCCTCAGGCATCCATAGCACCGCTCATCAACTGCTGGATACTAAGTCATTAAACACTGCTCACTCTGAACTATCAAGACCCAAATGAAAAATAACCAGAATCCTACAAAATTGACAGTACAGGATTTGTCACAGATGAAAACTATGTTAACCAGTGGGCTATAACCTTTGACACAGGTGAAGCAATTACGGAGTGGTCAAGAAAATGACACAATGTGCAGAAGTAAAAGGACGGTGGTAGAGAGGGGTCAGAAACAAAAGGAAAGTAGTGACTTTATCTTATAGCCTTTCTAAAGCGTGTTTTCTGAGCTGCGTAGTATGTCCCTTGAATTATCTTAAGCAGAAGGGGCAGGGGCAGGAAAATAATTCATGCAACTCCTTCCTATAACTGAAGACATAAAGAAGCAAAAGGACTTGAATCAATGATTTCATAATTCCCTGCCTTTGGTTTTCTTTCTGCTCATGTCTTGGCTGGGAAAATGGAACACAGCAATGAAAAATGGACAACAATAAAGGAAAAGTAGAAACCACTCAAGTGGCTATTACAATATTCTAATAGCTCTGCATTTTGGTGATGACATCATTACACCAATACAATATCTCATATCTTTATTATCATGTCAAAATTACATTGTCTTAGGTCAAGTATGTTGAGCAGGGCTAATGCTACTAATTAAAGTAACTATCAGTTGTCCCATAGGTATTACCTGCCTACATGATGTGATGCCAAGGGCCTTGGGAAGGTCCCACAGCCCCCAAATAGCCAACCCTCTAAGCTGGCTAATATCTAACAATCAGAATGGTAAATTAATTCTTTTACTTTATATGCTTGGCCCTTGTTAAAACACCCCAGAGCAGACCTATGCTATATTTAAGGCATCAGTTCTATTGTGTGAATAAAGGAGCTGAGCACAGGTTTTCCAGAGGCTGTTGGATTCTGACAATATCTACCTGCCCCATCCTCCTTGGTAAAAGGACTACGTTTCCTAGACTCTTTTACCAGCACCTCAGCCTTTGAGATCTAAGCTGAAATTGTTCTTCACAGGTTCCGGAAGTAGGGAGACAGCACTTTGTGAATGGCTGGGAGAACAGACAGAAGTGGCTGCGTTCTCGGTGACACTACGGAGCCACGGTTCCAGCCTGGATAGTTTCTTGATATGCGGGAAAGAACATTTTTAAATTTATCTTTTTTAGCTACTGTTATTGAGATTTTTATTACTTGCAAATGAACACAATGTCTAACTAAAGCAGCAGGAAATACAACTATGAGAAAGGCTTCCCAAAATTGAAATCGGGACAGATATTGTGACATGATTTGACAGGTGGATTGAGTATCTCACGTTAGGACTCAGAGGTAATACAAACTGGATGATTCACACAGATAAGATGAGGTGGGTGGGCAGGGGAAGGCTGGGGACCGGGCGGCTGAGGGGCAGGCGAGGAGGAGCCATGGGTGCAGGGAAAGCAGCTCAGAACACAGAGGCTGAGGTTCCAAAGGCAAATGAACCCGCTTCCCAAATAAGTTCTCTCTCTAAGAAAGTGCGCGGTGACATCTGGGGCTTCCCCATTTTCCTAACACACACACAATTGTCCCCACGTCTGGGAGCCTGAAGGTGTCAATGTAAATCACCCCTTCTCCTTGCCTGCATCGCAGAACCACTTGAGAAACAGAGTAGTGGATCTGACTGAGGTCAGCATGTGGCCTGTGTTATCCATGAAGCTGGTGAGAATGTGGGTCGTGTGAGGGCAGGTGGGCTTCCTTGATCCTTGGCCAAGGGGATGACCATGAGCCTCCACCCCCAGCTCCACACACGGCTGAGAGCAGGCGAAAATGACAGGCTTCATAGAGACAAGCGATCCCAGGAGAAAGACTGGGGTCCCAACCTGGGAGGAATGAGTGAATGTGTGAGTGAGTGAGACAAGATTCAGGGACTTCTCCATGTGAAAGCGTGAGGCAAGGGGAGTGGACACACACCCCATATACACACACACCCCATACACACACGCCACACACATCACAGGCACATATACACACCCCCTCCACATACCCTACACACCCCACATACACACACTACAGGCACACACCCACGCCGCATACACACACACACACACACACCACAGGCATGCACCCAGGTGCACACAAACACTCAGGAATGCACGTGCTCTGTGGTGGGGTCTCCATCGGCACAGAGCACACACGTAAAATGCTCAGATGCATCTCATTGGGCGCAGCTCTAACTCCATGTCAGCGATGAAGTAACTGTTTTAATGACGACTGCCTCAGTTCATTTTTCTACCACAGAATTTTTTCATGTCTATTTGGGCTAATATTGGACTTCATTTTGAATCTCAGGATCTGAAAGATTAACTTTATGTCCTAATAGGACTCAAGTTTCTCTAGAAAAAAAGTAAAAAGACATTCATAAAAGAAGTATCCAAATATTTTTCAACCTTGATATAAAATTTCTAGATTTCAAATACTATTAGTGCTAAAATGGACGTTGGCAGTGATCAGATCCAACCTTTTATTTTACGGGTGAACAATCTGCATCACAAAGTAGTGAAGTGGGTTTCTCAGCGTCATGCCTGGTTAGTAGCAAAATGAGGATTTTAACTCAGGACTTAGGACTCTTGCGGGACTCGTCCACTGCTTGCATGTTATTATGGATCCTGCTTTCTTCTTCTCTGCATTATAACCAGCGCCACAAAGAACCCAGACTTGGAGCAGACTCAATGCATTTTGACCAAACCCAGTTACAGCTACTGAAGGCCTCCTTGTAGCTACATATGTCCTGAAGTCTTAGGAGATATGGACAAAGAAATTTATCCCCAAAAGCCTGGTCACAGATCTAAAACTTCTAAAAATTAGCAGAGACTATCAATTGCCATGATGGTAAGAGATAGCAAGACACATTCTGCTAAATATGAATTGTCTTCAAAAGCAGATTGTTCTCACCCTCATTTAATGGATTTCTTTCTGCTGAATGATTTTGATCCTCTAAAGTCATTCTAACTCTCCAGGTTATTTGAGGACTTGATTTTTATGCCCTTTCTTAGAACTTTATATTCTGTAATACCCATCATTTACTTAAGAGCTAGAAAATCGAGATGACATACCTTTCTCCCTCTAAGGAACAAAATGGTCAAATTACCACAAAAAAGTACAAGAATAAAAAAGACATCAACTTGCACTTGGTTGTCTATCAACTGAGAGGGACAATAAGAGGGTGCATTATCCATAGAGAATTTAAAAATGCAAAGGGTCTGCTTTTAATTGTCACCGTGCCTCTGTAACTCTAAACAATGTCAGTAATAACATATCCCTCTCCACCATGACGGACCACTCCCTCCATCCACCCACCTGCCTTGGTCCATCTCTGCCTATACTGTTGATTCTCAGGTTTGTACATAGAGAGTCAACATTAGGCGAATCTAATGGTAATTAGTCATTGTAGAGTCCAAGGCTTGTGCACATGGCCTGAGCAGGGTAAACTATAGTCCCCTTCTAGTGATCTATAAACATGCTGTGGGCAAAACTATCTCTGTCTTAGGTCCCATGGTACACTGGAACTCTGTAAGTCAGGAGCTGTTAAGAAATGTCTCACAGTCAGACAAGAAGGTGCCTGGAGATGAAGCTACTGCACAGGTAAGTAGAGCCAAGACATGGAGACACAGACTCTTGATGACGTATCTGAAGCCAGAGATGTGACCATTTCTGATATTGAGCCAAAATCATTTATAAATTAATCTGAACTTTTGAATTCTGTCATCTGCCACTGAAAGTATCCTAACTAATAAACCATCAAGTATGTATATTCTGCATTTCTCATTATATTATAAAATGCCAAACTCCTTCATGCTGCTAGCCTTTGATTTCAGCTCAGTTTCACATGCCCTTGAGGTCTCCTCAGTGTCCTCCAATAGGCTTAACTGGGCATTTTCTGAGCTTCCATTGAACTGTGTCCATGTGCTTTATTCACAATATCACAATCTGGTTTCTATCATCAACTCCTGCTTAATCTTCTCTAGAAGAAAACAGAAATTGAGGGTTAAAATATCTGTAAAACACATTTACATCTAAGCAGATAGTCCGTAGTCATACAATTGCTTGGTTGTAAATACAGCAAATATTTAACGCTTATCTTACATCCGAGTAAAGTCTACTTTTCCTTGAAATTCTCTCCTCCCTCCACGATGCCTCTTATTCTTCTCAAACTAAAATATGATCCACCTTCCTCTAAAATGTCTCCGTTGCTCCCCAATGAGCCTCCAAGGATAGAATGAAAACCTCCTTTGTAGCTCAGGTCAAACTGTGTAATCACAGTTGTTTATGGATTGTTGTCCTGAATTTCACTTTCTTCACCACAATTGGAGTGTAAGCTAGCATGTATTTGCATAATTAGTTTACATAAAATATTTCAAATTAATACAAGCAATTATTTGAGACTCATCTACTTCGGGACATATCTTTGATCAGAATGAGACTTAAACATAGAGGTATGAGGAAGAGGACCAGTGAAGGAAGAAATGATATTCAATGAAATGGTAATAAAATTGCTACACAAGCTCAGAAGGAAAAACAGAGAAAGAAAGAAAAACAGATTTTTATTTTCCTCGGAGTCAAAGGAAAACAGGAAATAAGTAATTATTCTCACTTCATAGTGACTTCAGAAAAAGTAAAAGGATGAGGGGCATACTGGAAGAGAATAAGGTGTATACCACAGTTTTTTCAAGTCATCAACAGGAACTTCACAGGGTGATGTGAAGGAGAGGCAAGAACAAAGATGCTTCTCCTGCGTAATGTAACACCAGCGCTTACACATGGCAAAACAATTTGGAAAACTGTCCTCAATCATCCTTTCAATCTCTAGGTCCATCTGAAAGGAAAGTGGCCCTTCCCTTCTTCGAGGGCATCATCGCATTAGCACTGAGCTAGGGTTGTGCTCAAATTAATTTTGAGTGAAAAATCCATGCTTGAGACTCATAAAATGCAGGAAATGACTCGCTTTATATTAAGGAAAGACCGAGTAATAAACAGTCAGGCAGAGGGAGAGATAAAAGTCATAAAAGGGCAGCAGACAATGCCAAAGTGCATAATTGAAGAGAATCTCTCCCAGGGGAGGCATGTTCCAAGGAGAGGATGAGCTAGTGCCACACAGGCTTGTGGTTTAAATGCAAAGACTCATTGGACAATCAAATCAATGCGACAGTCCTGAAATGCTGCACAGTGCTTTGCTCCAGGACCTCCTTCAAGCAGGAAGAGCGCGTTGGAATCATAACACTACAGTCTGACTTACATAGAACCCAAGCACAGAGGAGACTGGGCAGAGCAAGTCAGGAGCCTGCCTGTGCACTGGGTATGCCTGTGTGTTCTTCTGCACCTGCATGTGCCCAAGAAGCTACGCCCACACATATGTAGCATATTTTATATACATAGTGTAGAGTATAAATATAAATGAGTGAGAATTTCATATCTTGGACTACTTCTGGTCATGTTTATGTAGCCTGGATATGGTCTGGAATAGCCTCCTTTCAGCAAGAGTTTATGGTAACTCATTTGACAGCCTTTTTAAAAAAACAGTTGTTTAATTAATTCTGTGAACAAACTATTTGTTAAATCCTCCTAAGTGACAGGCACTGTGCTAAGTGCAAGGCGTGCAATGATGAATAAAAGCAAATACGGTCTCTGCTCTTACGTAGCCTCCTGCCTAGTGGGGAAACAGACAATTAACAAACAATCACAAAAGCAGATGAATAATTTCCACAGATACAGGTGCTAAAATCAAAAAGGTGCCAAAACATGCATAGCAGAAGCATTTGACCTAATTGGGGAGCTCAACAGAGACCTCCCTAAAGAAATTACCTTCGAGATAAAAAATCTGTAGGATGAGAAGAAACTACCTTCATGAAACTGGATAAGGGTGGGAGGAGAAAGGGCTGGGCCATGAGGAACCTGTGGTGAGGGATAGGGTGGGGTTGTCAAGGTCGTTGAAGAAGGTCACTGCCGCTCAACACAGAGCACAAAGCAGAGGGAAATGCACGGTGCGACCACAGAAGTGGGGAGGGGCCTGGCCAGCCAAGGCTTATGAAAGATTCTGGATGGTAGACAATGAAAACTTCAAGCAGAAGCTAACTTAAACAGATTTGTCTATTGAAAAGAATTCAGGTGCAATGCTGGGAACAAAGTCAGTGCCAGGAGAACAATTAGAGAATGCTGTAGTAATGCAGGTGAGAGACAAACATAGCTTGTACTAGTGAAGAGGTAAAGGAGGTGGAAAGAAGTAAACAGGTTTGAATTTAGAACTTACTGTAGTAAGTTTCCTTGTCGTGTTTATTTTTTCTTTGCACGCTGGATCAATGGACAAAGTATCCAAACACTGAGGATCTGTAATATGCTTTGGATGCTTAATCATCAGTAATAGGTTTTATGCTACTGTCTTTATTGGTGTGGATTCAGAGGCACTGACTATTTCGGCAATGATGAAATTCATATGTTAAAATTCTACCCCCGGGACTTCCCTGGCAGTCCAGTGGTTAAGACTCCACGTTCCCAACGCACGGGGCACGGGCCCCATTCCTGGTCTGATCGGGGAACTAAGATCCTGCATGCCACATGGTGTGGCCAAAAAAAATTTTTTTTAATAAATAAAATAAAAATAAAGTCCTACCCCCTAGTGCTATGGTGTTACAAGGTGGAGATTTTGGGAGGTAATAAGGATTAGAGGAGATCATGAGGGTGAAGGCCCCATCACGGGATTATAAGAGTCAAGTGGGGGGGTTATAAGTCACTCAGAGTCACGAGAGAGCTTGCTTCCTTTCTCTGCTCTTTGCCATGTGAGGACACAGAGAAGTCAGCAGTCTACAACCTGGAAGAGACCTCTCACCAGAACCCAACCATGCTGGCACTCTGATCTTGGACTTCCAGCTCCAAAACTATGAGAAATAAACTTCTGTTGTCTATAAGCCACACCTTACCTTTACAATAGGTACTTCTGATCAGTAACATTTGCTCTCTTACTGAACTCAGCATTTGGTAAGCTAATAGTTGTGAGCTAACCTACCCCACAGTGAATATTCCACTAACTATATCATTAAGAAGCCAAATTTAGTCCACCCTAACTGACATCAACTTTTTAAACCATATAAAAAATTACTGAGAAGGAATAAGAAAACTTCAAGACAAAGTGAAACAATACAACTTTAAAAAATTTTTTTCTCATCTTCTTAAAAAGGAGAAAATTAAATTAAATTAAGTTTTAAAAAATGATTTTAAGCAGTTTCTTCCAAGCAACACAAATAGATCCACAGACATCTCTTTAATTTCACAGGCCTCCACTGGAAAAGAGACACAGCCCCCCACCAGGGGAGACACATGTATGCAGAGTTCTTTCTAAAATGTGGTTTTTAAAAATGTTTATAAAAAAGCCATTATTGTTTCTTCAAGCAGTATTATCTATTGACTATTTTTCTTTGCAAACAGAATTATTTTCTTCTTTCCATTTCAGAAAGAACTAGCAGCAACCACTGTGCCCTGAGAATCTTCTATGTTATGTGTTTCACAACATTGTCTCATTTCATCTTTGCTACTGAGATTTAAACTAGGTAGTTTTTATTATCTCCATGTGTTAGTCCACTCAGGCTGCTATAACAAAAATACCATAGACTGGGTGTCTCATTAACAACAGAAATACTTCTCACAGTTCTGTAGGCTGGAAGTCCAAGATCAAGGAGCTGGTAGATTCAGTGTCATGCAAGGACCCACTTCCTGGTTCCTAGAGTCTGTCTTCTCTCTGTGTCCTCACATTGGAGGGGAGAGGGAGGTCTCTGGGGTCTGTTTTATAAGGGCACTAATCCCATTCATTAGGGCTCCACTCTCATGAGCTAATAGCCTCCCAAAGGTCCCACCTCCCAATCTCATCACATTGGAAGGTAGGTTTCAACGTATGAATTTTTGAGTGACACAGTCAGCTGACAGCACTTCACTTCACAGATGTGAAAACTTAGACTAAGACAAAATCCAATATAATTTCTAGGTCACATAGCTAAAAAGCACCATCAAGATTATAACCCAGATCTGCCTGTCCCAAAAGCTCTCCTCATGCCACCACCATCCTTCCTCAACACTGATCAAGGGTTGATAAACACCCAAAAGTGTGTTCGTATAAATTTATGTCTTGGGTTTTTTTGGTTTATTTATTTATTTATGCTCAGTAGTCTTGCAATCACATCACCAGACTTCTTAGAAAATGATTTTTACTAATTTTATATTATTTAAACTATTTTTAGTACTGTTTTAATTTCCAGTGTATTCAGCATGTCTATTCCTGACATTCTTAAGACTGTTTTGCAGAACCTTAAAATATTTTCTACATAATGATAAATTCAACTATTGTCCCAGGTCTTCTCTTTCTCAAAGAAGATATTTAATGAAATACATTCAAAAATAAAGGCTTGCAGTGATGCAAGTAATCACAACATAATGGGAAGAAAATAATAATTAATTAATTCAACAAATATTTAACAAGTATCCATTCTGTCCAGGCAATGTGCTGGGGACTGTACGTAAAACAGAAAGCAAGGCATGCTTTTGGGCCTTGGGGAACTTGCAATATAATAGGAGACACAGGCAAGAAAGCGAATTTATAATATGAAAAGCACTACCATAGGGGTAAGTACAGGTGCTCTGGAATTAACAACCGTTTTGGAGGTTCTGGACTAGCTTCTTAAAGGAAGTGATGTCTCAGCTAATAAATGAGTAGAACTGAACCGAATTAAGAGAACAGTGTGTGGTTAGATAGAGAGATAGATAGATAGATATTCCATATATAGGCTTATATGGACAAGAAACAAGTATAGTCTGAACGCAGAGTATGAATATGGAAACTCAGCAAGAGTTTATAGAGTTATAGGAAATCATTTTTTAAGAAAGACAGTGGTATAACCTGATTTATATAGAACAGTCACTCTGTTTGCAGGGTGGAGAATAAATTGGAGATAATGAAATCCGAGGCTGGAGTTTTGGAGTTTGAGCTAAAGGCTGTCACTGAAAGAGGCGAAGTGCAGGTGCCGAGAGTTGATGCAGTGGCTTCTCTAATCCAAGATCTGTGTGTCATCCAAGTGGGCAAACTCAGTAAACCCGTAACCAAACAGGTCCGGAAAATCAGTATGAGCGAGAAATAGAGATGTGAGAGAAATCAGCCCAGAAACAGTTACTTAGCATGATGATATGGAAGAGACTGACAAGGAACGTGTGTCTAGAGAAGAGAGAAGGGAGCCTAGAACAGAGAGAAAGTGATTGCTCTCAGGAAGACTTGTAAGGATGGGAAAGAGAAAACGGAAAACCAGGACAGTATATCATAAAAGTCAGGGTAGAGGGCATTTCAAGATGAGAGCAGGGAGGGATTATTGTCAAATTCTGCCAAAGGAAGGTAAGCATAAAAATTGACGTTGGATGTGGTTTGAGTTGGAATAGGATGTGGAAGCCAGGATTTGCTGGAATGAGGAAACAGTAGGGAGTTTTGGAGAGCATAAAACACATATCGACAACTCTATAAAGGACTGACTAAAAGGGAAAGAAGTGGAGCAGCCAATAACTGAGATCCAGAGTTGAGAGTTTTTTAAATGATGGAAATATGTTAATGAATATGAATAACATGTTTATGTTAGTTCATCTCTGATAAGAGTTATTCAATATCTAGGAAGAGACTGGATAATACAGAGAGGAGTGGGGAACGCTGAGTGAGTGATGTGGGCACAGGTGGGTGGGCATTTAGATGCAGAGACAAATAGCAGGTGGGCTTTAGACAGGAGAAGGAATGCCTCTTCTATTGTAACATAAGGGAAGAAAAACATGGGGGAAGATAAAAGCAAATTTTCAATTTGATGGCAAGAAGTTAAAGGATTTATAATATTAATAGGTTGCTGCATTTTCCCTGTGTAATGTGAGGCAAGTGGAGGAGCCTGAGGAGAGTATAACAATTTCAAAATATATTCTATGGAGAATAGGAGTAAAAGTTTACAAGGAAAAAAAAAATTACACTTGCTGCAGCCCTGTGCCCAGTTGAAAGTGGAGATCAGGTGATCAGATGCAACAAAAGCAGTATAGGGCAGGGCACTGGAGAAGAATGGCTTTAGTACCGGGCCTAAAGTCCCATTTGGCAAAGGAAATAAAGATGAATATAAGATGAACAGATCTGAAGAACTAATGAGGGGACAAGGGACTGGAGGTCCTGAAAATTTACATGAGCAACTTTACTGGGAAAGACTGTGTGAGAGATCTGAAAACACAAGTGGAAGTCAAATGCAAAAGACATGTGTGAGGGAGTCTAGAAACCCAGAAGTTAGAATTGACTGTATTAGGTCATCGGTATGAACATGGAGCCACTCAGATGGTAGGAGGACTCAGCTGGAAAAGTTTTTATTTTCCATTATGGTTTCTTACAGGATATTGAATACAGTTCCCTGTGCTATACAGTAGGTCCTTGTTATTTACTTTATATCTAGTGTGTGTATAGTATATATGTATATGTTAATCTCGAACTCCTAATTTTTCTCCTCCCCCCTCCCTGCTACCCACTTTGGTAACCATAAGTTTGTTTTCTATGTCTGTGAGTCTATTTCTGTTTTGTAAATAAGTTCATTTATATCATTTTTTTAGATTCCAAATATAAGTGATATCATATTATATTTGTCTTTCTCTGTCTGACTTACTTCACTTAATATGACAATCTCTAGGTCCATCCAGGTTGCTGCAAATGACATTATTTCATTCCTTTTATGGCTGAGTAGTATTCCATTGTATATATGTACACATCTTCTTTCTCCATTCCTCTGTCGATGGACATTTAGGTTTCTTCCAAGTCTTGGCTATGGTGAATAGTGCTGTTGTGAACATTAAGATATATTATCTTTTCAAATTAGGGTTTTCTCTGGATATATGCCCAGGAGTGGAATTGCTGGATCATATGGCAACTCCACTTTTAGTTTTTTGAGGAGCCTCCATACTGTTCTCTCCAGTGGCTGCACCAATTTGCATTCTCACCAACAGTGTAGGAGAGTTTCCTTTTCTCCACACCCTCTCCAGCATTTGTTTATCTGTAGACTTTTTAATGACAGCCATTCTGACTGATGTGAGGTGGTACCTCATTGTAGCTTTGATTTGCATTTCTCTAAAAATTAGTGATGTTGAGCATCTTTTCATGTGCCTATTGGCCATCTGTATGTCTCCTTTGGAGAAATGTCTATGTAGGTCTTTTGCCCATTTTTTGATGGATTGTTTACTTTTTTGTTACTGAGTTGTATGAGCTGTTTGTATATTTTGGAAATTAAGCCCTTCTCGCTCACATGGTTTGCAAATATTTTCTCCCAGTCTGTAGGTTGTCTTTTCATTTTGTATATGGTTTCTGTTGCTGTGCAAAAGCTTATGAGTTTGATTAGGTTCCATTTGTTTATTTTTGCTTTTATTTCTATTGTCCTGGGAGACTGACCTAAGAAAACATTGCTACAATTTATATCAGAGAATGTTTTGCCTCTGTTCTCTTCTAAGAGTTTTATGGTGTCATGTCCTATAGTTACATCTTTAAGCCATTTTGAGCTTATTTTTGTGTATGGTGTGAGGGAGTGTTCTAACTTCATTGATTTACATGCAGCTGTCCAGCTTCCCAACACCACTTGCTGAAGAGACTCTCTTTCCTCCATTGTATATTCTTGCCTCCTTTGCGAAGATTAATTGACCATAGTTGTGTGGGGAAAAGAAGTTTTTAAGATTGCCTCCACAACCTGCAGTGAATAATGAGGTGGGGATTTCTGGAGATCTATGATGAGTAAGGATAGAAATTATATGGCACATGATTTGGAAAAGTTGGGTTTTCTTAATGTGTGTTTTTGGTGGCAGATTTATTTGATTTCCTTGTTTTGTTTTGTTTTGTTTTCATCTGATTGTCTAATGCAAGGTGGAAGAGTGGTAGTCTGGAAGTAGAAATTGAGCTGAAGAAAAATGTCAACCTCTCCTTCTGAACTTGACAGAGTTAATAATGAGTTAAAATAATGAGCATCAGCTATCAAAGTGGCAAGGCCACCATGGAACAGCTGAGGTCAATGGTTAAAGGAAACATCAAGTGAAGAAGTCAAGATACAGTTTGTTCAGCAGGTAGCTGGATTTGTTTGAGCATAAATGATTATCTGGAAATGAGCTGGGCAATAGCACATTGAAGAAGGAGTAAGGAAGCAGAAAGTACAGGAGTGGAAATAAAGGAGATGGTAGAGGGCTGCTGTAGTGACTGATGATAATACTGGTGTAAGCAAGGTGGCATTAGCAGACAGCAGGGTTTCCAATATTGTTCCAACAGCCTCTGAGTCCATTTGTGAGAGTGGAGAAAGACCCTAAGAGAAGTTAACTAAAGTCTGGATTGATTGGTCTTCTTCAAATGTCCTAGTACAAGTAAGCAAGCCTGAAATGAAGTATTTGGTTTTCAGGGCTCATACTTGTGGCTATGGCAGTACAGGGAGATGCACAGGTGGATACTTCTTTTGATTTCTTGCTTCCCAAAAGTCAAACGTCCCTTCTGCTGTGGATAGGCTGTTAGTAATACCCCGTGCAAATACAAATTAAAACATCAAAGAAGTATGTGAACAAAGAGAAATAAGAAAGTCACGATGGCCAAATGTGAAATAATCTGCTGCATGGTGAGCTAGCTATGAGCTGAACAGGACAGGAAAATAAAATAGCATCTTTTAAAAAGAGTGGTTGGTTCAGGGGCTTAGATTATTAGTTCAACAGAAGTAAAAACAAAGGACTGGGAGTAAGGAGGACAGAAAATGAATTCAAAAACCCTTGAGAACTGACTGAGGATGGAGAACTAAAAAGTAATCATAGTGTTCCTTTTCTTGTTTTCATTTTCCAACCACCATTGTTAGCATTCAATTGCCTTCTTTCCATCTGTCATTTATCTATTCTCTATTAATTCCTTTTAAAAACAAGAGATTTTTATCACAGATTTAAAAACTGGAAGATTTCAGAGATCATCTAACAGAACTTCACATTTTATAGATGAGAAAACTGACTTCAGGGAAGGTTACATAAACTACAGATGTCGCACAGCTAAGACACAGTCAAAATTAAAACCCATGTGTGCTAACTTCCAAAGCAGTTCTTCTTCCAAATGCAGTATAAATACTCTATCAACTAAAAATGTTGACATTTTTCAGCTGATCCTTCAAAAGTCCCATTTAACCATAACTTATAAAAATAAAATGTTAAGTCCATTTTCTGCAAAGAAACACTGTCAATTAGATCTTCCAAAATCTTTGGTCACTAATCAAGTCTTGAGAAATCATTTTCTACACACGAGGTGCAGTGTGCACGTGTGTGTGCATGCGTGCGTGCTTGTGCTCACATGTTGGGGCGAAGTGGAAGAAGAAAATATGTTTGGAAAAGGAAACATGGGTTATAAATATAAAAAAAAAAAAAAATAGAGGACAAAGTCCCTAACCTCATAGAACTTAAAATATTTTCAGGGAGACGTGACATGAAATGACAGAACAATTACAAAACAATTTATCAAAATTACGTAAAGCATAGTGAATACATAAGCTTGAAGATGATGAAAGGTCAAGAAGTGATTCTAAATAATATTGTTCCAAAAAGCAAAATAAAAATCATAGCTGGGAAACCATGCATCCAGCTAGTGGCAGTCACATATAAATTCCTCATAGAAAACTTCAGTGAGATTCACTCAGTCCTACTCACTCTGGCATTACACATCATTCCCTTAGGCTTTGGGTTGAATCTGGACAGGAAAACAATATAGATCCTTTACTGTTTTCAAAGTCACACAGTCTCTGTCCTTAGATTTCATGGTCTTGATGTTATTAATATTATTTTACCCCATTATTTTACCCCATCATTCTCTGTGCACCGTGATTTGTCATGCTTCCAGGTAAAGTGTTTGTTTAGTGTGAGTTTCCCCATCTGAACTTTATTTCTTATTTATGTATGTCATTCCTCCTGGATTGTTCTAAAATTTCATCCATTCTTTTCTTATAAATTTTCTTTGACTTTTTACTGACATCATGGGCTTTATGAAGCCATCGTGTTTCTGCTTCCTACATTTCCAAATCTGCCCTTACCCCTTTTATTTATGTTCATTAATTCCATTTTCCCCTCAGGCTTCTTTGTTACTCCTCTGCTACAACCTCACTTACCTGAGCTATTGTAATTTCACTCTTCTGGCCTTATTTTGCCTCCCCCTTTCCATCTCCCATAGTCAGACCTCAATTTTTAAGGAATAATGTTTTATATATGAGTATAACTCCCAAAAAGTCTAGAATACACTCCACTTGTATTTTTACTCTGGAAAGTTGAAGTACGCATATTTCTTAACCATGTTTACTGGAGAAAAGATATCATTGTTGTTAGAGACATGTCCATGCCTAAAGCACTTCATTATAAGAAGTTCACTACTCAAATGTTTCATTACATGTGTATGCATATTTCTGTATCTGTATCTATATCTATATATCTTGGCTATTGTGAAACATATATATACACACACGATGATTTAATATATAACTAAATCATAGAGTGTAGGACTTACTACCAACAGTGTGCAAAATCCCCAAGTTCATGTTTACGTACTTGCTTGCTCCCTAATGAATCATATCCTTTTATGCTCCCCAAACCTCATTCATCAGATAAACCATGAGAGCTGACATCCCACACAGTTAAGGTAAAACATTTATCTAGAGATGTTGTAGTGACCTTTGATTACCCTGCCCCGATGGTGTATGGTGTTTTTCTCTCCTCAGTGCTACCATTTATTTTCTCCCCTTATGCACCGGGCTTATAGCACATATTACAGTATCAACATTGCCATGATCATTTCTGACCTTCCCTAATTCCTTCATCTACGCACTTTCCTTAGTTCTTCACTCCTTTTAATTCTATACCTTCTGCATCAGGCTTTCTTTTCTTTTCTCTTTTCTTTTCTTTCTTTCTTATTTTTTTTTTTTTAACACATCCATCACCTCACATATTTGTTTTTGTTGATGTTGTTCTGGTGAGACATTTAAGTTCTACTCCCTTAACAAATTTCAATTATACAATGCAGTGTTATGACTATAGTTACCATGTTTTACATTAGATCATCAGAATTTATTCATTTTATGGCTAAAAGTTTGTAGCCTTTTACCAACCTCTCCCTATTTCTCCCACCCACCACCCAGACGCTGGCAACCACTTTTCTACTCTCTATTTCTGCACGTTTGACTTTTTGTTCACGTGTTTGTTTCCTAGATTCCACATATCAATGATACTGTGCAGTATGTGTCTTTCTGGTCTGGCTTATTTCACACAGAAAGATGCCCTCAGGGTCTAGCCATGTTGTAGCAAATGGCAGGATATTCTTGTTTCATATGGCAGAATAATATTCCATATTCCAATATGGCTGAATATATATATAACTTCTTCTTTATCCATTCATCCACTGACAGACATTTAGGGTGTTTCCATACCTTGGCTATTGTGAATAATGTAGCAATGAACATGGGAGTGCAGATATCTGTTCAATATCCTGTTTTCATTTCCTTTGAATATATGCCCAGAAGTGAAATTGCTGGATCATAATTCTATCTTTAACTTTCTGAAGGACCTCCATACTGTTCTGCATAGTTGCTGCACCAATTTACAGTCCCACCAACAGGGCACAAGGGTTCCCTTTTCTCCATTCTTGCCAATAGAATGTCTATTCTTTTGTCTTGTCTTTTTTATCGTAGCCACTCTAACAGGTGTGAGGTGAGGTGATACCTCATTGTGGTTTTGATGTGCATTTTTCTGATGATTAGTGATGTTGAGCACCAAGCTTTCTTCATCCTCTGCTTTCTTTTGTTGCTTGTACCAATATCTTAATTTTCCTTCTAATCACTGGACGTTATTACCTTAATATATTCCATAATTTCTCTTTTCTTCTCAGTTACTTCTTGCAGCTTTTGCAGAAACTGCCTCAGTCTTTCCTTTTTAAAAGAACTAGGCCTTTATACAACGATCTGTGAGGAGGGGTCGCAACATTCCCATTCTATAGGAAATGATATCTTGGTTGTGTGGGTAACATAATTAACCAATACAATGTTGATCCTCACCAGAGTTCCTGAGAGTCCGTGTGTCTTCACTGAAACCACACCGTTATACAGGAGAATTGCCTCTTAACTTTCTCAGCTTTCTCAGTTCACTTTGGAACATTTCCCAAAGTGTTAGAGTGAAAAATGATGTGGGCTTTAGTGGAAAACATTCAGGTACAGTTCCCAAGTCCCCATGACCTTCACATCACTTCACTTCTGGAAGGCTCAGTGTTATAATCTGTAAAACAGTAAGTTTTGGCTGACTCAACCCTGTTCAGTGTGAACACTGAGAAGGACAGCATTCATTCCTTGAACACTAATTATCCAGCCTTTTCCAGATTAAATTCAGAATAGAATGGTCAGGTCAGGCAATCTCCTTAAACTTCAATTGAAGTTAATTATTCATTGATTAAACTCATTTACACCTAATTAAAGTTTTCCTGCAGTAGAAAATACAAGGTAACATGAGTTATATTTCTCTCCTTGGGGAGTGTATCTCATGTAGAAACAAATGAAAAAATTGTGACATTTGTGTTACAAGAATTCACATGTGACAACTGAATTGTCAACTTAAGGCATAATTCTTTCAGGTGACTTCCTAGGTGAATGTAGTTTTGACTATAGTTCCAAATTTGGGTAATTTTTGTAGCAGGAAGAATAAAGCCTTACTACAGACCAGCAATGTTTATGTATCAGCAATGGTTAAACAAAATCACAGAGACTGAATTTTATGTAGGTAACTATTACTGTTTTATGAAGCATAATCAATTGTGCTTCATCATAAATATTTATAACAAAAAACTAAAGACTTGAGGCTTAGAATGGAACTGCCATTTTATAATCGATTTTTATGAGATCCTCTCCCAAAGCCTCTGAAATGACAGAATTGTCTGCGAAGCAGTAAAGATTGGATGATTTGCCCTGGAAAAATAACATACGTTTATCCTAAAAAAAATTTTTCCTGTGCATTTCAGTTTTAACAGTCATCAGTTACAATATGCTGCTTGAAATATGTTGCTTTCTTTTATAGCGTGTTTTCTAAGATTGAACATATTTCACAGTTGCAGATTTTTGCTTTAGGGATATAATTTCTTTCCTAATGGCATATCTTTGAATGTCTTGTTCTTTTATGATGGCAAGATTGACAGTTTTGTTTCCTAACACCATGCATCTTCAATTTAAACCACTGTCTGAAAATGTCAATTACCATGAGTAAGGCATTACAAGTAGATTTTGTACAAGGTCTGAGTTTATAAGGCTAAATGTTAAATCTCTTTCTAAATCCATAAAATGCTTTACGACTTAGTTAGTATTTTCATTTATGATAATAGTAGTGACCTAAAATTTGATTTGAAGCCCTCAAGTCGCTGCAGTCTTCATGTTTGGTGTACACAAAATGTCCCCTACCCCTGGATCTATAATCACAGAAGTGGGTGTGTCCTAAACAGATACTTAATACTTTTGGAGGGGGACAAAAGATCATTTCTTCTAGTCATTTTTCGGAAAGGACTAGGGGGAGAGTAAGGTCTTCTCAAGATCATATGTTGCTGATTTGGTCACTTCCCATCATTTTCTAGAATTAAACTGCATTATACTTGTTTGTTTGTATGTTTGTCTTCCCACAACACTATGAGTAAAACATGTACTTTATTTTTCTTTGCACCCAGAAACTAACAAAAAAAATACGTGCTTAGCAATCTCTCAATAAATATTTGTGGAATATATAAAATAAGAAACGGATGGATGGATGGAAGACTGCATGAAATCACTACAGTATGCTGCCTGATGCAATTGGCATGCTTGATTGTCACAGATATTGGGCCATCCAAACCTATTCCCTTTTTGAAGGTAAGTAATGGCCTAAAATAAATTTCTGAACTATGTAGCTATACATGCTAATTTAAAGATTTTTAAGAGATCTTAGAAGTCTTTATTGAGCCATGCAAAACATTTTTTTCCTAATGAACTTTCATAAATCTTCAAAATATTTAAATCCCTTGTATAGGAGCACAAATTTCAATGCCAGAAGTTCATCAGTGTCATGTTTATTTTAAATCTCTTTTTACCAGGAAACTCAGAAAACAGCACAATTTAGAACCCAGTCTAAGATGTTCCCTGGACAAGCCAAGCAGAAACAATGTATTCTTCTCATTGGGAAAGATAATAAACCTGATTTTGAAATAGCTGTAGCTTTATGTAGGCGGCATTAGGGATCATATTTCATTTTCAGACTTTTAAAAAAATAATAATAGTATTAACTCTTACTGATCTGGTAAAGAAGAGAAAAAGGGTTTCCTTTACTAGGAAAGGATAAGATGTATTAGGTTTTAAGGAAAAGACACAACTGGCTAATGGCACTATGTTGATATAATGCAATCAGCACCCCATTTTGAAAGAAGTAAAGGCACAAAAATTGGCAGCTATTGCAGATATCTGAAGATATTTTTCTTTGCCAGCCCACATCTCCTATATCTTTTGTTAACTGGATTAAAGCCAGCTGCTGTACAACCAGAATCAGAACTTTTTCACACATGGGAGCATAGCGGTAGTAGTGAGGTTTACCCAATATGCAGAGGAGTGCACACAAACATTTAAGAAATGGCATTTTCTTGTTATTTAAATCAACTGAGAGTCACCTTTAACAATTTCCAAATTATGAAAATATAAGCCAATACGCTCTAACATGGGATCCCACTTTTTGACACCAGTGGGAGTTGCCAAGTGTTGCATCAAATTGTGTGCGGGGGGCAGAGGCGCTGGGTACGCCTCCAGTGGGTCCATATGCTGCATCGGAGCAGAGGATGAGGGGCTCCCTCCTAAGCATCTCTGAAGGCATTTCTGGCTCTTGCAGGACATCCCAGGTATCCCTAAATACATGAACGTCTCCACTTTAGAAGCCATGAGAGTCTAGATTGTATTTTCACTAATCCTGAAAACTTCTTCCAAGATTTCTTTTAAAATAAATTCTCTTATTTTTTAGCTTGTTTCCTGGTTTTGAGTAGAAATACTCTGTATATTCTCTATGAATTTCCTACACCCTCTGTCGCTATCCTAACCCTAGAATGTCCTCATTGTGATATTCTCTGCTGAGGAACCCTTGAAACAGGTGGACATTTTTGAAATAGTTTTTTTAAGGAGAGGATTTCACTGACATCACAGATGCCACGGAGCAATGGTCCCCAACCCCAGGGCTGCAGACCAGTAAGGTCCACAGCCTGTTAGGAACCCAGCCCCACAGCAGGAGGCGAGTGGCGGGCAAGTGAGCAAAGCTTCATTTGCAGCTCCCCATCGCTGGCATTTCTGCATGAACCATCACCCCCCCTCCCCATCCGTGGAAAAATAGTCTTCCAAGAAACCGGTCCCCTGGTGCCAAAAATGTTGGGGACCACTGCCATGGAGGGAGCTGAGGCGAAACCACTAAGTGTTCCCCTGGCACAGGTCAGAGAGCCATTTGAACAGCAAGAAATCATCATCACTGAATTTATCTGCTTATTCTCTCATTTCAGGTCATCTCATACCATAGAGGGAAAAAAAGAACCAAAGAGGAAAATGACCCCCTTTTGTCTTAAATGTGTCTTTTAAAAACGCAGTACAGTTTGCAGCAACTACTTCACGTCAGTAGACCCTGAAGTTATCTGAAATGTCATCGAGGAAATATCATAGGCTCAACTGTTACTGTTAATTAGATAAAATAATACTGCTGCTTTCTGATACAAACCAAAACTGGTGTAAATGATTATTGATTCTCACCTTATCCTCTCACAGCTCAGGCTCCCACTCACCCTGCCCTGCTCCCTCAGCGCCCCTCACCCGAGTGGAGGAATCTCCATCCACCCAGGGGCTTATGGCAGAAGCCAGGCAGCCGCTGCCAACTGTCTGCCTCGCATCATAACCAATAGAATTTCCCTCAAACCTGCCCCACTCTGTCAGCTTCCCATCATCCCCTTGCACAGCTCTGTTCCACCTCCTACTCATCTCTCTTGGACACCTGCAATGGTCCCCAAACAGTTTTCTGCAGCCACTCCTGCACTCCTGATTCTCTTCCCCATTTGGCAGCCAGAGGGATCCTTTAAGGCAAATCTGACATCATTCCCAGACATCCTGTCATCTTGTCTGTATCGAAGTCCTGAACGTCCTGGTCCCTGACTACCTTCACCTTCATTTCATCCATGATGTTTTTAATCCCCTGACACACTTGCCTTCCTTTCATCCCCTAAATGTGCCAAGGTCCTCTATAACCACTACTGTCTCTATCTAAAATATTCTCCACCACTTTTTCATTTGGCCAAGCCCTGCTCTTCACTCAAGGACTGGCATCAGTTGTGCTTCCTCACGAAGGCTTTCTTTAAACGTCCAGAACTAGAGAAGACCCTCCCCACCTCACACTATCAAAACACCTTGCGCTAGGGAACCACATTCAATATCCTATGAGAAACCATAACGGAAAAGAATATAAAAAAGAATGTGTGTGTACATATATTTATGTATGATATAGAGCAGAAATTAACATATTGTAAATCAATTATACTTCCATAAAAAAAAATTTTTTTTAAAACACCTTGCACTTTTCTTCTCTTATGCCTGCCACCACTTACTTATTTGTAAAATGGTTAGCTACTACATGCAAGCAGAGCCCATGTCTCCCTTTTCCTTCTTTATTTCTCTAGTACCCTCACACATAATAAACTCTGACCTTGAAACCCGAGCAGGACCCTGTGGGGCTCCTGGGAACAAAAGCCTTTCTGTGTCCCCCATTTCTTGATTACAGGAAATAGGCTTCATTCAGCCTCCATGACCTTCCCTGAGTTCCCAGAGCAGGTTCAAACAGTTGCCAATTAGGGAAGGGAGCAGATATGGAAACAAGGGAATAGAAACAATAGTGCAGCCTTGGGGCAGGGTCCTGGCTCCCCCTCAAGGGATACACATAACACCCCTTCCAGGTGGAGACACACAGTCTTGAGGACATTAGCCCGCTGTGGCCCCCCCTTGCCTGTAAAAGCAATAAAGCTATTCTTTTCTACTTCACCCAAAACTCTGTCTCCGAGATTTAATTCGGTGTCGGGGTACAGAGGCCAGATTTGGCTTCAACATAAGGAATAAATTAATTAATTAATAAGAAAATAAGCACACTTCCTGAGACAAGAATTGAGGAATAAGCAGTTATGCCTAGTGTTCTGCTATTGTGACAATTAAAGGAAGACATAATTGAAATGCACAAATGTTGAGTAGCCTGGAGAAACAAATAGCAGTATGAGTTGTGAGATTCTTATATGTTATAAACTTAAGTGCATTACTCAAAACTACAGTTTTTAAATTTTAGTATAGAATATATAGATAGTAAAAGTAACCTATCATTTGCTCCTAAAATATATGTAAAGAAGTTGTCTAGGGTCTATTTTTCACATAGATGAAAACGTATAAAGTCATGTTAATTAAAATGAAGAACTAATAACTTTAGATCTTACCTCTTTTCTGTTTGGACTGCATTCTAAACACACTGAGTGAGACAAAAAAATTTCAAAGATTATTCCACTTCAAAGGAGCATTTTTACCATTTTGACTACATAGCTGAAACACTCATATGTGTTATTTATGAGGGAAAAATGGATAAAGAATGCAGGATGATGTTGTAAACAGTAACCCCCTTGTTTTAGGAATTCATGGTACTAATACTATTTAAGAGGAAGTTCTGCTTTTGCTAGCACACATTCAGTAGTAGAAAGCCTCACAAAATGCAGTCAGTATGACTCTTTACTTCAGTGGTTGTCATTTGGGTCAACCCAAGAGTCTACACAGCCTACTGGTCTGTCTGGAAGTGGGGCATGTGCCAGTCTTCTGAAGGCAGGGTCCGTGGCAGGAAGCAGTGGCTGCACCTTGAACATCTTAACTTACCTTAGTAACGAATCCACAATGATTGTGTCTCTTTAGGTACACCGCTCCTAGCCTTCCCCTTCACAAACGAGTTCTTCAAAAGAAAAGACTCTGCACTTGCTGTCTCCCCTTGTTTTCTGTGCCCGTTCACACCCCAAGTCACTGCGGTCTGGGTCTTAGCTCAGCTCCACCCACACCAATGGCACAACTTTTAGTAACTAACCACGACCAATGACCTCCACTTGTCAGACCCAGGAGACTGTGTAGTTCTCAACTTCTTGGTCTCTTTGAGGCATTTTTAAAAGATCACCCATTCTTCTCAAAATTATCTTTCTTTAAGTAGTGAGGCAGGAGATAGATGGGCTCCAGACTAGGCATTTACAACTGGCTTCCTGTTTACATTTCTTGGGGAGAGAAAAAGATGGGCTTCAGGCCGGACACTTACAACCAGCCTCCTGTTTGCATTTCCCGAGACAGGAGATAGGTGGGCTCCAGGCTAGATATTTACAACCAGCCTCCTGTTTGCACGTTGAAATAGAAACTACAACAGAAACAGTGTAAATAGCTGGACTTTTGTCTCCTGAGGACACTTTAAGATAACAGTCGTGGCAGGAACAGAGAGGAGCTAACCCTTGTTTGAGTAATAGATACACAGGTCATGTATCTCCCATCCTTGGGGCAAGGGAGACATTGCGTGGGTGCAGAAAGGCTCCTTAGGGGGCACCACCCCATAATATGTGATGCTAAGCCCCCCCCCCCCATAGGCCTCTGGGCTGGAATCCATCTTCCAGGTAAACAAAGACCTGGAAGAACTGCCCTGTAAATGACTTAACCTCCTCTTCACTGCACTCGCCCACACCCTTTCTCTCCAGGGGTGCATCTCTGCCCTGCTTCTGTCTTAACTAAACAAACTGCTTCTCTGTGTGCTCTCCCACTTGTTGCTGTGCTGTGTCTCTAATAATAAACTTGTACCTGTTTTTACAGTTTTTGCCTCCTTGAGAAATGCATTTTTCAATGGGGGCAAGAGCCAGGGAAATATACCTTCTAGCCTCTAGCCCCTGGTGGTCTAGTGGCTAGGATTCCCGGTTTTCATCCAGGCTACCCAGTTTCAATTCCTGGGCAGGGAATTAAGATCTTGCTTCATGTCACTGCTCACTGCTGCCTCTCGGAGATCAGTAGCATGGATTACTGATTATCTGCCCAATTCTCAGTATATTTTAAGGAACTCTCTTATGTTCCTCAAGATTCTATCCTTTGTTCACTTCTCTTTTCTCTCGGTACTCTTCCCAGACTTCCTTATTTATTTCTGATGTTTGAATACCACCTATTAACTGATTATTTCAGACAAAATAGTCCTCCTAGCTTACACCCTGTGCTTTTAGCTACATTAATAGTAGTATCTATTAGGTTTCAACATTTCCTCAACTGATGTCATCTTTCCCCTCCAAACTTCACTTTCGTTTCTGTTTCCTATGTCAGGTAACGACTCCATTGTGGAACAGTCTACCCCAGGCTCATTTCAGCTAGTTTTCCTAAACCAGGGGTTCTTAACAGAGATGACATTTAAATGAACCTCAGGGATGGAGCAAGGCCGTGTTGAGAAGGATGTATTGTAGATCATTGAAATCCTTCCCCAAATCTCTCAGCAAAAATGTGTGTGTTTGTGTGCTGATAACATTTTCCAAGTCAACATTTAATCTAATTCTCAAAAGCCCATGAACTCTAAAAAGGCAAGAATTATTATCTCAGACACTCACCTCTCCTTCAAACTCCATACCCAATAGATTACAAAGTCACTTTAAGATCTATTCAAGTTGTTCCTTCTATTGCTATTACCAATGTCCTATATTAAGTTCTTATAACTTTGCTTCATAAAAGGATTATTGGTCTCCAATGTAACCCATCCTCCACATTACTAAAACACTCATCTTTCTAAATAACAAAACTAATAGTATTTCTTCCTACTCCAAACCCTCCAAAGGCCCTCCCTCACTTTCAGAGAAAGTTTTGCAGGTAAACTATGTCTTGGTGATTGCACTCTGCCTGTCCCTTCCTCAGGGACCACTCCCCTCCCTCTCTTTGGTCTCCAGGTAACCCCTTTCTCAGGCTGTCTTCCACCTCCTGCCCACCCCCCATGCTTCCCACATCCCACCCATGCAAAACCTCTTGCCATTGCTTCTAATCAACCAACACAATAATATTCCAAACCTCAAGGAATGATCATATCTAAGTAATTTCACTGGGTTCAACTTCACTCCTTAGTCCCTGGCAAAATCCTCTTCATCCCCCAAAACTCACTTCTATAAAAACTGTCAGACCATCAGCCTCTAGAGAACTCACATTTTTGAATAACCTTTTCCTACATTTCTTATTTAGTTCCTGTCACACAGACTGGCTCATTTATTCTTTCAACAAATAATTATTTACTGTGTTAGTTTCTCTACTACCCTTTGTTCCCTTACGTCTTTACATTCATATTTTATGGAGCATTTATTTTTCTGAAATATTTTGACCTGATAGAAACTGCATCCATTCATTCATTAAGAAATTGTTGAATCAGCATGAGCACTCTAACAAGCTAGAGCTAAGGAAATGACCATACAGGGGAGATACACAGTTTGGCTCTCACATAGTTTGTAGTCTGGTAGAGCAATAGACTGTAGACCAATAATTACATCAATAATTATTCAATTATAATTGTCATCGGTAATAGGAAGAGAAACAACAAACTACTTTTACGGTCTATCATTTTTTGTCTTTAGTCAAAAAAGTCAGACATATTTTATTTTTGCCTTGTTCAGTTTTCCAGGTAAAGAATGTGTACGTGTATAATATATATATATATATATATATATATACATATTCCTCAGGATCAATAAACTGCTTGTAGCCTCATTTACTTATCTCCAAGATTTAAAAATATGCACTCTTCAGCTAACATCTTCCCCACACAGACATACACATCCCCTTCCTGACTACTGTTTCTCTCTTTACAACTTCCTAATACACCTTCCCCTTCCATTATTTTCAACTTTCTGTTGACTTCTGTATTAATTCATTCACTGCCTATATTTAACCTAATCTTTTTTTTAAGTGACAATGAGAGTAGGACCCAAAAGATTCAGCTGCATGGCGTCCCTCTCCTTTCTCGTTGCCTGGGTATCTTGCTCATTAGTGTGGTCCACATTAGAGTGAGATTTTCCAGAAATCAGAAATCAGGTTCTACTCATCGTGGTGTGAGTAGCACGTGTCAGGTGCATCCCTCCAGCATATCCCCCCAAGTCACTGGTTTACTCACGTTGATCTTGATGAGCTGACTGAACTTTTCCCGGCATCCTCATCAATGCGTGCTGTGCAGCTCAACATTTTCGCTACCACTCTTAAAGTTATTGAATAATAATTCTCAATAATCAATCATTACATAAAACAAACGTTAAATCAGTGGAATGCATTTGGGGCTGAAAACATCATAAGCCACCCAGATATTACTGCTCTCCATGTATTTTACTTCATTCGTGATGGATAAAGAAGTAGGAGGCTTCAGATTGCATCTTCCCAGTGGTTTTTCAGGCACCTCTGGTTTGTGGCTCCAAAACCTTGTTTTACTCCCAGAGATTGTTTTCTGTCTTTGCTTATTTGGTTGATTGTTTTTGTTTTAGTGTGAAGGTGTTGTATAATTTTTACTGGCAATGTTTTTCCCTTTTCCTGGTATAAATAATAATGATGCATCTTACAATAGTTGGAGTATTAGATACAATGAAATACTGTAAATGTCAGGCTTTTAAAATTATTATTATCCTGCTACCCTGAATATGTCAGCATGCTCTCTTAAGAATAAGAATATTCTCCCATAGAAAATATTTGCAAACGAAGCAACTGACAGAGGATTAATCTCCAAAATATACAAGCAGCTCATGCAGCTCAATACCAAAAAAACCACAAACAACCCAATCCAAAAATGGGCAGAAGACCTAAATAGACATTCCTCCAAAGAAGATATACAGATTGCCAACAAACACATGAAAGGATGCTCAACATCACTAATCATTAGAGAAATGCAAATCAAAACTACAATGAGGTATCACCTCACACTGATCAGAATGGCCATCATCAAAAAGTCTACAAACAACAAATGCTGGAGAGGGTGTGGAGAAAAGGGAACCCTCTTGCACTGTTGGTGAGAATGTAAATTGATACAGCCACTAGGGAGAACAGTATGGAGGTGCCTTAAAAAACTAAAAATAGAACTAGCATACGACCCAGTAATCCCACTACTGGACATATACCCTGAGAAAACCATAATTCAAAAAGAGTCATGTACCACAATATTCCTTATAGCACTATTTACAATAGCCAGGGCATGGAAGCAACCTAAGTGTCCATCGACAGATGAATGGATAAAGAAGATGTGGCACATATATACAATGGAATATTACTCAGCCATAAAAAGAAACGAAATTGAGTTATTTGTAGTGAGGTGGATGGACCTAGAGTCCATCATACAGAGTGAAGTAAGTCAGAAAGAGAAAAACAAATACTGTATGCTAACACGTATATATGGAATCTAAAAAAAAAAAATGGTTCTGATAAACCTAAGGCCAGGACAGGAATAAAGACACAGACATAGAGAATGGACTTGAAGACACGGGGGAGGGGAAGGGGAAGCTGGGACGAAGTGAGAGAGTAACATTGATATATATACACTACCAAATGTAAAATAGATAGCTAGTGGAAAGCAGCTGTATAGCACAGGAAGGTCAGCTCGGTGCTTTGTGACCACCTAGAGGGGTGGGATAGGGACTGTGGGAGGCAGACGCAAGAGGGAGGGGATATGGAGATATACATATGCATATAGCTGATCCACTTTGTTATACAGCAGAAACTAACACAACATTGTAAAGCAATTACTCCAATAAAGATGTTAAAAAAAAAAAGAATATTCTCCCATAAAATTAGGGTATAATGATCACATCTCAGAAAATTAAAAATACTTCTAGGGCATTCCCTGGTAGCTTAGTGGTTGGGATTCCGGGCTTTTACTGCTGTGGCCCAGGTTCAATCCCTGGTCTGGGAACTGAGATCCCGAGAGCTGCACGGTGCAGCCCCCCAAAACAAATAAATAAATAAATATTTCCATAATGCTATCATATCCAATTCATACTTAAATGTCTCCAATTGTCCCAAGAATGTCTTGTATAATTGTTTTTCTTTCTTCACCAGATTCAACCAAGGTATATATATTGCATTTGGCTGTAAGTGATATTATCAACACCATGTACCAACTCAGCAGGAACAATATTTTTAAATAAAACTCTGTTTTAAGCATTGCTATTTATCTCACTTTCACCTTAGTTTTATCTTTTGTGCCTCTTTACTTTTTAACAACTGTAGTGAAGTATATTTTACATATCATAAAATTCACCCATTTCAAATGATTTTTTTTAACTTTACTGAGTGATACAACCATCACCACAAATCAGTTTTAGAACATTTCCATCTCCCCAGTAAAATCTCTTATGGCCATTTCCAGCTAATTCCCATTCCCTTTTCCGACAGCAGGCAATCACTGGTACACTCTCTGTCTCTATAAATTTGCCTTTTCAGGACAAATCATACAAATGGAATTCTACAATATGTGGTCACTCTGTCACTTAGTGGAATGCTTTTGAGGAGGGCTTTGTTTTAAAAATCTTACTTCAAGCCCTTTTGAATTCAACTGGCAACCTCACCATGTCTGTCACATTCTCAGAGAGAAGCCCAAAGCCCCAGTTCCTATGAACCAGCGATTCCCACATCAATTGTTTTGCATCAGGGAAGGCAAATAAGCATTTGGCTCTAAGTGATTTTCTCTCTGCCTTGACATCATTTTTCCTCTGCCAGATAGTGACTTTTTGACTGTTTTCTACAGCTTTCATTGTCATGATTTTGGAAGATTCTTTCTTCAATGCACTATCCACTCCCTGCTCCCCACCCCAGCTTGAGAACACACTGTGTTCACTGGGGTTCTTTATTTGGGAGAGACCAAAACACAACTTAAAGTGCGGTCTAAATTTGCAGGGAGGCCCAGTACAGCTAGATTCCAGGCAACAAGCCATGTTATCTGAATTTGGTCGATAGATAGATAGATGATAGATAGACATGTATACATACAGATATAATTCACTGTAATTTTATTTCTGTCCCCATCTTTTCCTCTTCCGTGCTGGACCAGCTGTACTTTGGTTAACCTCATTCTGAGGCAGGCTCTCTCAACATGGAAATTGAGTTATCTCCCATAAATTTAGCAAAATTTTAGGAATAAAAAAGCCCTCTTGCCTACCAGAAAATACCTTTATCAAAGGTTCTGAGTTGGCCCAAAGCACATAAAGCATCCTTCCGTGAACTGATCACCCTGACTTTGGTTGGCCAAGGATGGGCCAGGTGCCCCTTCCTGGAGTTGGAGCAGGATTGGGCCCATCAAAGAATAAGGATCGAGAGTAGAGGAGGTCAGTTCCCCAAAGGGAAATCATGAGCTGCTACCAGAAAAGGGAAACTTGGGTACCGGACAGGGGAAAACAGTAAATTTCTACCACACCTCCTCTATGTCAGAGAAGCAAACTTTCTGTTAAGGGCCAGAGAGTAAAAGGTTTTGTGGGCCGTGAGACATCTGTCACAATGACTCAATTCTGCCATTACAGCGCAAAAGCCATCATAGACAATGTGTAAACAGGTGAGCATGGCTGTGTTCCAAAACACCTTTATTTACAAAAATCGGCAGCAGGCCCAACTGGTCTGCAGGCTGCAGTTTGCTAACCCCTCTTCTACATCATCAACAGGAACCACACCCAGGGACAATGGGCATGGCTGTCACTGTCTGCTACACAGACTGCCAAATGCTTTTTAGTAATCTATCATTCATATGTTGTTTTCAAAGCCAATTCAAAGTTCTCCTGCAAACATTATCAGTAAACAGGATGCCCACTAATGAACAATTACTACAGAAAATAGTGATAAGTCCCAAACTGAAAGGGCTATCAAACTGAGGAAAATTCCCTTTCGACACAATTTTATGTTCACAATGATTTCAACAAAGGTAGCAAAAATATGAAGATATTAAAAGAACCTAAAACTTTTCTTCATATGTGTGAACTTCCTTGTATCATCTATTTAAAATCTTGATCCTTGCTGGAATTTTTAAGCATTAATACCCCTTTTACCCAGGAAAACTACATTATTTCTGCATTACTAATTGAGAAAGCTAATAATTTTTAGAAAGTAAAGACAATTTCATACCCCCCACCTAAAATTTAAAAATATAATTTTATAAGTATTATTCATAAAACTTTCAAATCAAAATATAAAAGTGGATGAAAGTGAGTTATTAAAGTTTATAAAACTCTATAATTCAAAATACCTATTCTTACCTCAATAAATACAAAATTTTTCATAGTCTGTTACTTGCTTTTCACAGCCTTAATCCATTTGTAAATATAATCCTTTCTTTTTCTTGAATTTATGTACTGCCCCTACTTAATTATAATATTTCTATATTAATTTTGCCACCTCCTCCCATATGTTTGGATTTATTTTTATTGTATTTTTATCATCATTTACCAAACATGCATTATGAGTACCACCCCCAATCCACATTCTTCAGTTCACGCCCCTTCAATACCTGTGTATAATTTCATCAACATTTCTGATTTCTTTCTAGGCCAGAAAACTTGATTCTTCTTAAAAATAAGGGACATTCCTTATTTGGGTGTCTTTAAAAAGTGCAAGTGGGGCTTCCCTGGTGGCGCAGTGGTTGAGAATCCGCCTGCCAATGCAGGGGACACAGGTCCGCGCCCTGTTCTGGGAGGATCCCACATACCGCGGAGCAGCTGGGCCCGTGAGCCACAATTACTGAGCCTGCGCGTCTGGAGCCTGTGCTCCGCAACAAGAGAGGCCGCGATAGTGAGAGGCCCGCGCACCGCGATGAAGAGTGGCCCCCACTTGCCACAGCTAGAGAAAGCCCTCGCACAGAAACGAAGACCCAACACAGCCAAAAATTAATTAATTAATTAATTAATTAATTAAAAAAAAATATGTACTTAAAAAAAATTTAAAAAAAAAAAAAAAAGTGCAAGTGGTGATTCAGGTAAGTGTGGTCATGTTTTCATGGCAATAGAGACAAAATAAACGCCTTGATTTGCATACAGGGTACTGGGTTCTACCTGGTGCATGAAGGTCCCGGTAAAGATGGCAACTTGCCCCCAAATCACACAACTCATAGTTGGCAAAGTTCTGTTTGTCTAATTGCTCATCACACTACATCGAACTTGTTAGTTGTGCAAAGTTACGCAAAGTTGTGTGAAGTTTTTTGCTAGCCTTTTGCCCTCTATGATCTACCCTCCAGCAAACACCAACATTGCCGTTATTAGTGTTATGTGTGTTTGGGGTAAGTTCCTGATCCCCTACAGTGAACACTCTCGCAGGGTTCCCCTGATGCTGTGGACAGCCTCCTGCATGCAAAGCAGAGGCACTGGCACCCAGGGCTGCTCTGGTCCTTAATGAAGAATCACTCCAGTTGGTGAACTTTTCTGGAACTCAGTTTACTCACTAAGTGGGAAGAGTAACACTTATCCAACTTCATGGGATTGTTGAAAAGCTCAAGTAAAACACTTCCTTTAAAAGTACAAGGTAAATTCTAAAGCGTCAAACAAGCAAAAAGTTAATTATTAAAGCAAGAAAGTGCAAGATGAGTCATAGCTTCATAGTCTCCATGATGCACTGCCCAGACCTTGCAGATGATAAATTCTTGATTAGCAGTAGTTTGTTTTTTGTTTGAAGTTGTCCCTTGTGTAAAGCGGACAAGCCACAGTGTGCCACGTTTAGTGAAGTACAAAGAAGCATAAAGCACTGTCTTCAAAAATTTGAAACTGTCAATTTAATTGAAGAAATGGACTTATAAACCTAATATACACAAATGTTTCAAAGTATTGTGAATGGATGATATAAGGTTTTTTTCCAAGGTGTGTCTTGTGGAACACGAGTCCCGTTTGTCGTTTCATGAAATCAGGTCTGTACTCAAATATAAAAGTCAACTGTACATACCGTGTGACCCCTACTTGAGGATTCCAAATGCAGATTAGGATATTAAAAGCTCTGAGAAATACTGTGGCAAAGAAACCCGATTCACCTCATTTAAATCAGCAACTCCCAAAGGTGTTTGACCACATAACCCTGTCTTAATGAAAAAAAAAAAGATCAGAGGTCCAAAGAAATAGTGTTTTTCAGGCCATGTTCAGGAAATGCTGCTCTGGAGACTCAAGGTAAAGAAAAGGTCCTGTGATGAGGCGCCTGGAGGGTTCCTGAGGTGGAGGGATGGGGAAGATCAGAGAATGGGAGAAAAGGGCTTCCCAAGTTTGGGGTCAGGAGCAGGTGGAGTGTTGAAGCAGAGACTATGGACTCTGGGAAGAAGGAAGTAAGCCAAGCAGGTGCCCTCAGGTTAATCACATCCCATCCTCGTGTCTTCACTAGAGCAGACGCTCGATGTATGTTTGGTTCATTTAATTCACAGAATTAGGAAACGAATTCGTAATCAGAGGGTAGTGAGTAGACACAGTAAGTACCGCAGGGAAGTAGAATGTGAGGCTGGGAAGGGAAGGGAAGATGCTGAGAGGCAGGAGAGTGAACGCACAATGGAGCGTCATGGGCGGCTACCCCACACCTGGTCTCACTTAACCCTGACAGTGTCCTATGGCAGGGGAGTGAATGATCTCACATAAGGAGCCAGACAGAGGTCAATAAGAGAGGGAAAAAGCCCTGAGCAACCAAGATTCAAAGGAACAGAAATTGTGAAGCAGGAAGTGGGAATGGAAAGGTAGTCCAATGTGGGCAAAAGAGCACAACCCAATGAGAAAGGGAAACAGAACTTCCTCCAAAAGAATTATCATCAACCTTTCCAAACTGATGCATCTTATTTTTGATAGCGCCATTAGAGTCCGGATTTCTGAGCTATTTTATCTTACTATTTTCTATAAAATTAACAAGAATTATACATTTAGGATAATTACCACACTAATTCTTTCTCTTTTTTAAAAGACGCACCCTACTTCCTATCTTCTGATCTTCTGATACCTTCCCGGGTCTCTATTTTTGTACTCTAAAAATACTCTTTAGTAGTTGAATATGTTTCTTAGTTAGTTCAGCTGCAGCACTGAATTCAATGCCATCTGGCACCACTAATTTTATTTTGTTTAAATTATCCAAGTGTGCCCTTACCTGAATTTCAACAGCAGCTATTTTTACAAAGTCTTCATTATTTTCTAATTTTCCAGAAAATGTTTCTTCTTTTTCCAGTATTTTAAAAAGAATGATTAAGATACTAAAAGAATTGCAGGTCTCTGAAATGTGCTACTTTGAGATGTCTCATTTTAACAACAAACACCAGTAAGATTTGGTTGAAACACTAGATTTTCACTTGTTTGTTCTCTACTACATGCTTAATTAAAAACCTCTTCAAAGATTATTTTAAAAACCTTCATTTTCAAATCAGCAGGATACTGACTCAATCTGCTTTGAAAAGTATTTAAGAAAACTGAGTCACAAACAATTATTTCAATAACTACTGGAGTACAGGTAAGATTTTAAGACTGGAAAGGGAAATAACAAATGACTTCATTGGTAAAGGAGTAGGTGCTTTCATGAAACATCTATACTTGTCAACATAACCTGATGCTCTCAGGTGCTGCCCACTCCCTGCTCTATCAGACTCCAGGCATTGGTCCTGCATAGAAGGATCAAGACAGCTCAGTCTCTACACCATCCCTGACTCAGAGAAATTTAAGGAGCTTAACAGTCCAGCATCAGCACCAAATCATGCTCACCTCTAAATCCTGCTCAGATCTGGTAGCACTTGAGCTACCTGAGCTTCTGCCTTTTTCCTTACGCCTAAATGCTTATTCAGTACTCCAGCATCCCAGTACATGTGGTCCTCTGGGACTAGGATTCCACCTTGCTTTGAGCATCTACACCCACAGCTCTCCCTGCATCTAGCTGGTATCCACCTGTCCGTGGCCCCTGCCCTGAGATAGAGCTCCAGTGTTTGAGGACATACATTGCTAAGCCATCTGTCTACACACCTAAACTTCTACTTATCACTCAACTGAGATTCCTCACTGCCTCATGCTGCCTGCAGGTAGGACCTCCTCTTACCTCACATTAGACCACCACACTAGCTTTCTGGCTGAATTTTCCTTCATCACTTGTCAGATTCTTTGATTTACATGCTTTTGTTTTGGAATGGACCTCAATAGTCCCTTCAGATGGCCATAGTAGGGATCAAATTTCTCTTGCTATGAATCTTTCTCAGTCTAATTTATTTTAATAACAACCAGACCAGGTTCAATGTAACATCAGCTTTAAAAAAATTTTTAATGTCTGAATACAAATTCAACTGGCAAACAGCAGCAAATTACAGCAAGTAATTACTCAAATTGCAATTGTGTTTTAAAAATTAATATAATAAGCAATCGTGTGTGAAGAGAAGTTTCTACAAGACAGTAAAGAGGACATTCCAGGACAAAATAATTACAGACTCAAGGGCCCAGAGGCATAAAGCTCAGAGCAGATGTGGTGGATGGAGATGAATTTGGCCAAGCACAGAAACTTGGTCAAGGGCTTTTCTACCGTGATAGAGAGAATGCATTTTCTACTGAGAAATGTTCTCTATGAAAAACACTGAGGGAAGGAGTAAAAGAATCAGATTTGTAAGTCATGGAGACCATTCTGTCAGTGGTGTGGAAGGGATGAGGCTGGAATCAGGGAGACCAATGGGAGCTCTGCTCTTACCAAAGAAAATGGACATAAGCATAGAAGTTAAGAATATGGCTTAGACGTAGCATAGAAATGAAAAATACTTCAGACAGATCATGGAGAATAGGGGGTGACTGACTATCTGGGGAATAAATGAGACAGAAGAATGACTGTCCAGGTTTCTGAGTTGGGTAGGTTTGTGGAGAAGCCGATGAGCCCATGATACAAGAAGCAATACATTCATTCATTCATTCATCCATTCTTTTGCCAAACACTTGGTAATTCCTATGGGTCTACATGACGAAAGTCACATTTGGAAAATGCAGGTAGAGATATGTCTCTGGAAATCAGGAGAGATGTATTGACTGGGAACTCATTGCCACAAAGGCAGAAGCTGAATGCTATGAAAATCAACAGAAAAAGCAAAAGAGAGTTCATAAAGTTGGAGGGGAAAAGAGCCAGAGAAGGCAAATTTTAAAAATTAAACCTTTGAGGACTTCCCTGGTGGCACAGTGGTTAAGAATCCGCCTGCCAATGCAGGGGGCACAGGTTCGAGCCCTGGTCTGGGAAGATCCCACATGCCGCAGAGCAACTAAGCCTGTGTGCCACAACTACTGAGCCTGCCTTCTAGAGCCTGCGAACCACAACTACTGAGCCCACGTGTCTAGAGCCCATGCTCCGCAACAAGAGAAGCCACCACAATGAAAAGCCCCCATGCACCACAACGAAGAGTAGCCCCTGTTCGCAGCAACTAGAGAAAGCCCGTGTGCAGCAACGAAGACCCAACGCAGCCAAAAATAAATAAATAGAATAAAATAATTAAACCTTTTAAGAATGCCTTGTTTATATTCCTTGAAAAATTCCTCAAGGAATAAAACTTGAAGACATATTGGGACAACTGACAAAATTGCAATCTAGCCCATGAATTATATAGTAGTATTACATCAATATTAAGTATCCTGATTATAATAATTGTACTATGGTTATTTAAGAGAATGTCCTTTTCCTTAGGAGATACATTCTAAAGTAGTTAAAGGGGCATTAAGTTTGCCATTTACTCTCTAATGGTTCAGAAAAATAAGATAAAGATATACATATATATATAATATATTTAACGTATAATTATAACTTTATTATTATATATATAATTTCTCTCCCTCTCTTGCTCCCTCTCTTTGAAGGAGAGAGAGTGGACACTGAAGCAAATGGGGCAAAATGTAAACAATTAGTAAATCAGGATAAAGGATAAAGAATATACAGGTTTTATTTACCTATTCTTACAACTTTTCTGTAGGTTTTGAATTATTTTACACTGCGAATTCATATCAAAATAAAATGTTTATATTAAAACTTGAGGAAAGGGGGTCATGTTGGAAAAATTAAAAGGAAAGGAGAAATTTTTGTGGAATAAAAATTTTAAGGACTATGTAATATGAATAAAGTAAAAAAAAAGTTTTAATATAAGACTTATGGAGTCTGACTCATTGTTTAATGACCACTCCTCAGTCAAAAACAAAACCTGTATAATCAAAAGGATGGAAATGGGATATAAAAATTCTGGACAAAATCAGCAGGTGGAGGGGTTGCCTGGGAATCAAGGATTTCTGGCATCTCCACATCAAATGTCTGTGACAAGTGCCAGCTCTGATCAAGGTATGTCCACCGTCTGTAAGAGTCTAGGAGCCCCTGTCTGAGAGTATAGGGATTAGTTTGCTCAGAGGGAGTCTCCATGGCCTCATAAGAGCATTTCTAGCCTTAACATTGCTGGCATATTATGTTTCGGCCATTCTTCCTTTCTAATACTCATGTAATTGTATATAAATATCTCCTCATGGTAGGATTAAATACAGTAATTCCAACATAATTATCTTTTCATTTTCCTTGGGTACAATGAAAGAATTGATTCTTATTGATTAGACTCATTAATTCTACATAAAAGGAAATCTTGTTAGTTGCAAGTTAAGTGGAACTTATGATAAGGATAGATATGTGACCAGGAAGCCCAGGGCAGGAACAGCATTGTACCTCAGGGAGAGACTGGAAGCAGAAACTGGTGAGAGACAGGTACCCTGCATCTCTTACATCTCTTTCTTTTGTATTTTTGTCTCAATCTCGTCTCACACCAGACCAGCTTCCTCCTCATGCTGCACAATTAGGATATTGTTTACTCAGAGCCCCTGGGTTTAATGTAAAAGATAGATTTTAATCACACCCTGAGTGTATCAAAAATATACAATTTTCCTGCCAATTGATTTTACACAAGGTGTCAAGACTATTCAACTGGGGAAGAATAGTCTTTTCATTAAGTGATGTCAGAACAAATGAATTTCCACATTCGAAAGAATGAGGTCGGACACTTCATACCATATACAATAATTAACATAAAATGGATCGACAACCTAAATATTATAACTGAAACCATTAAATTCTTAGAGGAAAACATAGGAGTGAATCAGTAATGGATTCTTTGATATGACACCAAAAGCACGAGCAACAGAAGGAAAAATAGATAAGCTGAACTTCACTGGTCAAAAACTTTCATGTATCAAAGGACATTATCAATAAAACAAAAGACCACCTACAGAATGGGAAAAAATATTTGCAAATCTTCTACTTGATAAGGGTCTCATGTCCAGAATATATAAAGAACTCTTACAACTAAAGTACAAAAGGACAAACAACTCAATTTAAACATGAGCAAAGGACTTGAATAGACATCCCATCAAAGAAAAGATACAAATGGCTAACACACACATGAAAAGATGTTCAAAATCATTAGGCATTAAGGTAAGGTAAATCAAAAATACAAAGAAGTATCATTTCACACCCACGATAATGGCTATAATTTAGAAAATGGAAAATAACAAATGTTGGTGAGGATGTGGAGAAAGTAGAACCCTCATATATTGCTGCGAACAATGGAAAATGGTTCAGCAATGTGGAAAACAGTTTGGTGGTTCCTCAAAAGATTAAACATAAACTTACCGTATGACCTAGAAATTCTACTCCATGGGAAGTATCCCCCAAAATTGAAAACAGGTACTTAAACAGATCAATGTATATGCATGTTCATAGCAGCATTATTACCATGACCAAAAGATGGAAAAACCCAAATACCCATCAATGGATGAATAAATAAACAAATAGTGCTAAATATATACCATGAAATATTAGCCATAAAAAGGAAAGAAGTTTGATACAGGGTACAATGCGGATGAAATTTCAAAGTATTATTTTAAGGACAAGTAACACAGAATGTCACATATTGTATGAATAGGTTTATTTGAAATATCCAGAAGAGATAAATCCACAGACAGAATGCAGATGGAAAGTGAGCAGGGCCAGGGGAAGGGAGAAATGAGGAGCAACTGATTCATGGGTACAGGGCTTCCTTTTGAGGTGATGAAAATCAAGTCAGTTTTGGAACTAGATAGAGGTGGTGGTTGTATAACATTGTAAATGTACTAAGTGCCACTGAACCATTCACTTTAAAATGGTTAGTTTTAGGTTATGTCATTTCATGCCAAGAAAGAAAGAAAGAAAATAACATACAATTTTCCTCATTTCTACTACTGATCTGAGTCTCCATTTCCACTTGACAGTGAAAATATTAGATACACTCCACAGCCATTTCTGATTTAAAACTCAGTGTAGTTTGGCAAATAAGCTCTTCAAGATTTCAAGTTACTCTTCATCTAAACCATAATGCTTCAGTGAGCGACCCCCTTTCGCCTTCTTTGGAGTAATCCTCATGATACAATATGGAAGGCAGGGGGCTGGGAAGACAGTGGGGATAGGTTTGCTTCCCCCCACCCCGGAATCTCCCGATATTGTGCGTTGTTGAAATCATGAGTTACATGTTCTCCCAGCTTGGACAATGTTTGGATATTCCTTTGGACGGTGGTGACGGGCCAGGTTTGCATTTTCATTACCCATCTCTGTGAGGTTCCAGAGAACGTGTACCTCCATTTTTATGCTGGGAGGAGCCCCTTACTTCACAGACCGTGAGGAACACCTGGCTATTGCATGTGCCACTCTCCAGCTGGGACAAAGGGTCACCAGCATAGCTGTGCCCCTCTCAACCTCGGAGGCACCATTCCGTTACCATATGTCTGCCCTCATCCCCAGCGGTGCAGGAGAGGTTTTCACATCGGCTGCTCTCAATAGTGGATTAACATCTAAGGAATTGGCTCATGCCATTGTGGGGTTGGCAAGTCCAACATCCATAGTGCAAGTCGGCAGTCTGGAGAATCGGGTAAGTGTTGATGGTGCAGTCTTGAGTCTGAAGGCTGGAAATTCAGGCAGAATTTCTATGTTGCAGTCTGGAAAAAGAATTCCTTCTTCTTTGGCAAACCTCAGTCTTTGCTCCTAAGGCCTTCATCTGACAGGATGAATCGTAATCACATTATGGAGGGTGATAATTGACTTACAGTTTACTTAAAGTCAACTGATTGTAAACATCAGTCACATCTAAAAAAATACCTTCACAGCAACATCTAACTGGCGTTTGACCAAACAACTGGTCCCCATAGCCCAGCCAAGTAGACAAATGAAATTAACCATCACAGTCACACAGAGGGAGCCTGGATTCTGACACTATAAACCTGCCCAACCAGCAGCCCCAGCCAGTCTACCTCCAGACTTTTTATATGAAAGAAAATAAAGTTCTGCTCGATTTAATTCACTCTTATCTTTTCCTGTTACTTTTTGCCAAACTTAATCCTGACTGATATGCCTCCTCTCTTATTCTCACTAAATTAATGGATGCTGTATCTTGCCTCCTTTTCTCTGGGAAATGTAAGGGACTTAGGTAGGTGGAGTGATTCCCAGTTCTCCTTTCTTCTCCAAACTCTGTCCTCCAAAGCTGTTTTCTTTCCACAGCCTGGAGTTTATTTGCTACTCAGGGTGTAGAGGGAAGATCCTCTTCTCCTTTGTACACAGTCTCCACAACAACTCTCCACCCACACACCCCCATCTCCCGCTTTCAGGAATGTGCCATTTCTCCTTGGCTGATGTGAGAGCCAGTGGTTGTGGGGAAGGAGGACAAAACACTGCATTTGGTGGCTCTTAGGCGGCCACGATTTAATGCTCTGGCAGAAAGAGTCAGAGGCAGGACTGTGACCCCCTCAACCCTGCAAGCACCATGCCATCACCATTCAGCCACACGCCTTTCAATTTCAGCCACACTCAGAGACAGAGCAACTGGTCCTGGGTCACAATTCCAAATCCCCAGAGAGAAAAACTATGATCCCAGATGGAGTTCTTGGCCACACCTGGTCCACGCAGCTGGGACAAGGGAGGAGAGTCATGTAGGGACCGCCCTCCGTCGTAGGGGATGCAATTCTAGATACCTATGCAACAGGCAGATGCCTTAGCAGTGCTTTATTACATTTCCTTTCTAAAGTTAGACACAGGTGTGGGTGTGAGAGGAAAGGTACAAACGTGTACATAACAATATCCAGACAAGTTCTTAAAAGTTTCTGAAGATGAAAAAATGACTTATTGAGAAGAGTTGAAAACGAAATTAGAAATGTGAGCTGCCGGGGGCTTCCCTGGTGGCACAGTGGTTAAGAATCCTCCCGCCAATGCAGGGGACACAGGTTCGACTCCTGGTCTGGGAAGATCCCACATGCCGCGGAGCAACTAAGCCTGTGAGCCACAAGTACTCAGCTCACGCGCCACAACTACTGAGCCTGTGCTCTAGAGCCCACGAGCCACAACTACTGAAGCCCGCACGCCTAGAACCCGTGCTCCGCAGCAAGAGAAGCCACCGCAATGAGAAGCCCGCGCATCACAACGAAGAGTAATCCCAGCTCGCCGCAACTAGAGAAAGCCCACGCGCAGCAACAAAGACCCAACGCAGCCAAAAATAAATTAAAAAAAAAAAAAATGTGAACTGCAGTCTTGTACTCATGTAAAGTCATATCCTAAACAGGGATTTCTTATGATCATTTTCACTAATCCTTGACCAGTTTTCCAAGAGAACAGAGATGTGAACGACTCTTCTTTCCTTGCTAGGATATTCACTCTACGCACTCTTTACACTGGCATGTCTGTTCCTTACTTAAGGGTTCTTATTACTTATTGCTCCAAGCTGTTAACCTCACTTTATCTATGTACTCACAGAACAGTTGTTAAAGACTCTGCTTCCCACCATCAAGATTTGCAGAGTTCTGGCTGCCTGCTTTGCTTAACAGAAATGATTGTGTGCGGATGTACTTCTCTGCCTTGTGCCAGTGTTTTCTGCCAAACCAGCAGCTTTTCTCTGCCAGTATCAGTCTTCTGTACTCCACAGTGATGGGAGAAGCACTTTAAACCTCTTTTTTGTGGAACGACTTACTTCCTATTGCAGAGGTAATAGGAGAAAATTGGCCTGGACACACCCATTTGAACTGTTACATCATCCTTTCAAATTTCATTGAACATAGAAAAGTTAATTTCAAACTGAACATAGTATAGTGGACTTCTGGGTTTTTCTAACAGTCACATGGTTAGATTTTTAACTCTTGATTTATCAGAGGGTCTTCAATAGGCTTTATAGAGAGTCAACATCAAGGGCTCTCTCTAGTTGCAAAAACCTTATTAACACGATTTTTCTCCTAATTTAAAATTTAGAGGATTATCAATTATATATCACTTTTTCCTAATGAATGCGGAAATGAGACCAACTAACATACATACAATGGAATACTATTCAGCCATAAAAAAGAATGAAATTTTGCCATCTGCAGCAATGTGGATGGGTTTGAAAGGTATTATGCTAAGTGAAGTAAGTCAGACAGAGAAAGTCAAGTACCGTATGATATCACTTGTATGTGGAATCTAAAAAATACAGCACACTAGTGAATATAACAAAAAAGAAGCAGACTCACAGATATAGAGAACAAATTAGTGGTTGCCAGGGAGGGGGAGGGGCAATATAAAGGTGGGAGAGTGGGATGTACAAACTATTAGCCTCAAGGATACATTGTATAACACAGGGAATGTAGCCAATATTTTGTAATAAGTGCAAACGTAGAGTAACCTTTAAAAACTGTATGAAAATTTAAACATTTTTTTAAAAAGGACCTTTCCAACCCAATTATTAGAATGAAAGAAAGAAAGATGAAAAGAAAAAGAAATGCAACCAACTAGAGCCTGCATCCAAACTCCGCCCCAAGGCTCTGCCTCTGTAATGCCCTGGAGACTACACAGGACCCCTCATTAGCCAGTGCCACACTGGGTGTGTCTCATCACTCTTGGTTTGCTGCTGGTACAGCGGCTGAATCTGCCATTATGCATCAGCCAGGGCCAGGTAGGAGACAGAGGGTCTATCCAAGCAGGATAACTGAGAAAAGTTCCAGAATGGGACAATTTATAAAACTGTGTGGAGTTTTAAGAAATCAACAAGAGATGGTGAGGCATCCTGGGGCTGACGCAACTGGACCTGAAGGGAGGAAGTGGCTACCAGAACCTGGAGAGAGCCAATGCGGCTGTGCGACACAGCTGTCCAGACAGAAGCGATGCAGGCACCAGCGGGGGAGCCCAGGGGCTGAGCTCCAGTCTCCTCCTGGTGGGTCTCAACGGCCAGAGGGCCCAGCCAGGGCGTCACTGACTCAGCGCACGCAGGGCCGCCTCCTGAGGCTCGAGCAGGGTAGAGAAAGAGCAGCAGAGCCGGACAGGAGCAAACGGCAATCGTGCCAGGGCAGCCATTGCATGAAAGGCTCGGGGGCTTCCTGCCCTGCTCTGCCAAGCCGGAAGGTTCACTGGCTCACTTACAACCTTTCACAGTGGACCCTGGCTTCCATACCAAACGACCATGCTCAGGTGTCCTCCTCAGATGGAAGAACCAGTGGGGACAAAAGGTCCAGGTCAGCAGGGTCTCCTGGCTCTCATTGCTCCTTTAAGAGTCACTGTGAGCTTCTAGAGACTGGTTCTTGCTCATGGCTTCATCCCCAACTCCTTTTATTGGTGTTTGGTGACTATTAAATGGCATAAAATGCTTCTTTCTTTTTTAATTTAATTTAATTTATTTTTTTATACAGCAGGTTCTTATTAGTTATCCATTTTATACATATTAGTGTATATACATCAATCCCAATCTCCCAATTCATCAGACCACCACCACCCACCTGCCAATTTCCCCCCTTGGTGTCCATATGTTTGTTCTCTACATCTGTGTCTCTATTTCTGCCCTGCAAACTGGTTCATCTGTACCATTTTTCTAGGTTCCACATATATGCGTTAATATACGATATTTGTTTTTCTCTTTCTGACTTGCTTCACTCTGTATGACAGTCTCTAGATCCATCCACGTCTCTACAAATGACCCAATTTCGTTCCTTTTTATGGCTGAGTAATATTCCATTGTATATATGTACCACATCTTCTTTATCCATTCGTCTGTTGATGGGCATTTAGGTTGCTTCCATGGCCTGGCTATTGTAAACAGTGCTGCAGTGAACATTGTGGTACATGGCTCTTTTTGAATTATGGTTTTCTCTGAGTATATGCCCACTAGTGGGATTGCTGGGTAAAAATGCTTCTTGAGTTAATAAACAAGTGAGTGAATGAACACATGTTTTTTTCTCCTTAAAACAGGCTTTAGCTAGAGTAACTCTATGTCCTAGAACTTCTGGAGCATCTGTATTTCAAATATTCTTTCTCATTGTTCCCATGTAAGTACACTGACATTTGACAGACCCAGTGCCCTGATCTTCAGCTCTGAACACAGGCGTCCCAGCTGCTGAGACCTAGTTTTAGTATGCTAAGTGTAAGCACCGAGGGCAAAAATGGCAATGGATAGCTTGCTGAGTTCATAGACTATAGTTATCAATATTCTCGCTCACTGGCACATGGTAATATGCCAGCCCTGAAACCAATTTTGTGCTTTCAAAAGAAAGTACAGCAATCGATTACAAAAGAAGGATTATTTTTGTATTGCAACCTCTTGCCTTCCAGAATAATTCAAAAATCATTATAGACCACCACATTCACAGAAGAACACCCTTCCACCCTTTCCCAATAGATTTTGCCTTACAAAAAAAGAAGAACTTGACAACCTGTTTATTGAAATGTAAGAACTTTGTTCTTGTTTTACTGTTACTTCATTTTGAATCCACGGTGCTTCTCTATTTCGATCTTCACAAACTAAGTTGTCAAATTTAGTCAGTCTATAAGTTAAGGAGAAGCTAGGATCCTCATATGGCCTGTTATAAAGCCATTTTTCTATTTTATTAGCCACATTAGCATTCTATTGCCCTTTAAATGTCACATGTTCAAAAGTACCACTGTATGCATCCTGGAAATATTTCTTCTCATTGTAATAAAATTTTAGGATACAATTTCCTAGAACATAGATAAGATGACAGAGAAACAACAAAATGAGAATCAAATGTGTTGCGTACTGTTAAACAGAGAAGAAACTAGGTTATTTTTCAGTCAAAGTTTTGTCATTGTTCTAACACTGAGCCGGTCAAGAAAGTGTTTCATTTGTTCGTTGGTACATGCTATTGTTTTTTCTTTTATCATCTAAGCCATGATTACAAAAATGAAATTTGTTCATTCTGAGATGTGCAGAAATATGAGGTGCTACCTCTTTCTAAATAGAGGAAGGAAAATCACATCATGAGGAACAGTATTATTTCAGAAGTGCTTGCAACCCACTAACAATCTGAGTATCCATTGTAGTTACTAAAGTTGGGGCTATAACATTCCTCATATCTCAAAACCTATAGTGAAATAAAGCAATACAGTAGACTGATCAAAAAATGAGAATGGGGAGAGAGTAAAGAATAAATGAATTCTGATTTTTCTGATGTCTTAAGTCCATATTTAGATCTTGTAAAAATGGGGTGAAATGTGATTTTCACCAATATTTTCAATGACTGATCACCAAGGAAACACATATAAAAGATTTCTTCCTTTATCTTACTCTTCCTATCATAATTCTTAGCATTTTCTAAAATTTTGAATTCTTCTTCTATTTTTCTGTTTTCATCTGTATCCAGGTCCTTTCAGCTCTCTTTCCAAAATACTTCTTTAACGAGTGTTCTTTCATTTTCCATATCTTTAGCAATTTCCATGGTTTGTTATTCCTTTAATTTACCTTGAGCTTTTCAATTCCTTTTGCTGACTTCTGACTCTTCCTTATTTCACCTACTGAAGTGTGATCAAATTCAGCTCTCTGAGACATAAATCCAGGAATGTGTTTCTTTTGATAAAGGATACCCTATTTCTCCCTAACGCCTATATTGACGATTCCCAAACTGTGGGAAGAAAAGCAAATTCATATAAATTTCCTAAATCATTGTGTAAAAGAAGCACAAAAATCACCATGTGGTCCACAGATCAAATGGCTCATTTCTTAGGACAGAAAAAAAAATGAACTAGCTTCAGCAATACGATAAATGTACTGGTTTAACTACACAGGAAAGAGTGTAACTAGTGAAGATTAAGAACCAGAGATTTCTGTGATTCTTTCATTCATGGTTTACCTTCTCTGTACAGCAACTCCACCTTTTCCTTTTACAAGATTCCTTTCCCCAAAGGCTGGAACTGTTCCCTCTGGGACTCATGCTTTCAAAGAGTTGCACAGGAGAGGAAAATATTCTCTCTAGTTACAGGGCTTCCAACTTGGGAAAGATTCTGATTGGCTGGCCTGGGGAGTGGAGTGCTCTGATTGGCAGCTCCCACTCAAGTCACCTGGTTGGAGTCGAGGTCCAAGTAGTCCCTGAAGCATACATTCCTCTAGGCGGAGGGAGTCCATGCTATCCCCGTGTCAAAACAAAGGGCATCTACTACAGGGGGTCTTGCAATTCTCTATGCTAAAATCAGTCATTATAGGGGGATATTCAGTTCCCATCATAGAGCATCAGTTTGTTACTATCTCTCCTGCTGGCAAAAAGAAACATAAAATCTGGAAAATTGGAGAAAAAAAACACTTTAAAAAACTTTGAAGAGTAGCCAACACAGGCAAGAATTGAGAGGCTCTGAGCCTCTACGAAGGGAAACACAACGAGGGGTGCTTCACATTCATCTTGGAGCTTCTAGTGACAACATTTGCCATTTTTGACGTAGAGGAATAGAATGCCATAAGAAGGCTAACAGAGGTTGGTGTTCAGGCCAAGGTACAGGAGTCCTAATAAACACCAGAAGGGCCACCTTCTCAGAATAAGGGCAAAACTGAAATCGACCAGCAAAATTGAGATAAGCAAAGCTAAAAACAAACCTCATCAGAATTTAAGTGATTATTTACACTCCATATATGTTATCAAAAAGAAAGGAAGGAAGACAGCATAATCCAGAGGCTCTACTTTTTTTCATTTTAGCAGGTTTATTGAGATATAGTTTATATATCACAAAATGCACCCATTTAAATTATAGAGTTTAGTGGGTTTTCAGTACATTCACAAAGTTGCACAATCATCACCATGACTAATTTTAGAGCATTTTCATCACCTCAAAAACCTCTGTCCCCATTACCAGTAACTCTGCAATTCTTCTCCTCCCCCAGTCCCTGGAAACCACCAATTTATTTTTCTCTCTCTATGTATTTGCCTTTTCTAGACATTTCACATAAGTGGAATCATGAGATATGTTGTCTTTTGTGACTGGGTTTCTTTCACAACACCTACTAATGGAATTTCAGGGTCATATGGTAACTCTACGTGTATCCTTTTGAAAAGTTGCTTTCCAAAGTGCTACACTGTTTTACATTCCCACCAGCAATGTATGAGGGTTTGAATTTCTTTCCATCCTAGCCAACAGGTGTTATTGTTTAACTTTTTTTACTGTAGCCATCCTAGTGTGTATGAAGTGGTAACAATCACATCGTGATTTTAACTTGCATTCTCCCATTGACTAATGGTATAGTCTAATGATCTGTTCATTTCTTTATTAATAATTTGCATATCTCCTTTGAAGAAATATTTATTGAAATCATTTTTAATTGCTTTGCATATTGCTGAATTCATTAGTTCTAATAATTTTATTGTGGAATCCTTAGAATTTTCCATATACAAGATTATATAATCAGCAAATAGAGATAGTCATACATCTTCCTTTCCAAACTTGATGCCTCCTATTTCTTTTTCTTGCCTAATTGCACCAGATAGAACCTTCAATGCCATGTTGAATAGAAGTGATGATAGCAGGCACACTTGTCTTGTTCCTGATCGTAGGGGGAAAGCATTCAGTTTTTCTCAATTGAGTATATTAACTTTGGGACTTGCCCCGATGTCCTTTACCAGGTTAAGGAAGTTTTCTCTATACCTAGTTCGTTGAGTGCTTTTATCATAAAAATAGATTAGGTTCTTGTCAAATGATTTTCTTGTATCTACTGAGATGTTCATGTGGTTTTGTCCATTGTTCTATTAATATGGTGTATTACATTGATTTTCAGATGTTGAAACAACCTTCTTCTTATGCAACGATAAGTCCCACTTGGTCATGATGTATAATCATTTTATATGCTGCTTGATTTTGTTTGCATTATATTGTTCAGGAATGTTGTATCTATATTTATAGGTGATATTGATCTGTTGTTTTCTTTTATTGTATTATCTGTCTGGATTTGACACCAGAATAATACTAGCCTCACAGAATGAGATGGGAAGTGTTCTCTCTTTGTTTACTTTTTTGGTAAAGTTTGTGAAAGTTTGGCATTAAGTCTTTAAATGTTTGGTGAAATCACCAATGAAGTCGTCTGGGCTTGGTTTTTTTGTTGTTGTTGTAGATTTTTACATACTAACTCAATCTCTTTGTTTGTAATCAGTCTCTTTCAATTATCTCTTTCTTTTGACAAGTTTCAGTAATCTTTGTCTTTCTAAGAATCTATACATTTCACCTAAGTTACCTAATTTGTCAGCATGCTTTGTTCATACTATTTTCTTATAATCCTTTTTATTTCTGTGAGGTCAGTGGTGATGTCCCATCTTTTATTCGTGATTTTAATCATTTGAATTTTCTCTCTTATTTTCTTGATAAGTCTAGCTCAATGTTGTCAGTCTTACTAGAGAATAAATATTTTAAAAGAAAAAAATCATGTATACAGTCTTTTATGTATATACCTTTGTATATACCTATATATGTGTATGTACCTTTACTGGTGTTCTTTATCACTTCATGTGGATTTGAGTTATTGTCTAGTGTCCTGTAATTTTAGCCTAAAGAACTCACTTTAGCATTTCTTATAGGGAAACCTTGCTAGTAATAAATTTTCTCAGTTTTTGTTTATCTGAAATTGTCTTAATTTCTTATTGTTTCACTGGATATAGAATTCTTGACTGACAATATTTTTTCTTTCAGCATGCTGAATGCCTCATCCCACTCCTCAAGAAGGTTATACAGACTTCATGAAATCCTAACAAAATCCCTAGAAAATTAACGATTTGGTAGAAATTCAGAAGACATTTCTAAAATTTGTACAGAAGGGAAGAGCCAAGATTATTTCAAGACAAGTTACTGGATGTTGAGAATTACATAAAGCCATGGTAATTAAAGGAGTGTGTTATTGACATAAGGATACATAAATAGAAATAAAATAGTAAGAGTCTACCAACAGAACCTCCCATAAGTGAACACTTTGTTATGACAAAGTTTGTACCACAGAGCAGTGGAGAAAGAACCGTCTTTTCAAAAAAATTGTACTGGGTCAATTGGATACCAATATGGCAAAAAAGTAAAATGACATCTACCTCATACCACAGTGAAAAAATTATACCTTATGGATTGGAGTTCTAAATGTGAAAAGTAAAACAACAGCACTCCCTGAAGTGTGTCATCCAATAGAACTTTCTGTGCTGATGGACATGGTTTACTATCTGCACTGTTCAACATGGTAGCCACTAGCCACTTTTGAGCACCTGAAATGTGACTCTTGTAACTGGATCACTTAATTTTTATTTTTACTTTATTTTACTTAATTTAAATTTAAATATGGAGTTGGCAGCTACTTCTTAATAGAACACAGAAAGTTCCCCATAATGAAAAAGACGGATAAGTGAGACTACATTTTAATTAAGAACTTATATTCGTCAAACAACATCATCCAGAGGGTAAAACGGTAAGCTGGAAAATTGGAGAAACTGTTGTAGCCCACATAGTAACAAGTCTCCAGAATCTGAAAACACCTCCCATAAATCAATGAGAAAATTACCCCCCCAAAATAGAAATGATGGACAAATCACTTGAACAAGCACTTCCCAAAAGAGATATGCAAAGAAATCATACTTATGTCATGAGTCATTAAGGAATTTTGGTTAAAATCACAATGGGATTTTTCTATACACTCACCAGAATAGCTAAAATTAAAAAGACTAACAGGACAAGAGGCAACGATTTGCAGCAACAGAAACATTCACACTCTGCAAGTGGTAAATTGGAACCCACTTTGGAAAACAGTTAAGGCATTATCTTCTAAATTTAAATGCATATGTACTGTAGAAAGAGCAACTCCACTCTAATGGGTATGCCCAACATAAATGCATGTAGATGTGCACCAAAAGTCTTGGAAAAGACATGTGGAATGTTCTTCAATTTGGGTTTATGTGGTATTTTCTCATGGTAAATAAATTGTGAGGTGTGGTAAGAAATTGTGGAATACAATGGAGTATTACAAAGCAATGAAAATGAATAAACTACCTGGACACACAACAACCAGACTGAAATCTATAAGCATCATAGTAAGGGAAAGAGATACAAAGAATACATGTATGTGACTCCTTTTGTGTCAGATTAAACAAAAAGGAGTATTAGTCTATCATGTTAGAAGTCAACGTCATGGCTGTCACGGTTACCCACGGGGAAGAAAAGAATGGGAGGTGGTGAGTACTATACAGCGTGAAGGGGTCTGAGTCACGTATAATGTTCAGTTTCAAGCCCTGGATAATGGACACCTAGGTTTGTTCCCATGTGGTCAGACATTCTGTATGTTTATGATTTGTCACTATTTTGGGGTTTGGTTATCTGGCAGTGAAAAATTATAACATTATTACTTTAAATTCATAGTCTTAGAAATTTATCCCACTAACTCTTTGTGTAATTTCTTCCCATAGGCCAGCAGTTCCAAGCCTGGTTTTATGACATTGCTACTCTTGCCAGGTGTTTCAAGAGCATGTCTGTGTATTTCAAAGATCCTCAAAATTAAATTAAATTAATTTCTTTGAAATTCAAAAAATAAACAATATTATAGTTTGAAGAGACAATGAGAATATCACAAAAGTCCACAAAGAATTTGACTTCCATCTCCTAAAACAGTGGAATGACCTGCTTTAAATGAATGGAATTCTTGTTCTAGCAAATATTGATGGAGTCTAACTTTCCAAGGTGAATTTTATGGTGCTAACAACTTTTGTAAATGATTTCTGGGCTAAAATATTGAATTAGTATTATTATCCTTTGGTGTGTCATTAGATGTTTAATGAATGCTTTTTACACAGATAACAATGGACATTGTTATCCTGGTAGACACATAAAAAAAACCATTATCTCACCACTTTTATATCCTTCTTTGCTTTAGTTCTCTTAAAATCCTTCCAGAAGAAAAATGTGTACACCTCTTTTCATTCTTTATGCCTCTCCAGGGCTTACATTAGTTGCTAATTGCAGTATCCTGTTTTATCTACTTTGGTCCACAGAGATCAACGACTTTTTGTGACTTCCTTTCCATAATACCAGGCATAAATTGCTATTTATTAGCAACGTATATAATGAGACAGCATTGTCAAGGGGAAATTTCTCTTAGATGAGAAAATTTGCATAATAATAGATGTTTGCATTTTAATTCTAGGTGATATGGCTACTCTTATCTATGCCAGAGTTAAAATACAAAAACAGCAAAATAATAATGTGTTGGGAAAAGGCTAATCCATATGCTAATACACCATCTACCCTGGTCTAACCCTCAATAAACTACAACAGCATCAGATATTAGTAGTGAGTTAGATAAAAATAACACTGTTCTAACGTTAACAGGTCAGAGTAGCCTTCTTGTAGAATCCAAAGACTTGAGGGTTTTCTGAATTATCGTATTCTGGAAAACATTGCCTTAAATTTCATTTTGAGGCATTTTGAAATATACTCCAAGGAAACTTGTGAAGACATATTTTCCACATGTGTTTATGCCTCACTCCCTCTCACTCTACAACTCCCCTTTCCATTGTAAAATGGAATATTTCCTGAAAAATTGAGGTCTCTCTGGTCTGTCAGGATAACTGACAAAAAAGCTGAAAAGGTATTTCCACTAAACAGTGTATGACAAGCTAGTCTAATGAAGTATAGTGATTTTCGTCATACATCAGTGACCCTGCAAAAGAATTACCCATTCCTCTCATAGAAACAAATTACATTCCGCTTGATATACTTTCTACTTTCTGAAATAGCAACAAAAACACAAATGACTCACTGGCAGAGTTGTTCTCACATTGCGCCATCTGGTACAATCCATTATTGCCATTTGAGAGCTGTTGCAACCAGCACTTGTTTGGTGATCTGTGTGTGTGCTTATGTGTATGTGCATGCATACACGTGTACTCATGTGGATGTGTGTGCATGTATGTGCGCGTCTCTGATGTTATGTGCATGTGTGTGTGTGCTTAATTATATTTTAGAGGAAGAGGAGAAAATGAATCTTTCCTCTTTTAATCTGGAAAAAACAAACTATATACATACATTTTTTTTTAATATTCTTAATATCTTGTTCTACCTTTGGAACCGAAGAGAAAGAAGAAATGTAGGCTGTTTCTTGTAGCATTTTCTGATGGGCACAGCAGAATCATTGTGATTTCTATAGCCCACTGATCCATGGCTGTTTGCTCACCACTTTCCATAGAAACTTGATATTTTTTGCCTTTCTTCTCCGTTACATCTTTACTTCTGTGAATTTTCATACTTGGTAAAGTTATAAAAGGAAAGAAAAATTGCACCTGAAAATAGTTTACCTCTTTGTTGAATTTATTTAGTTATTATTTCAGCTATCTGTGCTTTAAATAGGAGTCTCCCACCCACGTGAAATGGCTTCTCCATCTGCTTGATCTTCTGGACATAAAAAGTGAATGCCCTGCCATAGATTTAATATCAGAACTGCAGTGTGGGGTCCATATGGCTCACGTGTTTCCTAGGCTGGGAAATAATGAAGCTGCTTTTGTTTTATTTTGTTTTTGTTGTTGCTGTTTTAGCATAATTGGATCCAAATAGAAACTAGGGGGCAAAAAAGGAAATGCACGTCAAAGGTAACTGGAAGTTTGTTTTATGTGATGACATTTTTAAGCCCTTTTTCCAAGCTGGCATTATTGTTGGTTTGTTTGCCTGTTTCATTAAAAGGAAAAAAATAGCTGAAATAATAAGAATAAGGTGGCATTGATATAAATCCTGGGCTCTTCAGCTGAAACTTCAGAAACAATCCCCAGGATTCTTTCTTTACTAAGGATTCTTAAAATTCCAATAGGTTTGCCTATCAATACAAGTTATTTTATGAATTAATCTTTCTAGAATATGACACTTCTTAGCCATGCTAGATTTTCCAGGCTACCACCAAGGAAATAAAACAAGGGTCAAAACAGAGTAAGCACAGAAAACATGAAAAGAAGAAAACCTGCGTCACAAAAAGGAATCCCCAAAAGCCAAAGGGTCTGTCTTCCAGCTGGGACTTAGTATTGTAACCTGAACTTTATCAGAAAGCTCAGCTATAGTCAGGCTGCCAACAGAGAGATTCTGGAAGCAGAAGAAAACCAAATCTGCAGGGGAAGAAACCCAAACTCCAAAGTGAAATTGTAAGCTATATCAAGACATTTTAGCTTCTAGGTTTGCTCCTTCTTTTGTGTGCGAGAAGGGTGAAACAAGCAGGACCACGCATTCTGTCCTTAAGTGGATGAAGCATTCCATTGCTGACTTCGGTGAGTGGCTGCTGTGAGCCTCTTGCCCGATGGCTGCAGGTGCCAGGCACTTGTAGGCAAGGCAGTTTGTTGTCATCTGGCAGATGATAGGGATGAAAAGAACATTTCTGAATTAAAAGCCAGACCAATGTGCCAACATTTGAGCAATTGTCACCAGCATCTGCTTCTGAGGTTCCAAGCCTCCTGCCTGTGACTAGATTTAAAGAGAGAGAGGGAAAGACAGAGATAGGGAGACAAAGAGAGACAGAGAGAGACCCAAGCATTTCACTGGCTTTCAGTCTGTAGGAAATTTAAAGCTTTGGATTGTTACCTTCTATAAAGTCAACTAGGGGGACTAGTTAATACTTCGCCTTCCAATGCAGGGGGTGCGGGTTTGATCCCTGGTAGGGGAGCTAAGAGACTACATGCCTCAGGGCCAAAAAACCAAAAACATAAAAAAAAAAAAACCCAGAAGCAATATTGTAACAAATTCCATAAAGACTTTAAAAATGATCCACATCCACAAAATCAAAATAAAAAAAAAAAAAGTCAAGTGGGGAAGGCCCTTTTTAAAGTACAGACCTTGAGTAGATGTTAATTCAACCTGTAAATATTTTTGAGCCCTTCACATACTGGCCATCAACCAGTGTGGAGATCACAGCTCTTTATAATAATAGAGTTTTTGAGAGTATTCAGAAGGAATTTCTATTGTCATTTGTGCCATCTTTTTTCCTATGCCTATTAAATTTGTATGATAGCTATATCTAAATCTATTTAATATCTATATTGACAAATATAATATGAGAAATTCAGAAGCCAAAATTATTCGGAAAAAAAAATCCTGGGGAAAGTATCCAAATTAAGTGAGACAAAAAACATTACATGCAAAAAAAATATTTTAATGTATAACATTTAACAGGAACTAAAATAATAAGAAGAAGAAGCAGAAGCAGCAGAAGAAGAAGAACCTAACATTCTAATTTGTAGCTAATTCACATATTTATTGAGCATTTACTTTATGCAAGATCCTGTGAAAAATATTGTAGATATAAAAGATAAACAAAACATGCTCCCTGCCCTCAGAGAACCCCCTTTTTAATAGGGAAGATAAAGCAAATATATTAATAACCCTAACACATGGGAGAATATAGTGAGAGAAAGGAGTATGGTGAGTATGTGGTGAGTGCAAGTGGGAAGCTGAGTTAGAAGCAGAGTCTGAAGAATATTTAAAATGAAGACTTGGAAGGCCATGGGCAGGCCTGATACAGGTTCAATAGTGCCAAAAAGAAAACCCAAGGGTATACAACTGCTGCCCTGAAAGAGTGTCCTGATAGCATAGATGGGTGAGGATCCTGTTTAGCAGAGTAACAGAAAACCTTACTGACCTAAACGTGCAAGGAATAGGTCTCTTTCATGGAACAATTTGAACATGATTTTTAACTTATTTTTAATTAACATTTTAATGAACATTTTTAAATGCAAAAAAAAAATAGAAAAAATGGTATAATGAACCCTTAATCACCCAGTTTCAAAAATGTCTAAATGTTTACCTTCATTCTTTCATTAATAAACCTTCAGCTTTTCTTTTGTGGAGGGAGCACATCCAGACTATTGTTATTTTTTTTTTTTAGAAACTGATTGGAAATTGAATGCAAACTAAGACCACTTGACTGTTACTGAAATGAATAGCCCAGTTTGCTTTTTTTTTTTTTTAAAGAAATTCACGTTCTTTTATTTATTTATTTATTTATTTATGACTGTGTTGAGTCTTCATTTCTGTGCGAGGGCTTTCTCTAGTGGCGGCGAGCGGGGGCCACTCTTCATCGCGGTGCGCGGGCCTCTCACCATCGCGGCCTCTCTTGTTGCGGAGCACAGGCTCCAGACGCGCAGGCTCAGTAGTTGTGGCTCACGGGCCCAGCTGCTCCACGGCATGTGGGATCTTCCCAGACCAGGGCTCAAACCCGTGTCCCCTGCATTGGCAGGCAGATTCTCAACCACTGCGCCACCAGGGAAGCCCCAAACTATTTTAAAGCAAATCCCAGACAGCGTATCATTTCACCCACATATGCTCAGTACCTGTTTTCATATAAGAACGTTTTTATAAAAACAAAACCACCATTAGTGCACTTAACAAAATTAAAAATTATTTATTGATATCTTTTAATACCCAGTCTGAATATGATTTTCCCTAATTCACTCAAAAATATCTTTTTATTGTTGATTTATTTGAATTAGATTCTAGGAAAACCCATATCCTACACTTTGCTGATGTCTTTTAATCTATAACAAGTTCCCTTCCCCCCTTCTTTTTTGGACTGTTTGAAGAGATTAGGTTACTTGTCCTGATGAATTTTCCACTGTTTGGACTGAATTGTGTTCCCCCAAAATTCATGTATTGAAGCTCTAATCCCCTATACCTCAGAATGTCACTGTATTTGGAGATAAAGCCTTTAAAGAGGTAGTTAAGTTTAAAGGAGGTCCTTGGGGGAAGGGCGGGTCCTAAACCAATCTGACTGGTGTCTTTATAAGAAGAGGAGATTGGGACACAGGTGCACAGAAGGAAGATCACATGAGGACACAGGAAGAAGACAGCCATCTACAACCTAGGAGAAAGGCCACGGAAGAAGCCAAGTTGGCTGATACTTCACCTTGATCTCGGACTTTCAGGCTCCAAAACGGTGAGGAAATAAAATTCTGTGGTTTAAGTTGCCCTGGGGTATTTGTGATGTAGCCCTGGCAAATTAATACACCCATATTCTGGATTTAACACATTTCTCTCTCTGTCCCATACTTTTGGTTACCTGGTTGTGGGTGATGCTGTGCTGGCCTGCCCTGGTCACCGCGACTGGTCCAGCAAACATCCCCCAGGAACTGTGGGTGAAGGATGCTGAAGGCTTATAGCTGTTCCCCTTCTCTGGACAACTACCTGCAACTGACAGAGCCACCTTGCCTGGGAAATTGCTCCCACCATCTCACACCTGATGGCCTAAAGCCAATGACTGAGCGACATGGGGACGTGAAAGCCTGGCTCACTAGCCTGAGGTGGGCAGAGGGAAGCAACTCCCTGGTGTGGATTATGCTCCCTTTGTGGGTCAGGCCAACACTAGGTTTGACCTGAGACCAGCTTGCTCAGCTCTCCCCCCTGCTCTCTCTTGCTTCACAAGCTACAGATTTTTCCCAAAGAGCATTCACTCCATGCTGTAAATCACATGCTCTGAACACTGGATTGGGGACTGCTTTTAGAGAACTCAGTTTAAGTTGGTTGGTGACAGTCAAGTTCTCTAGAAGCAGACTCTTGGGATGGAGTTCTGGAATCGGATCCCTGGCAGACCTGAAGGCAATGGAGTTTTTATGATTGGTGACGGGTGGAGTATTGCTAGAACCTAGCAAGTAGATGTGTGATTGCTAAGGCATCTACCTCTGATAAACGGGATCCAGATAAACGAAGAAGGAAACACACTAGCTCTTGCAATACCTCTGTCATTTGAAAAACATGGGGAACTTGGTAATTTTAAGGTCTATAGACTTGGATGAACATGGCTAAGGGCTATAGATTCCTTGAAGAGAGAAAATGGCAGCCACAGATCTATTAAGCACAATTTAGAGCATAATGTGAAGGTCAGTGAACTCCTTTGAATACATTTGAATGAATTTTCATATTTTGCAGTCCAAAGGCAAATGGAGCTAAAGATCAAGCACAGAGCCTAATTCTAACAATGGAAAAACTTCACAGAAGACTCCTCTAGTCGTCTTTGATAATTTACTTGCTTTCTGAAATGACAAAATGTCCAAAATTTATACTGCCCCCCAGACCCAGAAGCAGCCATTTATTTAAGTGGTCCTTCTTCTTTTCAGTGTGGAATGGTATTTAAGTTCCTGAATCTGGAGGTAAGGGTGCTCTGAATATAGATGGAAGTGTCAAACCCAATAAAGTCAGATTAAAATCTGTCATTTTTTAAATTTTATGAATGTCAATGTAGAATTAAATCTACAGATCATTTGAAGATTTGCACTTTCAGTATTTCAATTTTTCCAAAACACAATTTTCAGAGTCAAGTAGTTTAATATGATGTCAAAGGACTTTCAGTAACTAGATACATTTTAAAACATAATTAAATTGGAAAACCCTAAGAAATCTATCCCTGATTAATTTATAAAATACTCAAAACTCTGTGTACCCATGGAAAATGAATTTCAAGAATGGAATAATAAAAGGTGTAAGAGAGCAGTGATATAAACTAAAGTAACAGTAAAAACAGAGACAATCCTACTTACAGTTGAAATGTGGTAAAATAAAGTTCTTAATTCAATCTTTCTTCACTAATCAAGTACAACTTCTAGTTTATTTGTTTAGAAATTTGTGCATAAAAACCATGGTGTTCAATACACTAAGATCTAACCTCCCTAGGGAAGAGGGAGATTAAACATGAATCGTTAAAATATCCAAGTTAACAGAAAGCTTAAAATCAACTATCACCATTAGTGTGATGTCCATGGTCCTGATTATATATGGGGGATAGAATGAGGGAAACACCGAGGACACAATATTATCCCCAATCCCCAACTTTCCACCATAACAAGTTAAAATCCCAATGCATGAGGAAAAATTATGAGCACATATTAAAAATATGACAGAACATAAAATATGACATTATATATTAATAAACTCAGTTCTGTAAGTTGTGAGATGCATTTGCTCTATAAAAGCATAAAATTTGCAAATATCATCAAGATAGAAAACATCAATAAAGTAAATTGACAGTGTGAACCTATGGACTAATGTCCCACTATCAGGTCAGATTGTGTTCCCAATGCTAATTCCTTATAAACCCACTCTCCAGTCAAAGCACATTCCATATAACAAAGTATTTATAGTTTATCTCCCAATGGTCACCCAACCTTTGCTTCGATATTTGTGGAACGGTTTATTTTTCAGCTCATTTGGTGCTTTCTTCTATTTACCTTCTTCAGCGCAGCCCACAAAACCTCCCGGTCCTCACCACATTCCCACCACCACCAACTTAATACTGTGGATTTAACAAAGTATCATTTTAAGGCATAGGAATTGTTTTCCTTAACAAAACGGACTTCTAGTCAAACACTCAAATTTTACTCAGGATTTAATTTGTCCCTTTTCATAAGAAAATAAATGTATTAAATTATTTTAATTGCTGGTAATAAATGGATCATTTCTTTGGTATAGCTCTACTCAGCATTATCTTTTTTCTTGTTTCTTTTAACTATAAGTTACATCACTCAATACCCTCTTGGGCCGTGGGAAGTCTAATTCTTAGATGTCTTAACTAACGCTTAAATCTAAAAGACTGGCAACAAAATCCTAGTCCTAGATTAAAGTCCAGTAACATAAAACATGGGGAAAGCCTGGAGAAACTAACTCCAGTTAAAGTTTTTGTTAAAAAAAATCTCTAAATATCTTAAAAGAAAAGTAATGACACTCAACATAAAGACACAACATAAATACATTTGGGTGAATTGGCTGTGTGTGTGTGCATGTGTGAGTGTGCATGCACATGTAGCTATAAGACCAAAATACTCTAAATGTACAAAGATATGTATGCAACCGAATTTATGTTACAGACAATAACCAAATATTGTGTAAGAAAGACCTATTAAGAAATTTTGATTTATATGTCGTTTGTGGGTTTATTTCAAGGTGAATTTCCTTAAGATTTTATTTCCTAATAAGAGGCATTAGCACATTTAAACAGTAGTTGAGTTTTACACGTAATAAGAAATGTAGTATGTGTAAAATGTGTAAAGAAATATATTCTTTCTACTGATAGATGTGAATGAGAGAAGGATCAAGATGACACCTATTGTTTAAGCAAACTATATACATTAGGAAATGGACAACTTTGAACCATCTACACGAAGTGGGTGAGAGTACAGTAACAGGAAAATTCACATAATTTTTATTACTCTTGGTTCATCACTCTATTCTGAAATCTTGATGCTTTGTTTATCCTATCTTAAGCCTACTCATCAAAGATTTGATAAAGATCTGCTACATGCTTTACTGTACTAAGAGCTTCAAGGAAAATTCATATAAAAATTAGATCCCTTCTCTCAGGGAGATTTTTACAAATTACTATAGTATACAGCAAATGTAATGTGTGCGATAGTGGAAGTACATGAAAATTCTAAGAGTACAAAGGCAGAGAGAATTATATCCTAGGCATTCTGTAAGGGTTAATCCAGGCAGATTCGCTGTGACAAGGAAATTAAAAAAGTTTTCCTGGAGGATTTTACAAGTGAGCTAGATCTTCAAGTTCAGGTAGAAAGAAGAAATGGAAATTACAGATAAAAGGCCAGAAAGAGCAAAACTTCAGGTCATGTTTTATCTACTCTCTATAATTTTTGCCATGAAATATTCTATCTTCTGAAAGTGTTCAGAAACTAGGGTCTGTGAATGAGGGTTTTAATAAGGAATGAAACAGCAGATGCCAGATTGTAAAAGACAGTGAAAGAAATCCAGATAAGAGAATTATATTTTATCATGTAAGAAGACAGCATGGAAGATTTTAGAGCTGGGAATAATAAAATCAAGTCTGTTCAGAGGCAGGGAGCAGAGATTGGAGTCATGGAAGCTGTTTACATACCATCACAGGAAAATAAAATTGCTAAAACAGTTTGAACACTTAACCTGGTACCAGGCACTAGGCTAAGCACTTAGCATGAACCACCCTTTTAATCCTCAAAATAGTCCTATTATGTCAGTACTGCCATGACCTTCGACCTGGCTTTACAGCTGAGGAAACAAGTTGAGATGATACTGAAACAGAGAGAGAACAGGTAACCTGTCCATCCTGTAGCTAATAACACAGTTCATGGTGCTTCCGGGGGGAGCAAAATGAATCGGGCCCAAACACATCATTAACATTACGATCTATTCAAGGCTTTGGCCTTATTATAATACCTTGGATTCCTCTAACTTCCCTTAGAGTACAATTCCATTAGCAGTTTCACCAACCTCCAGTTAGCCCTCATTACAATAATAATTATCTCAACCCCTTGGGAGTATATTGTTCTCCCTGCAAACTTCCCAGTGGGAGGTGGTGTCCATCACCCCATTGTTGGTGTCACAGATCCTCACCCCTCAGTCTTTTTCCCATGCCACCAGTCAAATCCATTTCCATCAATCTCTCTGAACATGAGCCTCCCACTCTCTATAAAAGTCTACAACAATCAACAATCGTCAATGTCTTCCACTTATCAGTAACAGTTATTTACTCAGTACAACTGAATGCTCAAAGCTATGTTTAAATGGTAAAAAAGAGAAAAATGGGTTAAGACCCAGGGCCGGAACTGCTAATAGTTTTGATCTAGCTAGAAAGATAAGATTGATATGCTTGTAAAACAAAAGCAAGATAAGAGGCAAATCAATTTCAGAATGTGTGCCTTCTTCCATATCTAAGTTTTAAAGTGCCCTCCACTTTCTCTTCATTCATGAATGTGTAAACATTAATGGGATGGATGTTGTAGGCAAATGTATATTGTGTATCCCTGAATAAAAGATTGTCAATGGGTAAAATAAATTCCAGATAGTAGATTTTACCTAAACCCTAGGGCCAAAATTACTAGGTGTTGTGAAACTTTAAAGTGAGAATAGGGGACGCTAGATTTGAATTGTCTGGGTAAGAGATGAAACGTGGAATAATCTAAGAGGTGGAGAAACCAAGAGACAGGTGCTTCATGGTGTTTTCTGACAGCAAAGAAGGAATTAAGAGCTGTATGATGTATGTGTCCTCTGCAAAAACCATCATAATTTCCTGCCTGTTTTTAACTAGTTAATTTTAGCCTAAAATTTCATCTCTCCCTAAAGAATTACTGTTTTTTTCTAAAGTAAAAATGAAATTAAGGATGTGAAAAAAATCTAAAGATTATTTTTCTAAGCTTTTATGTGGGTTTAACTAGCTTCAAACCCACTGCAGAGGGCAGACACCAGATTTCCTCTGATTCACAAGGGGGTATCTCATCTCTTACATTTGGTAGAACTGAACAGTGACTCATGAGAATCACTCAGCAGGGAAGTAAGCCACTTGACTAAGGACAATCAAAAGACTGCCTTGCTGCTGAATAAGCAACTCTAAAATTGTGTAGTGTGGATAAAAGAAAATTCCTTTCCTATAACCAGCTTTATCATTAAGCATCTCTAATATCTCGAGAGTTATATACTGTCATACGGACTTTTCAAAAAACCAAAATGAATACTTTTTTCAGAGCAAAATTTTATAATTAAGTTAGATGGAAAGTGTACCTCCTAGTCATCATTCTTAGTTGCACACAGCATAATTTACCTAGCTGATTTTAGGATGAGCTTCTACACGATACAGAGGTGGCCATGCAAGCTAACAACACAGAATAGAGAGTCCAGAAACAGGTCATACATGTACAGTCAATAAATATTTTACAATGTTGCCAAGGTAATTCAATGGGGTAAAAGAACTTTTCAACAACTGGTGTTGAAACATCTAGATACATAGATGCAAAAATAGAAAAAGGAAGGAAGGAGAGAAGGAAGGGAGGGAAGGAGAGAGGGAGGAAGGAAAAGGAGAAGATATAAACTTAAATTCTCACCTTATACTGCAAACAGAAGTAAATTTCAAACAGAGCATAGCACTAAATGTCAGAGCTAAATCTATAATATTCTGAGAAGTAAACAGATGAAAATAATTTATTACTGTGGGTTAAAAATACATTTCTAAAGCACAGGGAAATATATTCAATATCTTGCAATAACCTATAATGGAAAAGAATCTGAAAAAGAATACATATATATAACTGAATCACTTTGCTATACACCTGAAACTAACACAACATTGTAAATTAACTATACTTCAATTTAAAGAAATGGTTAAAACCATAAAAAAATTTTTTTAAGTTATAAACCTTTATAAGTTTACTTGTAAGTTCTCTTGTTTAATGAATACAGATTTATTACTATAAATCTTTGTCAATTTCTCCATATTTAATGTGTATAATTAATAAAACTTTAAATAAAAAATTTTAAAAAGATTTCTAAGATAATACACAAATTCACAAACCACAAAACAAAAATTAAAAATTGAACTTCCTCAAAATTAAATTCTTTTCTCTTTCTGAGGCGGTTAAAAATTTATAAGTCAATCCACTTACTGGAGGCAAATATTTTTTAAAAGTATATCCAAATTTTAAAAATCCAGAATATATAGAGAACTCTTATCACTTAATGATGAGAAGACAAAAAACCCAGCTGAAAAAAATGGGGAAAGATTCAAACAGGCATTTTACCAAAGAAGAAATACCAATGACTAATAAGTTCAAGAAAAAATACTCCGCATCAAGAAAAAATACTCCGAAAAAATAGTTATCAGGTAAATGCAGACTAAAACCACAATGAGATACCACTACACATGCACTAGAATGGTTAAAAAAAAAACTGACTATACCACACATTGGCAAAGATATGGAAAAATCAGAAAGTTCATACATTGCCAGTGGGAACGCAAAATGGTATCACCACTTTGTAAACCAGTTGGCAGTTTCTTATAATATTAAACATGCATTTACCATACAACCCAGACGTTCCCCTGTAACCTACCCAAAACAAATTTTTAAAATTATTTTCACACTGACTTTATTCATAATATCAAAACAATGTAAACAATCCAAATGACCACCAATGGGTGAAAGGACAGAGAAAATGTGGCAAATCCATACAATGGAGTGTCATTCACAGGAAAGCAACAAATTACTGAGACAGAGAACAGCATGGATAAATCTCAAAGACATTACAATGAGATGCAGTCAGACAACAAAGAACAGCAAAGGCATGATGATAGGAAGGCTGTCATTGTTGCCGCGGACCAGGGGGTAAGGGCCATGGATGACTGCCAAGGTGTACAAGGAAAGGTTTTGGAGTGCTGGAAATGTTCCATACCATGCTTGTGATGGTGGTGGTTCACAACTGTAAATATTTATCTGAATTCATTGAATTGTAACTAAAAAGTGGTGTATTTTATTATACATAAATTGGGCTTTACTAAAGCTTAGTTTAAAAAGCAAAACACAAAGACACACACACACACAAAGCCAATTTCATAATTTGAAAGCAATTTACCTAGACATTCTTCCTGGAGATCTTTACCTGAAGCTCGAAAAGAAGTATATATTCAGACATAAATTAAATTATGTTTTTCTTAGCACTCTAAGAACAGTTATTGTGATTTGATCTACACGTTGAGTTTATTGAGTATCACACTACCCTGGACAGAGCCGCTAGTCCTTGGGTCTATTTAAATTTAAATTATTTAACATTAAAAATTAAGAATTCCTCAGTTGCACTAACAACATGTCAAGTGTTCAATGGTCACTGCAGATAGTTCTATTGGACAGCACTATCTAAAATTACTCACAAGGAAAACACTATTTTTCAGATTTAAGTGGAAAAAAGGTATTAATTCTTCATTCTTTCCAGACCTCTTTTGAATACAGTAGAAGTACTTAGAAGCAGCATGTGTGGAGGCTAGGTGACGGAAACTTAGAGCTTTCAACATTTTATTTTTTAGTGAGAGAAATGATTATTTCAGAAGGTTCTTGGTTAGAACACAAGGCAGATTATCATGGGAAATAAGTGTTTCTGTCATGCAATCCAACTAGAGCTTGCAAATGAAGGTCTGTGAAGTTGTGAGCTGATTAAATATTGAAGAAGACATGTGAAAGCTGATATAAAAGCAAGTTTGGAAGGAACCACAAACATCAACATTTACTGTCCACATAAGCAAAAGATTAATTCCTCTCAACCATTTTTTCCTTTTTTTGAAATATATTACTAAGAGGTTTGGTATGCTCCCACCAGAAAGAATGTGTCTTGACTGATTCTCAATTTCATTAAGTTTACAGATAGGAATGTGAATAACAAAAATAATATTTCGGGGGGGAGAAGAAGATGGCGGAAGAGTAAGACGCGGAGATCACCTTCCTTCCCACAGATACAGTAGAAATACATCTACACGTGGAACTGCTCCTACAAAACACCCACTGAACGCTGGCAGAAGACCTCAGACCTCCCAAAAGGCAAGAAACTCCCCACGTACCTGGGGAGGGCAAAAGAAAACAGAAATAACAGAGACAAAGAATAGGGACGGGCCCTGCACCAGTGGGAGGGAGCCGTGAAGGAGGAAAGGTGTCCACACACTAGGAGCCCCTTTGTGGGCAGAGACTGCAGGTGGTGGAGGGGGGAAGCTTCAGAGCCACGGAGGAGAGCGCAGCCACAGGGGTGTGGAGGGCAAAGCGGAGATTCCCGCACGGAGGCTCGGCGCCGAGCAGCGCTCACCAGCCCGAGAGGCTTGTCTGCTCAGCCGCCGGGGCGGGCGGGGCTGGGAGCTGAGGCTCAGCTTCGGTCAGATCGCAGGGAGAGGACTGGGGGTGGCGGCGTGAACACAGCCTGAAGGGGTTAGTGCGCCACAGCTGGCCGGGAGGGAGTCCGGGAAAAAGTCTGCAGCTGCCGAAGAGGCAAGAGACTTTTTCTTACCTCTTTGTTTCCTGGTGCGTGAGGAGAGGGGATTCAGAGCACCGCCTAAACGAGCTCCAGAGACAGGCGCGAGCCGTGGCTATCAGCGCGGACCCCAGAGACCGGCGTGAGACGCTCAGGCTGCTGCTGCCGCCACTAAGAAGCCTGTGTGCGAGCGCAGGTCACTCTCCACACCGCCCCTCCCGGGAGCCCGTGCAGCCCGCCACGGCCAAGCTCCGGTGATCCGGGGACAACTTCCCCGGGAGAACGCACGGTGCGCCTCACGCTGGTGCAACGTCACGACGCCTCTGACGCCGCAGGCTCGCCCCGCCTCCTCCGTACCCCTCCCTCCCCCCGCCTGAGTGAGCCAGAGCCCCCGAAGCAGCTGCTCCTTTAACCCCGTCCTGTCTGGGCGGGGAACAGACGCCCTCAGGCGACCTACACGCAGAGGCGGGTCCAAATCCAAAGCTGAACCCCAGGAGCTGTGCTAACAAAGAAGAGAAAGGGAAATCTCTCCCAGCAGCCTCAGAAGCAGCGGATTAAAGCTCCACAAACAACTTCATGTACCTGCATCTGTGGAATACCTGAATAGACAACAAATCATCCCAAATTCAAGAGGTGGACTTTGGGAGCAGGATATATTAATTTTTCCCCTTTTCCTTTTTTGGTGAGTGTATATGTATATGCCTCTGGGTGAGATTTTGTCTGTATAGCATTGCTTTATAATAGCTTTATTTCACTTCACTATATTATATCCTCTTTCTTCCTTTCTTTCTATTTTTTCTCCCTTTTACTCTGAGCCGTGTGGATGAAAGGCTCTTGGTGCTCCAGCCAGGCATCAGGGCTGTGCCTCTGAGGTGGGAGAGCCAACTTCAGGACACTGGTCCACAAGAGACCTCCCAGCTCCACGTAATACCAAACGGCGAAAATCTCTCAGAGATCTCCATCTCAACATCAAGACCCAGCTTCACTCAATGACCAGCAAGCTACAGAAAGCTGGAGTAGCAATTCTCACATCAGACAAAATAGACTTTAAAATAAAGACTATTACAAGAGACAGAGAAGGACACTACATAATGATCAAGGGATCGATCCAAGAGGAAGGTATAACAATTGTAAATATTTATGCACCCAACATAGGAGCACCTCAATACATAAGGCAAATACTAACAGCCATAAAAGGGGAAATCGACAGCAACACAATCATAGTAGGGGACTTTAACACCCCACTTTCACCAATGGACAGATCATCCAAAATGAAAATAAATAAGGAAACACAAGCTTTAAAGGATACATTAAACAAGATGGACTTAATTGATATTTATAGGACATTCCACCCAAAAACAACAGAATACACATTTTTCTCAAGTGCTCATGGAACATTCTCCAGGATAGATCATATCTTGGGTCACAAATCAAGCCTTGGTAAATTTAAGAAAATTGAAATCGTATCAAGTATCTTTTCCGACCACAACGCTATGAGACTAGATATCAATTACAGGAAAAGATCGGTAAAAAATACAAACACATGGAAGCTACACAGTACACTACTTAATAACGAAGTGATCACTGAAGAAATCAAAGGGGAAATCAAAAAATACCTAGACACAAATGACAATGGAGACACGACCACCCAAAACCTATGGGATGTAGCAAAAGCAGTGCTAAGAGGGAAGTTTATAGCAATACAAGCCTACCTCAAGAAACAGGAAACATCTCGAATAAACAACCTAACCTAAAGCAATTAGAGAAAGAAGAGCAAAAAAACCCCAAAGCTAGCAGAAGGAAAGAAATCATAAAGATCAGATCAGAAATAAATGAAAAAGAAATGAAGGAGACAATAGCGAAGATCAATAAAACTAAAAGCTGGTTCTTTGAGAAGATAAACAAAATTGATAAACCATTAGCCAGACTCATCAAGAGAAAAAGGGAGAAGACTCAAATCAATAGAATTAGAAATGAAGAAGGAGAAGTAACCACTGACACTGCAGAAATACAAACGATCATGAGAGATTACTACAAGCAACTCTATGCCAATAAAATGGACAAACTGGAATAAATGGACAGATTCTTAGAAACGCACAACCTTCTGAGACTGAACCAGGAAGAAATAGAAACTATGAACAGACCAAACACAAGCACTGAAATTGAAACTGTGATTAAAAATCTTCCAACAAACAAAAGTCCAGGACCAGATGGCTTCACAGGCGAATTCTATCAAACATTTAGAGAAGAGCTAACATTTATCCTTCTCAAACTCTTCCAAAATATTGCAGAGGGAGGAACACTCCCCAACTCATTCTACAAGGCCAACATCACCCTGATACCAAAACCAGACAAAGATGTCACAAAGAAAGAAAACCACAGGCCAATATCACTGATGAACATAGATGCAAAAATTCTCAACAAAATACTAGCAAACAGAATACAAGAGCACATTAAAAGGATCATACACCATGATCAAGTGGGGTTTATTCCAGGAATGCAAGGATTCTTCAATATACGCAAATCAATCAATGTGATACACCATATTAACAAATTGAAGGAGAAAAACCATATGATCATCTCAATAGATGCAGAGAAAGCTTTCAACAAAATTCAACACCGATTTATGATCAAAGCCCTGCAGAAAGTAGGCATAGAGGGAACTTTCCTCAGCATAATAAAGGCCATATATGACAAACCCACAGCCAACATTGTCCTCAATGGTGAAAAACTGAAACCATTTCCACTAAGATCAGGAACAAGACAAGGTTGCCCACTCTCACCACTATTATTCAACATAGTTTTGGAAGTGTTAGCCACAGCAATCAGAGAAGAAAAAGAAATAAAAGGAATCCAAATTGGAAAAGAAGAAGTAAAGCTGTCACTGTTTGCAGATGACATGATACTATACATAGAGAATCCTAAAGATGCTACCAGAAAACTACTAGAGCTAATCACTGAATTTGGTAAAGTAGCAGGATACAAAATTAATGCACAGAAATCTCTTGCATTTCTATACACTAATGACGAAAAATCTAAAAGTGAAATTAAGAAAACACTCCCGTTTACCATTGCAACAAAAAGAATAAATTATCTAGGAATAAACCTACCTAAGGAGACAAAAGACCTGTATGCAGAAAATTATAAGACACTGATGAAAGAAATTAAAGATGATACAAATAGATGGAGAGATATACCATGTTCTTGGATTGGAAGAATCAACACTGTGAAAATGACTATATTACCCAAAGCAATCCACAGATTCAATGCAATCCCTATCAAACTACCACTGGCATTTTTCACAGAACTAGAACAAAAAATTTCACAATTTGTATGGAAACACAAAAGACCCTGAATAGCCAAAGCAATCTTGAGAACAAAAAATGGAGCTGGAGGAATCAGGCTCCCTGACTTCAGACTATATTACAAAGCTACAGTAATCAAGACAGTTTGGTACTGGCACAAAAACAGAAATATAGATCAATGGAACAAGATAGAAAGCCCAGAGGTAAACCCACGCACATATCGTCACCTTATCTTTGATAAAGGAGGCAAACATATACAGTGGAGAAAAGACAGCCTCTTCAATAAGTGGTGCTGGGAAAATTGGACAGATACATGTAAAAGTATGAAATTAGAACACTCCCTGACACCATACACAAAAATAAACTCCAAATGGATTAAAGACCTAAGTGTAAGGCCAGATACTATCAAACTCTTAGAGGAAAACATAGGCAGAACACTCTATGACATAAATCGCAGCAAGATTCTTTTTGACCCAGCTCCCAGAGAAATGGAAATAAGAACACAAATAAACAAATGGGACCTAATGAAACTTAAAAGCTTTTGCACAGCAAAGGAAACCATAAACAAGACCAAAAGACAACCCTCAGAATGGGAGAAAATATTTGCAAATGAAGCAACTGACAAAGGATTAATCTCCAAGATTTACAAGCAGCTCATGCAGCTCAATAACAAAAAAACGAACAACCCAATCCAAAAATGGGCAGAAGACCTAAATAGACATTTCTCCAAAGAAGATATACAGATTGCCAACAGACACATGAAAGAATGCTCAACATCATTAATCATTAGAGAAATGCAAATCAAAACTACAATGAGATATCATCTCACACCGGTCAGAATGGCCATCATCAAAAAATCTAGAAACAATAAATGCTGGAGAGGGTGTGGAGGAAAGGGAACACTCTTGCACTGTTGGTGGGAATGTAAATTGATACAGCCACTATGGAGAACAGTATGGAGGTTCCTTAAAAAACCAAAAATAGAACTACCATACGACCCAGCAATCCCACTACTGGGCATATACCCTGAGAAATCCATAGTTCAAAAAGAGTCATGTACCACAATGTGCTTTGCAGCTCTATTTACAATAGCCAGGACATGGAAGCAACCTAAGTGTCCATCATCGGATGAATGGATAAAGAAGATGTGGCACATATATACAATGGAATATTACTCAGCCATTAAAAGAAATGAAATGGAGGTATTTGTAATGAGGTGGATGGAGTTAGAGTCTGTCATACAGAGTGAAGTAAGTCAGAAAAAGAAAAACAAATACAGTATGCTAACACATATATATGGAATCTAAGGGGAAAAAAAAAAGGCCATGAAGAACTTAATGGCAAGACGGGAATAAAGACACAGACCTACTAGAGAATGGACTTGAGGATATGGGGAGGGGGAGGGGTGAGATGTGACAGGGTGAGAGAGTGTCATGGACATATATACACTACCAAATGTAAAATAGATAGCCAGTGGGAAGCAGCCGCATAGCACAGGGAGATCAACTCGGTGCTTTGTGACCACCTAGAGGGGTGGGATGGGGAGGGTGGGAGGGAGGGAGATGCAAGAGGGAAGAGATATGGGAACATATGTATATGTATAACTGATTCACTTTGTTATAAAGCAGAAACTAACACACCATTGTAAAGCAATTATACTTCAATAAAGATGTTTAGAAAAATAAAAAAATAAAAAAATAAATAATAATAATATTTCATAAGGACCTTCCATGGCTTAAACATAAAATCAGGCTTAGTTAATTGATATTTATCTCTGTTTTGGGGTCTTCTACTAGCTACTGCCATATATATCATAAGCAAACTTAGTATGCACTGATATTTTCATGTTAATGTCATTTTTTCAAAAGATCTGTTTTCCAAAGTTATGACAAAAAGTCTAGCCAAGCCCATATTTTCCATTTCTATATGTTAGAGCTTTTACTGAAAATTGTTAAACAGTTTTAATGCAGTTGCTTTGCTTCCAAGTGACACAGAAGATTATTATTGTGGAGAAATTCTGTGAAACAATAATATGTTATTGAGAAGAATTTAAATTAAATATTTTATGCATTTTCTTTCTCATCAATTTGCACTTATGGAGTGGTCCTTATCATTAGGCCTCCCATCATTTATGAGATGAAGCTGCCCCTAGGAAGACTGGCATTTCTTAACAGGTATTTATCAAGCTGTGGGATGAGTTTTCCATGTTTACTGTTGATCACGCTCTAATGTGTTTATAGAAGAGACAGTGACATTGAAATTGGACTGGTCCTATCTCTCTATGCCCGCTGAGACCTGGCAGGCAGGAGACTATGGTGTTTAGCTCTCATTCTTTTAAAGCAAAGACTGAAGATATCTGTAAGGAAATGTTTCTTAACGTCTGGGAAAAGACAGACTCCACCACCAATTTGCATATGTGAGACGGACCAAACCACCTTCTTAACACACCATTGAAGGCCTTCTGACAACTGACTTCAGCATAACTTTCTTAATTCAGCTCCCACCATGGAACCTGCATTTCCCCAACATCCCCTTTTGTATCTCCCACTTCTCTGCCTCGATGCCATTCTTCATGCCATGCCATTCTTCATGCTTTGACACTTTCCTCCTCCAGGTCTGCTCTGCCCACTGACTTCCTTCAAGGAACATCTCTAATAGATTTATATCTAATGAATCTATTCAATAAATTATCATAAACTGCCGTCAAGGTAGCATTCCCTAGTGAACCTATACTTAGTCACATACAATAGAGATTATCAATCAACTAATGCTTTTCAAAAGTGATTCATTAAACAAGTGTTCTATGCCATACACCAGGCTGCACATGCATTCAGTTATTAGTAATGGCAACAAAAATAACAAACATCAAACAATGATTTTAAAAATAAGGGATTTTTTTTCTCTTCCACAAATGGAAGCCCTGTGCAGGATTGATTCAATGGTTCAACAACATGAAAGACTTAGACTCCATTTATCTTCCTGCTCTGCTATCCTTCCTGTGGGAGAGTTGTGTTCATAATAACAAGATTCTGTTCACCCCCAGACATGTCTTCCATGTTCCTGGTGAGAAGAATAAGGAGAGGGGTATACAACACCCAGAATAATAGAGTAAGGACCACTTATAATAGTAAGGACCACTTTATGAAAATGTGTTCCTCCACAACGTCAACGACAACACTAGGAAAAATGGCAAATCAACTTTTTCAGAACTCTGGAAATTAAACAAAGGCTTGCAACAATCCAGTTTATTCAAGGAAAATGACAGAACTTCAGTAAAAACAGTGAGGTTTTTGGTGTTTTAGCTTGCCCTGTTGCCATCTTCCTCACCCCATCTTCATGGGGCCTTGAGAACCAACAGTCTCACAACTGCAGGAGATCTAAGACCAGTAGCCTAGCCACCTCTGGATGGGAGAGAACTGGGTTGGAACTCCCAAAGCTCCATCCTCAGTGAATTGTCACTATCTGACCTGTCTGGAAGCTCCCTAGAAATCCCCCACTTTCAGGACTTCTCTTTATTGAACCTCACTCAGAAGTTACATGCTCTGAACTCTTTTCCTCCAGAGACATATTTTGAAAATAACCAATGGTGACTGTTTAACATCATAGCTGCCTGAGGAAGGGATAATATCTGGAGAAAACAAGAGGCTCACAAAAAAATTAAAAAGAAAATCTGAGGGATGAAATATCCATAGAAGCTGTGAAAAATGCCAACATATTCCTGTAAATCTAGAAGTCAACATGCATATGCAAGACTGTATGCATTCCCAGCAAAGACCTTAGAAGATCATAAACACTTACTTACAGAGGCAGAGTTGTAAACTCTAAACTCTAGACCCACTGAAGACAGATCCCCAACACAAACACAGAGCTCATTAGCAAACACTGGAGTATTATGTCAAAGTATTTAAATAAATCTCTGTACAACCATTACCTGACCACTAAGATAAGCAGGTCAGAAGCTTCAGTGGCTGTACATGAGAAAGAATACAGACTTTACAGAATTAGTTCAAGAAAGTAATTAAAGAAAAAAAGTAAAGAAAAAAAAAAAGCAGCAAACAGGAAAAGAAAATCAACAATAACTCTGAAAAATGCAGGTGGAGAATATGATTTCCAGAGTTGCCACATTGTGTTATTTAAAATTCCAGTTTTCAATAACAACAACAAAAAAAATTACAAGACATTTAAAGAAGCTGTAAGGTATGGCCCCTGTGCAGGACAAAATAAGTCAATAAAAACTCTCAGGTTGGACTTACTAGACAAAGATGTTAAATGAACTATCATAAATATATTCAAAAATGAAAGAAGCCATGTCTAAAGAATTAGAGGAAATATGAAAACAAATAGAAAATATCAAAAAGGAGATACAAATTAGAAAAAGCTACCAAATCTAAATAGGAGTTGAAAAATGAAATAACTGAAAAGTTCACTGGAGAGGATTAACAGTAGATTTGAGCTGGCAGAAGAAATAGTCAGTACACTTTAAGATAAGTCAATAAATACAGTCCAATCCAAATCACAGAAATTAAAAATGAATTAAAAAGATGAACAGGGTCTCAGAGACTTATGGGACTTTGATGGTACCAACATACACATAATGAGAATCCCAGAAAGAGAAGAGAGAAAGAAAGGGGCAGATAGAATATTTTTTAGAAGTCTGAAAACTTCCCAAACTTGATTTTTAAAATATTAATCTACACTTCAAAATAAATTCTGCTGTTGATTTTTTAATTTAAAAATATTGTAAATTTATAAAGTACCACATTTTAAACATATAATTTTTTAAAATATTCACTCAAAATATTTGCCTAATTTTTTACTATTAAATGAGTAGACAGAAATGTTGTACAAACTTAAGTTCTCTATGATACTTTTGAATCTATATCTTGCTCAAAATCTTGCATCACAGGTTCAGAATATCAATTCTTTTTCTTTTTAAAATATGGAAGCCATTTTAAAATTGTATTTTTATAATTTTTATTTTATCAATAAAATAATTGTTTTCTTCCAAATTAAAAATTCAGGACAACTAAGTGAATTTGAAACACACAGTACAGAAGAAAAGAAGGAACGCCTCTAGGGCTTTAAATAGATAATTACTTCTAATATTTCCTTCCAGCATTTTTGCCAGGAATGCTTGTTTAAATATATTTAGAATGATAGCATTGCTGTATGCACAGGTTATAGACAGAAAAGAAACAGAAGACAACTTGGAAACAAATAATATCTATTAATAAGTAGTTTATTTGTATTTCCTAACTTTAACATATGCAGTGTATAAGTCAATCAAAAGGAGGTTTAAAAAAAATAAAATTACTATTCAAATTCTTTTATAAATGGCCATTTTGTTGCCTTTCACAACATTGTTTGAATAGGAGTTAAGATTAGATTTTTTTAAATAAGTAATTTTCCAATCTCAGAGTTCAAATTAGAGAAATATTTTACCAAAATTGGTAAGTAGTGAAAGAGAAAAAAGAGTAATCATAGGAAGTGGACACAAAGTTTAGTGTTAGATTCTGTTTCCATGTATGGGGGGAAGAACATGGCTGAGAAAAGGGATCCTTGTGAGAAGAATAGTCAGGTGTGTAACCAATGAGGAAAATCCAGCTTGGGTCCACCTGCAGTACCTGTCAGAGTACACAGCTCAGCTAAATTCCAGAGTCTCTGGTGAAATCCAGGAAGGGAAGACTTGCAAGCCCTTTTGAGCCATGAATATGTTACTTTTAAAGTCATAGCTTCAATGCATCTTGGTATGATTCCAAGGTTTCTTTTTACCATAAAAATAACAAATTTACAGTGTATTTTCCTAGTTCTTGTACATCTGTAACTGTCTTTAATGCCTTCCTGCATAAAAAACAACTTCTTTGGTCATGTGCTTCTTGGGTAGCAGGCATTTATCTCATAAATGTTGATTACGGCACAGTTTTCTTCTGAAACTAGGTGCAGAGGAAAAGAAGGAAGCCAACTTAAGCTTTTGCACCTTTGAATGTAAAATATTCATACTTCTTCAATACTTCCAGAATCTTTATAAGTTCTCATAACTAAAAAGAAAAACACCATAGAGGGAAGGCTGTGCTTGTGTGGTGGAAGGGAGCATATGGGACCTCTCAGTACTTTCTGTTCAATTTTTCTATGAACCTAAAACTGGTCTAAGAAATAGTCTATTTTTTTAAAAAAAGGAAAAGAAAAATACCTAGTGGACTTAGGAATGAATCTCTTCTCAAAGACATTGAGAAGAGATTACTCCAAAATACAGTTATCATTTTGTAAATGAATCCTTCATATTGACTTAAAGGTACTATTACATTTTTAAAAATTTCACTGCAGTCCTTTCTTAACTCATGCATCTCCATGTTTATTCACCCCTGTTCAGTTTTTATCCTCTTTCTTCTCTTCCAATGTATAGCAGCCCCTGTGTCTTAAGAGTTCATTCTATCTTACAACCTATTAAGAATGTTTAGCAGTTTTCTACATTTTTCTTCTTATTCATGTAATAAAACAATTGAAAGGAATGCTAAGTTCCCTCTATGACTCAAGATGTTATTCACTTGCCCCTTTGGTCTTCCATAGAACCCTTGTTTATTTGTGTTAAAGTAAGGCAGGCTCTCAACAGAACCATTCTTTACCAACAAGAGAAGTATATGCGTTGCTTTTGACTTATTCCCCATCCACATGGATGACAATCAAAATTCCTCGTAGGATATTCAGGTGCAGAATAAGTTGATGGACATAGTTTCTTTCCCTCTATCCTCATGTTCAGTAGACATTCATCCAGGTGGGTTCTGTTGGACCAGAGTGGGACCTCCCAATACTCCCAACCAATGAAACACAAAGCCCACCATGAATCCCAGCATGCACTGCTCCAGAGCTCTCCCCCTCACCCCACTCCTTGTGGCCCCTGACTTGTGACCAATGTTCTGCTGACAGTCCTCCCCTTCACCCCACCTACTTTCTACTTTTTGTTTTCTATGAGTTTGATATTTCAAAAGAGATGATAGAGAAGAAAACACAATAGGGAAGGGAGGAAGGGCACTCTAATTGTGCCAATAATCAACACATGAAAATAATGGAACCGTCCTGTTTTCTTGATGCTATTAATCTAATCTCTCTGAGATCCATAATATGCAGTGGGCAAAGGCCAAGTAAAGACAGTTCATGAAAGAAATACAAATGCCTGATACACATACGGGGAAAAGTCCATCTTATTAGTAATTACAGAAATACAAGTTGAAACACTGATGCATTATATTCACCTCTAATCTTAGTAAATACTTAGTATAAAGAGTTATTTTGTGAATATGTATTATTGGTGAGAGTGCAAGACAGTGCAGACTTTTTTTTAAAGAATTGCACCCTTTAAATCAGTAATGTTACTTCCTAGCATTTATTATAAAGAAACTATAATAATAAATATCATTCACAGCACTATTTATAACAGAAAACCAAAGCACCAATAACAGGAAAATGATTGAAATGCAAATCTAAAATGTAATTCTATTAGAAGATGTTTTTTAATTACTTAATAACATTTAAGAATGCTCATTATGTCATGTTAAGTCAGAAAAAGATTCATGACCCTATTATGAACAATACATCATGTACAGAGTTATTCCAATTTTACCCTCCACATATACATTTGTATAAGCAGATTTTTTCACCATATAAGCATAAGTTTATATATGTGTATTTACATGGAAGAAAACAACTAGAAATATAAAATGTATTAATAATTGTTTTATGTAACAATTTACAAATTTTCCTTATTTGTTCTATTTCTAATAGACACTACTATGAAATCAATCTTCTTTTAAAATTAGAATAGAAACAAGTAACATCATAAAAATATTACTGAGAAAGAAACTAATGAATTAATGCCCTGATATAAAATTGGTATTTTGGGCTCACTTTTAATTGTGACTTAGACCTCAAAACATTATTGAGTGCATAGCACAGAATTAGACATAACCATATTACCCGCTAACATAAGGGCAGCCCGAATAATGATAGGAAAGGGGTACAACAATTGCTTTACTCCAACAGTGAATCATATTTAGAAACTGCCCTAAGCAAATGTACTCAATATGATATGAATAAATGTACAGAACACATTCTGGGACCATTTATAGTACTGAAAGAAGTACTTTATCAAGCAATCTCCAATGTATGGGTTAGAAATGATTAATGTTTCCTAACAGTTACTAAAATAAAAGATACATAGATGGTGAATAAATGATGATGATGATAGATCGATAGATAGATAGATAGTAGATAGATAGATAGATAGGATGTAGACATTTTTAAAATAGCACAAGAAAGGGAACAAAATACAGTTCAAGGTGGAAGCCTTATTTACTCATTTTATTTGTTCACTTATCACTATTATTCTCTCTCTTCTGTGAAGAGAACCAGGAATCAGAATTTCTGAAAATTCATTCTCTGCTAGTCTTCTATGGGCACATATCACAAAAGGCACTCCATAAAAATTCACACATTGGTGATTAGTAGAAATTCAGCCACATATCTCTATAAATTCTCCTCATGTGGTAACATGAGTCAGATTAAGAAATCTTGATTTTCCCTCCAGGTTGAAGCCCAGACAAAATGTGACCTTAAGAGGCCTTCCTCATGCTTATTGTCTCCTGGGTCCCACTAGGTTGCAACTACCTGGCTTTATAACTCAGAGTTATTAGAAAGAGGGATGAGAGAGGTATTTTCTCCCAGGTTGCAGGAAATCCTGGATCACATTTCATCACTACCCCCATGGAAGAGGAATACAATAAAAGATGAAAATCTAAATGGTAAAGAAATCAAAAAGGGACATGGAAAAGATCTCTTCTAACTGCTTGGATTTTCCACTCAAAAGCTCTACTTACTTTACTTATGAAAGTATAAAAGTCCTAGTCATCGTAGGGTTAATATTTCCACCATATTCCTTTACACGCCACTTCCTTATGGGAGAAGGAAGGTGGGAAATTTTGCAACCCCTAGAGGTTATGCTCCAGCTACAATCACCCACTTCTTGGGCCCTTTCTTTAAAAATGAATAAATTGTATATTTTGTTTTGTTCTAGGAACTATGCTTATTGATTTCCGTTTATTATTTTAACCAATCCTATCAAAGCCTGTACAAAATAAGCACTATGGTTGCTACTCCCATTTTAAAGATGGGGAGGCTGAGACTCCCAGGGGGCCTCACAGCTGGAGAGAGGTAGAGCTGGAATTCTAGTGCAAATCTGTCTGAACCCAGAGCCTTCGTTCTTCACATCTCCGCCACATAGCCTGGTGAACTGGTCAATTTAACTAAATCAACTTATTCTGAAACCAGTGTGGACATAATTTTAATACGAGTATGCTTTATTTCACCCGATATTTCCAATGTAGTTTTAAGATCAACATCTAAAGATGGTCTAGGTATGTGTAACTAGCAATCTGATCTGTAATTTACTGCATAAACCCAACATTTAATCTCAACCCATTTCTAAATATACATACATACACATACATAATGTGCATAGTGTATTTTTCTGAAGATATAAGTGGTGACAAGGGAGATTTACAGACTTAAACACAAAACCTGACCCTCAGTCCTTAGAATTATCACTTTCCTTGTTTCTTTTTGTTTTGTTTATTTATGTATGTATGTATTTATTTCCTTGTCACTGGATTCTGCTGCATCCCATCCCATTCTAAGAGCTTCATTTTCAATTTCGTCTTTCCTTTCTTCTGATAATTATGCCTTAAGTGAGAGTATTTTACAAGATTCAATATCTGTGTCAGAGACTGCTAGCTGACCATCAATCCTATTTTCTTGTATTTTAAGCCACAGTCAGGCTACATTTCCCAGCTTCACATACAGCCAGTGAGAATGACCTATATATGTCCCAAGTCAGACCCATAAAAATATTCTCTGCATAATCCCCCATCTTCTTTACATGTGTGCTGGCTGAACATTGGCGGGCAATGTCAAGACGGCAACGCTTTGGCAGCCTGAGTCCCTGGATAAAATATAAGGAACAAAATCCCCTACATCTAGAAACTGTGACGTTGACCCATATGCTCTGGTTAGATAAGCAGGAAATAAATAAAGCAGAGTCAGAGCATCATGTGTTGGGCTGCTTTAGGCTGCCCTTAACAACATATGAAATAAGCTTGGGCAAAACATCGATGGTTTTCAAGCTGAAATTAAAGGAAATACAGAACTTCTGAAAATAAAGAAAAGCCAAGTGCTTCTGGCCCCAAATAGAAGGGAATAAGACTGATAAGAGCTTTGGGCAACAAAGGCTAATAAGACTCCTCAGTTGGACAGAGTGACCTGGAGCTGCGTTAAATACCAGGCTCCACCCCCCCAAGCCTGTTATTTAAGATGCTTATATGGTGAAAGAAGCATGGAAGGAGGAAGAAAAGATGAAAGGCACGTCCGGGAATGAACTTGGGTACGGTTCTCCCACACACGACTGACCAGAAACAGGCCAGAAGCATGATGGTGTCTAAGGGGAAGGTGTTGCCCAGGAAACCATGACTCTGGTATGAAAAAAATCCCACGATTGTTAGGTGAGCCTTGAAAAAGGCTTGAGGAGCTAAACATTGCACAAGCCCGAAGCAAACTGCATGTTCAGTCATTAAGGAGAGGATGTTCCCCATAACCTGCCTTAGGTGTAGCCATGGAGAAGGGAAAAGAAAAACCCTTCCAAATGAGAATCCATTCTGTTTCAGTGTGTAAAAGTCATTTTGCAAAGTTAGCAGCTCAAAAAGCAAGCATTTATAAGCTTGCACAATTTCCGTGGGTCAGGAATCTGCAGTCAGCTTCGCCAGGTGCTCTGTCTCAGGCCCCCTTGGGAGGCCGCGGGCAAGATGTTGGCCGGGCTGCAATCGTCTGAAGGCTTGACCGGGCTGGGGCATCTCTTCCAGTGTGGCCCGACATCTGACCCAGCAAGGCAGTGCCGGTGGCTGACCGAGGCTGCGGTTCCTCACCCCAAGACCTCTGCACTGGGCTGCTTATGTGTCCTCAGACACAGCGGCCGGCTCCCCCCAGATGGCGCTCCAAGAGAGAGCAAGGTGGAAGCCACACGTTGTCATGCCAGCAATATCCCATGGGTCAGGCAGCCCAGCCCTGTCCAATGCGAGAGAGGACAGCACAGGACCTTGTATTAGTTACTGGGGCTGCTGTAGCAAAGTACCACCAATCAGGTGGCTTAAACTAGCCTTCTCTCACAGCTCTGGAGGCAAGAAGTCCAAAATCGAGGGGTCATCAGAGCTGCTTCTTTCTGGAAGGGAGACTCTCTTCCTTGCCTCTCTCTTAGCTTCTGGTGGGTGCTGGCAATCCTTGGCTGTCATTGGCTTATAGATATATCATCCAGTCTCTGCGTGCAGCTTCCCATGGGGTTCTACACTCTGTGTCTACAGATCTCCCTTTTCTTATAGGGACACCAGTCATGGATTTATAGACCCACCCAATCCAGCATGACCTCACCTTAGCCTGATTACATCTGCAAAAACCTTATTTCTAGAAAAGATCACATTCTGAGGTTCCAGGGGGACAGGATTTTGGGGGGGACATTATTTGACCAAAACAGACATGACACCAGGAGCTGAGAATCATTCAGGGCCGTCTGGGAAGTTCACTGCCACAGCCGTTGACGTAGGGATTTAGTTGCTGCTATGGCTGTCATCATTGTTATAGCTGTTACCTACCTTAATATTCATTCTCTTTCCTTATCACTCCACAGATTCTCCTTTGGCAAGATGTTCTACTCTGACGGCTTCCACTAGCAATACTAAGCTGATGGAATACAAACCCCTGTCTGCAGCTTTGATCTATCTTATGAGCTCCAAAACCACATTTTGATTTTCCTGATGAACATCTTGATAGAAGATTCCCAAACCTTTGAAACAACATTTTCTAAACAGAATTTACCACATAATCCCTACAGACACATGGCAAACTACTCCTACTCAGATAGATCATCAATGCCTCTCTAATTCCACTCTGAACAATCATTAAATCCACTTCCTCGCATCCACCTTTATCTTATTGCGGCCACTGCCCAGGTTCCTAACTGGAATTGACAACCCTCCTCCTACCATCTTGCTTCTTCCAAATCTGTGCTCTTTACCGCTACCATCATCACCTTTGTTTCCGTAAATACAGAGCAGAGAATGCCGCTCCTTTGTTATAAAATAGTCAGTTGCTTTCTATTTCAAACTTTTCATTCTGGTTTTTAAAAGCCCCCTAAATTGATGAAGTTCTATTCCCCCTAATATAATCAGTCCTTTGTCTTTCTTCAAGTTGTTTCCTCTGCATGAATTGCCCTTCTGAATTCCAGGCATCTTTTAAATGACCTCTCCAGTTCTAGATTCTTTAAGAAGCTATTCCACAGATTTTTTTTAAAGTATTCATAGAAAAAACTGACCTCTCCCTTCCTTTACCCTGAGTATTATATTGTCTCTTACTTATTGTATATCTGCATTGGAATAAAATCGTTTACAGACACACCTGGCTCCCTGATTGGATAAGATTCTAAAGAAAAAGGACAGATTCTTGGTCATCTTATTAACCTCTAGGGCCTGACAGAGGACACCTCCCCCATGGTAAGAATTTGATAAGCACTGACTGAATATGTGTTGAATAAATTATTACTGAGTTATTTTCGATCCTCAAGTTACATGTATTGAAAGCAAACATTCAATTACACACAGTTTTGCCTTCAAAATCCAGCTATGGCATATTTGTCTATCTCTTCCATCATAAGGAATCTGAATCATCACCACCTAAGTTTAAAATGTCAACAGTCAATTCCATGATGTTAGAGAGAGAAAAATAGAAAGGGATGGGGAGACAAAGGGGTACACTACTTATTGTCTTGTAATCAGAAGAAGATTTTGATTCCGAATTTTTTAATTGCTTCTGAAAAGAAGTTCAGAACAAATGAGCATGCGTTTAATCTTCTTTGGTCTAGTTACTTTTCTTCCCCAAATAATAGTTGATGGAAGATATTCCGGCCAGGATGGGCACTGGAAGTGTTTTCATTAGGTCTCTCGGAGATTTCCCCGCTTTCAGACAGTCCTCCCTGTATTTCACACTGTAAGACGTGGCCTTTAGTTCAGCCCACAAGGGCATTGTGGGCAACCCAGCTTGAATGTGTGTCAGACACTTGCCCAGAGTGGAATCGGACAGGTTTGATCCAGTTTCCCTGTTACATTTTTCCAGAAGAATACATTTTCGCCAGAGCCAGAAACCATCGGACTAGATTTGGACCGTGGGTTAGAAAGGTCCGTATTTGTAGTCCACCTAATACCTTATGCTCTGAAATATTATATACACACTTTATATTTGCTGAAGCCGTAAGAAACATTATCAGTTCACTAACTCACCCTCTTTTTTGGAGTAGAGAGCTCATAAAGTACAAAGTGATTTTAAGCAACAAGGAAAAAGAAAGCTCCAGGCACTGGAGAAGGGCTTCCGACAGACACCGAGAGGCTCCTCTGGAGGTCTGTTCACACAGCTCTGGAGAAAGGCTCATGGTTTCCTCGTCCACACTTGACTTTTGGCCTCACCCTCCTGTGAGTGATTCTGGTCCTTACTCCTGGTTCATCTGACACCAGAGAAGCCCTGGGCAAGACGGGCAGCCCAGCAGGAAGGCCGGCTGTGGTCCCCCTCTAGCCACAGCACTGACCGCCCCTGCTCTCCACCAGGACATCCTGGTCCCTCGCCCCTTTCCTTCCTTTGATTTCTCACCCAAATCAGCTTCTCCAGACTCTGCTCCACACGTGGGATGTTTTGGTCCCACTTTAATATGAACCTCCATCAGGGTGGGGATCACTGTCTATTTCTTCACTGATGCATCATCCCAAGAGTTTGAAGGGTTTCTAGGCATAGCAGGTGCATAAATAAATACTTGCTTCATGAATGAATGACAGGTCAGGAGCCCCAAACACCAGGGTGTGACACAAATTCAGGGGAAGAGTTTCCCTTGCGGCCTTGCCTCGTATAACAAGAGGTGGCAGCAGCTCCTGTAGAAGGAGGTGGGAGTCCCCAATGCCAGGTGCAGAAACCCCGCATCACTGGCCTTAGCAGGTCCTACGGCACAGGGAGGCCGGCCAGCAGACACCACTCCGACTGGCATCCTCTGTGTTGCTTCATGGCTACTGGTAGCCTTTGCAGTCCGTGGAAGGCATTCAGGACCAGAGAAAATATAGAAACTCTTATCTATGTGCTTTTCTAAAATAGAAAGGACCAAAGAGCCTATCTGTATGAAAAGCACTTAGTCATTCTTTAAAGGAAGGCCAGCTCATTTTTATCAATAATGAGTCCAGAAGATTCACTGTGAATGAATGAAAACATGCTGTAATCTGCCAAGGTATAGCCTTTCCTCTTATGAAAGTTGTCACGTAATAGTGGCATTTTAGATACTGAAAAGTCAGGGATCCATCTATAAGAGAAAAACTCAAACAGCTTTCTGACGACTGTCTTCCACCCCTCAGCATTTCAAGAGAGGTCTTTCTTTGCTCTGGGAGATTTTCTTTCTCCCTCTTAAAAAAACGTGGAGAATATTTTTCTTCTTACAACAACAAAAGCATTGAGACCGATATCATAAGTAAAGAAAACACACCACAGAGTGGCATTTTAGTGCTCGGATGCCATCAGAAGGTACTTAGTGAAGTACGTTTAGCCACATGACATCAGCATTAGAGCGACTGCCATGGTGAAATTACAACGTACCGGACAGAAGTCCCAATGTCTCCAGTGTGTGCCATGAGATGGGAGGCCAAGCACTGGTAAGAGAGCACAAGGAGAAATTCTAAAGGGCTCGCCCTTGATACCTGGAATTCAAGCTATGATGGAGACCTGGGAGATAAGTGCTTAAGAACGTCAATGAACTTCTCAGCACTTCTGAAAAGTATCTACTGAAGATCATCCGAGAAAAATCCGTATGTGCTGGATAAGCTCAGTGGTGAACTCATTCAGGATGCACAGAAATCAAGGCCTTTTCCAAGAACTGTGTGATTTCTCATCTTCAGATATGCCAGCATGTAAGTCAACAGTGGCAAATATTTTCTGAAGAATCGCTGGATCACGTGCTCCTTGAGGGCATAACCTGCCACATACCCAGAGCAATCTCCATACCTAGTACGGCGGTTGGCTTATTTGATTGCTTATTGATTGAATTAAATAGATTTCAAGTTGATTTGGAAATTTGAACTCTAAACCACTGGGTTGTGAATTAAGTAGATGATTTTTAATAAAATATCTCTTTTAAATAAAATTTTGAAATATACTGGATTAGATTCCACTAGACCCTAACTGCTATCTAATCCCATTTCTCAGCTGATAGAAGAATATCTGTTACAGCCAGGGCCAGCCGCTTTTGTAGTAGAAGCTCCAGGAAAAAATACTCTGGACTCTGGGCTGTCAGTTGCCTGCTGGTTAGATAGCAAAACTTCCTGCTAAATCAAAAAGCTGCATTTCAGATCTGGTCAAATATTCCAGTAGAGATGTATGATAAATTTCTATAAAGCAGGGCTGAGGTTTTTCTTCTTATTTCTCCCTCCTCCCCATCTCCTTTTTGCCTCCTAATTGCTGATGTTGACCTAAAAAAAAATGCAAGGTGTAAAAACTTCGCTTTTTCTTCTTCTTTATTATCCTAAATGTGAACCTTACACAGTGAACTTGGGATGTCAACCCAAGAAAATACAAATATAATTTGAGTTTGAAAATATGCCATAGCTGCCTAGCTACAGAAAAGCCTGAACAGCTGTACCTGTTAGTCAGCTATGCCAGATCTGCCCACACTAGGCTGCAATTACATTCTTTGCTTTGGAATCTCTTGTACTCTTTTATGTAATCTTCTTTGCTAAAATACGAGGGGAACTATCAAGCGACAATATGAGACAACTCGTGGAGTGGCAATTCAGTCAATCCATCAGTCCTTCCTGAGTGCGCGTCTCTCGTGAGACACCGCGCTCTGTATGATGCGGGAATGTGCGGATGGTACTGCTTATCTCAAGAAAAAAATCATCTGTAAAGGAGACAGGAGAAAACACTTGAAAGCGTCGTTTACAACACAGGACATGGAGAAAACAAGAAAAATTCAGAGCAGGGAATAAAAACAATGTCCCCTGCACTGTCCCTGAGGCGTCTTACCCCACTGCGGGTCCAGCCAGGAGTTTAGTTTCGGATTGCCTCTGGCAGCCTCCAAATCCATCCCAAGGCCGGCTGTGCTTTCAGCTCCTTGGGGACCATTGTCAGGCTTGATTACCAGTGGGGATAATTTCAAGGCTTGTGGTTAGCTGGGACTTGTAGGCAGGGTGGAAATTCCAGAAACCTCCCCATGATGAGGTGCCTACTTTCTTGGCCAGTCTGGGGCACTCAGAGCAGGAGAATGCCAAGAATGTGAGCCCCCTGAGCCACCTGCATTCTAGGGGAGTGTCCCCAGCTGCGTCTCTGAGCCTCTTCAAAAAGAAGCTGGGCGTGGGACAGAGAAAGACAAATATCATACGATACCACTTATATGTGGAATCTAATTAAGAATGATACGGTTGAACTTGTTTACAAAACAGAAACCGACTTACAGATCTCAAAATCAGACTTATGATTACCAAGGGGGAAATGTGGGTGGGAAGTGATGAATTGGGAGATTGGGATGGACATATACACACGACTACATATAAAATGGATAACTAATAAGGACCTACTGTGTAGCACAGGGAACCCTACTCAATATTCTGTAATAACCTCTATGGGAAAAGAATCTGAAAAAGAATGGATATATGTATGTGTATGACTGATTCACGTTGCTGTACACCTGAAACTAACACAACATTATAAGTCAACTATACACCAATAAAAAGATTTTTAAATATGAGCTGGGCTACAGATGGGAGCCCACAGCAAAAGTTACACGTGATTTTAGAACAATGCTGGCACATCACAAGAACTCAGTAATTGTCTGTCATTATCTTCATATAAGTGTTTGAAGTAGAATTATAGTCATATGTGAACTTTTAAAAAATGTTTGATACAAGCTTTTCAGAGAGATCATACATAGTAAAATTCCAACCAACAATGAACGAGAATAAACTTCTCACACAACCTGGCCACCACTGAGTATTAACCATTGTTAAATGGCTTCCAACCTGATATTCGAAAATGCTGTTTTAATTTTTCATGTTTTGGAATACCAGTGGGGGTGACCTTTACTTTTATCAAATGTTTACTAGTCAAATGTAGTTCTTGTTGTGAGTTAATTGTGCCTGTCTTCTGGCAATTCTTTTCTTGAGTTGTCCGCTGAATCTTTCTAAAGCTGGGGAAGACAAATTAGAGTGATATGTAAGAAATGAACCAGGGAATGAAGAGACAGCCCCTTCTTCAGGAGCCTCTTCAGGAGGGAAAGCTGGATTAGATGGCAGTGAGAGAGGTTGAGACCGCTGCGAGTTACCATTTATTGAGACCCACTATGTACCAGGCACCATGCACCATTCATTTATTTTACAGATGGTAAACTGAGACCCTAAGTACCGTAATGCAAGTAAGGTAACTTAAGGTCACAGCTAATTGGTGAGGTCCCCCCATCTGCCTTCAGAGCGTGAACACACAGGCTCTGGGGCTAGATCATTAAATTTTGATTCCTGGGTCTACCATTTACTGGCTGTGTGTCCCTGAGCAAGTTACTTAACCACTCCGTGCTCCCAGTTCCCTCAACTGGGGATAATAATTGTCTCTACCTCATAAGATTATCGTGAAGAGTGAATGAGGCATAATATACAAATGACAATGATCTGTTGATTTCTTCTCTCAGTTTATTAAAATCTCTGCTATGAGAGTAAATTTGTCAGTGAGTTTTATAATCTATTCCTTTTCTATTGATTTAAATATTTTGAGGCCATGGGGTTAGGTGAATAAGGGACATGATTTTTATATTTTCTGAGGAAATATTGCTTTTATTATTAAGAAATCTCCTTCTTTATTCTCCTTAATTCTTTTCCCCATAACTTTTTTTCTCATATAGCTAATCTAGCTTTCTTTAAGATAATAACTCCATGGTTTATCTTTTTCCCTTTCTACATTTTCGACCCTTCTATATCCTTGTATTTTAGGTACATAGATAACTCTTCTAAACAGCATGTACCTAGACTTTCTTTAATCCATTCTGAGAATACTTGTCTTTTAATAGATGGATTTAATCCATTTAAATTATTAAATTTATTCCTAAATATGTTATCTTGTTTGTTGCTGTTATAAATGGGGTTTTCTCCTCCATTATACTCTAATTGGTTATTTTTTTTCTGTATATGGAGACTATTGATTTTTGTGTGCAAAGTTTATGTTCTACTACCCTGATAAATCCTTTTATGGTTTGAGTTAGTTTTGTTATTGTTTCTCTAGGACTTTCCAAGCATGCTTTCATATCAGCTATTAATAGTGGTTTTACTCTTCTTCTAAGTCTTGTGTCCCAATTGTTCTCTCTTTCTTAATTGCATTGGCTTCCCACGACCTGCTAAATATTCTTGCTTTGTTCCTGACCACGTAGGGAATGCCTCTTTCCACCCCGTTAATAGTCTGATGTTAAGACTGAGGTATTTATATCTTATGATGTTAAGAAAGTACCTATCCGTACTTATTTTCTTGAAAGTCTTTAATAGGACAGGTGTTGAATTTTGCCAAATTCAAAGCTTTTTAAACCACGTTTGGAGATAATTATATGATTTTTCCTCTTAGACTCATTAGTATGGGGAGTTATATTAATAGATTTCCTGGGCTTCCCTGGTGGGGCAGTGGTTAGGAATCTGCTTGTCAATGCAGGGGACACGGGTTTGAGCCCTGGTCCAGGAAGATCCCACATGCCACGGAGCAGCTAGGCCCGTGTGCCACAACTACTGAGCCTGCGCTCTAGAGCCCGTGAGCCACAACTACTGAAGCCCATGTGCCTAGAGCCCATGCTCCACAAGAGAAGCCATCGCAATGAGAAGCCCGCACACTGCATTGAAGAGTAACCCCCGCTTGCCGCAACTAGAGAAGACCCGCGCACAGCAACAAAGACCCAACAAAGCCAAAAATAAAATTAAAAAAAAAAAAAAAGCTTTCCTAATACTAAATCAGATTTGCATTCATAGTATACATTTCACTTAGTCATGGTGTACTTACTTTTAACGTGGTTTTCAACCTGTTTACTAATATTGTAACTAGTATTTTTGCACTATATTCATAAGCAACATTGATTTATATTTTATTTTTGGCACATCTGTGTCAATGTTAATCTTGTTTCATAAAATGAATTTAGAAGTTTTCATTCATTTTCTACAATTTTTTTTAACTTTGAGATTATCTGGTCATGTAATGATTTGGTGGAAGTCCCCTGTGATAGCATCTGGGCCTGGTACTTTTTGTGGCCTTGATAACTTTCCTATTTCTTCTATAGGAATGAATAGAAGCTTTTTGTCTCTACTGGGATTAACTTGGATAAATTTTATTTTCCTAAGAAACTGCTCATTTCACTGAGATTTTCAAATATATTTCCATAGAGTAGTAAAAATGTTTTATGTTGTTTCAAATTCCTCTGTATCAATAAATATTTTGTATATGTGTTTTCTCCCATTTTCCTTGATGAAATTGGTCAGTGGATTTTCTTCTTTTCTTTCTTTTTTTTTTTGATATCTTCAAAGAAGCAACATTTTGAATTATTAGAGTCATCCAATATTTTTCTGTTCCAAACCGCATTAATTTTTCTTTATTATTTTCTTATTGTGCTTTTGTGCTTTTGTTCTGTTTACCTTGTACTTTGAATAACTTTTTAAATTGTAAATACATTTATTTCACTCTTGCTTTCATTGCTAGAGCTATTTGAGGCTATATATTTTCCTCTTGTCACTGCTTCAAATGTATCCCATTGATTCTGATATGTAATATAAGTTCCTATTATTTTTTCCAGAAATTCTGAAATTTCAATTCATATTTCCCTTCTTCCTATAGTTGTTTAATAGAAAGCTTTAAATTTCCAAATAGAAGGAATTTGAGGAGTTTTTAATTTCTTTTCAATTTCTAGGATTTTGGGGGTTTTTTTTTTTGATTAAAGAGTTTTGTTTGAAATATATTTACTACATAGAATTTACGAATGCTTTCTTGATGATCTGATATATGATCAAAATTACATACTTTCTGTACATGATCTATGTGCAGTTGTGAAGAAGGTATATTCTCTATTTTCAGGATATATTATTATATATAGTGATACATAGATATAGAAATAGACAGATATAGGTATATATATATATATATATATATATACATAAGAGCTACTTTATTCCAGATGTTTTTTAGATCCTTTATATTCTTACTTACCTGTGCACTTGACCTGTCTTTCACCATGTGGTATGTTAAAATTTTCTACTATTAGTGTGTTTATGTGTATCTCCCCTTGCATCTCCTGTAGTTTCTGCTTTGTGCAGATAGTGGCTGTTTGGGGCATAGAAAATCATTTCTTGGTTATGAGTTTTTACTCTTAGCATTATAAAGTAACCTCATATGATGCTCTTTTGCCTGAATTCTCCTTCATCCCAAATCAGAATTGCAGCACCAATCTTCTTATTGTTTCCATGCCTGGTATACGGTCCCTCATCCCTTTATTCTTAGCTTTTTGAATCAATGTGCCTTGGGTGTGTCTTTACTTACAACATAGAGCGAGGTTTTATTTTATGTGCCACTGTGAAGATGGTTTTGCTTTTTTGGGGGGGCGGGGGGCGCATCACATGGCTTGTGGAACTTCCCTGATCAGGGATTGAACCCATGTCTCCTGCATTGGTTGTGTGGAGTCTTAACCACTGGACCAGACTGCCAGGGAAGTCCCGCTTTAGCTTTAATAGATGAGTCAAACCCATGCACCTTTTATTGATATGACTGATATATTGGTCTCAGATCTGTCACATAATTTTTTGTTATAATACCTGTATGTATTATGTCATATTTATTGTTTCTTTATATGGGGAGTCACCTCTGTTATTATTTTTTAAATTCCTTTGGTATTTTTCAAAGGCTTAAACTTGTTCTAGTTGTCAAATGTATGTTTATACCTTTTACAATGCAGAGTCCTCTTTTTGTTTTCTTACATAACCACTGCTATTAGGTCTGTGAGGCTTAAATTGTATTGTTTGACTCACACCTATTTTCTGTGATTTTCTATTTTCAATGATCTTACTCTAATTTCCCTTTGTCTCTTCCTCTAATTGCCATTATTTACGTGTTTCTTTCTACATTGTCAGAACATATTCTTGTTTTAATCTTAGCTCGTCAGTTAACAGGATTAAGTTATCAGCATCGATTCTTTGCTAAGGCTTCCCCATTTGATGATGGTCATCCTTTCAGTGATGTTTCACGCAGCGCATGTGTCCACTCTGTCCCCTGAGTTCCCGCCCCTTCAGTGCTGTTGTCCCAAAGCCTGTACTTGGAGGACTACTTGGTCTCAAGTTTGTCTAATTCATTTAACCACATCAGTAACTTTTTTTTTTTTTCAGGAGGTCCAATGAATTCTTTTAATAGGCTTTGTCTCAGGTTTAGTGATTTCAGTTCAATTTCCTGGGAAAACAATGGCCATTTTCAAGAAATAAACTTCAGCCTTTCCTCACTTTCCCAGAAAATTTACCTGAATTGTTATTTTAAATATTGGTTCTCTTCCTTTATTTTGTTTTACTTCTTCAGTAACTCCAATTATATCTACTTGGGGCCATTTTTCCTGCATTCAGTCACAAACTCTTTCCCTCTGAACCTTTCACTTTTATTACATTTTCATCTTCTTCATCGTTTTTCTGCCTTTCTTCAAAGTTTCTTAGTATATTTCAATTGATTCACTCTAAGCCACCCAATAATTTTTTTTTTCACTTCTGACGTGGTTTTTGTCTTTTTCTTCATAGATCTCCTGATTTCTATTCAGGTCATTTCCATTATCCCCCTAACACTATAGCTTACCCATTTTATTGTCCTGCGATGTTCATTTCTCCTGAAGAGTAGACTTTTCAATGGTCATTTTCGGTAGACATTCTGTCTTTTCTCTTTGATAGCTGTTTAGATATTTATTTTCATATTTGATGGCCCATAGTCTTCCTACAATGTGCCTATGAATAAACGTGTTTTTATTTGTTGTTATTGAGACATTGTGCTTTTTCATACTGAAGTTTCATGTCTTTTTTTTTTTTCAATTCCAGAAAACTTCCTTCCCTATTACTTTATTATGTCTTTCTGGAACCTTATTTGGTATATGTTGGAACTTCAATTTCTTTCCCAGTGTCTATTTTCCTTTCTTGCTAGTAATAAAATCTCTTTTTTTTTTTTCACTTTAAAACCACAAAATTTATTTTGTCTCAAGAATCCACTGTATCCGTGATCAGTGGATGGGAAGACATCCCTAGTCTACTTCCCCGCATAAAACTTCCATTTCCCTTTTCTATGGCCTGTTGCTCATCTCTGAACCCATCTATTAGTTATACTGGGATCATGGCCATGTCAGTAAATACTGACCAGTGAGCGAGGAACTTGGAAAACCATTTTATTTCTGTTATCAGTTATACTAATGTATTGTGAGAAGTTAATAATGCAGGCAGATTTAGGCAGATTTAAATGAAACGTGTTTCCAAAATAATCATTCTGTAAAAGATAATTTCAATGATCAGTGTCAGTCGTTCCACCAGCATTTCTTCAAATTGTACTACACATCACTTTCTATTTTACGTGTAAAAAACATCAGTGTAATGTTAATTAATATTGTCATAATCTAGATATAAATATTATGCCAAGTCAGAGATTTAGGGAAACAGCTTTGTATACAGAGACAGCAGATCAGGTCACATCCCAGCTCTGCCTGCCCTTCACTGCTTGTGCGACCTTAACAAACTCAATTAAATTCTCTTAGTTTCTTCAGCTGTTAAATGGAGAGTTATTTTAGGAGAATAACTAATGAAAGTGCCTAGCACATTTCCTGAAGCAGACTACAATTTAATCTGCAGTATGGCATCAGACAAAATTAAACAATGGTTCTGTGTGATTCTTCACCTTTAGTTCATCAAGCTTTTAAAACCCCTATACTTTAGTGACAACACGAGGAAGTGAAAATATCAGGTAATGTTTGAACTCTGAGAGTTTTGACATCATCAGACCTAATAACCCAACACGGTCATTTTCCCAATGCAGAAAATGAGACAGTTAAAAAATTGTCAGAAAAAAAAATCACAATAAGCCCAGGTCTCCTGACTTCCTTCCCAGTGTTTTTCCGTTACCCTACACTACCTCTGATCAGGCTGGCTCAGAACAATAACGCATCTTAAAGTCTCAATATTCTTAAGTGTTTCTTCCATGTTTGTTATATTTTAAATATCACATGACTTTCCTTCTCCAGTTATCCTGTTTTGCTTTGTGAAATTAACATAGAAAACATCTATAAGACTCAATTAATATAATTAAATATACACCAATAATACTTTACATATACATGCAAAATTAAAAAGTTCTATTCATATTAGCAAGAGGTGCTGATAAGTTAGCGTCAAGAAAAGAAGGAAGCCAACAGATCTTTCCATTAACATTTAAGACTGAATAGCTTCATTCTTTTTTTTTTTTTTAAAGTCTTTATTGAATTTGTTACAATACTGCTTCTGTTTTATGTTTTGGTTTTTTGGCCACGAGGCATGTGGGATCTTAGCTCCCCGACCAGGGATCGAACCCGCACCCCCTGCATTGGAAGGCGAAGTCCCAACCACTGGACCGCCAGGGAAGTCCCCATTCTTTTATTTTATTATATCAAGTTCAGTGTTGCTGCCAAACTTGAACTTGACTTTGAAACATCAGCCATATTGTGTTAATATCCCAGCTGTTGCAGGAGTCTCCAGGACAGACTGTGATGTAGATAAGAAGATGGTGTGGAAATGAAATGAGAGTGGCTTTATTCTTGTTTGGCAGAACATTTGAAGTTTTTATCATTATTCTTCTTATTTGAGAATCCCTTGTGCCATTCTTCTCTCATTCCAAAATGGACACGTTACAAATGGAAAATCAGTGGCAACAGATAAGGACTTGGTAATTATGTGACTGCTAGGTGGTAAGATTTGGAGCCTATAATTTAAAGGAAATCACTGACGAAGCTTTCTAATTCATAAAGAGCAGAAAGAGAGCACATTTGTGCTGACGACATCTTTTCCAGTCCTCATTTGCCTTTAACCAACAAAAAAAACCACTTTTTCTGTTGCAGATGTATCTTGACTGTTGAAATATGCAAGTGTACTTGGCTGAGAATTGGTCATTAGAATAAAACTAATAAACAGAGATATAATGATAACATTAGAAACAAAGTTATTGCGGAATCTTAGAGTTTTCTGACCAAGGAAGTAAAAAGCTGTTCATCGTAACCTTCATATGCACTGTACCCTATTCACCCTGTCGTAAGATCTTGTCTCTGACATCTGCTGTAAAATGCTCCTTTTATTCTCAATTCTGGAGGACGAAGAGCATTTAACTAAAGCCCTAAGGAACTGATTAAAAGAACCTGGCTCCCAGAGGCCAGACCAGCAGATTGCAACACAGAATGCCAATGTATTATTTTATAATAATGAGAAAATAGACAATTTTCCAATGACCAGCATATCTATGCTCGGTCTCCAAGGAACCTCCTGTCCTAGAAACAAGCTTGGAAGACAAAATTGAGTGCCTTACTCAACAAGCACAAGTAATAGTAACAAACGTTTTGAAGATGATAAATACATTTAAATGTATACCTTTAAAGGACATTTTTAAGTATGCCTATCAAAACTTTGCTGTATACAAAAAGAAACTGGAAGAATACTGGTGTTAAAGTTCATGATAAGATAGACATCTGCCTTGTATTAAAATAGAAAATATCTAAAAATGAAATGAAAAGAGATTCTTTAGTAAACTTCATAGACTTCCAGTAAAAATTAGGATAAAACAGAAAATATGGTGTTTTTCTCTCTCTCATTTTTTTGGTCTTACTTCTGCAATACCTATGGCACCGAAGTCATGTAGGACAGCATAGTTTTGAAAATTTGACAGAGAACTGTAATAATATATTTTCCCTGAAATTTATGTATTCTTGGTATCTTACTGCAATATGACCATCAGAAGAGTCCCTGGGCTACCAGGAAGTAAAATCAAAGGTCACTTATAAAATAGAAATGGTGGCTCCAGAAAAACAGCAAATGCCTAGAACACACTGTTATAATTTATTGACTAATTTACCCTTTCCTCACTGATTTCCTCTGACGTTGAGCTATATTTCTCAGTGGTTCATAAAGTACATCCCATGAAGGTGAGAAGGGACCAGGGGGATGCAGGGAAAGTAGCTGCACCTGGACACTTGGAACCCCTCTGTGACCGTGACCTTCAGCAGTTTCTCCTGTTTGCTGCATCCTTTGTCTTCACTTATGTGTCCTGTGTACCCTGTGGAGTCTGTGAGTCCTTTCAATCCCCCACCCTGGGTCATCAATGCAATGTCTCACCTGTATGGCAAGCAGCCCTCTTATTAATTTACAAAAATATCTTTATTTTCATGCACTTCTTCATTAGGAACTTCAGAAAAAGTGCCGTCTAGTTATAAAAGGAAAGGCATTACGATTTGGGCTGGAAATTTGCTAAATATGTAGATCTACTTATTAGTCCAAATTAACAGCATTTCCAATTGCCTTTCATGCCCTTCAGATAGGGATGAACACGTACACAACATTTAAAGATAAAAGCAACACAGCAGGGCATGTATGCAAGTAAGAAAATGGAGAAGGTAAAACTTGGCTGTTATAAAATGGGTGATGTTAAGGGTGCCACTAGACAATTTTAAAAGCTAACATTTATTAAATATTTCCTATGGGCCAGGCACTGTTTGAATCACTTTGCATAAAGCAACTTGTTTAATCCTGACAACAACCTGTGAGGTATGGATAGACGTGGATAATAGATAGAAGACTGATAGATTGATGACGGATAGATAGATGACAGATAGATACAGAGATACGAGAGAGACAGAGGATTGATAGACGTAGTGATAGATAGGCAATAGAGATACACAGATATGAGAGAGACAGAGAGAGAAAGATGATAGACAGAGGATACATTAGATAGATAGATAGATAGATCTAACATTGAGGAAACTGACATTCAGAGAAGTTAAGTAATTCACTCGAGGTCAAACATTGAGGAGCGTCAAGCTTCAGACACCAGGAGCTGAAGTGAGACCCCAGAGCTGGAGTCCTTAACCACTACTCTACACTTCTAAGCAAATAAGCTAATAGTAGTCTAAGACACAACAAAGTCGGATATAGTTAACCCTGCATCTACGGTGTGTGTGCCCACGGTGCAGACATTTGCTTGCACTAGTTGGAGGAGGGATCGGGGTTTCTGGAGGGAAGTATTTAATGGGGTTACCTAGGCAGCGTCATAGTGCTTCAAAGCAAAGGCCCAGTTTCCAGTCCGTATTCCCAATCAGGACAAGCACCGTGTCCACACCTTAGCCGCAGAGAACTCAGTGCGGAGAGGGGCCTTCGGACACACATGCCTACAGGAGCTATTCTTGGGGTGATATGCAGCTCTCCTTTCTAGCACATATTCCAATACACAGAGACCAGAAACAGTTACTAAGGCTGCATATCAGAGGGATTTTGAACACTTACCTAAGCAAAGGCTGAGGACATTCTGCAAGCCTGTGAGGGCCTGAAACACGCATCTCTTCAGCACATCGGGCAAAACCACGGGAAGGCGGAAAGCTCAGCAGAACCCGAAAGCGACTGAACTTGATGAGAAGAGACGATTGCCTGATGCTACATAAGTATCACCCTCAAGGCAGGTAGAACCTGAAGAAAAGCAGGACCTCTCCACTTGTTATGGAGAGCCGTGGTTTTTAGGCAAATCTAACACCTGGAAAGAAACACCTCTGCCATTCTTAATCCAGAAAGCAGGTTGCATCATGTTTAATAAATGCTCTTCTTTCTTCAATGTTCTAAGAGAAAGTGGGGCTTCTCGCCTTTTTTGCATGGTCTGGATGCGGCGGACTCCCTCTGAACAATTATAGTCCAACAGTCAAAATCTTAGAGACCCCACCGGATAAATCCAAGGTTTTTGTAGACAGCTGCTCTGTTCAGGCCAGACTGAATATCCTCAGCTAAAGCCTTTACTACTTGAGGATTTAAACAAGCACCGGCCACAGGCAAATGGTAAGCTGCTTTGTAATTCAGTAAAGTGATCCAAGTGTTCTCATCTCTGCTTCTGGAATCCAGATTTCTCAGGTTTAGAAGGGTCCTAATTAGCTGAAGTTAATCACATTTATGCAGATCTCCACCACTGTGTAAGCCTCTTACAGCCTCAGGATGGAATATAATCTTATGTAATCACTAATCTTATCCTACAATGGGCCTCCATCTCATTAGATGCAATTGCCCTATATTGGCGACATGACAGAACCTTGCACCATGCCCGGATGCCAGCTGGGGCTGGAATTATTTAAACAGGTGAAAAGGTGCTTTGGGAAAACAACAGAAAGAACAACTCCCATGATATTCACCCAGACTCATCCACACAAGTCAAAGTCAGTTTTCTGAGGAGCATGATTTAGACCCACTTGCTCCTTGACTCACTTGTAAATCTCTGTCCAAGTTTCTTTCTGTCCTCACCTGCTTGGACTTCCCACTTGCTTTGCCCACCGTCTGTACTGTCCGGGACTCAGCACCACCCAGTGTCTAGTTGTTACTAGGGTTCTGATCTCCCATAGCCTCTCTGCACAGGTGTTCTGGTCCTAGCGTCCAGCTTAGAGGAATACCTCTAGTTCTACCAAGCTCCAGCATATTCAGTGGGCTATAAGGGCCATAGACAAAGAGACCAAAATTTACAAAAGTATGTTCTATTTCATTAGGAGTATTATAAGGCATTTTTGGCATCCACCATTTATGGCAAAGGAGAAGTGTATTAGAAGCTTTCTTACTTTCATTTAATGGGGCCAAATAGAAAAGAGTCTCATCCTCTAAATAAATTCAAAGATCAGATAGTCAGAGGACTAGAGGGATCTTCTCTTCAATCCTGTTCAGTCCATTCCCCATCATGGGAGCTCTAAGATGGCCCCAGACCCCACACCTCCCATTGTGCTAGGGTTGGTCCATTCGACCAATAGAAATGGCAGAAGTAATGGTGAGTCACCTCTGGGATGACAGTGTAAAAGATGCTATGCTTCCATCTTCCACTTCCTCTCTCTCCCTCTCTCTTTTGCTCTCAGATTGCTCACTCTACGGGAAGCCAGTCGCCACGTCCTGAGCAGCCCCACAAAGAGACCACATGGTAACAACCGAGGCCTCCTGCCAACAGCCATGCCGGTGATCTCACAGCCCCATCAGGTCTTCAGATGACTGAAGCCCCAGCCAACAGACTGGCTGCAACCTCACAAGAAACTACGAGCCAGAAGAACCCAGCTAACCCATTCCCAGAACGCTGACCCTCAGAAATTGTGTGAGGTAGTGACCTAGACGGCATACAGGAGTGTCCCGTTTGGGAAGGGGGGTGTTGGGTGGGGGAAGTCATCATTTTTTCACAAGTTCTGGAGCTGTTAAATTTGAAAAACAAACCCTACGAGGTAAATCCCCATGGTGTGATGGAAGAAAATACATTTTCTGCATATTATGACATTATCTAAATGTTTAAACACATGGAGTGGAGAAAGTAACAAGAGATCTACACCTCTTATTCTGATCTTAGGTGTAGAACCCATTCGTACCTTATTCACTTTCACAGTCCTCGTAGCTCCTGACAGAGCTCCTTGTAATGGCAGGTGTGCAAGAAACGTGATGAATGGGTTAATGAGCCCATGCATTTGAGGGTGAGGGAACATTTTTCTTGTTGAAGTCCTGCCCTGTTATTCTCAAAATTATAATACTGACGATTTAATGCATGATTCAACAGGTAAATACAAAAGGTCTATGAAGGAAAAAATACTTTCCCTCTGAAAATGTCACGAAAAAGTCATCATCCCACTTGCTACCTGGAGAGGTAACTGTGCTACATTCTACCTCATCTCAGATGCAGCACCAACGTCTACCTGCTCTGACACTGAGATATATAAACATCCCCTTTCCCGCCAATTTGTAACCAAGGGCTAACACTGAATGTTTAAGGATCACAAGTTTTATTCAAATTCTGTCCCAAACCAATATCCTATTTCTTCCTCCATGAATGAAAACATGAAATGTGAATTGTAAGATGGTAACATGATCTGTTTCACTGTGGTCAATTTCAACCCATTTAACCTCCTTAAGAGAAAAAAAGAGTAACAAGAACATGTATTTCTGGGCACTATTGTTTTCTGTAATGACTACTAATTTGAACTCTAGAGCCTCCATCTTTAATTAGCAATGTCTAAATAATATGTTGGAACCTCAGCATGTATTACCTATTGTGAAACAACTAAATATTGTGCTACTTGTTGCACAAAGCAAGTGTTCCAGACTCAATCTCAGTCAGCATTTCACAGTCTTTTTTTCCCTAATGTTCTCTGTTTAAAAGTGGATAATCCCAGTTTCCTTCCAGAAATGCGTATTTGAATGATCTATGGGCTACTCCTTAATATTATGACTTTTCTTATCTTTGAGTCCCTTGCAGTTACATGTCACCAATCTTTGCTCTGTCTCTGAAACCCACTGAGTCAATGGCATGAGTATCACTTTTGATAAGTTGCTGGGGAAATGATTTACAAGAAGGTAACGCATTTGTTGCTTAAATTAGGAAACCATCAGATAATATATACTTCTGATATGACAGCTGAGAAATGAAAAAATAGTACTTCCACAGAGAGAGTCGGAAATTGACAGGAAGAATATATCTCGTTACTATTTTCACAAGGTAAATGATCCTATACTTTTGGATCTATTATCAACTAGCTGTGTTATTTTGGAAAAATCACTTCACATCTCTAAAGACCATATTCCTCATTTTTGCAGTGAAGAGATTTGACTAGATAAACTGTCCAATCCATTTCCTCTCTAAATCATGTGTGATTCAAACAGTACCTTGTGGAGGCGTCTGAAAGCTGACAACAAACAACTAATAATCGATCTCTTGTCCTTTTATGGACAAAAATAACCAGTGAATCCCTTTTCTTCTATCTTTGTAGTGCTTCCCACCTTGTACCCTGCCACTTCCATAAGATCTGCCTCATTGGTTTAGAAATAAGCTTGGCCCACTGCGACATTATTAATATCCTAACAGTTCTCTGTGGATTAGCACAGCACACTGACAAAGCGTATGTGGGGCTGCTCCAAGTCATCACATCAAAAATCCTATTTATGCAAATTTGCAAACTGCAGATTGACAAGATAGTTTGTCTAAAAGATTCCTTATTCATGTCTAGGAGCACCCTGCTGACAGGATGCATTGTTGGAGTTCCACTGGGTGGCCCCAGGCTCCGAGCTGAGGGCAGCGTTTGTTCCTTCATGAAGCACCAGGCACAGATGAGTAATGAGTGATCTGAAGAGAACCAAGTGGGGCCCCGTTCACAGCAACCAGGACCTGTCAACTAGCCACTAAAACCGTGGGTTGTGCGTCACTCCCAGCACCACTCAAAATGGATGAGTCTCCCGGCCCTGCTTCCTCTGGAGTCTTCAGATTCGGGGTGATTGTAAGAACACGATGCCACACTCCGTTGTATGCAACCTGCTACAGGTACCATACCCCCACTCAACTGAGAATATATTTTACATAAAAACGTGCATGTGAAGATGATGTTGGGAATGGTATGATTGGTGACGTACTAAGGATGAGACAGAAAATGTCATCCATCAGTTGGAAGGTTCAGGGAATCAGGGATTCTCAGAGTGGGAAAAACCTCTCTTCCTGAGCTGCTGATCAAATCCAGATTCAAGTAGTGCACACAAGAATTTCTGGCCCAGAATCTTCGGGCCACAACACAGGATAAGCTCTCAAGAAAGTGTGATGAATGGCAGGTTTGGGAAGCAGAGCCTTAGAGGGTCAGAAGCATGAGTTCCCAAGATGTCACTTGACTTGCCAGAACCGCTCATCGAGAAGCAGAGGTAAAACTGCAATAAAGGTCTCCTGATTCCCAAACAAGTGGCTCTTCTGACTATTTTCCAGCAAACAAAGCAAACTCAAGGTCATGCAGACCATCTACTGTTTTCTAGATATTCTACAATACATTTCTAGATCTAGAAAATCCAGCAAAATACGGTACCAATGTCAAATTGGCGCACTTGTAGAATCACTTACTAAGTTGCATTTTCTTTTTATGATGTCAGCTTACATTGATTATCTTTAAAATAAATAACTGTGAAAATTATTGCATTTCTAAGGGTTTCAGTAAGTAAACAACCATCTCTTCCCCGTGTGAGAGCTGAGCCAATTGAGAAATAGAAAATAAGCAAATAGGTGGAAATCCAACATACTATTTTTTGACTGATAAACGAATATTAAAGAATTTTCAGTCAGTGGGATTACTCGGATTTATTCAGAGATCCAGTCATAGGCAGTAGTGGGCTGGCATCATTTCCCATTATTTTTGATGGCTGTAGGGATTCCCCTGTAATAGGTAATAACTCAGAGTAGAGGGAAGTCTGTATCCCAGCAGACACCTTACTCCCAAGGAGAGGGAGAAGCTGCTGTACTCTTCATGCCAAGGTTTGCTTTGCACCAACTCACAAAGGGAATGAGAGGATGGAGAGAGGCCAGACGTGCTTCTATAATGAAGCATCTTCCACTCGTAGGGAAACATCACGAGTGGGGGACAAGCATCCCCCAGTAATAAAACTCAATATCTACTGTAAAGTCACTGAGGACTTTGTACGTTGTGTTACATAGAGTGTAATTCTTTACCAGACTCTCTGAATTCTCACCTGACATTAGCCCCAGAGCAGTTCCAATTCTAAGTATAGAATACATACAAAGAGTCATTGTCACATGCACTACCAGAATGCCTTGGGACTCGGTCAGAGAATACATGCAGGCCTTAGTAACACACGTTTAACGTGATCCTTGTCTGCAGTTTGTTCTCATCATCCTTCCCTCCCTCCTCCTCCTCCTTCCTCTTCGTGCTGTCATTGAGTCACTTAATATTGTCACATATTATCCACCCTTGAAAGCCACTTGAAATGCCTTTAGTAACAAGGCAAGGTACAAAATAAATAAATATTGGATTTGCCTCCAAAAGCAGCTCTACCCTGACAAATGATTCATCAAAGGAGAATTTTCTACCTACCATAAGATGAATTTCACCTTAGGAGTGCTGATTTTCTGTCAAAATCAAAACAAAACACTGAACTTTTCTTTCCTTATCGGAATCATCATTCCACAAAAGCAATCACTCTCTCTCTCTCCATTCCCAAGGTGCATACATTTTAAATATATTTCTCCAGCTCAGATATCTATTGGGGTACCAAATACCTACAAGGCTTTTGCATCTGGGCATCTCAAAGACAGCACCTCCTCAACTGAAGTGACAGCCTTTCTTACAAGCATCTCCCTGTAAAATTCCCTTTTCAATGATCATGGAAGTACCCTGCCATGCACCGTCTAAAAAATGTGGGCATCATTCAAGAATCTTCATGATCCCCACCTCTAAATGCCATAAATAAGCATAAGCAAACATGGTTTTATCAACATAACCTGGGACTATAGAATGCTTCCCCAGCCCCAAACCTCAACACCACATTACTAAAGGCCTATTTACCCTGTACATCATATCCAGCTATGAAGGAAAAATTACAAGACAGAAAATACAGTTGGAAGAGACAGAGAAAGTATCAGAACCAGGCATGACAAAGATAAAGGAATTATCAGATAGGGAATTCCAAACAACTGTAATCAACATGCCAGGGACTCTAATGGAATATAAACACAGAGATGGAAACCCTAAGACAGAGCCCAAAAGAAATGCTAGAGATGAAAACACTGTCACAGAAATAAAAAATGCCTTTCATGGGCTTATTAGCAGACTGGATACAGCAGAGGAAAGAATCTCTGAGCTAGATGATATATCAATAGAATCCTCGAAAACTGAAGAGCGAAGAGAAAAAAGACTGAAAAAAATAAAACAGAATGTCCAATGACTGCGGGATGACCTCAAAATATGCAACATATGCATAATGGGAATAGCATGAGAAAAAAGAGAGAAAGGAACAGAAAAAAATATTTGAAACAATAGTGACTGAGAATTTCCCCAAAATTAATGACAGATACCACACCACAGAGCCAGGAAGCTCAGAGAACACCAAGCAGAACAAATGTCCCAAAAAATTCTACCTAGGCATATTATATTCAAAATACAGAAAATCAAAGGTAAAGAAAAAAAAATCCTGAAAGAAGCCAGGGGGGAAAAAACCAATTTACCTAAAGGGGAAAAAAGATAAGAATTATATCAACTTTTCACAGAAACCACGCAAGCTAGAAGAGAGTGGAGTGAAATATTTAAAGTGCTGAGAGAAAAAAATCACCAGCCTAGAATTCTGTACCCTTCAAAATTATCCTTCAAAAGTGAAGGAGAGGGACTTCCCTGGTGGCGCAATGGTTAAGAAACCACCTGCCTATGCAGGGGACAGGGGTTCAATCCCTGCTGCAGGAAGATCCCACATGCCATGGAGCAACTAAGCCCACGTGCCACAACTACCGAGCCTCTGTACCTAGAGCCCATGCTCTGCAACAAGAGAAGCCACCGCAATGAGAAGCCCACGCACCACAATGAAAAGTAGCCCCCGCTCGCCGCAACTAGAGAAAGCCCACGTGCAGCAACAAACACCCAATGCAGCCAAAAATAAATAAATAAATAAATAAAATTTTTTAAAAAGTGAAGGAGAAATGAAGACTTTCTCAGACAAACAGAAACTGAAAGGATGTTAAAATAAGTTCTTTAAAGAGAGGGAATATAATACAGCTTAGAAACTCTGATTTACATAAAGAGAGGAAGAATATCAATGAAGGAGTAAATGGGGGTAAAATAAAGTTTTTATTTTTCTTATTAATTGATCTAACCAATAACAATTTGTTCAAAATAATAACACTGTATTCAATTATGTATGCTTATATATATATCTTATGTATAATTGAAATGAATGAAAGCAATGATACAAGGGACAGACAGAGAAATTACTATTATTTTGTTATTATAAGATACTCACATTACCTGTAAAGCCATATAGTTTTATTTGGAAGTGAACTTGAATTAGTTGTAAATGTATTTTACCAACACTAGAGTAACCACTAAAAATAAATAAATAAATAAAAGTATAACTGATATGCTAAGAAAGGAGAGAAAATGGAACCATATATAAAATGTTTATTAAAACCTCAAAAGGCATAAAAAGTGGAAGACAAAAATAGGAACAAATAACAAGACAACAAATAGAAAACAGTAACAAGTATGGTAGATATTAATTCAACTATATCAGTAATCAATTTAACATCAAATATCTAAATGTACCAATTAAAAGATTATCTGAATGAATCAAAAAATAAAACCCAAATATATGTTGCCTATGAAAATAATATAATTAAATATTAGACATATATAGATTAAAAGTAAATGGTTGAAAAAAATTATACCATGATAACACTGATCCAAAGGAAGTAGGAGTAGCTATATTAATTTCAGACAGCAGACTTCAAAGCAAGGAAAGTTATCAGGAGCAAGGAAGCACATTGCACAATGATAAAGGGATCAATTTTCCCAGAAGACATAACAATAAACACTTTTAAGAAAATAAACAGAGAAGCTGGGAGAAAATATTTCCAGAGCATGTATCCAATAAAGAACTTATAACCAAAATATTTTTGTCTTTCAATTCTATAATAAAAAAATTTTAAAACCCAGTTAAAAAGATAAGCTAAAGATTTGAACAGACACTTCACCAAAGAAGAGCTATATAAAGACAGCGGATAGCACATGAAAAGATGCTCAACATCATTAGCTATTATGTAAATCTAACTTAAAACTACAATTTAACACTACTATAAACTTGCAAGAATGACTCAAATTTTTAAAACAATACAGAGAGTTAGGATGTGGAGCAATAGGAAAATTGATCCACTCCTTCCAAGAATGCAATATGGTACAGTCACTTTGGAAAACAATGTCACTCTTGGGTATTGAACATGTGTCTGCACAAAGAATGTTCATAAGAGCTTTATTTGAATTAACCAAAAATCAAAACAACTCAAATGTCCATCAAGTGAATGTATAAACAAATTGTGGCACGTTGCTACCATGGAATACAATTTAGGAATAAAAAGGAATGAACTGTTAATACAAGGTATATCATGAATAAACCTGAAATTTATAGTGATGAGTAAAAGAATGCAGACATAAAAGTGTACATACTGTATAACTCCATGTACTTAAAACTCTAGAAAAGAAAAACCTGTAGAGACAGAAAACAGAGGAGTGTCTGCCTGGGGTCACTGCTGGGGAGTTGCCTGGGAAGAGGCACAGGGACTATTTTGCTGTGACAGAAATGCTCTACCTACTGATTGCATTGGTAGATACACAGGTGTATCAATTTGTCAACCTCATCAAAAGATGCACTGAAAATGGGTGCTTTTATTGTAAGAAAATTATACATTAATAACGTTAATTTTAAAAACCATACATGAGGATGACTTCTGGTTTGGTAGCATAAGCAAGGACCCACTCTCTTGTGAAATGAGCATGATTGGTGAAACTTTTCTTTAAAAAAAGAAATTTTAAGTCTCTAGAAGTTGTCCTAAGTGTATATAGCAAACAAATAAACATTCAGTCAAGAAAATCTATGAAATCTAAATAAGAAAAGAAACAGTCTGTAGTATTTGAGCCATGATCCCCTCCTTCCCTCCTCCTTCCTTCACCCATAGTGACAGAAGCACCACATGTATGGGGACAGAAGAGGACACACAGCTTCCTCTCCCCCCAGCTCCCAGTGGATGGCTATGGTATCTCCCCAGGAGGGGAAAGCTACCAGTGTTTTTTCACCAAAGCCCCAGGTCATGTTGTAGAGGCTTTTCTTCCAGACAATGGCAACAGAGGGATCTGAGACTCTTTCATCTACCCAATTCTCACTCATAAAGCAGAAGCTCGGCCTTAAGCACGGCAGATGGAGAATATCAGGGCCCCAGTTGCTCTCCCCCGAGCCCAGTGCCATGCTTGTGAAGCAGGATGTTTCAGAGAAGTGTGGTACTGTGCTTGGCCCAGCTCCAGAGCAGTCGTACAGAGATTGTTGCCCAGAGGAAGAGGAAAGGCATAATTACAGATAGTGCGAAAGCTCTCCCCAATTGAACTAACTTTATTTGGAACAAAACATGGGGAAATTCAATCCTAAAGGTGTTCTTGAAAACAATGGAGATTGTGGTGGTAAGCAAACAAGATATGAAGGTACTGAGTCAAAATTATTATGTGCAGTAAGAACAGTTCAGGGTGAGGAGAGCTTTGTAGCTGGTGAAAGTTGCAGCTGCTGGAGTCAGCACACGTGATAGAAAATTCTTTTGGAGAGCTCCTAAAACATTTTCATAAGATAGGGAGCATTTGTCCTCATGATCAGGTCAATTTTCAGTTCAAGTAATTCTATTCTGTGGCCCTAATATTCTTGATGCCATTTCAATTTTAGCATTCACCCTTGGCATCTTCCTCTTGAGGAAAAATCTTGACAGCTGTGTCACACCACCGACATCAACTGGCTTTCACACGCCTTACTTTGACATGGCGACCTTTGTAACTGCAGCTGGCAATCAATGACAGTTTAGTTAAGACACATCGGCTGCTTTTTCTGCAAGTCATACACATGGGAAATATTAATAATTGCCCCATAAAGTTCATTTCTGTCTTATTCCTAAACCTAAACAATTTCCTGTGCCTTTATCTTTCAGTGTCACTGTATTAGTGTGCATTTAATGTTTACGTCATTATAGCAGATGAGACAACGGTGTGGAAAAAAATTAATGAATAGAGATTTCAGCTTGGCTTCAAGTATCCTTAAATCTTAACTCATACAGGCATTTCATTTTTCTAAACTGGACATTCTGCAGAGATAAATGAAGACTGATCGCATTACCCAGAAGCTGGTTATCTTGATGAAAGATCTCAGGGAATCACAGCTGTGAGCAAATGTGACCCTTTGACATCTTACATGTAGACAGGTTTTGGAAGAGAGGGGCGGCAGTGTGTTAGCGCAGCTGCTTCTCCGATAGGAACGCTGGCAGTGCTGCTGTGATTATTTTTTGTTTAAATTCTGCATCCCATTAGTTCGGATACGAAAGGCTGATCGCTTGATTCTAATGTATTCACATTTCTCCCATCAGGAAAAGTCTCAGTCTGGTTCAGCAGTGCTAGAATCCAACACCACTCAGTCAGAATTATCTGAAACCTAAACCCTTATCATGTCTTGTTATATATTTTAAGAACACAGTCAAGTTTGTTATGTCAAGTGATATATGATCAACAAACAGTAAATGTAATAAAAACGAGGATATCGTTCAAAATAAAAGCTATTCGGCCACCTGTGTCTGGCAGGCTATTAAAGTAGAAAATAGATGCTTGGGTTGTTTTCCTGACACTGGATAAACATTCCAATGGGCAATGATAAATTGGAAGGTGAGAAAAAAGTGTCTTATCTCTTACATAGACACAAAAGGACTTGACAACTATTTTTACATTCTCTGTATGTGTCCAGATAAAGAGTGCATGACTGGTTTCCCTTGGAATCTTACACTGGGTGTTTTTGCCTCAGTCTGAATGAATATTTGTTCAGAGTCTAGATACCACAGATTAATATCATAGAAATAGATGAATACAGAAGATAGTAGAGTTGGCAAGAGTGGGGTCATTTTAGAAGAACCTGGGGGAGGATTGGGACAAAAACAGCATATTCGGATGTTCCTATGTATTCTTATTTTAAATGGCCCAGACTGGTAAAATTTTTAACTACATCAGCATGGGAATTAACTCGAGCGGTCAATTCCTGTCAATACTGAAAACCTTTATCTGTCACCTGGTAGATGAGAATTCAATGTGAGATGAAACATGAAAGTTAAAGTAAGCAACGTATGGAACATTGAAGTTAATGATCATTTTACTCATTAGAGTGCAGCTAATGAACAAAGCAGTGTAATTAAAATTATTTATCAAACTGAACACAGAAAGCAAAATACCTATTTACTGGGTGATAATATTTTCATCAGTTACCAATCTAAATATTTGTCCTCTCCTTTGTCTAGAAAACAGTAAAAATAATATAAGTAGCGTAAGTTTCTTCATCTGTAAAATGAGAATAACGATATCACAGGTCATTGCCGTGAAGGCTAGACTAATGATCTTTATTCTGGGCACACACTTGGTGCCCTGTTAGAAACTTTCTTTGCCTTGCCTCCACCAGCAGACAGTCTTCTTCCCACATACTGGGAACTTCATCTTACTGGGAACATACTGGGAACTTCATCTTAGGACTCTGCCTAACCCTGCCATGTTCAGCCCATTCTGTCAAACTCTCCTAACACTGATTTGCTCAGTGATCAGATCTAAGCTACCTTTTGAGGAACTAAGTTATTAAACATGTTAAATTAGGCTTTTCCAGTCAGAATTGCTGCTAAGGACGCTAGGTTTCAAGTATCCCCATGTTCGAAAGAGATACACCAGCCAGTACAAACAAGTCACGCACAAGACGATGAAAGCTCTTTGGAGCTCTCCCCCAGGCCAGGTACTTACAGGAGACTGATGAGTAAGGGAGAAGACTGACCCTGAGAATTTTCTTGGAAAGTGTTTTAAGAGTGCTGTGTGTCCTTCACCCCCATCCTGGAAAGGGTATATTTCCTCTAATTCAAGTCAGGTAAAAGGAAGCATTATATTCACCATATAAAGTTTGAGGCATAGAAACTGAGTAATTGACCTTTATCTAGAAAAATCCAAAAGCAAGAGTTTGGCTGTAGGTATCTGCGATAGATGAGTGAGAAGTGGTAGCTACATGGAGAGTGGCCTGCCAAGAGCTTTCCAAGGGCCAGAGTAGTCACCATGGAAAGTAGCCCATGAACTTCCATGAAAGAGTCCGTCCCAAAAATGGCTTGTCAGGGAGAAGTGACACCAGTGGAAAGAAGCTCTGTGAGCTTTACCCCAAGACTGAAGTGTCTGCATTTTCACAGCAGAAACATGAGTACTATACCGGATTGCAATGACACCAGTCAAGCAAGACCTTCACATTCCTACAACTCCTCTCGCTGCTCACTCTGGAGGCGCCAGAAGAACCAGGGCTAAGAGAAGAAAAGGAGCAAAGAGGAAAAAGCAAACCACACCTTCTTCCTACATAAACTTCTGGGTTAGGCCAGAAGACCTGTGGAAAAGAGAGTTTAAACTGAATGAGAAACCGAAGCTTCCATTTAGGTCTTTTCTGTGCATGAAACTTTATCAGTATCTGAAATTGACTGAGCATTTGCCAGAGTCTTTGTTCTTAGGGAGAGGGCCATCTGACATGAGTCAGAAAAAGTTGCTTGTGGGGAGTTCCCTGGTGGCCTAGTGGTTAGGATTCCGGGCTTTCACTGCTACAGCCAGGGTTCAATCCCTGGTCGGGGGTACTGAGATCCTGCAAGCTGTGTGGTGCAGCCAAAAAAGAAGTTGCTTCTTTATTCACTACTCAGAGCTCAGATCATTCAATAAACCTGTTACGATCATTAATGTTCAATGTTTCCTTAATATATTCTCCCTCCCTTTATGTTTGAATACTAAAAATGTATGCTTGGAAAAGTCCTTTAGAAACATTTTGTCCCCCAGCACAGTCTCCAAAAGAAGGTTGCTACTCTTGTGTTTCTGCCACACATTTGCCTTATGCATTCACTTACACATTTTTTTTCATTTAACAAATATTTATTAGTATCTTACTGTGTATACATAAAGGGAGAAGAAATGGCATGGGCTCCTGGAATCATAATTTTCCTGGCTTGAGTCCCAGTTCCCCAACTGGTTCACTGAGAAAACTAACAGGCTACTTGTGGTACTTCAGTCTTCTTATTGGGAAACATGTAAATAATAATGTCATTAGCATTAAATAAGATAACCCATGCAAAATTTTTAAATAGTTTCTTCCTGATCACAAAGACTCAGAAGCAACTATGACTAAAAAGAGCTAAGAGAAGAGTATTCCAGGCAGAAGGAACAGCAAGTGCAGAGCCATCCAGATGAGGGGACCGGTTTTTGTGGTTAGAGGAACAGAATGAAAGCTGGTGTTGCTCTATATCGAATTACCCAAAAAAACGTTAATGCTTTAAAACTGCAACTATTAATGTGGCTCACTTTTCCATGAGTCAGCAATTTGGGCAAGTTGAGATAGACTGTGTTTCTGGTCTCAGTGGGGCTCACTCAGGCTGGATCTGTGGTCCGCTGTTGGGTCTGTTGGGGGCTTCTTGATCTTGGACTGCCTCAAATGTGATAGCAAGTCTCTGTTCCACGTGGTCTCTCATCCTCCAGCAGTTCCTCAATGATAAGAAAACTAGGAGCATCTTTTGTACTAATGGGGTGACCCTGGGTGGGCTCCTAGATGGCGGCTGGTCACCAGAAAGACCAAGCCAGAATTAGAAGCTTGGAATTTGCAGCTCCAACCCCACCTCCATCCTCCATAGAGGGAAAAGGGGCTGGAAATGAAGATAATAATTCACCATGCTTGCATGAGAAAGCCTCTAAAACACCCCAATAGTATGGGCTTGGGTGATCCTCCAGGCTGGCAAATACATCCACGCATTGGGAGGTGATGTATCCCAACTCCATGAGGACAGAAGTTCTTGTGCTCAGGGCCCTCCCAGACCTCACCCTATTTACTTCTTCATCTGGCAGTTCATTTGTATCCTTTATTATATCCTTTAATAAATGGGTAAATGTAAATAAGTGTTTCCCGGAGTTCTGTGAGCTGCTCTAGCAAATTAATCAAACCCAAGGAGGAGAATCATTGGAACCTCTGATCTATAGCCAATTGGTCAGAACCAGAGGTGATAACCTAGGTTTGCAACAAGCATCTGAAGCGGGGGGGGGGGGGGGGCGGGTGTGGAGGAGGGGAGGCAGTCTTGTGGGACTGAGCCCTTAACCTGGGGGATCTGATGCTCTGTCCAAGTCAGTAGTGTCAGAATTGAGTTAAATTATAGGACACAGAGCTGGTGTCGCAGAGAATTGCTTGGTGTGGGGAAAACCTCCATACATTTTGTAACCAGAAGTATTTTCTGGAGACACACAGTAGGGAAGAACTGGGTTATTGTCTACATGGGAAGGAAAAAACTGAGTTGTTTTTTTTTTTCCATTATACAGTTCAAGTCTAAAGGCAAGGAAAAAACAATGTTCCAGCTTGAAGACAGTCAGGCAGGAGGAATTCCGTCTTACTGGCTGGACAGTTAGTGCTTTGCTCTATTCAGGTATTCAGCTAATTGGATGGAGCTGCCCACATAAGGGACGGTGATTTGCTTTGCTCAGTCTACAGATTCAAATGTTAATCTCATCCAGAAAGGTCCTCACAGACACCACCAGAATAATGTTTGACAAAATATCCTAGCACTTCATGGCCCAGTCAAGTTTAACTCGTAAGATTAGCCATCACAGGTGTCATGGGAGAAAAAGAGAAAACTGGAAAAGAACAAGCCCAGGAGCCTTGCCTTGTAGAATAATCTCTCTCTCTCGTACTTAGCCTTTCATACAGCTGGCTGAGAGTTCCACCATGTAGGATCCAGGGGCAGGACAATGTCAGAGCAAAGTCACTGCTTAGGACCCATCCAACCTCCATTCCTGATTACTGCTCCATCCCAAATATTGAGGTCGTATAATTACACAAGCCTCTTCGCCTACATGTAACATCAGAAACAAATGCTTCTACTCATGTAAATGGGCCAGTTCATAGCTATTACATGGATAATGATACAGGCATCTAAAAATACACCATCCAGAATAAATCAGAGAAGGCTATAGACTCCCCTTAGGGTCTACTCTACCTGAAGCTTTTACAATTATACCACCATAATCTGAGCACGCACTCTGTCTTTGAGGTCAACAAGGTTTCTCTTCTGTCTGCCTGTTTCTCTTGCTCCCGTCACGCCTGTGAGAGTTCTTGACTTTCTACCCTCTGGTTTCACTGCTGAGGCTCAGACTCAGCTTGCTTGACAATCCATTTGGAAATAGGTCCCCAAGTGATTCATGTCAGCAAACATCAAGCTTAACCCAAATTAAACGTCCCTCAGGTCATAAATATAAGGCTGAGAGTCAAAGGTGTTTCCTCCTACCCATCCAGGTCCCCTGGGACATATAACCACCAGGCCAACTTTGCCAGGCTTCCCACCAGGGAGAGGAACTTGGAGAATCAATAATATACTTATTTCCCTCTGAAGATGGTGTTTGCCACTTAATCCATACTCCTTGCCCACTTTCTTTTGTACTCAACTCATGGTTTCACTAGATGGATTTAGGCTATAGAGTTTTTTCTCCATATTAGATGCCTATGTTAGCTGCAGACTGATAATCATGCTCACGTTAGCCCATGTTTCATGCCAAACTAGTTGACACCCTGAAAAGGAAAAACAGTGAGAAAAATATATTAGTTTCACATGCACATTTTGCTGAGTTGTTCATAACAAAAACACTCATCACCCTGACTCCTCTCTCATTTCCCAAGTCCAATCCACCCGACCCTACGTTGTATGTATTTTTTTCTTTTTTAAAACTGTTTTATTTATTTATTTATTGGCGGCACCCTGCGGCATGAGGGATCTCAGTTCCCTCACCAGGGATTGAACCTGTGCCCCCTGCAGTGGAAGCACAAAGTCTTAACCTCTGTACCACCAGGTAAGCCCCCGTATGTGTCTTCTCTCATAGCACTCATCTTCTAACAAGTTACAAATTAAATATTCAAATATGCCTTTGCTACTTTCTGTCTTCACATCTCCACCACCTCCATTAGAATATAAACTCCAGAAGGACAATAATCTTTGTATTGTTCACTGATGAATCTCAACCACCGGGAACTGTGCCTGGAACCCAGCTGGTGCTCAAGACAGTCTCTCCCAAGTGAATGAATTGGATTTCTCCCAATAGGCAAACAGTTTTGTCAGAGAGCAACAAAACAGTCCAATCCAATCTCCTATATTCTCTTTTCTCTTAGAGAGAAGCAAGTGGCCCAGGAACTTCTCCTACATCCTTCCTTGCCTTGTTCTTTCTTCTGACTTTTTTTTTTTTTTTAACATCTTTATTGGAGTATAACTGCTTTACAGTGGTGTGTTAGTTTCTGCTATATAACGAAGTGAATCAGCTATACATACACATATACGTATATCCCCATATCTCCTCCCTCTTGCATCTCCCTCCCACTCTCCCTATCCCTCCCCTCTAGGTGGACACAAAATACCGAGCTGATCTCCCTGTGCTATGCGGCTGCTTCCCACTACCTATCTATTTTACATTTGGTAGTGTATATATGTCCATGGCACTCTCTCACTTCGTCCCAGCTTACCTTTCCCCTTCCCCGTGTCCCCAAGTCCATTCTCTACGTCTGTGTCGTTATTCCTGTCCTGCCCCTAGGTTCTTCAGAACCTTTTTGTTTTTTTTTTTAGTTTCCATATATGTGTGTTAGCATATGGTATTTGTTTTTCTCTTTCTGACTTACTTCACTCTGTATGACAGTCTCTAGGTCCATCCACCTCACTACAAATAACTCAATTTCATTTCTTTTTATGGCTGAGTAATACTCCATTGTATATATGTGCCACATCTTCTTTATCCATTCATCTGTTGATGGACACTTATGTTGCTTCCATGTCCTGGCTATTGTAAATAGAGCTTCAATGAACATTGTGGTACATGACTCTTTTTGCATTATGGTTTTCTCAGGGTATATGTGCAGTAGTGAGATTCCTGGGTCATATGGTAGTTCTATTTTTAGTTTTTTAAGGAACCTCCATACTGTTATCCACAGTGGCTGTATCAATTTACATTCCCACCAACAGTGCAAGAGGGTTCCGTTTTCTCCACACCCTCTCCAGCATTTATTGTTTGTAGATTTTTTGATGATGGCCATTCTGACAATTGTGAGGTGTTACCTCATTGTAGTTTTGATTTGCATTTCTCTAATGATTACTGATGTTGAGCATCCTTTCATGTGTTTGTTGGCAATCTGTATATCTTCTTTGGAGAAATGTCTATTTAGGTCTTCTGCCCATTTTTGGATTGGGTTGTTTGTTTTTTGGATATTGAGCTGCATGAGCTTCTTGTATATTTTGGAGATTAATCCTTTGTCAGCTGCTTCATTTGCAAATATTTTCTCCCATTCTGAGGGTTGTCTTTTTGTCTTGTTTATGGTTTCCTTTGCTGTGCAAAAGCTTTTAAGTTTCATTAGGCCCCATTTGTTTATTTTTGGTTTTATTTCTATTTCTCTAGGAGGTGGGTCAAAAAGGATCTTGCTGTGATTTATGTCATAGAGTGTTCTGCCTATGTTTTCCTCTAAGAGTTTTATAGTTAGATCTTTACAGTTAGATCTTTAATCCATTTTGAGTTTATTTTTGTGTATGGTGTCAGGGAGTGTTCTAATTTCATTCTTTTACATGTAGCTGTCCAGTTTTCCCAGCACCACTTATTGAAGAGGCTGTCTTTTCTCCATTGTATATTCTTGCCTCCTTTATCAAAGATAAGGTGACTATATGTGTGTGGGTTTTTCTCTGGGCTTTCTATCCTGTTCCATTGATCTATATTTCTGTTTTTGTGCCAGTACCAAACTGTCTTGATTACTGTAGCTTTGTAGTATAGTCTGAGGTCAGGGAGCCTGATTCCTCCAGCTCTGTTTTGCTTTCTCAAGATTGCTTTGGCTGTTCGGGGTCTTTTGTGTTTCCATACAAATAGTGAAATTTTTTGTTCTAGTTCTGTGAAAAATGCTATTGGTAGTTTGATAGGGATTACATTGAATCTGTAGATTGCTTTGGGTAGTAGAGTCATTTTCACAATGTTGATTCTTCCAATTCAAGAACATGGTATATCTCTCCATCTGTCTGTATCATCTTTAATTTCTTTCATAGTGTCTTATAGTTTTCTGCATACAGGTCTTTTGTCTCCTTAGGTAGGTTTATTCCTAGGTATTTTATTCTTTTTGTTGCAATGGTAAATGGGAGTGTTTCCTTAATTTCTCTTTCAGATTTTTCATCATTAGTGTATAGGAATGCAAGAGATTTCTGTGCATTAATTTTGTATCCTGCTACTTTACCAAATTCATTGATTAGCTCTAGTAATTTTCTGGTAGCATCTTTATGAATCTCTACGTATAGTATCATGTCATCTGCAAACAGTGACACTTTTACTTCTTCTTTTCCAATTTGAATTCCTTTTATTTCTTTTTCTTCTCTGATTGCTGTGGCTAACACTTCCAAAACGATGTTGAATAGTAGTGGTGAGAGGGGGCAACCTTGTCTTGTTCCTGATCTTAGAGGAAATGGTTTCAGTTTTTCACCATTGAGAATGATGTTGGCTGTGGGTTTTTCATATATGTCCTTTATTATGTTGAGGTAAGTTCCCTCTATGCCTACTTTCTGGAGGGTTTTTATCATAAATGGGTGTTGAATTTTGTTGAAAGCTTTTTCTGCATCTATTGAAATGATCATGTGGTTTTTCTCCTTCAATTTGTTAATATGGTTTATCACATTGATTGATTTGTATATATTGAAGAATCCTTGCATTCCTGGGATAAACCCCACTTGATCACGGTGTATGATCCTTTTAATGTGCTGTTGGATTCTGTCTCCTAGTATTTTGTTGAGGATTTTTGCATCTATGTTCATCAGGGATATTGGCCTGTAGTTTTCTTTTTTTGTGACATCTTTGTCTGGTTTTGGTATCAGGGCAATGGTGGCCTTGTAGGATGAGTTTGGGAGTGTTCCTCCCTCTGCTATATTTTGGAAGAGTTTGAGAAGGATAGGTGTTAGCTCTTCTCTAAATGTTTGATAGAATTCGTCTGTGAATCCATCTGGTCCTGGGCATTTGTTTGTTGGAAGATTTTTAATCAGAGTTTCAATTTCAGTGTTTGTGATTGGTCTGTTCATATTTTCTATTTCTTCCTGGTTCAGGCTCGGAAGGTTGTGCTTTTCTAAGAATCTGTCCATTTCTTCCAGGTTGTCCATTTTATTGGCATAGAGTTGCTTGTAGTAATCACTCATGATCCTTTGTATCTCTGCAGTGTCAGTTGTTACTTCTCCTTTTTCATTTCTAATTCTATTGATTTGAGTCTTCTCCCTTTTTCTCTTGATGAGTCTGTCTAATGGTTTGTCAATTTTGTTTATCTTCTCAAAGAACCAGCTTTTAGTTTTATTGACCTCTGTTATCCTTTCCTTCATTTCTTTTTCATTTATTTCTGATCTGACCTTTATGTTTTCTTTCTTTTTGCTAACTTTGAGGGGAGGGGGTTTGTTCGTTTTTATTCTTCTTCTTTCTCTAATTGCTTTAGGTGTAAGAATAGGTTGTTTATTTGAGATGTTTCTTGTTTCCTGGGGTAGGATTGTATTGCTATAAACTTCCCTCTTAGAACTGCTTTTGCTGCATCCCATAGGTTTAGGGTCATCATGCTTTCATTGTCATTTGTTTCTAGGTATTTTTTGATTTCCTCTTCGATTTCTTCAGTGACCTCTTGGTTATTTAGTAGTGTATTGTTTAGCCTCCATGTGTTTGTATTTTTTACAGAATTTTTTCCTGTAATTGATGTCTAGTCTCATAGCATTGTGGTCAGAAAAGATACTTGATACGATTTCATTTTCTTAAATTTACCAAGGCTTGATTTGTGACCCAAGATATGATCTATCCTGGAGAATGTTCCATGAGCACTTGAGACTTTCCTCTGATTTCTGATTTAATCTATGCTTCCAACTCTAATTTGATTAATTGGCTTTAACCCAACTCTTTCCCGGGAATCTGTTTGCTATTTTTTTATACCTGAGTGACAATCAATCATGTTGCATTTTTCAAGTAGGATTTCTATACTAATCCTTAATTTCTAACCTGTCCCAAATGTCTCCTTCTGTATCATCTTTTAATCCTCAATGTATGACACTGGCCTTTGATACCTTGTTCAAGTACATATTGTTTAGAAGACATTGTATAGCCTCCTGAGTACTAGAGTGGTAAAAAGTGGTTTAGATCACTCTACCCCATTGAATCAGAGCCAAACCACAAAGCTGTTTGAATCAATTTCAGAATTTTTTTTCTCCAACAGTGGGTGACACTGAACTGATTTTAAGCACGTTTCACCAAATGCACATCATGACATGAGTGCAATATGATGAACTCATTTTGCAGCAGCATTGCTATGTCCACACAAACAAGCACCCCAGCCACCGTGTGTAGACCATGCTCTACCCTGCTGTCTGAAAACACTTGAAAACCTCTTCTGATCCAAAACTGGCAACAGTCTGGCTCCCAAACTGACTTCCCTCCATTGATTTTCTTGGGTAAGTAGTTTCCAACCCTACCTGAGAGATTAAAAGAAAAGGGGAAGAATTTCTCCTCAAAAGATAAGGCACAAGGACTGTTGACACTACCTTTTCATCTGCTACATTGAGCCATATTTGTCATATCCACTGAAGTATATTACATATTATTTAGTATTTTTTAAATATTCTATTTTTTTTCATCACAGTGGAAGGAAATCTTGGAGCAAAGTATATAAAGATTAGGAAAGTCACTCTTATATGACTTATTCCATCTTGATGAAAGTTTAAACATTCAGTGTCTTTCATCATCCTCCTTTTCAAGTCTAGCAGTCAGTCATTATAGTGCTAAAGAACTCTAGGAAATTGAAAAGATATTAAACACGTTTTTTGTTGTCAAGGCCCATAATCCAGTTAAAAGAACAAAGCATGCTTTCATGAAAAAATTAGCTTTTTGTAAATAGTACAAGGTAATATACTATGACTCAGAGAAAAGGGAGAGATGAGCTTAGGCTAAGCTGATTAGGAGTGGAGTAATTTGAGTAGGTGAGATGGGGTCTGCATCTTCAAAATTAGCTCTCATTAAATCAATGGCATGGAGAAGCATGAGTATTCATAGAACAGCAGCAGAGGTAACAGGGCTCAGTGGACAAATGTCCACATGACAGATGGCTGGTTGAGGTCACAGGGTTAATTACTTCATCCATCCCTTTGTTAATTCACTAGACCAATAAATTGTTTACTGAGTGTGTTTAATATACCAGAGACCCTGCTGAGTGGGTGCAGGGAATACAAGAGTGAACCAAACAGAAATAATCCCTGCCCTCATGGGGCTTACATTTTACTAGAAGAGACAGAAGCTAAACAAGTTCATTAATTAAGTATTATGTTAAGTGCCAGAAAAGAAAGAAGCAGGTTTCTATAAGATTGAGGAGAAGCACCACGAGAAGAGTTAGGGGGAGAACATTCCAGGAGAGGGAACAGCAAATGCGAAGCCTCTGCGGTGTGAAGAACTCAATGCGTTGTGACAGTAGAAGCAGACTGGGGTGACCGTGGGGGCACAAACAAGATGAAGCAACACAAAGTGAGGTCACAGTGCTTGTCACAACCCAGGCCTTCCATGGCAAATTGGTCCAGGACAATGCGGTAAGGAGCTTGGTCTTTATTCTAAGAGTAACTGGAACACTCTGGAGTATTTTAAGCCATTAATTGGCATAATGAATTTATGTTTAAAAGAAATCACACGTGCTGATGTGTGGAATAGAATGGAGGGCATGTAAGCAGAAATCAGGAAACCAGTTATGTGACTCCAGAGGTAGGATGCTGACTTCTGGCGGTGGTTTCCAGAGAAAAGGCCATGATTTTGGTATGAGAGGGGATCCTTGACAGTATTCCAGGGAAATGTTTACCCATTTTTATTCTTGTGGGAAATACCCATGTCCGCAGGCACAGAAGAGGAGCAGTGGGGAGGGAGGACATTGAGACAAAAGAGGAACAAAAGGGAAAATTAAAAGAATACAATCCTGAAGGACACAGAGATGCCAACTGGAAGGGTTAGCCTTGGAAATGAGATCCTTCTTACTCTAAGATGGTTGGAAAGGAAGACGGATATCTGGCTGTGGAGAGAAAGCATGAGTTTGTGGTACGTCCACAAGCAGAACGTCACAACTGCCGTGTTCCAGGACATCCACCCATTTTTTAACCAACACTCGACTGGCCCTGTGACTAAAACTGGTAGAATGCATCTCGGTACTTAGTAGAGCATAGGTTCTCCTGTCTCGATGCAGAAAGAATTCAGTAAGAAGCAGAGTGACAGGTAAGGAAAGAGTTTATTAGAATAGGAGGCGTGTGAGAAATACAAGCTGGTGGGCAAGAGAGGGCCACATTGAGAACTCAGTGGGCTACAGTTTTATATTCAAAGGGAAAGTGGGGAGAGGGAGAAGACCACCTTCTTCCTCATTCTTGAGTAGACGTCGAGCTTCCATCATCAGCCCCTCCTCCTCCTCCACATTGGGCGGGGGAGTTTTCTTGTCCCTACATGGTCAAACTGGGACTGTCATGGTGCCGTGGAAACGAGCAAAAAGTTGGTAACATATGCTAAAATATGGTAAATCTTCTCAAGTTTCAGGATAAAGTCACCTTTTCCTTATATTTTTGTTTTTAGTGTGCCCAGAAGAGCATGTCCTAGGAATCATTAGCTTACTGAGCTCACTGGGCAGGATGTGGGTCTCAGGCCACCATTGTTTTATTGTTTGGGGGCATGTCTCATGCTTCTGTTGCTAAACAAGCCTGATTGGTTTTGTGGTTAAGCAAACCTGCTTTCTTGAGTGATCGTCAAGTTACAGGGGTCTCCCATACCGTTTCCTTTACTTAGGATCCGTTAGTGGGATTAACTATTTAATCACCTACTTTGTCCCTTTACTCTGTCCCTACCATGACAAGGTAGAGAGACTCCCTGTGGCTCCAAAGAAGGTGTCCGGATAGGCTAAAGGTCAGTGGACCAGGACCAACAAGGGCTTGAAATGGACAATGTAATCAGATGGTGACGATCGAACAAAGGAAGCATTTGTTAAGGAATCATGCTAGGATAACCCTCTAGAAGCACAGAGGAGAGCAGAGAGCCTGACAACCCCCTCCTTCCCAGTGTGTCCAGAAATATGGGAAGAATGCTCCTGAAGTGAGTGATCATGGCCTGGCCAGGTCTGGATCAGGAGCGGAGCCCGAACTAGCAAATTATAGACCTGGAATGAAGTCAGAGATTCTAACTCCAAATCCAGACTCTTTTCACAAGGAGAACACTAGGGTAAAAGATTTGCCTGGAGCAGTAATTGTATGCATCGGGATTGAGTGAATGTGGAGATTTGCAATAAAGCAGCATTAATTTGAGAGGCCAAATGAGTAATAGTGAAGAATTTAGCTACTGGAGTTTATGAAATTGACCAAGCTTAAATTCCATTTGGAAAATTGCCATAGTTGCCTCTGCAGGACTCTGACTTGGTTAGTACCAACAGTTGTTCACTCTGGCAAGACAAAAATAAGCCAAACAAAATATGGGGCTCCCGAAATCTGGCTGCCCAGTGCAGAACTGTTTATCTTGACCACACTTGGATTCTTCCGAGCTCTCTCTCCCGCCAATTTTTCAGCCCTATTTCTTACATTTCTGTCCATAACTTTACTGTTCCCTAATAAAATGGCACTAACACATGTCTCTGGAAGGAAGCCAGATCCCCAAGTCCTCATGGCTGGACCAGTGTTTTAGAAAATAGCACACCTCTGACTTGATTACATTTCATTGCCCAGAAACTACAGCGATTTGGGGGAAAGGGGTTTTACTACAGCTTTAGCTGATGATCGCTTTCAGTAAGGGGGAAATAAGTTGGCTCAATAAAGATTTTTGAGCAAAACAAAAAAAAATCTCGCTAGGACAGTCCGGTGTCAACATTAAGGAAACAGCAGCTTAGGATGACAGCTCACCAATCGGGACATCACCTCACCGCCCCCAGGTAAGGTTTGATAGGGTCAGAGTACCATTTCAGGCTAGTTTATACTGTGTTTAAATCTTCTGCAGTCTCTTTGGAACTTAGTTATTCTTGTAACATTCCTATTTCACGTTCATTCAATCTAAAAATGTGGCTTTTCTGAAATGTTACAAGATAGGCACAAATCAGAATGCTACACAGCAGTGGCTGTGTGTGGTTCTATTAAGTTGAGTCAATTTAGTGCTGGATAAAGAGAAAGACTAAATTAGAATTTTGAATGGCAGAAATAGTCTCCCATCTGGCACTGTAATTACATCCTACCTTGACCTTGCTGTTCTAGCACTAGGGTTCCTGAGGGGCACACACAAGATTTAGGAGATATATATTATTTAGAATACCTTCTTTATCTTTCTGAAAAATAAGCTGTATAAAAATTATTTTAATATGCCTCTCTCTTTTAAAATGAAATAACTTCCAGCCGCCTAAGAAATGTGACCACTTTATGGTCGAAATAAACAGCCAAGATGTGTCTATTTTCACCCATGACATCAGACATTATTTCAACTAGGACACTGTTTCAGTACACTCTTCGGTGACCTGGTCCCTGGGCTTTTCTTTCAAAGGGTCAGTCTTGGTTGCTGCTGACACGCGGCATTTTCAAAGACTCAAAGTGGTCTTTATTACAACCCTTGACTTCACCTTCTATGCTAACGGGAAATTTTACACAGCTCTATAATCTCCCTGTTGCAGCCGTGCAGGAAGCTGTGCTCTGTCTGGTTAGATACTGCCACCTACTGGCAAAATATATTCTGCCCCCCCTTCTCATTTTATTGATTTTTTTCTGGGCTAACAGTGTTTCCAGGAATCCATGTGGAATTAGCTTTTAACTTTCTACCTAAAGCCACAGGCTGGACTTATAACCAAATAAAATCACCATCTGAATCTCTGTTAGTCAAAATCTGTAAGATCTTACTAAATAGGGGTGAAATCACCCAGGCAAGGTGTAAGCCCATCTTTACTGTCAAATGCAAGCATGTGTCACCATCCTGCGTTTTCTCAGGCCCTGGCCGCAGGGTGACCCAAAGCAGCCAATAGCCAGGGCCTTCTCTCTGCCCTCTGGTCTCTCCTCCCCATTGTCCTACTGTGTCTAAGTCTCTAGGTCCCTCCAAAGGGCTACTGCACTCACAGGCGACCAAATAAATGGATTGCTTTTAAACAGAAAATGGCCCTGATTGTCACTAAATAGAACTAGTGCCTTATGTACATTTCATTGGAACCACCATCTCGAATTAGCCTGTCAGAATTTCACTACGCCTGATGCCAGTGTGTCAAGGGACACAATTAGCTCAAGAGAGTAAAGAAAGGGCTTGTCACAGCCTTTACAGCATCTTCTTCTCTGAGTTCCATCCCTTTGCATGGTGCCTGATTTATTTCAAATTCTTTTCATGTCTGAAGTGCACGTGTGTGTGTGTGCGCACACACGCGCGTGTTAGCCTTCAAACTTCAAAACCATCGCACGGTAAAACCTTACATGTTATAAGGGTCCAAATGCTTTTTTTCTCCTTTTACTTCCCTCTGCAAATGAGAATTTATCAAAGGCTGAATCCTAGCCCTTTGTGAGAAAAACAAAGTATGCTGAAAAGAGGATGTAAAATTCACATTGAAACTGGAAAGATCAAAGTTTGAGGAATATTGACCCAGCATGACTAAATACCACCAAATCTGAAGGCTTCAGGACTACCAAGAGTAGCTCTTTCCAAGCGGTGAGAAAACAGAAAAAAGTCTGTATTCAATGTGGAATCAGAAGAAGGGTCCCTTTGGTGCCATGTCCTGCCTCCAGCAAAAGTCAGTATGGTATTGGATCCTTTCGAGAAAAGCTTCAACACACACGCCTCCAAAACAAACGCTTGGAACAGACCCCGCCAACCGACAGGGGGAATATTTCCCAAAAGATGCAAATCCACTCCTGCAGTGAGAGCTGGGATTGCTGCAGATTGTAATCTGAAGGATTGTGAGGAAAGCTCTTTAAATATTGGAGGAATGTGCCCCAAAGACACGTGTGTTGCAGAATCATGTGCCACGGTTCACCAGCCTTGGGGCCACGACAGGTGAGTGCACGAGTTCCAGAAAAACAGGCAATCCCACACAAGCCGCTCAGAGGCTGGCAAGAAGGGCGGTGGAGACCCAACCTGGGTCTCTTCCCCCGGAGTCAGCATAAAGGATGTAAGTGTCTTCAGGCTCAAAAAGCCTATTTTCTACCAGCAAATTATGAAAATGTCCTCTTTTGTCTTCAAACCCTTTTTCTCCCATGCCGTATCAGTCAGGTATCTCTAGAGAAACAGAACCAATGAGAGAGAGAGAGAGGGAGAGAGACTCATTTTAAGGAATTGGCTTGGGAGATTGTGGAGGCTGGCAGGTCCAGAATCTACAGGGCAGGAGGGCAGGCTGGGCACACAGGCAGAGCTGATGTTGGGATCCTGAGGCCAAATTCCTTCTTCTGCAGGAAACCTCTTCAGGCCTTCAACTGATTGGATGAGGCCCACCCACATGATGCAGGGTAATGGGCTTTACCTAAACCAAACGCAGAGTGATTGCAAATGCTCATCGCATCTGCAGAGTAACCTCAGAGCACCACCTAGATGGTATGTGATGTCACAACCAGTAACACAGCCCAGCCAAGCTGACATAAAAGTCCCCACCACATCCACGTCCTCTCCGTCCAGGTACCCAAGAGGCTACACGCTGAATATAAATCTATGCCACTTTCATATCACTTAAGATTCTGAAATATTTAGACCCCGGTTTAAAAGATAACTGGATCCATCCTGTCACTTTCTCTCCTCCACCTTTCAACCTTTCTGCTCCTTCTGCCTTGCTTGCCTAAAATCTGGCTTGGGGAGAGCTGGTCTCCTTCCGAGGGCTCGGCTGGCCTTCTAGTGAGGCCACAGGCTGGAGTGCCTGCCCCCTGGAAGCCGCTGGAAGGGCACAGTGTGGAGGGTCTCCCATGAGCTCTGCCTTGGTCAGGTACCCCCAGGTGTTCACGGCCTGTCTGTCGCAGGGCCTGGCTCTCCTCCACAGGTACGAACGGGCTGGCCAGGGGGGCAAGTTAAATACTAGTGTCTGAACATAGAATCTGAATGGAAGTCAGCAAGTATAACAGGATCTGCTTGGTTATTTTGTTTTAATTCCCAAGAGAAAATAAATGTCTTCATTCCCCCTACGTATCTCCCACCAGCACTGCAGACAGAGCCCCTGCGTGTCCGGGACCCCAGGCTCTGCGACGGCAGGCGGCCCAGGTGGCAGCCTCGTGGGGCCCCGAGGCAGAGGTCGGGAGCCCCCTGTGCTTCAGGGATCGTGTCTTGCCCTCCACGCGATTTCAGCCCGACTCGGTGCGCAGACCGCGGGCAGAGGCTCCACTGCGGACCCCTGGCCTCCCCGGGCTGCCACGACCCCCGCCCCCTGCAGGGGACAGAGGAGCCCACGGTGGCGCAAGGATTCAGAGCCCAGGGCAGGCCCGGCCCTAGAGGGACAGGCAGTGCGGCCCACGCCGCTCACACCTGACAGGTGCCAGCAGCGGACCTCATCCCCGAGGCTTCTCGGAGCCCACGGGACACAGACCCAGACACGCGTCGCCATCAGACCTGCTCCGGGGGATTGGCCGCCGAGACAGGACGCCGCTCCCTCACCCCCAGCGGGACAGACGGCAGAGCGGTCACTCCCATACCCGATACCCCTGCCCACACGGCAAGTGCTGGTTTTTTACTTTTGAGATTAACTATTTTTTTAAATTGAAGTAGAGTTGATTTACAATGATGTGTCAGTTTTAGGTGTACAGTAAAGTGAATCAGTTATATATATTATATATATATATGTAACTGAATCATATAATATTTGTCTTTCTCTGTCTGGCTTACTTAGTATGATCATCTCCAGGTCCATCCAGGTTGCTGCGAACGGCATTATTTCATTCTCCTTTACGGCCAAGTAATATTCCATTATATATGTAAGGATTTACGGGGGGTGGCACCATGAGACCAGAACCTAAGAGACGTGGTTAGTGCTGGTCTGGAATCACACAGCAGGTTAGATGCTGTCATCCTCCGGCTCAGAGACTGCAGGCGGCCTGCTGGCTGCTCTGGACACGGTGTGGCAGAGGAAAAGCATTGCCCTGAGTGACCAACGCTGCTCAGAGCATTAATACAATGCATAATCACTGAGATTAACTATAAACGAAATTAGTTGTGTGTACTGGATAAAGAAAATAGAAGAACCATGAAGATCATGTGCACACACAGTGAGGAACAAAGAATTCGGAATTATTGACTTGGTTCTAGGAACAAAGTAATACACGCAGTCAACCAGGACATACACTGTCCGTGAGCAATCGCTGGTCAGGAGAACAATGCATCACAAACAACAGGCAGGCAACAGAGCCATTGGAGCCTAAGACTGGACAGGCTGTGGATCTAACTTCAAGGAAGCAAATCACTTTAGGTTAACAAAATCAGACATCATGCCATAAAATTTCTAAAGTAATTGTTATTTTATTTGGGGGTGGTTAGAACATATTCTCTAGTAGATTACTTCTTTATTATTATTATTTTTTAATTAATTAATTTATTTATTTTTGGCTGTGTTGGGTCTTCGTTTCTATGCGCGGGCTTTCTCTAGTTGCGGCGAGCGGGGACCACTCTTCATCGCGGTGCGCGGGCCTCTCACTGTCGCAGCCTCTGTTGTTGCGGAGCACAGGCTCCAGACGCGCAGGCTCAGTAGTTGTGGCTCACGGGCCCAGCTGCTCCGCGGCATGTGGGATCTTCCCAGACCAGGACTCGAACCCGTGTCCCCTGCATTGGCAGCCAGATTCTCAACCACTGCGCCACCAGGGAAGCCCTATTTTTATTTTTTATTTGTATTTCTAACAGCTTTGTTGATATATATCTAATATAGTGTACACTGTGCATATTTAGAGGGTACAATTTAAGAATTTTGACAAGTTTATATACTGTAATCAATGTTATGAAATAAAAACTATGTGCAAAGTTTCTTTCCGCCCCTTTGAAATCCTTCCCTCCTGCCCTTTTCATTTCACCTCCATCCCCAAGAACCAGTAACCCACCATCAGTCATTATAGGTGACTATAAGGACATCTCACAGAATCTCATTTGCATCTCACAGAATCTTATATAAGTGAAGCCATGCAATATATCCTTTCTGCTTCTTTCATTCAGCATCGTGTTTTGGGATTCATCCATTTGTGGCCCATATCAATAGTGTATTCCTTTTTATTGTTGGATAATATTCCATTGTGTGGATATATCTATCCATCCATCTATGGATAGACATTTAGGTTTTCTTCAGTTTGAGGCTCTTGCAAATAAAGCTGCTATGAACGTGTGTACAAATATTTGCAAGGACGTGTTCTTTCATTTCTGAACACCTAAGAGTAGGATGCCTGGGTTATGTGGGAGGTGTATGTTCAAGTTTTTGAGAAACTGCTGAATTCTTTTCCAAAGTGATTGTACCATTTTACAGTCACACCAGTGGTGTATGAGAGTTTCAGGTCCTCCACAACCTTGTCAACACTTGCATGGTCATTCATTTTAATGTAAGATAGTCTATAAGGTATGTCTCACAGTGGTTTTAATTTTCAGTTCCCTGAAATCTAGCAGTATTAAGCATCTCTTCATGTGCTTCTTTCCTATGGTTTCATTGACTTCTCTCATCGATTGATCTTATAGTCAACCACTAATAACTTTTTGGCTTTACATCACAATTTGTCATTTATTTTGCATAAGTGCTCAAGGTGTAGTTTTCTTCCAATCTCTATTATTTACTGTGGAACACACAGCATAATATCAATTGTCAATCAGTTGCAAGACAACTCTTCTAGGTAAAAATGAACCAAAATAAAATTTTAGAGTTTTATATTCAAATTCATTTGAGAAATAAACTTTCCATATATTGCTTTATCAGAGAGAAAAATGTGCTTTCACTTAAGAAATATATTTTCTCATTAAAGTCAATCTGAATGCAATAAGCATTAGTTTTAAATCATTTGGAAGAAGGCTTGAACAACTCTTACACTGCACCTAAATTTATACCTAATTGTCTTGGGTATAATTTCTAAGTTCAAAGGTTTTTCATAAAGATTTTTAAAATACTTTTCTGCCAATATTTATGCTTTGTCTCACCATAGTTCCTACTTTTACAACATTTAAATGCTCCATTCTTACTATTCTTAGTCATTTCTAAGTTTTCCAAGGCTGATTTTATCAGTGTGAGAAGGATAAATAAGTTCCATTGGCTAAATAATTGAACACGTATCCCCCATGTATATATGTGTTGGAATACGTGAGAGAAAGAGAAATAAAGAACAAGCTATATTTCCTTTCAAAAATATTATTGTAAACATGTAAATCCAGTAAATGAGACTTTACACATTTGGTATCCTCTACTAGTAAACTACATCAAAATAATAATAATAAATACATTTTCCCAGCCATATAAAAGGTCAAATAAACATTCATAATTGCAAAACATCCCAGTTACAACAATAATATAACAAGCAATAAATATTCACATTTCTGCAATATGCCTTTCGCACGCTCATCGATCAGCTGTTATTTCTTTCATCTGATGATACTGCTTAAATATATGAGTGTATTGTGACGTTCTTAAGATCCTTCATTGACTATAGCTAAATACTTTCATTGTAGTAATGTAAAGTTTTACGGCAAAGTAGAGAAATGAATTGTTCAAAAATGAAAACAGAAAGAAGTCTTTACAGGAAAGCACTGAGGCAGTGAACACAAGGGGATGAGTGGGGAGGAGAATCAGAGAAAATGAGGGAAAGTAAATAAGGCATCAGAAAGCGAAGAAAGAGTTTAATTAGGTGGAAATGAAAAGTCTACAGGAGGATAAAAGAAGAAAAGTGTCCAAGTATATTTTGAAAATTAGGCCAAAGATTAAATTAGTCCAAAGATTTTAAAATTAGGCTGAAGATTAAGGAGAACTTCTCTCAGCCAGGTCTTAAGTTAGAGGCCATCCCTGCCCACAGCCTGCCCAGCATCTGGACAGCTGGAGCCAACAGAAGACAGAGTCTGCACGGACATAGAGAGCAGACTGGTGGTTGCCAAGGGGGAGGGGGTGGGGAAGAGATGGATTGGGAGTCTGGGGTCAGCAGATGTAAACTATTATATATAGAATGGATAAACAACAAGGTCCTACTGTAGAGCACAGGGAACTCTATTCAATATCCAGAGATAAACCATAAGGGAAAAGAATATGCCAAAGAATATATGTATATATATATGTATAACTGAATCACTTTGCTGTACAGCAGAAATTACCACAACCTTGTAAATCAGCCGTACTTCGATAAAATTAAAAAAGAAGAAGAAGAAGAAGAAGACAGGGTCTGTCCCTGTGCCCACCAAGGAATAATGTGCTTCTGTGGTCATCCTCCCTCCCTCCCCTGCCGCTCCTCCTCCTCCACGGTGGCAGCAGGTGTGAAAGAAAGCGCTCTGGGCACAGCAAGCCAGTGGCCGAAGCATTCAATAATAGAGTTTCAATAACAGAGTTTCAATAATAATGCAGCCTCTTGACCCAGCTGCTGAAGACCTTTTAATAACAGTGTGTATTGAATCAAATTATTATTACATGCATCTCAAAACCTCTGACATCACAAACAAGCAGAAGGGCCTGCTAAGTGGTGCATGGCCATGATAAGGTTTGCCTGTCTCTACACTGGCGCTTCCTGAGCATTTGAGGGGAATAGAAATAGAAGGGTAACGGAAGCTCTCTGTGCACGGCTCTGCAAATGCACCAGGTATGGCTGGGTGTCCCTGGTTGAAAGCATAGCCCTCTCTCTCAGCCTCGGAGGGACGTTTGCCATCCGAAATGCCAAATAATCATTGTTAGGACCATAACAATAAGCCAAACATAACTGAATTTGGATGGAGCATTTTAAAATGTTGTAAAGCAGGCTGCCCTGCCATCTTGTGGTGGATATTATACAAAGAAAATCTCCTGTTCAAAATTGACCCACAAAACTTGATCTTTATTTCTTGAGAGGATGGTGTATGTATTTCAAGATGGAATGTTCTGGAGAACTGAACTAAGAAGAGGGGGTGGCAGGGGTCTTCAGCTTAGCCCAACTTCAACCATCCCCATGCCGCTCTTGAACACTTACTTGGAACTCTCAATAAAAATTCATGAGAAACATGTTACTAATCAAATTTATTGATTCACTTATTTTGAGAGTACAGTTCAATGGATTTTGACAAATGCAAACAAAACTGTTGCTACCACCACCACAAATAAAATTTTCCATCACCCCCCAAATTTCCCTCATGCCTGTTTGCCACACTGCCCCCCCATACCAGCCCTAACCACGGATCTGCTTTCTTTTATGTTGTGCCAGGTTTAGAATTTTTGATAAATTGAATCATACAATATATTTGCTTTGCTTCCTGACTCCTTTCACTCACCATAATGATTTGGAGATTTACCCATGTTGCATGTACCATCAATGTAATCTTTTTTCTTGCTGAGTAGTATTCCACTGTATGGATATACCATATTTTGTTTATTCATTCATTACCTGGTGGATGTCTAGGTAGTTTCAGTTTGGGGTAATTATAAATAAGTCCGTCAACATTTGTACACAAGTCTTTTCATTTCTCTTGAAATGCCTTGGAGTAAATTCACAAGGGCATATCGTGAGTGTATAATAACTTTATAAGAAGCTGCCTGAACTTGTTCCAAGGTGGTTATATCGTTTTATTTTCCAACCAGCAGTGTATGACCGTACCTGTTGCACCACATCCATGCTGACAGTGGACACCTCACTTTAGCTGATGGAGCAAGTATGCTGGAATATCTTACTACAGTTTCAGGATGCGTTGTCCTATTTACTAATGATAAGCATCACACCTGTGAAATAAGATTCATATTTTATGGCAAGACAAGAAAAATTTAAACATAAAAATTCTTCTCTGTCCTTTGGCCCCCCCTCTCCCTCCACTGCACATCGTGTATCTGCATTATGCATCAACCAAACCTCCCCCATCAGCAGGAATACCTGCTCAGCCATAAAGAGCGGCATTCTCCCAACATCAACAAGACAGCTCCTTAAAGGTAACATTCCTTCTTGATCTCGTAAGGGGCCATGTGGCGCTTAGCTCTGGATTGCGTTAACTGTCAATAATACGTACATCAGTTGATGCACAGCCCTCTGTCTCAAAAAACTTATATAAACTGTGTCTTGACTTCTAATGGGTGGAACAGTTCTCAGAGCTTTCTGAGATGCTTTTCCCAGATTATAATCCTCAAATTTGGTTTGAATAACATTTTCCAATTGTTTCTTAGATCAACTGATTAATTTTTCATCAACACACTACAAATGTACAGTACACATGAGCAGGTACAGATGTACGGATAAGTACTTAACAAAGGTTCAAAGAGTCACATAAGCAGACTTCTGGAATTTGTTCTCTGCACAGCTCACAACTCTCCTGTCCACTGTCCTGCAAATTCCAGCCTCTTTGTCTCTCCAACTACCAACACTCACTGGTGACCTCCCTCCTGCTCGAAGGCCCCCCTCATTTGTTCTCTTCTCTCAGGGAACACAGTACTATATCGCCTGTTGCCCAATGTCCGTAAGCAGTTCTTTCATTATTTTACCCAGTTTCTAGATTTTTAGAGTAGGAAGGCAAATCTAATCCCAGATAATCCATCAAGTGATAAAAGTGAAAATTCCCAGGAAGTTATCTTTTGATATTCAGTGAAAACTGAATGTGTGTATTAGCTCCCTGTGGCTTCCATAACAAATTACCACAGACTTGGTAGTTTAAAATGACAGAAAGTTATGCTCTCACAGTTCTGGAAGCCAGCATCTGAAATCAAGGTATTGGTAGGGCTATATTCCCCACAGAGGCTTTAGGAGAAAATCCATTCTTTGTCTCTTCTAGGGGCTGTCGGCATTCCTTGACTTGTGCCTGCATCCCATGGGAAAGGTCTTAAAAACCACATTTCAGTCTAATCTCCTGATTTAAAACTCTGGAAAATGAGGTCCCCCAAAATGAAGGAGACATTTTCACTCAAGAAGCAGATGAAATATACAGATTCCCAGACCTCACCCTTAGAGACTCTGAGTTGGATTAGAAGCAGGGAATCCAAATTTTCCAAAATCTAAGAAGATTCTGATGCAGGTGGCCATTAGACCACAGAGAAAGAGCATTCAAAGGGCCCTCACCTGGCCAGGAAATCAGGTATATAAGAATGTCCACAAGCCAAAGGAAGAGGATACACCATCAGAGTGGACAGAGGATTAACCCTGCAATTTCAGCATCAGTTCTTCTAGAGTCTGCTACTTTTTTTAGACTCAAAGAGCCACGGACCCTTGTAACATGATCACCTGTTTTTTTGCTGAGATGGATCCTTTTCTTCTCTAAATCTTGACCTCTAGCAAGCTGATCATAATAGAAAGCCACTGGCCATGTCTGAGGGTTTTTGAACTTATGAATTCACCAGGGAATGAGGCAGCACCAGATTCAAAGTTCTCTTGGACTCTCCTGGTGCAGAGTTCCATCTTTAGGCTACAGGTGTTCCCTAAAAGTGAACATGGTCCTACTTTCCCTACTGATGAAACTCAAAAGTTGCCCCTCAAACATATCCTGATCAGAGACTTCACAGCAAATATTTTCAGATTTTTCTAATGGCTTTAAAAAGAGGACACAAATGAAATGCACAATATACTTAATTTAGTAAATTGCCCTTGAAACTATTTCAGTAACCCATGGCTCAATAGGAAATAGGGGGAAGAAAATTTAAGTGGTCTGTAATGATATTTTAAAAGGCTAGAGAATAATAACTACATGACAGTTTACATGACTGACATTTTTAGCTAAAGATCAGCTAGAAAATGATTTTTGTCTATGTGTTCTCAGAGCCAAAACCACCAGTCAATTCAATCAATCCAAATGAATTCAAAAGTCAAACTGGTTAGAAGAAAAACCCTAGTGACTCCTAAAGTTTCCATTTGAACAGGTAAAATATTATAAAAACACAAAGACATTTATAAGACTTAATACACAGTGCCATAAGAACTCTTTCTTTTATCCACTGAAGGAAATGAAAAATGTGTGTAAATCTAGCTTGGACCCTTGTCAGTTACATGAGAAATGTAAACCACTTGATGACATGGGCTAAGCTTTATTCATTACAGTGTGTAACATATAGAAGGGGCTGAATAAATATTTGAACAACTCCATAGGAATAGACTTATGTTTTTTTCTGGAACAGAATAGAAAGCTTTTAATAAAAGTGTTTTATTATTATTACAAAATAAATAATGTAAAGAACCCATGAATTTTGAAATGAGCTGCTGAGTGAAATTTATTATTTCTTTCTGCTGAATTCTCTAACTCCTAACCTGACAAAATTAAATTGTAGTAAATTTCCTTATTCCTTCATATGTCTACATACTACATTTCATTTACCCATGAGACTCAAGCCAATTTAGATAAAATAGCATTGCTTTTCAAAAGTAAGCAATTACTTCAGGGAAAACTTTGATAAAATATTTCATGTAGCTCGAAACTTTTCAATAACACCTCCAGATACTCGATTTTTTAGAAACCCTCTATTCTATTCCCTCCTGCATAGTTACTCCTATTACCCATTCATTCCACTGGTGGCACTCCAGTTGGCAATCACAAACGTATCCCATACACTCCTGAACAGAAAGTGAGATCTGAAATGAATATTTCACCCTTTCACTATAAAGGTTTCTTTATGTTTTCAAGTGTCTCCATAGAAAGTCTTGGGTAAAAATGATAAGTATAAATGGAATGCAAAATGGAAAATACTTTTAACTATTTTAAATGACTTGGTTTGAGAATAAAAATATCAAACTGGAAGTAGGGAGTAGGCAGCATGGGGCAGGGAGGGGGTGGGATGGGTATGATAATGACCCGGTAACAGGCAAATAAGCCCCAAAATGCCACTGCAGCAGCAACTCCAAGCTACAGTTCTCAACAGTGATGATTTTCAGGAGCAGATCAGTGCAATCTATTACCTGGGACCCCTTGCCTGACTGCTTCCATGGGTAATATCTCCCTCCCTCTCAATTCCCAAGGGCTGTTACACAAAGCTGAGAAGTGGGTCTGGAGTCTTGATGTTCATTGAGGCTAAGTCCTGCAAGCACAACCAAGTTTCAACAAATTAGATCTCTAAGTAAATAGGATCCCAAAGCAGTGCTAGATAATCATTAGACTCTCACATGACTCAAAAGGCCTGTCAAGATTTTCTAACACCTGAGGATTATGTTTGTAAAAACAAATTACTCTATTGACAAAATATGTCCGAAGCTATTAGTAGAGATTTACAATTGGAAACACAACTGAAGGAAGGTGTTCTCCTTGTGCCTGGGAATCAGAAAGCTGGGAAGAACATTCCTCCTACTCCAGCCACGAGAAAAAGTTGGATAATTTCAAAAACATAATAATAGTATCCCAACAGAGAGCTAAGGTCACAGAGCAAATAACCTAAAATCTACAGAAAGGCATAACCATCCAAGGAAAGAGGTGATGGACCCTGGCTCACTTGTAGCAGAGCACGGGAAGAAACAGTAGACACCAAGAATTGATCCAAAAATTGTAGAAATTCCTAAAGGCTTGTGTGGGCAAGCCTGAGAATACAGAACTTCTGGAAGCCAGAGACACAAGAGGAGGTCACACCCTCTCGCTGGATCCTTACATACTTCTGCTGGTGCTCCCAGAAAGGCAGGGCAGAGAAAGCTATGGGCTCTGGTGCAGCCTGGGGGAGGCGGTGGTTCACTAGTGCAGAAAAGGCCCAAGATAAAAGGACTCCTCCCCCCTGAAAATTAAGCTTTAAGCCACTATTAGAACCCAGCCAACCCCAGTGCTCACATGATGACCCATTGCAGCTTGGGAAAGAGTAAAAGGAACAAAAGCCTTCTGTCCTGGGGAAGGTGAAGGAAAACTCCTGGACCCAGGATCCTAAATCAGTTCAGTGAGGTCTTTTACCACTGGGGGAAGAAAAGAAAGACCTCCCAGAATCACTGAAAAAAAAAAAAAAATCATGACTCAGGTACGTAGAGCCAAAGACTGAGGCTACACTGGGAAAACAGAGAAATGCCCCCTCCCAGTGCCCCCCACCAGGCTAGCAAGCACCGAGGAACAAGTGACAGCAATCTACCACTGGGAGGGAGGTGAGAGCATTGGGTTGAATTGTGTCCCCCCAAACTCTATGTCAGTCCAAACACCTAGTACCTGTGAATGTGACCTCATTTGGAAATGGAATCTTTGGATTTGTTATCAAGTTAAAATGAGATTATTGGATCAGGTTGGCTCTAATCCAGTGACTGGTGTCTCTATAAAAGGAATCTGAACACAGACATGCAGAGTGGAAAAGGCCTTGTGAGGCAGAGACATTCACAGACAGAAGATGGCCATACGAAGACAGAGGTGTAACAGGGAAGAACAAATCTGGCTCCATATTGGATCTGTTTCTTTTACTTTAACCTTCATATTCTATTGATTTTGCTACAAGTTAATCACTAAAGGGATGTTGCCTATAACTTAAATTACACATAACGACCCATCACCAGGAACCCTGCCTCCCATGCCTGAAGTTAAGCTAAAATACCTTTGTTTAGTGCAGGAAACATCCTGACCAGGCCTACCTGTGAATGGCTGCAAGAAGGAAGAAATTAACCCATCCCCTCCAGAGTCTGGCCGGAACCAGGAAATATCTGTAACAACTTAATCACCTCTATTACTTTACCTCCTCACCTACCCCTCTTTGTTCTATATAAGAAACGAACACCCAAACCCAGGCAAGATGGTTCTTCAGGACACGAGTCCACCCTCTTCTCCGTCTGCTGGACTTCTGAATAAAGTCGCTATTCCTTGCCCCAGCAACTCGTCTCTCAATTTATTGGCCTGTCATGCGGTGAGCTGTATGAGCTTGAACTCGGTAACAGAGGCAGCGATTGGAGAGATGCTGCCACAAGCCAATGAACACCTGGGGCCACCAGAAGCTGCAAGAGGCAAGGAAGGCTCCTCCCCTGGAAGACTGCAAGGAACATGGCCCTGCTGGCACCTTGATTTCAGCCCTCTGGCCTCAAGAACTGTGAGAGAATACATTCCTGTTGCTGAAAGCCATCAAGTTTGTGGTAGTTTGTTACAGCAGGCCTGGGAAACTAATACCCAGCCCCCCAGGCATAGGAGCAGAGCAAAGATTAAGAGCTGAAGATGGAAGATGGAAGCTGAGAAAAGCCCTCAGGATACCAGCCACAGCCTTCAACACAAGGCAATGCCAGCGGAGTTTGAAGCTAGGGGTGTCGTGCGTGGAACCAGGGCAACAATAAAACCTAAATCCAGCTCAGGTATTGACTGGACTGACTTCACGTGCCATACTCAAAGCATTATAGATGAAACGTGGACCCATATATGAGAGCTCAGTCTCTACGAGTCTACAATAGTCAGCACTCAAAAATTATTAGACACGCACAAACTCTGACACATCATCTTCAAACTGCTAAAAGTCAAAAGTAAAAATAAATTCTTGAAGGCTACCAGAGATAAAAATACATGACACACAGAGTAACAATACAGGAGATTACAGAAGATCTCGTCAGAAAATATGCAACGTTAAATACAATAGAGGGATTTTTTGCCATATTACCCTTATTTCAATTACCTGTAATTGTCATTGTTGCTCCCAGATTATCTTCCAAGTATCTGTACATTTCTTAAACCATTGAATATTGAGAATTGAATTTATGCTCTTTCTCTCTTGGCCCTTTCAAATGAGATGCGTTTGCCACTTCAACCCACAAGATTCAAGCAGCCGAAAGAAAAGACTATCTCGTTCTGCCTTATGTTCTCTATAGGCACTAAAACAGTGCTTCTCACACAGGAGGCATCAATCAATCAGTTTGCAAGTGAAATTGAAATTGTTCTTGTATTATATTTATTGTCTTGTATTTCATATCACACTTTTCCCTTCTTTATTCAATCTTTTCATAGCTATCTAATCATATCCTATATGTGTTCATTTTCACTTGCAAAAAGAAGTAATCTAAAAAATTCTGCAATGAGTTTGCAAATATACAATTTTTTAATCAGTAAAAACTTTTGCTTTGATTGATAGCTTTACTAGGAAAAATCAGGTTCCACATTTCAGTATATTTTATTCAATTATGGTGTTTTGCAAGAAGAGTTTATAATTAAGTTATGCTAGGTTAAAAAAAAATAGTAACAAGCCCTTCCGGAAAATCTTATGTGAAGCTTCTGTATTTTGGCACAGTCTTGAGTCCATGTGTTAGAGGAACAATTGTTGATAAGTCAGAGTCTATATCTTTTCAGTTTGGTCAAGGTTAAGAAAGGACTTTAATTTAAATGAAAATGTTATGATAAATAAAGATCAAGCACCCTTTAACAACGAATTCAATCATTCATCAAATGTTTATTAATTTCTTACTGCATGCCAGGTACTCTTCAAGGCATTTAAGATACACTGGTGAACAAAACAAAACAAGACAAAAATACCCATGCCTTCAAGGAGCTTAAATTTTGGCAAAGGAGGATGAAAGATAAGTAAGTAAATAATATAGCATGTTGGAAGGTGATAAATACCCTGGGGGGAAAAAGTGAAGCAGGAACAAAGGAAGGTAGCAGAAGTGGGTCCCATTGTATGAGGCACGTGGAAGAGTAAGGTAGAGAAAAAGTGTGGAATTTGTTGGAGAAACACAACAGATCAAATGAATAATCCATAGTTAGAAATCTTCCTATGAAAATATGACTATTTCATCTATTTGATGTTTTCTAATGATTATCCACTGTACTCATAACGTATGCTTACCTTATGCTTCAACTATCATATTCAATATCTATCCACAACCAAATATTTGCACTTATGCAAAATTCTAGTATGCATGCATTTATTTATGAATATCTTCCCAACAGCAGCAAGGATTACAACTCTAGGATGTATGGAATTCCACTGTCTCCCCGTGGGGATAATTAGAAAAAGAGAAAACTGGGATTTGGGTACAGAAATGGGGCAAAAAGCAGATGGCAAAGCAGGAGTCAAGTTTCCTTACAATGAAGTCTTCTGAGAAGTAAAGGACATGAAGAGGATACAAGAGCAGGACTTAGAGCTTCTTAGAGCCTCCTGTTTTAAGAAGGGAGTTAAGAAATGTGTAGGTAAAATAAATCTTATTTTAAATATCTCTAAATATCTGTGTGTCTGGAGTCAACCAATGACCGCCCACCAATGGAGATGCCGAAACACACCCAAAGCAATGAACTAAGCCCAGGCCAGGGCCCCAGCTCTGAAGGGAAAACACTCAACTTGAGAGGAGGTGTGGACCGCCCTGCCTCCTGAGTGGTGATAAAAGACTTAAGAACATGTATATGTATAACCGAATCGCTTTGCTGTACACCTGAAACTAACACAACAGTGTTAATCAGCTAGACTCCGATATAAGATAAAAAGCTAAAAAAAATTTAAAAAAGAACGCCTACTCTGGAGGCAGGGCGCGTCCCCTGCTGACAAACCCCACGATCTCGGTCAGTTGTTAGGCCCTGCAGGGCTTGCTTCAGCTTTCTCTTTATGAAGTGAGGATAATAAGAGGGTACCTACTCTTACGGGCGGAAGGAGGGTTAGATGAACTGATGTACACAAGACACGTAAAGCATCAGAAAAAGTGTCACAAAGTCGTTGTGCCCATCACCGTTTTAGGCTCAGAGGACAGAGTGGGCAAAACCAACTTCGATCTACAACTTCTGGAGCTGACGTTCAAGCTGGGAGGAAGCAGGCAATAAACAGAATCAATAAGTAAAGTAATTGGGATGTTACATAATATATATGTCTGGGGGAAGAATTAAGCAGGTATGAAGGATGGGAGATGGAGGGCTGTAATTTTGAGTACGGTGGTCACGGAAGGCCCCACCAGGGCACGCATGAGCAGAGACTCAGTCCACAGGGAGAGGCCAGAGTGTTCCGGTTGGAACCAGCTGGGAGGAGCGGTCGCAGAACAATGGTGGGCGGAGCCATGAGAGCCAGACAGGCACCTAAGAACTTGGGAATTTACTCCTCAGGACTGGGTGCCCGGGAGCCTGTGAGCAGAGTTAAGTGCTTGCCTCACGTTTCAGAAACATCCCTGTGGGTGTTGAGCTGGGGCCACGAAGGAGAGAAGCAAGGGGACCAGTAGGAGGCGATCACTATAATCCCAGAAAAATATAACCTGGGCCAAGTGCAAGGTGGTGCCCAGGTGGTATTGGCAGGTGAGAGCAGTGTGACTCTGGATCTACTCTGAGGGTAAAACAAGCGGAGCTATTTTCAACAGGGCCCGTGACATTCAGTGTCTGTCACTGCTCTCTTGATGAGTTATTGTCACAGCAGACGAGAAAAGGTGGTGGGACACAGACAGCTAGAAACGGAAATGTTTGTTATCCCTGTCTTTACAATATTTTGCCAACCCAGATGTTCGATCTCTGATTCTGCAGAGGTGGACGATCTGCATGTCTGCGCCCCACAACATTACAACATCTACAATATATAAGTAAAGTTCAGTCAAAGTTTAATTAGCATATTTACATAGATTACAAAGTATTCCTATTTTCTGAGAGTAGAGGGGCTTAGGAATGTGCACCAAGTCTGAAGATAAAGTTCTTCTTGGACTTGCAGGCTGAAAACACCAGCAGACGTGAGCGTGAGTCTGTAAGGGTCAGCCCTGAATCCTTGTCAGCAATGCAACCATAACTAAAGCAAAATCTACCCAGAAACTGCAATATGTGATTTGTAGGACTGTGTCATTAGTCACAAAGTTTCATTTTGTTTCCATTTCAGGGCTTCATAGTTTCTGTGAAATGTACAGAAACGGGAGCGGCTTCAAAGTTAGCAATAGTATCAAAATTGCTAACTCTCCCTGCTGCCTGCATCAAAAATTCACTTAAACTGCAGTAAACGTGCTTTAGGTTAGACATGTGGAACAATGTTTCTTTAGAGAGGTAATCATATCTGCAAAAAGGAGTCATCTTTCTTGGAGAAATTTAAGAATTTCTGGAGGTGTCTGGCGGGGGGGGATAAAAATTCCAAAAGCAGAAGAATCCTCTTGCATAGTTTCAAGGCTGACCCCACCCCCCACCCCAGGATACAGAAAGATAACCTTGCTGACAGAGGGAGGAGGACATGACACCAAGAAGCCTCCATAGAGGGTGACCAAGGCAGTGCAGGACCTCCAGCCCGTGACAAGCAGGTGACAAGGTCAGGCGCGCCACACCAGATCCAGACAATACGCTTTTCTCTAGGGATGCTCCTTTCCAAGGACGCTGATATATAAACCTGGATTCCAAACATATGTTAAAACATGTCTTTGCATATTAACATCTCCTCGTCCTTTTTTCAGGAATCATAACTGGTTTTAGTTTAAACAGCTCTACACAATGGAAGCGATTCCAGACAATTCCCGTATTTCATGAATATTTGTTTCCGCAGAGGGGGCCACATAGCACTCAATCAAGTTGTATGAATCAATGCTTGAATTTGTAAAATCATAAATGTGCTCTGATCAGGCTCTTGGGTGCAAGGGACAGAAATCTATTCGAACTGCCAAAGGAGAGGTTTTATGAGGACCCTACAGGCCAGAACTCAGACACACAAGGCTGGCGTCGAAGCGTCTCTCAGTCCCCAGGGGCTACCCGGCATGTCTCACCTCAGCGTGTCTGCAGATACGCACCGTGTCCTCTCTGTCCGGCTTCCCCTGGCCTTTCTCCCGTCCCTGTAGCATCACGTACGGTCCCTGCCCTCCCAGAGTCCCTCACCCCGCCCTGGATGTCACCTGCAGCTTGGCGGGAAGTTCCCACGCACCCCTGGGCCCCTCTCCTGAGATCTCTCTCTGTCCACAGAGGCCCGCTGGCTCCTTCAGGGGCACCAGGGTCATGATGCACCCCCAGAAGCAACCCTCAACCCACACAAGATGGAAGTTGGCGATAACTACCCCAGCTTCCGTCCTGCTGGGTGGGATCATTCAGGGCTGGGTCCAGGCTCCCTGAGCGTCCCAGCTGCCCACAGCAGACATGCAATATGCTTTCAGTTAGGCATTCCTGGGGCTCAGGTGTCCATCCTGTGACACCGAGGGCTGGTGCCTGGTAACCTGCTGCCCACTCAGGGGCGGGTGTGGGATTCCCTCTGAAGGGGATCACCGCAATTACTGATATTGCCAAAGCAAGTATCTGGGACTTGACCTTCACAATAGTTATCGTGAGTTATTATTATCACCTCCCGTTTTGAAAGAGGGAAACTGGAAGACATTAAGGCACTAACACAAGGGTAACCTTCCACCTGGCCTCCCTGGCCCTGCCAAGGCAGAGACGGAAAGGTCACCTGTATTAGCCTCTGTTCAGGGATGGGGGTCCCATCAAATACTTGGGGTGCTTCTTTGTAATATTCTGGGTAACATGCCAATGAGAGTTAACTTAGCTCCAAAAGCCATTGTTCTGCACAAGCCAAGGAAGCTTGAAAGTACGTGATTTAGACTAGGGGAAATGAAAAGTCATGCCCTAAACCTTACAGGTGAAAAGGAAATACAGTAGCCAAATAGGCTTATTATTGTACAAATGTGAAGAGTAATGTTCTCAGAAAGAATAAGCTAATAGTTACATTTCTGAAACAACTAGATAATAACTGCTCAGCCATCTTACAAGAGTGTAAACCAACTTTATTTGTGTGTAAATTCCTTGAGATTTGAAAAATCAAATAGGTCAGTTTCACTTTACTACCTGAAGAGAAGTTCACCACTATTTTCTCATTTCTGCCAAGGACTCTGAGTTCAGTATGTTTGGAAAGTGTAGGAAAATGTCTAGCAAGGCATTGTCTGGAGAGAGGGAAAACCTGAATTACTTTCAATGAACCGAGAGAATTTGAAATGGAAGATACAGTGAAGCAAATAATTACCTGGAAATAAATTTTAAATATACAATTGCTTATACGATGCTTGCATTTCAGAAAAGTCTAACATAAATTCTTAAAAGACCAGAGAATAAGAAATCTAGACAAAACTTAGGTTAAAAGATAATTTTCTTAACTAAAAATGAGGAGTGTGAGTTCACAAGTAAAAAGTCACATCCAATATTTACACCATTTTGAGCAGGGCTGGTCTAGGTTTGAGCCCCAGAACATAGTCCTGCACTAAGCATGCCTCCCCCACCCTTTGGCTCTGTAATAGGGAAGAACAAATCTGACTCCATATTATATCTGTCTTTTACTTTAACCTTTGTATTCTATTGCTTTCGCTTTGCTTTAAGAATGTTGCCTATAGCCTGAAATATACAGGATAGCTCATTCTCAAGGCTCTGACCTTTAAGGATAACACACTTTTCACTCATACAGAGATAAAAAGTTGCAGAACAGAGAAGAACATTTGTCTTCTTGGAGGTTTACAGGAACACGTGACCTGACCTACATGAACAGCTGCAAGAACAAAGGATTCCTGCACAAGAAGTTTGCAACTACCAACCGCTCCCTTCCCTCACCTGGCCTTTAAAGATGCTTTGCTGAAACCCGTTGGAGAGTTAGGGGTTTGGGGGGGGATGAGCCCCCCGTTCTCCTTGCATGGTCCTGCAATAAACCTTCCTCTGCTCCAAACTCCACGCTTTGGTTTGTTTGGCCTCACTGTGCGTCAGGCATAAGAACTTGCGTTCAGTAAAAGCTCTACCTGCGTTGTGGGTCAGAGCTTCGCTCCTGTGGTCAAGGTTAGCTTCCCTATTCACTCGTTCACACAGTCACCCAGCAGACATGCAGGGATTCCTCTCTGTCTGTGCTTCCTGTGGCTGCTGTCACAAAGTACCACAGACTGAGTGGCTTAAACAACAGAAACATATGCTCTCACAGTTCTGGAGGCCAGAAGCCAAAATCAGGGTGTCGGCAGAGCCAGGTTCTGTCCCAGGCCACTCTCCTAGCTCCTGGCGGTTTCTTGGCTTGTTCTCCCTGTGTGTGGGTCTGTGTCCAAAATTCCCCTTTGCATAAGGACACAGTCATACTGCATTAGGGCCCACCCTATGACCTCATCTAAACTTAATAACCTGCAAAGACCCTAGTTCCAAATAAGTTCACATTCTGAGGGACAGGGGATTAAGAATTCAACATCTTTTGGGAGAACACAGTTCAACCTATAACGTCACCAAAATGCGTTACGTGTTATGAAGATACTGAAGGCAACAGGTATGCTTATGGCTCCTCTCCTCAAGGAGTAACCCCTCTTGTGGGGGGACACTGACCCATAAACAGAAAATCACTGCATCTGTGACAATGTGTACACAGGGGGGCTTTGTGCCCCTAGGACGGTTTCCTAGACAAGGTGAACATCTGATTCTTAAAGACGGATCCTACTTACTGTAGCAGGAAGGATGGGCAGGCTGTTCTACGCTGAGAAACCTTCCCTGTGCCATCAAAGCAGAGACGGCGTGATGCTCTGCGGGGCCAGGAATGGGTGCTTGTGACGGAGAGCGTGAAACGGGGTGAACAGGGGACCAACGCAAAGGACCAAGAACAGTGTCAGGTGTCCTGGACCAACGCCTGATGCCAGCCCTTCAGCTGGATGCGAGGAGGTCAGAAGACAGTGGCTCTAAACACTTTGGAGAGGAAAGCGATGAAGTGAAGAAGGCCCCAAGCAGTACAGCCTGAGTCAATGTGGCTCAAATAAGAAAACACACTGAGAAGGCAGAGGCGGGTGGCCTTCGGGAGACTGTGGTCAGGTCAGTTCACCGTCTGCGTGCCCTCCTCCTCCCTGTGCCCATCTCTGTGTGTCTATGCTGCTCTCTCGTTGTCCTTCTTCATCATTGCCAGAAAGTGGTCAGCAGCAACTGAGCAACTTGCCTCCCTGTTGACCTTCGGGGGCCAGAGGACACTGCTCCCAACCACACAATAGCATCCTTGGCTTTCATCTGATTGGTCCACTGTGGGTCTTGTTCCCACCCCTAGACAGTAAGAGTCCCCTATACCAGGCTTCAGCCTGAGTTCCTGACCAAATACTGGGGAGGGATGAAGTCAAGAGCACCAGCTCAGCCATCAGAAGAACTAGGGGAACTTATACAAATTTCTAATACCCAAGTCTCACCAATCTCTCAATTTAATTAGTCCAGGTTGAAGCTCAGGCATCTATTTTTTCTTAATTTCCCTCAGAGGAGTCTAACATTCATATAAAATTGAGACCCGTTGGCACAGTCGAATTTGGGATCCACTCTTGAATGTAGAAGGAAGGTCTGGTCTGCCACATTGCAAGGGCTATGGTGGAGGAGGGGTGGGTACTGTGGAAAAAAATTAAAAATCAAAAGTATAAAACAATTGCAAAACACGGATTCTTTTAGGAAGGCAGAGTGGGTAACAGATGCTGGGTAGGCAGCCCACACTACAGGAGAGTAAAATCAAGGGAAGTTTGTTCTCTTTCCTTGCTGTATGTTTGTTTGTAACATGGATAACTTGGCCATGTTTACAAGTTAAGGGAAAAGACCCAGGAAAGGAGCGATTACAGATAAAGGATAGAGAGTCTGATTGATGGGGCAAGGTTATTGAAGAGTCAGCAATGGGTATCTCCAGAGGCTTAGAGCGCACACAAATTAAATGCTCAGAGAAGCGCTGTTAACACACCGTTGAGTCCCTTGTAAATAAGAGTAGACTCTGAGATCCAAAAAGAGCTGCTGCTTAGCAACTGGAAGTTATAAGGAAAGAGGCAGTGAGTCTTGGAGAGTGCTCGATGAGGACACTCTTAAAATCAATAGTTATTTCCTCCTTTCCTGGAAGGCAGTGCTCTTGCACTTTCTGTTTGCAGCTCAGAACAGTTCTGCATCCTTAGGACACTGGAAAACCCTTCAGAGTGCCCTGACTCTTACTATTCCAGGCAAGAAAGGTACAAGAATAAATCTACAACACACACTGATAGCAGAATTTAAAAACTCATCTTGGAATTAAAATGCTGTTAAGTGTTTCAAGAAGAAAACATGGAAGAAATGGCACATCCATAGACCAAATTAAATAGTTCTTAAGGTCATAAATTTTGAATGAATTAGATCCAAGGGATTTTGTATATATTTGAACATAATATCCATTTAAATATTATAACTAGAAGGCTGAGCTGAGAGCCAAAGCTAAGCGAATTCGGATGATGAAGTAATAATTTTAGATCAAGTCTCCATGATAACAATCAATGGAGACTGAAAAATCATAGTTTACTCTTGCAAAAATGTTCCTCTTTACAATTTATTTTTACATTTATGAATGGACCTAGAGCAAATTAGAATATGGGACCAAATTCAAGTTAAGATGTTCAGCATTCTGAACAGAATGCTTTATTCAACATTATAAAGATGAAGACATATTATAAATCAGTTTTAAATGAGCTCACTAACTGCAAGTGCAAATTAATGAAGTTTATAAAAATAGTTCACAAAAAAAAGACTATGGTGTTTGATTAAAGTTATTGCTAGTTCACTCATTCTGCTAATTTGGTCAATGTTTTTAATTCAAGTTTTAAGACTGTTATTCAAAATATGCAAAGAACTTTTAAAACTAAACAATAAGAAGATAAACAATCCAAATAAAAAATGGGCAAAAGATCTTAATAGATACCTCATCAAAGAAGATATAGAGATGGGAAATAGCATATGAACAGATGCTCTACATCATTTGTCATCAGGGAAATGCAGATTAAAACAACAATGAGGTACCACTACACACCTGTGAGAATGGCCAAAATCCAGAACACTGACAACACCAAATGCTGATGAGGATGTGGAGCAACAGGAACTCTCATTTCTTGCTGGTGGGAATGCACAATTGTGCAACAACTTTGGAAGGAGTCTTGCAGTTTCTGACAAAACTAAATATACTCTTCCCAAATGACCCAAATGTGCATATGACTGTTTGTAACAACTTGATTCATAATTTCCAAAAGTTGGAAGCAACCAAGATTTCCTTCACTAGGTGATGGATAAATAATCTGTGATACCTCCAGACAATGGAATATTATTCAGCATTAAAAAGAAATGAGCTGAACTTCCCTGGTGGCGCAGTGGTTAAGAATCCGCCTACCACTGCAGGGGGCATGGGTTCAATCCCTGGTCTGGGAAGGTCCCACATGCTGCGAAGCAACTAAGCCCGTGAGCCACAACTACTGAGCCTGCACTCTAGAGCCCGTGAGCCATAACTACTGAGCCCACATGCCACAACTACTGAAGCCCGTGTGTCCTAGAGCCCGTGCTCTGCAACAAGATAAGCCACCGCAATGAGAAGCCTGTGCACTACAACAAAGAGCAACCCTTGCTCGCTGCAACTAGAGAAAGCCTGCGTGCAGCAAAGAAGACCCAACACAGCCAAAAAATAAATAAATAAAAGTAAATAAAAAATTAAAATTAAAATTAAAAAAATAAGAGCCAGAAGAAAAAAATGCACTACATAAAAAATTTTCTAAAAAGAAAGAAAGAAAGAAATGAGCTATCAAGCCATGAAAAGACATAGAGGAAACGTAAATGCATACAACTAAGTGAAACAAGCCAATCTGAAAAAGCTACATACTGTATGATTCCCGCTATATGACATTTTGGAAAAGGCAAAACTATGGAGCAGTAAAAAGATGAGTGGTTGCCAGGGGTTAGGAAATGAATGAATAGGCAGAGCACAGAGGATTTGGGGGACAGTGGGTGAAACTTCTCTGTATGATACCATAATGGTAGATGCATGTCATTATACCCGTGGAATGAACAACACCAAGAGTGAACCCCTAAGGTGATGATGTGTCAACATAGGTCCATCGATTATCCTAAATACACCACTCTGTTGGGGGATGTTGATAATGGGGGAGGGTGTGCCCGTGGGGGGGCAGGGGGGATACAGGAAATCTCTGTACCTTCCGCTCAATTTTGCTGTGAACCTAAAACTTCTCCAAGAAATAGTCTATTAAAAAAGTGAATAACTATATTCATAAATATAGATAAAATATCCCTACCCTTGGGACTTTAAATCATTGGTTTTAATGCAAGAAATACCATGGAGACAGAGGAGTCTGGAGAATAATCTTGAGGACCTGTAAAGAGAGCATTGCTGGAGCCCTTGGATCCCAACCAGCCCCAAGTCCCCACCCACCCCTACCCCTGCCACCAGCCTGAGGCCAAATACACCCCTGGACTTACCTATAAAACAAGCCAATAAAAGATCCTTTTTTTATGATATTAATTTAGGTTGCTTGCTACCCCTTGAAAAAAGTTCTATACTTTCAAATGTCGTAATTGATAAATCTCACCAACACAAATACTCATAAAATCGAAGTAAAGTAGCAATGGAACAAAGATCACTGGTGGACACACATTTACTTCTTGTATCAGCTTAGTGTTTGCTTCAGGTCTACCACTATGGTTGAGAGGCGAAAGGGCTTCAGCTGTGCATAAAAACATAAGCAGCATTGCTTTATCAAGTATAAAATGCCTAGAAAACAGGCCCTTGCAATACTTAAAATTAAAGTATTTATACCTACATTTATAATTAGAGTTTGCATTTGATGTCACTGGATCTGTAAGCCTTGCTCTAATGTAAATAGAAAATAAATTTAATTCCTTAGAAAATCCATTCTCACCCGTTTTTTTTCTCTAGCACACACAAGGTAGTTTTATGCACACAGACTATCTTATGGTGGGGTGGAGGGCGGGGAAGAGCAGATTTAATACTCTCACCTCAGCCCTATTCCCTCATTTTCTGTATCAAAAAACAAAGCCAATTGCAAGTGAGAGCGATGCGCTAATGGGGTAAGTTTTCACACGCCTGAGTACAAACATGGTCATTCTCCAGCTTCGTACTTTATCGCTGGTGTACCACTCTCCTCAGACTTCTCCATCCACCCCATGTTGGTGCTGGGACAACAGACCAGCTCGCGGAGCCAACGTACCTCATCCCCTCACACTTCAGTCCCAGGAACTCCAGGACTTGGAAGGATCACCTCTCCCCGAGCAGCGTCAGGGCGCCCAGGCATACTCGACAATGTTCTGAGTCAGTTCTCAACACAGCGACCCCTTCACCGCGCACCAGGGGAGATGAACGCAGGAGCTGAGCCAGGTGCTAAATGGCAGAGCCCACCCGCCCCAGCGCCACCCCTGCCTGATCTACACACCAGCCCTTGGAGAGCCCCCCGGGGCTGCTTGAACCACAGCTGGGCCCCCCCGCCCCCGCCAGAGTCTCTATTCCAACAGGTCTCAACAATTGGGTCTGAGAATTTGCACTCCTAACACGTTCCCAGAGGTGCTGAGCCGCTGGTCAAGGACCAGACTTGGAAAACGACGTCCAGCCATACAGCTTGCTGGCACGTCACAAGGCAATGAGGATTCCAAGTTGAGCATAAAAAAGGGAGATCTGGTTAGGAAACAGACAAGTCACGCTAATACTAACATTTACTGAGCATTTACTGTAGTCCAAGTCGTATGTTAGCGCTTAACCTTTATTTTTCAACTTAATCCCGAAATATGTGAAGGAAGGATTCTCACTGTTGCCATTTCACAGATGGAGAAACTGAGAGATGTGGAGCCACTGGTCCCGGCCACGTCGGGGAGCGTGGCAGCCACCGCCGACTGCCCGCAGAGCTCGGCTGCTCTCTGGCACTCCCTACCCCCCACCATCCGGGCTGGAAATGCCAGATCCTTTCCTTGGAGATCACCCTGGGCTCAGTGTCCCTGCTCCTTTCACCATGGTCTCCCTACAAGATGCCCTACTTTTGGGGTCCAATGATGTCTCCCTCCCCTCATCCCTTTGGCTGAGGTATGCAAACATTTCAAAAGTCCCAGCCCTGGGAGACTGCCCCAGCCTAGCAGCTCCCCGATCCCAGCACCTCTGTTAGTAAACTGTCCTCAGATTATCCTGTTCTGAATGGGCCTCCTTCCTGTAGCACCAGCCTCTCTTGCAGCTAGAGTTCGAGCACCTACCCAATTCCATCCTGTGATTTCTGGTGGGAGGTCTGCTGATTGCTCCTCGGAAGGATTTTCCTCCTGATACAAAAGCGAGAGGTAACATGAAATGCCTCTCTTCTTTGGCCAATTTACCATGAGGGAAGAAATCTAAATATGAAACCAAAATACTAGGACAGCAGAACCATGGACGGAACCTGGGTACCGAGAACACTGGAGCCACTGGATCAGCTCTAAACTGCCCGCCTCTGGGCTTCCTGGCATTTAAAATAATACATTCTTAGATTTACTTAAAAGGTATAAAAAAGTGCAGAGAGTTCCTAAGAACCTTCACCCAGATTCCCCTAATGTTAATACCTTATGTGACTACAGTGCATTTGTGAAAACTATGAAATTAACACTGGTCCACAACTGGTATCTAAACTACCAGCTTTGATTGGGTTTCACCAGTTTTTCCACTACTGTCTTTGTCCTATTCCGGGATCCGATCCAGAATTCCACATTGCCTTTTACTTTTTTTTTTCCCACGCTTTCTGTGCCCTCACTTAAAAAAAAATGTCTTTGCTGTCCAAGCTCATGAAAATATTCTCTTGTGTTCCCTCTGGTGGCTTATTGTTTAGCATTTATGCCAAGTGTAGACCCATCTCTAATTGATTTTCCTGGACGGTGTGAAGTAGAACTTGAGAAAGTGCTTTCCCCTTACGTGTACTCAGCTATTCTAACACCATTGGTTGAAGATATTTTTCCTTCGCCATGGGATTGCTTTAGCATCCTTTTCAAAAACACTGACCATATATGAGCGAGTCTATTTCTGGTCTCTACTTTTTGTCATTTTACCAATACCATACTCTCTTGATCAACTTTATAGTAAGTTTTGATGTCAGGTAAAGTATGTCCTTGATTCTTGGTCCTTCACTTTTCCAAATAAACTTTTAAATTGTCTTTTCAATGTTTAGAAAAAAAATTACCCCCAAGATTTTTAAACCCACCAAAGAGGAGCTGGAGAGAGGAACTCTAATAATTGATATGAGCTATCTTTCTACCAGATGGATAAGGGCTTCAGAGCCAAATTTAATTTGACTTAGAAATAAAGCAACTTGGCATTCCATGTGTGTGATGGAGCAAATTACACGTTCGTGCTCACCTGCCACGTTGTCGTGCCACGCAGACCCTCAGGCTCCATGGGCTCAGGCAGTGACCCTCCGTTTGGCTCATGTGTGTGCAGCCAACCGCAGTCCCTGGCACACAGGACAGGATGTCTGCTCACACACCCGCAAAGTGCAAGCAAACGGTCCGTTAAGAAGCTCGACTCTGAAACAAAGATTTGCCCCTAAGAAGACTATCGGGTAAAGAAGTTCTGTTTCTTTTTGGTTTTTTTTTTTTAATGAGGGCTTTTTTTTTTTTTTAATTTATTTATTTATTTATTTATTTATTTATGGCTGTGTTGGGTCTTCGTTTCTGTGAGGGCTTTCTCTAGTTGCGGCAAGTGGGGGCCACTCTTCATCGCGGTGCGCAGGCCTCTCACTGTCGTGGCCTCTCTTGTTGCGGAGCACAGGCTCCAGACGCGCAGGCTCAGTAGTTGTGGCTCACGGGCCCAGTTGCTCCGCGGCATGTGGGATCTTCCCAGAGCAGGGCTCGAACCCATGTCCCCTGCATTAGCAGGCAGATTCCCAACCACTGCGCCACCAGGGAAGCCCCTCTTTTTGTTTTTAATAGGAGAGATTTAGACATTTTTACCCTGATATGAAGGAACTGATGGAAAAGGGCTATCTGACAATATACGGAAATAAGACACCGCTGAGTTGAGGGGCCAGTGAAGGAAAGAACAGGATGAGGATGTGGGCAGAAAACTCTCCCACATGGAACGAGCTTGGACTCCGGAGGCTACACAGGAGCACTTGGGAGCAGGGCCCCGGAGCCAGACGGCACGGCTTGGCCGCAAGGTTCTGTGAACTTGGGCGAGTCCTTCACCTCCTGTGCCTCTGTTTCCTCATCTGCGGGGCTGGGATCATAACAGCCCCTCCCTCTGTTTAGAACAGCGAGCCCGGCGCTGGGCTCTTAGTGTGATCGTGACCCTTGGTAAATTCGAGGAAGGTGGCAATGATGGATGAGAATGTGGATGATTTTGTCATCAAAGAGCAGGACATAAAGATGGCTTCCAGTCTTGGTTGTTTTCTTTTGTTTTTTTAATTTTATTGGAGTATAGTTGATTTACAATGTTGTTTCAGTTTCAGGAGTACAACAAAGTGATTCAGTTAGACATATGTTTACATATATCCTTCTTTTTGAGATGATTTTCCCATATAGGTTATTACAAGATATTGAGTAGAGTTTCCTGTGCTCTACAGTAGGTCCTTGTTGGTTATCTATTTTATATATAGTAGTGTGTATATGTTAATTCCAAACTCCTGATATATCCAACCCCCCTACTTTTCCCCTTTGGTAACTGTAAGTCTGTTTTCAATATCTGTAAGTCTGCTTTTGTTTTGTAAATAAGTTCATTTGTATCATTTTTAAAAATTGTTTCCTGCCAAGTGGGAATGAAGGTCAGTAGCAGAAACTGAAGCTGCACGGAAGAAGTGGGGGCTATGGAGGTGTCCTGTGGCTCAGGAGAAAGGGAAAGGTCTCCGAGTCACTGGCCCAAGCTGAGATCTGTTGTCTGCGAAAGGCACAGTGTGGACCTCCACGGTGATACATCTGACCTGATTTCCACAAGCAGGTAAGGACATAGATTCACCTAGATGGACCATCTTGGTGCCTGGGCCCCCAGCCACCTACAGCTGAGACTCAGTATTCTCATCTGTGAAATGGGAACAAAATGTGATTTTCCTGAAAGAAGGGCTCTCCAGATGCTTTCAAGAGGTTCTAATCAGCTCTGAGAACCATGAGAAGTTGGCACGTTGCCCCCTCCTCCTTCAGAATGCTGTTACCTATTTACAAGTTGGCCCCCCAAAATTTCAGATGGAGCTGGCTGTGCTCCAACCAACCATGTGGGACAACCAGCCTGATCCCTTACAATGAAAACATACACCTCCACACACTGCAGAGCCCCACTCAAGCAGGCACACACCTTAAAAAAATAATTTCAACTTTCTTGCTGTTTTAATTAAATAAAGTAGTACTAATAGTATACACTCTGTGTACAATTGACAGGTGAATAAATTCATGATTACTTAAAAACTGAAGTCTAATTGTCTCAATTGCTGTTATTCCAAACAGAAATCAATGCTTTGTACTTGCTGAATGCTACACAAGATCCATGTGCCAAGTCACACAGAATTCAGATGAAAAACCCATAAAACAAATGGGCACGACATAAATGGGTAGCCAACAAGCAATGAAAAATAGTTATTGAGTATCTACCACATGCGAAAAATATAGAGAAGGGGGAAAAGAATAGCTAACATGCATATTTTAAGATGCTTGATCTTGTTAAGAAGAAGACATTAAATGGCCAGATAAAATTTATTTTTAAAAGCTCAAGTAAGAATCTTAAATTAACTAAAAACTCATAATTCCCTCCCACTCCACTCTCTCCATTTCCCCAAAACCCATGCTTCCCACAGTCAGCTCCTGTCTGTTGCTCAGACAAAAAGCCTTAAAGTCGCCTTAGATTCCTTGCTCCCCCTCCAGCGTTAGATCCAAACCATCAGCAAATCCTGCCATTTCCCCTTCAAATCTGCTTTCCTCTACCACCAGTTTCTAGCACATCTGACCACTTCTCGCCACTCCCAAGCTTCCTGGCTGGCTCGGCATCACCTCCTGCCTGTATTCCTGGAAAACTCTCCTCGTGGGGTCCCTGTGTAGAAGGTTTCTGCCCTGGGGCCTGTATCAGCCATGGTTCTCCAGGGAAAGGTACCCGTAAGATATACATGTTAAAATGAATCTTTAAAGGAATTGGCTCATGCCATGTGGAGGCTGGCAAGCTTGAAATCTATAGGACAGGCCAGCAGGTTGGAAACAGGTGGGAGTAGATGCTGTCATCTTGAGGCAGAACTTTTTCACAGGGAATCCTCAGTTTTTGCCCTTAAGGCCTTCAACTGATTGGGTAAGGCCCACCGGCATTAGGGAAGGTGATCACCTTTACTTAAAGCCAACTGATGGTAGATGTTAACCCCACCTACCACATACCTTTACACCAACACCGCAACAGTATTTGATTAAATCCCTGGGCACTGTGGCCAGGACAGACTGACCCATAAAACTCACCATCCAAGCCCCTTACGCAGGAGACAGACTGGTCTTCTCTCCTCTGCTCTCACCCCCAGTGACTGCCTGTCGCCCTCAGAGTAGAAGCCCTGCCCTAACTCCGGGCATCTCTCCCTGCTCCTTCTCCCTTGCTTCCTCCTTTCTGCTGCGTTTCCCTCCTTGGCTGAGCCTATTCTTGGGACGATAGCATGAGCAGTACTGGATGTACACCCCTGCTGTGCCTTGAAGTCCCACTTCCTTCTGTTTCCAGGGCCTTTGCACGTGCTCTCTTTCTGCCTGGCATGCTTCCACCAGCCCCTTGTATGATTTCACCTCTCTTCTTTAGGGTGTCTGCTCCAATATAATGATAAGAGGGAGAACTTCCCTCGCCGCTCTATGTGAAACGGCATCGTCCTGACCATCCTCCACACACCCTGTCTCCTTTCCTCTGCTTTACTTTCACTCATAGCACTAATTGCCATCTGACATATTCACCAATTTACTGGTGAGGAACGGGTCAGGAACTGGTCAAGAACTGGGGTTCCTGAGCCCAGGACTCCTGGGGCTTTGTATTTGGCATCTACAGCTGTGTCTCCATCATGTAGGATAACGCCCAGAACACAGTATGTCCTCAATAAATAATTGTGAGTAATGATTGAATTAGAAATAGTAACTCCAATAGCTGCTAGTTTCAAAGAGGTGAAATGGGTATTCTATGGTTGATGAGGGTTTAATTTTGGTACAACCAAATTACAGTTTCATGATTTGGACCAATTTTAACAAATCTAGAAAAAAATTAATGCATGTACCATTTTACATAGAAATCCTACTTTGAATAGTTTATCTTAAAAAACTACCGTCTCAAATAAAGGTTGTTCATGGCAGTTGCAAACGTCCATTTCATTGCAAAAAGATTTTGAGAACAAGCTAAGAGTCAGTAATCCATGAGAGAATAGTTAAATCAATTAAAATATAGCCACACCATAGAATACGATGTAGCCATTCAAAAAAAAAACAGATTTTCATGTTCTTACTTAAAATGATGACTAGTATAATGTCAAACAAGGACAAGTTTCAAAGCTATTATAAGTTGATCCAGTTTTGTTAAAATATGTATGCACTTATTAATTTATAGTTATCATTAATTTATCATTAATTATTAATATAAGTGCACAAGCCTATTATATGGATATATATATGCACCAAACACAAGTATACATAGAAAGACACCCAGAAGGCCATCCCTTGAGTCAATATTATGAGTATCTTTGGGAGATAGATCCCTGGGATGATAGCATGTGTAGTATTATCTCTACAATCAAGATAAAGGTTTAAAACTACACAGACAAGATTAAAAGCCAAGATTCATGTCAATTCCAACATGCAAGTTAGACCCATGAGCAGACTGTGGTCTAGAATTTTGCCTTTCATGGAAATGTACATAGTGAATATGTTTTGCCTAGATGGTTTTACCATCTCACGTGGTGAAAGCACAAAAGCAATCCTGTGCGGATGTTTCTACTGCACAGAGCATAAAGCAGGCTGGAGATGTGCTTCCTAGCTCCCTTCGGCCATGCAAACTCACGCAAACTCGCGTTGCATGAGGGCTGTGGTGTGCTGGCTCACACACCACAGGAAAGGAGAGCTCAGTGGGAGACACAGCGCCCGGTAAAGTGCCTACCAGGAGGGAACCCTCTCAGAAACACATGTGAGACACCTTCTCCTGTTCCCAGAAACACGTGGGGAGTGCCACCGGCTGAGATGCCCTGTCTATAAGCAGAAGCAACACGCAGGAATTTGAAGCTTGCCTGTTAGGTGACCTGTAGGAGAGAGAGGACTGGGGAACGTGGCTTTCGTGTGTAGAAGAGAAAGCGTGACCCATGGTCTCCAGTCACGATGCCAGCACGCCCTGCTCACCCTTGGGATACCCCCATCCACTCCCTTGGACTCCAGTGGCCACTTTCATCACAGAAAGCAATTGATTCTCCTGTTCCTTCCTCACTTCAAACTTAATGCTTAAGACATCTGTGTTATGACTCCGGCTTCTCTCTACTATGATTCTCATTCCCTTCCAAAGCCAAGCATTCCTGCAGCATCTCTGATGGACCCTCCTGGCACCACCAAGCCCCTGGAGACCTTGCACTTGCTTCCTATAGCCTAACAGAAGGGACTCGGACAGTTAAAGGTTTATCTAAATAAATCTATGTCATAAATACAGTACCGTGTGTAAAACAGATAGCTAGTGGGAACCTGCTGTATAGCACAGGGAGCTCAGCTCGGTGCTCTGTGACGACCTAGATGGGTGGGATGGGGGGCGGGGAGGGAGGTCTAAGAGGGAGGGGATGTGTGTATGCGTAGGGCTGATTCACTTCGCTGTGCGGCAGAAACTAACACAACATTGTAAAGCAATTATACTCCAATAAAAAATAAAAAAATAAATAAATCTATGTCACTCAATAGACTCTTTCCAAAATGCTGTGAGATTTGCAATACAACCCAGTCTTCAGGGAGTGATGTCACCATCATTGTTGAATATTATGTCCCTCATTCTTCCCCCGTGACTCCACAACAAAAATTCATGGTCCATCCACAGACAAAGGTGCCTCTGTGGAAGCTGTGGGATCCAGCACCATATGTCAAGGGACCCAGGAACAGCCTCGCCCACGCATGCATCTGGTGATAGGCAGGCAGACCTTGGTCCCAGGAGTGCACCCCGTTGGGGCCCATGAACCAGCGCCAGCCCCTCTCAGCCATGGGAGCCCTTGAAAAACGCTGTCTTAGACAATCACCTACAGTCAAGGGAGTCTTGTGAAGTCCAGGTTTCCAGAGGAGAAGGTCCTGCACAACTTTGGAGCAAAAAATATAAGTTTGGATGCACTTGCGTGGGTAAGAGGAGAAGTTTGACTTTACCACATCATCCTTCTCCCAGGGCAGCCCAGCCGAGGGCCAAGACAGCTCACGATCTTCCACGGGGGAAGGTGTGAGCCTGTGAGGGCCACTTCTCTCTCACTCCATCCCGAGTACCAGATCATGGCTGCAGGACTGGGGGCAGGAAGAGGCTGGGAGAGCGGTACTGTTCCTGGTAATTTCATGGTAACAAAGGACTTGAACAGGCCATCAGGTCTTTCTGACCCCTCTCTCCCACGGATAATGCTCATGAATCCTTTGGGTCCATCTTTTTCTCTCCTCAGACCATTTACAAATACTTACACCAGAGCCCCATAATGGGGCTATTCCACTCATCACTTTATAAAATACATTTAAATTGTGAAACATTTTAAATAAGCAATTATTTATAAAATAATCTATATTTTGATCTATAAAATGAGAATGATAACTGTAATCTACCACATGGGGTCACGTGAGAATTAAATGAACACACGTAAAGCGCATAGACTAGCGTCTAGTATACGGTGAGTGTTGAATACGTGTTAGGTGCTAGCATAATAGCTGTACAGCAACGTATAGAAAATAATATAGCCAATACTTGTGAATCCACTATCAATATTAAACATACATTAGGAATGTATCTAGGAATATCTGCTTCAAATTTTTCTTTTTTAAAAGAAATGAAACATTACAGATATACTAAACCATTAAAGCCAGCTATGCCTTCTCTTTTCTTCCCTACAGCTAATCAGCATCTTAGAATTAGTGAGCTTCATACCAATGTGTGTTTAATTATATGTTTGTTTAATTTTATTGTTTATTTGTTTAATTTTATACTTAATGATACCACGACGTATGTATCCTCTTGAAACTTGCTTTTTTCACCTAACATTATATTTTTGATATTTAGCAATGTTAACGTATGTAGCTCTATTTCTTTTAACTGCTTTATAGTGTTCCATTGAAAGATTTCATCACCAGGACCATTACTACCCTACTCAGGAACCATTAAGTTGCTTCCATTTTCCACTATCACAGTTATACAGTGACCATTGATAGATAGGTATTCAGATGATAGATGGATAGATAGAGATAGATGATAGACAGATAGATAGATGATAGATAGATAGATAGATAGATAGATGATAGATAGATAGATAGATAGATAATAGACAGACCAAATGAGAGAGAGAGAGAGAAATCTCCTTGGGTACATGTACATGAGTTTCTTCTTTAGGGTCAGACTTGGGTTTTTTTTGGCCAGCCACGCAGATAATGGGATCTTAGTGCCCTGACCAGGGATCGAACCTGGGCTCTCGGCAGTGAAAGTGTGGAGTACTAACCACTGGACCACCAGGGACTTCCCTAGGGTCAACCTTTATGGTAGATCAGGATAGACTAGGTTATGCTGCAGTAACAAGTTAACCCTAACACCTGTTGGCATGTATAATATATATAGCCGTAATAAAGCTTACATCTTACTGATGTTGCAACAGGGAATATTTATGTCACAGTCCACGCTCTGAGTAACGCATCTCTGGGCTCACTTCCTTCCTGCATGGAGCCACTTCCAAACTCTCTAAGGAGACAACTTCCCATCCAGTCCCTCCATCCAGCTCAAAGTCCACGGTCACTGGGGGACACCCTGTAGTCTCTCCACCTGCTGACAACCAGAATAATTGCAATAAATGTACAGATGTGTTTTCATACAGAAAAGGTGAGAATAGGGCTTCCCTGGTGGCGCAGTGGTTACGAATCCGCCTGCCAATGCAGGCGACACGGGTTCGAGCCCTGGTCACGGAAGATCCCACATGCCGCAGAGCAACTAAGCCCGTGCGCCACAACTACTGAGCCTGCGAGCCACAACTACTGAAGCCCACACGCCTAGAGCCCGTGCTCCACAACAAGAGAAGCCACCGCAATGAGAAGCCTGCGCACCGCAACAAAGAGTAGCCCCCGCTCATCGCAACCAGAGAAAGCCCGAGTGCAGGAACAAAGACAAAATGCAGCCAAAAATATATAAATAAAATACCTAATTTAAAAAAAAAAAAAAAGGTGAGAATAGAACATACACATAGCGGCCCTTGCTCTGCAGTGTCTTGAAGGCCTGCAGAGAGCCACTGTAAGGGTCCCTAGCAAGCATCGGGGTGAAGTGCTCGGTTTAAGTACTGATTCTGCATCTGAATGGGGCCCTCTTGTTCATTGTCCTTGTCACTGGCTTGGCCCTCCTTCGTTCCCCACTTGGACACGTTTGAAGTGGGCTTCCCAGAACATGCTTCCTTGGGGGATACACGTTTTCTCAGCTTCCTTCCTGTACTTCTTCATGGAAGTTCAGGGGTCCAAGGATGGGTCAAGGTTTTGAACAGCAATGGACTTGCTTGCCTTAGGTTTCCAATTTCCTTGGCAGTAAAACTCCCCTCAAAACGCATTAGATGTCCACTGCATTTGCTTCCAGTCACGTCCAGGTGCCCACTGTTTGCTTAGAGATGCTCTCAGATCTTTTTCTTTGCTTTCTCATTCCCACTGCCCAGCTCTAATCCTCAATTCAAGGACAGCTTCCTGGAGGCGATGGGGCTTTGGTGGAAAGCCACACCTGTAATTTACTCTTCATTTCCACACGGTCAATCAAGTTACAGAGGTTTCATAATCTCATCTCTTACATCTCTGGACTCAAAGCAGTCATTTCTTTTCATAGTGAGAAGTCCAAATTGCTGACTCTTTTGTATTATTCCTTTTTATTTCTTTTTACAAATAAGTTGATCTTTCCGGTGCTTGCCTTTCTTGTAATATGTTATCACAACACTCCCACATTGGCCCAAACATGTTACCTGGTCTTCCTGCAAGGGGGGTTGGGACACATTAGGAACACAGATATTCGGTGACCAGCACAACTTGTGACCTAATTACATTCTAACCTGTTCGTATCAATTTACACTCACTTCAGCAGTTGGTAAGACTTAGCTTATCCGTGTCCTTGCGTGCACTTAGGTTTAGCAGACTTTCTTTTTTGTTGTTGTTATTCTGTTCAGAAATCTGTGCAGCAAACGGTAAACTCCCTAAGGATTGGGACTGTGTCTTCTTTCCCATACTTCCAGCAACTAGCATATTGTTTGAAATGTACCTGAATGTTGATGTAATGAATGTTGCTTGAATAAACGAATGAATAATAGGATGACAAGCAATGAATGTTGTTTGAATAAATGAATGAATAGTAGGATGATTTTTTTTAACGAAAAGTTAACCAGTCCCAAGGATATACATACCAAAGTGACTGCTACAAGACTTTGATCTTAACAAAGATTTATTATAGTTTATCTCACATCTCTTCAAAAACAGTGTTTTTGTGGCATTAGCCAGAATAATGGCCAATTGAAAGAAGGATTTTCCTGCCCCTCCACTCCTCCCCCACAAATCCATTTGGTCCCTAAAGCCAGAAGCCCTCATAACATGGAATAACACATCCCTTTGTCTCTGCATCCAGCTTCTCTGCCTCCAAAGTAGATCCTCCCTGACCCCGTCTCTTGAGTGAATAGCTCTCCCTTTCCTGACAAGCAAATAAATGCAACTTTGTGTGTTGGTTTGTTTTTAGTTCTAGTCGTCTTTATGTCGCTCTTCGGCATTGCAGAAATTCATTTCCCTATATCTTGACTGGTGATGTGTCAAAATGACATGACACGTTGCAGTGATAAGAGTTTAGGAACTGAGCAAGCCACATCTGGGTTTTGGATCCCAGTTCTATTATTTAAGTGAACTTTAAGCAAATCAACTCACCATTTTACATTTTCATTCTCTCCCCTGTGTAATGGGATATCAGGTGCCTACTCAAAAAGATTCCAAAGAACATAAATAACCCATAGAAAGCAACTTGAACATAGAGAACTCAACAAACATTAATAAAGTCTAATTTATTTTTATACATGGTAAAATGTTTCAGTTTCAGTTGCCACCCGTGTGTCTCTGAAAGCAGAGTGGATCATGCCCTAGGAAGAGCTGCACATCTTAAGGAGACCTGTGATGAACACACCTTCTGGTCCATAGAAAGTAAACCTTGCTTGTCTCTTTCTCTCTCTCTGACCTCAAACCCTACTGTTCCAAGTTAGGTTTAAAACACTCACGTTTATACCTACCACTGACATTTGATCTTCACTGCAGCCCTATATACGGTTGTCCAAAGTAACTGGACTTGCATTTACTCTGAGTGTTCAGACCGTGTTATAGGCAAAGTGCGGATACAAAGGTTGTCATGAAGATCACAATCAGCTAAGACATGTGCAGTGCAAAACACCATGCTAGTTTTGTAGCGGCGGTAGGGCACTGTATCATTTAATTAAATGGATGTTTATTCAACAACTACTACATTTTTTAAATGCTTATACATAAACTTGCACTGGCAGATAAGAAATAAGTTTAATCTGTATTGCAGCAGTGCTGAATTTCCTATTCCTATCAAATAACTGAAAGTTTTTCTTCCTGGAGAAAGTTATTGAATGGAAGCAGAAAATACTCTAAGAACTACTATTTTTATGAATATGTATACAAAGTAAAACTAATCACATGAATACATGTACTTATTTCAATATCCTGAGTAGGATACATATACCACATTAATTTTATTGGAGATTAAAACTGACAAAATGAAATGTATCTTCGTTAATCTATACCTCTGCAAACATCCACGCTATGTAGATGGTGGCTGTGAGTTTTCCTAGGTCATTCTTCCAGTCACTTAAGAGTTATCTGTCTGTTTTAATTTTACAAATTCTTTAATAAATTCCCAAAGGTTCCTTAAAATACAAAACAAATGAGTACAATGGGTTAGAAAAAAGTACATTAAGCATAAAAGAAAATTTCAAAATAAACATCTATTTAGGACACATTTACTCAAAAAACTTAGAGTAAGACTTTGCAACCCTCCACTTTCTTTCAAAGGATATTTGTAGTAGACTTTTGGCCTTGAATGTAGCAAAGTTTCTCTCTCTACATACGGGCACAGTCCCCTGCAACATTTTCCAGGCTAAGTAGGGTGTGGCAGCAGAGGTAGATTTACCCTGACGATAATGATGTTTAAACATCAGGTCAGTTCATCCTCACTGCCAAGACTATGGAAGGAATCTTCCCTCTTTTGTATTTGTACTTCTATATTCTTTTCCTTTGAGGATAATACAAGGCCTCACAGAACCTGAATCTACCTGTGTGGCTCAGTCAACACCCATCCTAACACCTTTTCTCCTCTCTCTACCATGTAAACTGGCAAGTGGAATGGTTCTATTTTCTGACTCCTTTGCAGCTAAGGGTGGCCTTGGGATGTGGTGCTGGCCAGTGAGATACAGTGGAAGTCCCTGGGAAGGGCTTTCCTTCCTAAATACAACAGAATAAGCTCATAATGAGAAGCTCTTTGCCACCTGTCCTGCACTTTCCCCTTTCTTCCCACATGGGACATGGACCCAGTGCCTGAACACAGCCATGCTGAGGCCCTGAGGAGGAAAACCATCCTCAAGGAAAGCAGGGAAGGAAGAGAGAAGAACCCTGGTTCCTTGATGATTTCATTGAACCTACGCCACCAACAACTAAACGTCTTTTTACTTGCTGATACAATAAGCTCTTTCCATATTTAAATCATCAATGGTTTTCCCAGCCTTTCCAAATCCTGAGATTTAAACTATGGTACCAACTCAAAAGAAAATTAACTCTATAAAATCTAAACGTATGTAACAGATAATACAAATCAGCATTTTATTTTTAAATTAAAATTTTCAGAATCATACATGTATAGGTTGTTTCAAAGATTTAGTATCACTAAAAGCCATATAATTTGAGAAAAGAAAGCCACTCAGAGCCACACGCCTCCCCACCTTCCTGATCCCTGCCCATGAGGATTCACCCTCAACTCTTCAGCTTTTTCCAAAGAATTTATTTCTAGATTGCTGAATAATATATACAGTGGAGCCTGAGATCTTGGACTAAGCATTCTTAAGCGCTGGAAAGCATGTGTGTCATGCATGTGTGAAGTTAACACTCAGGAATGCAAACACTTCAGAAGTACTGTCCAGTGTAGTCTAGTTGTAAATGGACGGTCTTGATAGTTTCAACATCAGATTATTATGACAGTTCCTTTACCAGGGCATCGATACTCACTGTTTCTCCCCCTCACTCAGCTTGCTCTTCCCCATGATCTGCTTCACGTGGTTTTCAATAAACTACCAAGAATCAGAAATCATTTGGTCATGTGTAATGCATGATACTGCTCATTGGTAATGGCGGTAATGTTGTCGATTATGTCCAAATGCATTACCACTTCTAGAATCAGGCATAGCATACTACTTCATACTGTATATAATACATGTGTAATCAAGGCAGCACTACCATGTATGAAACAACAAATTGTTACCGTGCATTTTGGAGGGCTATCCTGGAAAGTCATTAAGGGAGCCAGTTCATTACATTACATTCCTTGTCACCAAATAAACTTATTACAATTAATTTTTATGTTCAGAAGGGTTAGAGAAATGGTCAATTCTGATTGACACATTCAACTATTAAAAAAAGAATGCTCTTCTTTTCATTAATACATTAGCTTACACCTATCCAGTTTTAAGCTAATGTCTGCATAGCGAGATACTCCTGGCATGAGAGAACGTTATCATTTAGAAAGATTATGCATATACTTTCATATTTGGTTTATGACATAGTACGAGAAGGCACTAGGGGAAATATTTTTATTGAAAAACATAGATTCACACAAACTTACTTGTATTTTCTTCTTTAAAATTTTATTTGCTGTTTCCAACTTTATAGTTTCAGTCTGAAGGAAAAATGGTTTGAAAAGAAAGATACTTGGTTAAGAATATTTGTTAAATATTTTTCCCCACTTAGGGAACAAAAAGTATTATGTGAATGCTGTTATTCTAATTTCAAAAGTATTCAACAGCACACCACTTAAAAACAATGAATAAAGAAAGCATGACGTGAAGGACATTTATTAAGACAGAAAGATCCTGGCCCTCTGGGTAAAAAACTAGAGAAGGTGGTAGCTGATGTTGCAAAAAACTGGAGAAGCTTAGGGAAGTTCCAGAGTAGAAGAGTTCCTCATTTTTCAGAGCTAATAATGGAATTTTTAAGATAGCCAGATACAATATAAAAATACAAACGTCAATAAGTCACACAATATCAGTGATAACTGATTATAAACTGTAATGTTAAGAAAAAAATTTTGAGTTGCCATTCACAATAGTAACAGATACCGAAAAGTCACAAGAACAAAAGTAACAAAAAATATTTAAGACCAGTGCATTAAAATAAACAAATACAAAATGATCCTAGATGGAGTGCTCATATTGTAAACCTGTCACTTCTTCCCAAATGAATTTCTAATTCATTAGAAGCACAATAAAAATACCAAGAGTATTATTACTGAAACTGAAAAATTAGTTAATACTGTAAATGACAATATCCAAGATAATTGTGAACAAAATAATGATGAAGAGAGGATATCTGCTCTTCCAGATATCCACCATATTGAAAAGGATTCGCAATTGCATCATGAGGCTGGATAATGTATAATTAAGAAGTTGGGCTGACTTTAAATCCTAATTCTACTACTTGATGCTGTGAGCTTAATCAAGTTACTTAGTATACCTGTGCCTTGGTTTCCCTATCTGAAAAAGAGGGTTAATAACAGCATCTATCTCTTAGGGTTGTTGGGAATTAAATGAAATAGTATTTTTGTATTGTTTACAGAAATATCTGTGCATCGTAAATCCGTGATATATTTAGTTATTTTTTCTTCTGGTTAGAAATAACATTTTGAATCCAGATCCAGATATCAGTTACTTAATAGGATAATAAATGCAATTTTATTGTACCCTCCAGTATTTGAATTAAGGAGCCAAATATAAATAATAAATATTTAAAGTATTATAAATTATTGATATGGTATCATTATAGGGAATCTTCTATTTCCTAGGTTCAATCCATTTAAAAGAGGTCTTAATTATGAAAGAAAAGTTTACATGATTTTGCATTATAACATGCTCACAATACATAAAGCTACAACTTGTTTTTTCACTGTTTAAAAATTCAACTATAAATTAGTGTTTCTTCTCAAGACAGTTTTAGTTTAAAAAGGAAAGGGCAGACTCTAAATGAAAACACAGAAGGAAATCTGAACAGATTATTTTAAAATAGAGAGAGAGAAATCAAAACAAGTTTAGACCACCACCACCTTCCTATACACTTTATAATTTGACTTAAAAAAAAAAAGGTAGTACTGGGAAAATATATGTAACTCTATAACCAGGAGAAAAAGAATATTCAAATATCACTTATAAATTCTTTAAGTAGAAGTTGTATTGAGTCAGATTCTGCACAAATAAAAATTAGGTCATAACATTAAAAATTTGGGCATCATAGCATTTCAAAACATAGATCATAATTTATATTTTATTGTTTATCAAGGAAATGGTTAGCAACAATTGATAAAGTCTAATACAGTAGACCCTCAATGGCAGTAACTAATCCTATCTTCCAGCATAATTGTACAACTTGTATGGAGTCTATGTGGCTCAATAGTAAGTATAAGGACTTTGGGGCCCAAAAGAATTAAACTGAATCCCAGCTTTGCCACCTGTATTCTGTGTCAAGTTGAGGAGGTCACTCAGCTTCTCTGGGCTTCAGATTAAACTACATAGTATATATTAGACACTGAATGATGGGAGTAATTTTTATGATAACCATTTTCTATACGAAATTATTAAGTTTTAAGAGATGTCAACTGACCTGAAAGAGATCCAATTTGACCCTTAACAGAGCTCTACAGAATTTTTATCACCTTCATTTTTGTTGTTTTAGCTGTATCTCTTAATTCTTCTAATCATTTGCTATAAGTGTTTTGAAATGAAAATATGTTTGGACCAAATGTTATGTTATTTTTTTTCCCTATTGCAAAATCAAAATGCTTCACGTGTTTGCCAAGGTCTTCCAGCAAAAGAACAATGTAAACATTCAAATAAACAATTTGCATACCTCTAAGCTTTTAATCTTATTCTCGGTGATATGCAAAATTCCAGTATGAACCAAAGTTGTTTTAATTTCTCTTTCAAGAGCTTGAATTTCATCCCATTTATTAAGCACTTCACACCTCTTTTTTTCAACCTTCTCAATAAGAGTAAGGCGCTCCTCCTTCATTACATTTTTCTCAGGTGATTCTGGAATATTTTTTAAAAGCAAAGTATTCTATGTTTAATACCTTAGTCCTTATTAATAACATTATGTATTAACAATATTATGTGTGTTGTATATAGTTATAAACTATAATGTAACTCAAACTTCAAGCACATCAATAAAAATTATCTGATCCAAGTTAAGTATATGTATTTCATTGCCTTGGTATCTATGTATCTTTCTATATTGTGAATCTTTTCCTATTAAAAATATAAACAGTAAAGGCATAGCAACGGAGATAAAAGGAAAAAATTATCTGATCCAAGAATGGGGGAATTCCTCTTTTAATTCATTTATATAATTGATGAGTATTTATTGAGTGCCTAACACAGCGTGGGGAAGATGCATGGATGGATGACTTTGCCAGAGACGTGGGACTAAGTTGAGACCAGGAGGAGGAACAGGAGTCAGACAAGCGTGAGGGTGTGGGCAGGAGGCAGAAGAGAAGAATTTGGCACATTCAGTAAAAGGAAAGTTACACAGTAGGATGCGGGCACTGAGGGACCGGTGAGAGACATGAAGAAATGACACTAGAAAGGAACAGGGGGCAGATCTGAAAAGGTCTTCTAACCTATGTGAAGAAATCAGTCAAAGCTGACTTGAAGGCTTTTAGGCTGGGAAGAAACACTATCAACCATGGTCACTCTGTCTATGGGTTCAAAAGTGAGAAAGGCAAGACTCCAATCTGGACGGCCAGTTAGGAAGCTACTGCAGTCATTCAAATTATCAGATCACGATAGAACTTGGGGCGTAAAGAGAAGTGGAGAGGAACGATTTAGGAAATAGAACTAGAATAGAATAGATCATGGTAACTGCCATGATCTGGATGTAGAGGAGTAGATACCAAAATAACCCTTAGGTTTCAGCATGGCCATAGCTAAGAACAGATGTGGTGGGAAGGGAATAATGAGCTCAGTGCAGCAGAGAGGTAAGGAAGAGCTGGGTTTGAACCCAACTTGGCCACAGCCACTTACTACAAGCCCTGTTGACATGGTAGCAGGGAGGAGGGTGAAGACGCCTGCCAGTGGTGTTCTGACTTGAGCGCCATGCGTTTGGAGATGCCATTCATTGAAATTTCCAAGGACATGTAAATTCAGAGAGAGAGAGAGCGAACCCAACCTTGGACTTGTTGAGTTGACACTCACGTGCCATGTCCAGTAGGCAGTGGCACATACAGATCTTAAGCCTAAAAATGTATTTTAGCAGGGAAGAGATTTAGAATCAAAGACATGTGGATTGAACCAAAAACATGCTGGGCTCCAATAAATATCAGTATTTAAGGAGTACAGAGAGGCGGTGGAGACAGAGAGTAACTCACTGCTAAGGCTGCTTTGTTTTCAAGCAGCACAGCTAGATTCTGATGAGTGGGGGGTTTTAATTTTTTGAGAAAGAACGACTACTCCTTTTTGACAGGAAAAAAGGCAGAAAGAGTGATCATACCTACTTATACATAGGTGAGCAGGACCCAAGTCATTGCCATCACTCAAACTTGCCAAATTTGGAAGAAGGGAAAAGTGGGAAGGTAAGTTTTGATACATGATGAGCTAACAGAGCAGAAACAGTCATTAAGCTTCTACACGAACTCTGAGAGATGTTACAAAATAAAGTCTTTGATCCCCACCTTGATCTAACCTGAGGGTTTCACCTGAAACAATTAACTGTCAGCAAAGAAGCCAAAAGGAGCGTGACCCAACTGTTCCTCTTTTTTACCTAAAGAGGAAGACTGTGGTATCAAAATGGGGGCAATTCCACAGAAAATGTGTATGGTTGGAGAAGGCTTGCGAATGAGAAAACTTTAGAAGACGAATAAAGGCGGAGGAATACAGGACACCAGATTTCTTCTCAAAACCGTCTCAAAACGGGTTAGACTTGTGAGAACAACCTCAAAGATGCTGAGCGGAGAAAAGTGATTCCAGGCTGAGTTAGTGTGGAGCAACCCTGGAGGAAAAACGACATTTGAGTGAATCATAAGTGTAAACAGTAAAGATTAATGAGCAGCATACTTAATTGAACTTATTTTGGTTATTTAATCAAACTCTAAGTTGCGTACCTGATTTTGAGATAATTTTTAATATGGTTACTGCATAAATGTTCACAAAATATAATTAATTTCCCGCGAACTGTGTGCTCCTGCCGACATGTAATAACGATACGAGCCGACAGGCAGAGCAACTCGGCTGTGCCAGGCCCTGTGGTCCTGCTGCACACGGGTCATCACGCTGAACCCTCCTAACGACTGAGGGAAGCACTGTCACTGCCCCCAATGACCAGGCAGCAGCTGAGATGAAACCAGTTCAGATAACAGCCATGTGAGTGGGTCGCTGAGACGGGCGGGTTGAGGACCGTCTGCAAGAGAGGGCATCCCAGACCTGGGCAGAAACTCATTGTTGCCTGGAAAAGCTGCCTCCTCTGATGCAGGAATAAAGATGTAAAGGTTGTGAAAACCAGGCTGGGCTGTCTTCCTTGCTGTTACCCTGGAAACCACAGGCCACGACCCCGCTTCTTCTATTTCCATCTCACTTGGTTGCGCTGAAGTGTTCACTGTCACCCCCCCACACACACAATCTATTATATATTTCAAGACACTTTCTCTAAAATCAACAGCGTTTAGTCCTTCAGCACTTCCTCGGGGGAGCTGACTCTCATATTTATACCATTTGGTCAATTTTCTTAGAATCTATTCCAAATATCTTGGTCAAAGCTTGACTTAATTCTTGCTACATAAGGTCCTGAATTCATTCAGTGTTCCACTAAAACCCACAAAGATCCTGGAGGAAAATGAAATGCATACAAGTCGTCTCCTGTTACAGAGAAACTCAATAACCAAAAGTGCCCGAAGCAGCAGAAACTGGGATAATGATCTTGGCCCTGACAGAATCTCTTAAAGAAATCAACTGCTTCCTTGTGTCTTTAAAGTATTTCATTTAAACCACTTCAGATAAAATGAAAACTTACTGAATTTCTAAAGAACTTGATGGGGAGAAAAAGGAATAAAATGTAATAACCTCTCTGAAAAACCCTTTTAAACAACTAACAGAAGACGCCATGAACAGTGGACCAGGTGTGAAGATTCCTCACCCGAAGGTCACAGCAAAAGTCACGTCAGAAGATCAATCACACGGTCACTCACCTGATCTCTTCTTAGTGGATTGCAGCAACGTGCGTTCCAGCTCCAATTCACTTCTGAGTCTACGGTTTGGTGATAAAACATAGTGATGTGTTAGAACCCTGTTTGTACCTTTTTCCTTTTGTCTCTTTTATACTACAGTCCTACAATTGAGAAATAAGAACAGATCTTCTTAGTTTCTAACAAAAAAGGTGATTTGAAGATGTATGAGAGCCTGGATCAGTCAAGTTCAATAAACAAAAGGATACTTTCTTACCAATATTGCCTAAGCCACTGGTAAAGGAGCTGGTCTTACAGCATTTATTGATATTACTTTGTGACTTGAATTTTTAAGAAGCAAGGAGGCAAAGAAACTAGTATTTTACACTCTGAAGCCAATAATGAAATAATGAGGCCAATAATGGAAAAATCCTACCGATATTGGAATACATGTTGCATTTTCCCTGTTAATTATGATTGCATCCCATAGATACAATTTACAAATTCCACTATATTTAAACTAAAAATAAAACACAAGAAATTTTAAAAGGAGGAAATAAAACCTGTGTTATCTCTTTGTATCTTCTTCCTCGTTCAAAATAAACTACACTGACTCTCTCTAGTAGATTTAGAGAGAAAAAGGAATCAAGTAAGTCTTGCATATACTGAGGGAAACCCTGTGATTTGGTTAAAAACATCAGCACCACAAATGACTTAACACTGCCTTGTCTACAAGGGGCTTGATGGTTTAAGATTTTCGTACACATTAACTCATTTTATGATAGACTAAAAGAAATAGAAAAGTATTATGACTCCAAGTTTAAGAAATTAAGGTTAAGTGGGTTAATAATAATGGTGAAAACCTTTTCAATATGTATTTCAGAGGGTTTAGTCTCCACAGACTTTTGATGTGTTGTGTTATATGAGACTTCCCTGGTGATGCAGTGGTTGAGAATCTGCCTGCCAAAGCAGGGGACACAGGTTCGATCCCTGGGCCGGGAAGATCCCACATGCTGCAGAGCAACTAAGCCCGTGAGCCACAACTACTGAGCCTGCACTCTAGAGCCCACATGCCACAACTACTGAGCCCATGTGCTCTAGGGCCCATGTGCCACAACTACTGAGCCTGCGTGCCACAGCTACTGAAGCCCACGTGCCTAGACCCCGTGCTCCACAACAAGAGAAGCCACCACAATGAGAAGCCCGTGCACTGCAAGGAAGAGTAGCCCCCACTCACCACAACTAGAGAAAGCCTGCACACAGCAACGAAGACACAATGCAGCCAAAAATAAATTTAAAAAAAAAACTTTTAATGTGTTACAGTTCTAAATGTTACTTATGTTTCTATTTCACTGCTTTGTTTTTCTTCCTGGGGACTTCCATTACATATAAGTTGGATCTTCTTTGCCTGTCTTTTATTTCAACCACTTATTCTCCGACTCTTTTTCTTTAGTTATCACGTTTTAATTCTCTTAATTGTTTCTTGCTTTTTTCTAATGCCCCTTGTTACATTTTCATTCAAAACTATTCCTCCCTGGGCATGTCCTAGTTTAGTCTTGATTTATAATATAATTTTGACTTTTTCACTATCTTTCCTCAGTTGTCAAATCTTGTTTCATGGCCTCCTCTTTTCCTGCTGTTGATTTCTGTGCTTAGGTTTTAAATTTATGACCCAAGGTTGTTTCTATACCCTGAAATGCTCTTTTGAGAATATTTGGTTTAGTTTGCAGGGCTGTGGCACAGTTTTCTTCTCCAGCTGTTTGTTGTTGTTGCCAGATGTTAGGGATTTTCATCAGCTAAATTATATGGGTCCTTATTTTCTGTTTTCTTTTTAGAGTCAGCTGTGTGGACACAGACTCTGCATTTTTATGGTTAGGGCTCCTAGTTTGTGAGATTCTTAATTCAAGAAGACACTTTTCTGTCAGAGCAAATTATACTTTTGTTTTTGTTGTTTGGGTTTTATTTTGTTTTGTTTTGTTTCCTTTTTTTTTGAAGAGACGGAAAAACAGTAGTGGGAGGGGTTGTGTGCTCTTAAGGGGTTCTAAATTTCTCTCCCTTGCTAATTTTTCTCTTCCAAGTATGCTGATCACTTCCTTTTCACCCTCTTCTCACCCATATCATCATCTCAGAATTGTTTCCTTGCTTCCGCACTCACTTTTATGTCCCCTTCTTTTGAGTCAGTGCTCTGGGTGACCCACCAGTAACCTGTGCAGTATTCTCACTTTGGGTGGTTCACTCTCTCTCACACAGTGCTTTTAAGACAATTTTAGGATTCCTACTAACTCCATTCTTCTTTCTGTCCCAGACTGACCTTGCTCTCACCAAGTTTTGCAGAAAGAGAGTAGATAATGTTTCACTGGCACAGAATGTTTATTTTCTATTTTCAGGTATTTTGAATTTAGGACACTTTCTGTCTTTTAGTTACACTGAAGGCAGAGTTTTGATTTTTGGTTTTTGTTTCTTGTTTTGTTTGCTTGAGCATATTTTGAGTGTGTCAGATTTACTTTCATCTTTTTTTTAATTCTTTAAAAAAATTATACCCTATCAGATTGTGGTTTCACCCTGAAAGACTAATCACAGAGGTTAAAAGATTTTCTAAGTTAAAAAAAAACTAGGGCATTCTTAAAAGCTATCTTGACTTTGCAGCATACTCAGCCAACAATAAATCCTCAGGGGACAACCAAAGATGACCTGAGATTCCTTCAGAAACCTCCCCAAACTCCCCTCATAGAAACACCAGATTTAGTAGAACATCCTCGTCACATGTGTGACGGTTTGTGCAAGAGACCCGGCGACCAGCTTGGTGTTGATAAAGGCAGGGTGCCACACCCAACAAGGCAGGAAAAAGTGTAAAATATGTTTGTCACATGGTTTTAAGACATTGTAAAATAAGTGTAATCCCAGCATAGATCAACCCTCACTTGTCATTACGGTCCAGGGCTGCTTTGATGGCCATCACGAGTGCCCTCAGCTCCTCCTTGGCCTGGTCGACATCTGCGGTCCTCACCCTCCTCGTCTCCAGCCCCTGGATGTGAGTCAGCAAAGTCTGGGCAGAATGAGGCCGTAACAGGTGAGACAAACACAAAGCAAGGGTGAGGATTTTCCTTTTTCTGTTAATACAGTGTATTCACGATGTCCTGAGCCAAAATGCAAATTCTAGTCAAAATAGGTAAATAGGGAGGACAGAAGGGAGGGAGAAATATCAGAGGAGGGATAAATCGCCACGTGAAGATCTGGGTAAGGTATATATTATTTAATTTTAAGTTTTTATTTTCCTAAGACATTTAGAGTGGTGGGGTTTCACTGTTGGTTTGTGTGGGGGAAGGAAAGTGCCGAATAAAGTGCTTCTAGCACATTATTATCAGCACCATAATTGTTTCTCCCTAATTAGTGAGAAATGATATTAACTCGATGGCTATATATGGATATAAAGTGATGCTTCTCAAATGTGGTGAAACAAAGGTCTCTGCCTTCTTAAGTGATGGGCTGCCAAGTTTCCAGAAGCAGAAAGAAGGATCTAGTGCCCTGATGGCCTGGGGATTTTTTCATTCTGGTGTTTGATTGGGATATGGGCATATATGTTCCTTTATGACTTAACCTCAAAAAGTAAAGAACAGGGTAGACACCCAGCTGGAGCCATGGCTTATTCCTGCCAAACAAAAGCTTTTTTCTGAAGCACAAAATGCTCAAGACAAAGAACACCATGCAAACATGTGATTTTCGATTAAGAGCTAAGTTAGAAAGGACTTCCTTGTCAGGCTGTGATTTTTTTTTCATAGACAAAGTAAGACATTCTTTTTCCCAATTTATAAGATAGGATTTTTAAACTTTATTGAAAATGTCAGAAGTCATCCTAGCTACACTGCTACATTCTCTTAGTTTTGTAAGTGATAACGTCATTCCTGTAGCCCATCTTCCTTACTAAGCATCCACAGGTGTGGCTTAAGCCTGGAGGGAACCCCTGGAAGTTGGCACAGTGAGAGGAGGTAGCCAAAGTTTGTGTGGGCTTCTCGCTCTCCCCTGAGGGTAACAACTGTACATGCTTTCCAGTAATTACTAACGTAGCACCCTCTATATTCCCAAACCACTTACATCTATAGCTACTCCAGGGTTTGGGATTCCAGAGAGTCCCATCTCTGCTTCCGTGCTGTGTCTGTGTCCAAACTTCCCTCTTCCTCTAAGAACACCAGTCATTGGATTAGGACCCACCCTAAGGACCGCATCTGAACTTGATTACATCTGCACAAACCTTATTTGCCAAGAGGTCACCCAGCTTCCAGGTGGACACTATTTCACCTCATTGGGAAAACGCAGAATGTGCAGTTTGGAAGGAGCTGGTGAGGCATCAGGAGACAAGGACCACACACGAACTATGGCAGCAAATGTTCAATAAAGAGCAGCTTAACAACAGTGTTGGAAACTGGAGATGTTTGTGGGACATTTTCTTACTTTTATTTTGCTGTCATAACGAATTACCACAAACTTAGTGTCATAACACAAATTTATTATCTCTGTTCTGTAGGGCAGAAATCTGAGTGGCTTTTGGACTCTGCTCAGGGTCTCACTGGGCTGAAATCAAGGTGCAGGCTGCACTGCCTTCCTTTCTGGAGCTCCAGGGCACAAAATCCTTCCATGATCATTCAGGTCGTTGGCAGAATCCGGTTCCTCAAGGTTGTAGGACTGAAGTCCCATTCCCTTGACGGCTCTCAGCAGGGTCCACTCTCAGCTCCTAGGGGCCTCTCTCTAGTCCCTGCATCTGGACCCTCCACCTCACAGCTCCCAATGGTCCTGACTTCTTCTCAGGCTTAGAATCACAGAACTCTGACTTCCCCTTCTGCCACCTCTCCCTTCTGACTTCAGCCAGGGAAAGTTCTCTGCTTTTAAGGGCTCGTGTGATTAGATTGGGCCCACCCAGTTAATTCAAGATAATCTCCCTATTTTAAGGTCTGTAACTTGCCGACTCAGACACCTAAGTGTCAGCCTCCAGGGGGACACTGGCTGGATACACTGTAATCTGGAACTCACAGGAAAGATTGGGGTGATGCATACAAAGCCAGGAGCCATCAGTGTAAGGGATCTCATCTACCAGCAGAGAGTGAGGAGAGAGAGAGGGCCGATTCTGAGTGAAGCAGACACGCGAGGACTGGGTTACAGAAGGACAGGCCTGCAGAGATCACGGAGAACTGGTGGCCAGAGATACTGCAAAAAACAAGAAACGTGCGTGCCTCCCCCACCCACCCCTCACTGTTGCCTTTACCTGGAGTGTCCTTCATGAGTATAAAGCCCATTCCTATTAAAAGTGTCAGCTGTTCTACATTATGGAGGCACAAATGGGGCTTCTTTGATTCAGACAGTTTTCCAGTGCTCAGGAAATATGAAGAAATAGGTTCTACTTAAGAATTGCATGATTGATTGTTACCTTATACTGTTCTGTGGGCTGGGTCTTCAGAAGTAATAACATGTAGAGTTCATATTCGTCCTATAGAAAGAAAGCAAGAGAGGAAAAAAGAAAGAAGGAAGAAAGGAAGCAAGGGAGAAAGGAGAGAAGAAAGAAAGATCCATTGGAAATGTGTTATGAGTTACAGTACAATGTAATATTCTTTGCATATGTAAATAAAATGGAGGCTAAGGACGTCAGTTCAGATCATTTAAAAAAATGTAAGAATACTCCTGCAATATATTAAATAGTATACACACTAAAATGTACAAAATCTCACCATCTTTAAAGCATATTTGAATATTAACTATTGATGACTTCAGGACAGAATCACAAAATACCTTGACACACGTACAACATATGACCTCCTGCCACTAGGACGCTCCGTGGATTTGGGTCCTCCTGACCTTCCAGGGATGGAGATGTTCTCTGGAGGGCAGACCACCACACCCTGCTTTTAAGCCTTGCCTGTTCTGGGGACTTGGACAATAGCAGACTCCACAAGCAACCTAATTCCAACTCAGCTATGATATGATGGTCACTTTCACCATGAAATCACAACACACTTATAACTCCTTAAAGATTCATATAAAATTATATATGCATAACCATAGACGTTTCTGTGTCACATATGTACAGTTTATAAGAGTTTATCTACAATTAGGAAGCTTTAGTATAAATATATGGGCTTCAGGAGTGAGCTAGCTGGGTGTTTATCTCACGTGGCCCATTTATGACTCACGTGGCTGTAGGCACATTCCTTCAAGTCTCTGTGAATGATTTTCCTCATGTGTAGAACGGACACCATGATACTCGGCAGAATTTCTGTGAGGCTTGAGCTCATGTGTGCAAAAAATCATGCATGGCTCTCAATTGTTAGCTGGGAAAAGCATGTTTCTCTTACCTTAATTTCTTTCAAGATATCACCAAATATCAAAGAACTATTGCAAATATCTTCAAAGACTTCTCCAAAGACCTGTAGTCTGTTGAACTCTTCAGGGTCACAGACACATATTTTCTGGAGCTTCTGGAGGAAAAAGAGAACCAGCCCGTTTCAGGATGACTTCATTTTCCTTTCTGATTAGTTTCTCAGGTTGAGGAATCAGACACCCCGTGGGGCTTTCTCTCAGGGGGCACAGGTCCCGCCCCCCAGCGTTGGTTCTCAGCAGAGCTGAGGCCCAAACCGCCTGGGGCTGCGAACCTATGTTTGCCTGATTTTTCTTTATTTATTCCCTTGCATCCTGTGAATCAGGGATTCACTCGCTGCCTCTACAGTGTCCTCAAGATCCATCTCTTTCTATCAGTCCTCGCAGCCAAAAATCTCATGGCTGTTTGGTTATTGCATATGCAGACTCTTCCCTGCAGCTTCACCCTTCCCATCACTAGGTACCACTCTCAGCCCTCGGTCGCTCACGGCAGCATGTCCTATGATGCCAAAATACTTTCTACAGATCGCTTGGCTCCGACTCGGATTTCACCTGCATCCTCAACTCTCTCCTCGCCCTCTCTTCACATTCTTCCATAGCGAGTCAGGCAAACCTCTTCCTCAGGTGCGTCTGCTGTCCCAGGGGCACTTGCTTGACTATAGCTACTCTGCAACATCTGTTGCTATCCATTATGAAATCACCTCCAAGGCACCACTTTCCAAACTTAACCTTCTTTGATTTCACCCTAACTGTTACCATCTACATCACATGGGATATTCTCAGCCCTTTTCCATCCTACCTGGGAAAGTAAGTGAGGCGTCAGAGAGCCAGCCTCCGCCCACAATCTTTAGACTCCCAGGACTGGCACGGGTACCGATAGTATTGCAGAACTGCCCTCCTTACCTGCTCCAACTTCTTTTCATGGCACGTCGCTACCTTGCTCCCAGTGAAGTCACTCTTCCAGACATCTTGCTTTGCAAGAACTTGTTTCTGGAAACTCAAGAACTTCCTGTACTTGTCTGCTTTTGTTATGCCAGCCAAGTGTGAGCTGAGGTACTGGAACTCGTCCCTGCCTGGGGGGCACATCGCACACTCACGGCTGGACTTCACTTCTTTGTACTTCAGAACCTTCATCTTGGGCCATCTTAGCTCTTCTCTCTTTGGCCGTTCAGGAGAACCTCCCTCTCTCAAACCCTTCTTTGGAATCAAATCCTCCTCCGAAGTGTGGGAACCATGTGTCAGAGGGTTCAAATACCTGAAGAGTGGTGGGTTCTCGGCATCTTTTGGGCCCACAGCTGTGTTGATGGTAAAATAAGCTAAAGCATCTTTCATCTTTTTAATCTTCTTATCAGATGGCTTTTCTACTCCAAAGACGTTTGCCTCCTTGGGCCTGTTGGCATTGGGCCAGTGGTACAGGATTGTCTCCAGAGGCCTGTAGAGCTTGCTGGGGTTCAGGTGTCCAGAGGTGTACGTGTAGACATCATCTCTGTGGTCTTTCTGGAGTTTGTTCAGAAGTGTCCTTAGATTGCACGGAGTCTTAATACGTGGTGTCTCACAGTGTTTCCACCTTAGGTAAACTGGTCAGGAAAGGCAAGAAGAGTACTAAATACCACTCTGGCTCTGCAATGAAGCTGTAGACGAGGGGTGAACCAGGGCACGTGACGGGCAATTCCCATCAGAAAGCCCAGGACCCACAAAGCCAGGAAGAAGGAAAAGGGGATTTTGATCCAACAGGGAATTTCTTACTCTCTTAGCAAAGGCTCTAGAAGAAAAATCTAAAGGCGTGATCATAATTCTTAATGACGCTTAAAGACAGCTATGCAAGGGAATAAATAAAGGTGTTTTTCTTTCTCCCTTAAAACTAAACATCTCAGGAGTCCCTGAGCAAACCGGTCCATGACTGATGAGGCGTTCACACATCCCCCGCCCCGTGTAGGAAGATAACGAGCCACAGAGTGAAACCCGTGGCTGTGTTGACAGGGGTCCCAGCTCCCTCCGCAAAGGGTCCCGGAGGTAGGAGTCCGTTTGGGCACTGGGAAACGTCGGCCTTCTGAGTCAGTGCCCTAACTGTGTGAGCTCAGAGATCTTACATAACCTCTCTGAAGTAGTCCCTTCCTCTGCACAATCAGGAGAGCTGTCCTGCTCTGAAGGGCCGACGGCCAACCAAATAGAACTGCTTTTGGCAAAAAAGCACATGGATGGAGTAGACACTCCATAAAGGCCACCTATTTTTATCAAAGGACTGCAGTCCAGGGAACACCTTCTCAACGCTTCTGGTAGGACAGGAGTAGGCCCAGACTCCAACATGACACAGAGGAGGGGCTTTCTTCCTGGGCTGTCGCTGAGATGCTCATGGAGAGACAGGCCTGATGCACGACCTTCCCAGCGAATCCTGGAGGAATCAGCCAGCAGATGTCATATCACTGCCTTGTTACCCGAGCTGGGAGGGGCCCTGGGAACAAGGCAGTGAACCAGGCCCATCGGGGCCCTCAAGGGCCTGGCCTGAGCTCTCAGAAGCCCAGGATTCACCTACATCCACACCTGCCACACCCCTCAATCCACACGACAGGCCCACCTGTAACTAGGCCCCTTTGGTGACAGGGAAGCCGAGGGGAGTTTTGTGATCAACTCAAGTCCCGGCACCTGACAAGTGGCAGCGTTGATTCCTGAATTGCAGCATTTTTACCTAACTGTTGGGTTCTTCCCTCATTCCACAAGGGCTCGAGCAAAGGGGGCCAGGGCAGGGCTTTCTGGGACCCACACCAAACCCCTTCCTCTGGCCAATCCACGTCTGAAAGCAGGACCATAAATCAGGACATGTCATTGTCTCCATTGCCACCTGAGAGAAGAAATGAGGGCACAGAGGGTGTGAGGAGGGGTAACAGCGTCTTGTGCTATGTGATGAACCCCCCTACATCCAGAAGCTTCACACCCCCAGACTAGCTCACTACCCCATGGTCGGCACTTCAGCCAGCGGGCTGAGCTCTCCACTCCAGGATCACATCACGGATATCAGGGTGTGGGCCCAGCTGGGTCCTTGGAAGCTTTGAGGGGAAATCTGATCCTGGGCTCAGTCCTGTTGTGACAGAAGCCAGTTTCTTGCAGGTGTTGGACTGAGGTCCCCACCTCCTAGTTGGCCTTTGGTGGGGGTGACTCTTGGCTCCTGAGGCCACCCACCTTCCTGGCCATACGGGCCACCTTCATCCCTGAGCCAGCAAGGGCACTCTGCATACTTCCCGTGCCCTCGACCTCTGACTCCTCCCCTGTGACTGACCTCATGTGATTAGGCCAGGCCCACCCAGCACTCTCCCTGCCGTGAGGTCACTGGTGCCATGGGACACGGTGCAACCACAGGGTGCTTGCCTCATGTTCAGTCCCAGGATCTGTGCTGGGCACGTAGAGCAGGGGGCAGGGAACTCGGGCCACCCCAGGGCTCCGCACACCCCAAGCCAAGCCTGGGCTCTGGGCTTGGGCTCTTGCTCTCTGCCCAAGCCCAGAGCCCAGGCTCCCTTTGCACTGTCCCAGGTGGAAAGGAATCATCCCTTCCCTCCTGTGCGGTTGGATCCTGGAGCGAACACTTCTAGTGATGGGATCCTTGAGAATTTCCCTGCTGAGTAGTTTAGTACTTCAAAGAAACCAGTTAAGAAATGTTAAAAAATTTCTTTTCAGCCAGAATTCCTTTTTTCTTTTTTTTTTAACCTTTTATTTTATATTGGAATATAGTTGATTAACAATGTTGTGATAGTTTCAGGTGTACAGCAAAGTGATTCAGTTATACATACACATGTATCTATTCTTTTTCAAATTATTTTCCCATTTAGGTTACATAATATTGAGCCAAGTTCCCTGAGCTATACAGTAGGTGCTTGTTGGTTATACATTTTAAATACAGCAGTGTGTACATGTCAATCCAAGCCTGTTTCTGTTTTGTAAATAAGTTCATTTGTATTAAGGAAATGTTAAAATATTAATAGAACAAGCTTTCAAAACAGATAATCATAATTCATCAAACGCACCAACATGTAAAGAAAGCACTAAAAAAACATTGCATCAGTTGGGCTTCTCCAGAGAAACAGAACCAGTAGGATGAATATATAGAGACAGAGATTTATTGTAAGGAATTGGCTCACACAGTTATGCAGTCTGGAGAGTCCAAAATCTGCAGGGTAGGTAGCAGGCTAGAGACAGAGTTCACATCCAAATACCTTCTGCTGGAGGATTTTCTCTTGCTTGCAGAAGGTCAATTTTTGGTCTATTAAGATCTTCAACTGATTAGATGAGGCCCACCCACACTATGGAGGGGAATTTGTTTTATTCAAAGGCTCCTTACTTAAACGTTCATCTCATCCAAAAACACCCTCAACAGAAACATCCCGCATGTTTGACCAAATATCCAGCACTGTAGCCCACCTAAGTTGACACATAAAATTCACCATCACACACATTAGACCCACTCTTTTTGGAAAATGGGAGGAGGTGACTTAATTGTTGTGTTTTCCTTTGTTTATTCTATTTCCAAAAATGATTTAGAGCCACCAGCAAATTAATTAGTAAAATCACTTTCCTACTTAGAATTTGTTTTCCTTAGTTTGCAGGAAGACTTGTTTCACTAGACTTGGAGAATCCAGATTCCGTTTCTCTCTGCCAAGATCTTATGATCTTGGGGTCCCATCTCAGCAATGAATATTTTAATGATTTTTCTAATTGTAAACATTGTGATTTGCATATCCTGCCATCTCAAGCTGACAAGCAGGACAAAAAGTTGAAAGGGTTCATGGAAAATGTGATTCTTTACAAAATGATCAGGGAATAAATTTGCTTTAAGTAAAACCAAACCAACTTTTTGAATAGGTACTGATAAGGCAGATATAGTAATAGGTTTTGGGGACTAGATTTGAATTAACAGATATTTCAACCATTGTTAGCATTTTATATTTTTAAACACGGGGTGTTGTTTTTTAGTAACTCACATTTTTCAGAATAGAAGCAACAGGTCTTTAACATCAAAATTATTAGAAATCACTGCCCTGTGTTATCTGAACTCTGGGAACCCTGGCATCCCATGGAAATCTCGTTGGTCTCTTTCCAGAACATCCTACACCGCCTGTGTTTTCTGTGCTCTGTCTCCCCACTTCCTACACCGCCTGTGTTTTCTGTGCTCTGTCTCCCCACTTCCATCCTGAAGTCAGCAAATATCCTGGAATGTGTTAGTAGCAAGAATTCAGAGAACAAGCCAGGCCAGGTGGGGTGCCAGGCTTCAGACAACCCGGTCCCTCCCTGTGTTCTGTGGTCCCCTACCAACTCCTAACAGAGCCTACCTGGGGCATCTTTCCATCCATGTGGACCCTCTCCTTCTGCCTATTTTGCTCTGCCCCATTTTATCCACCTGGAGGATATTTTAAAACTCCTCTCAAGATTGTCATCTTTCTTTCCTGAACCCAGCAGATGGCATTGGGACTGTTCCCATACACTTCTGCTATGACTCTTAAATTTCCTCAAGGGAAAGAACTATGTTGTATTCACACTAGCATCTTTGGGAAAAGATCAGGGGTAATTTTTTTTTTTTTTTTTTTTTAATTTATGGCTGCATTGGGTCTTCGTTTCTGTGCGAGGGCTTTCCCCAGTTGTGGCAAGTGGGGGCCACTCCTCATCACGGTGCGCAGGCCTCTCACTATCGCGGCCTCTCTTGTTGCGGAGCACAGGCTCCAGACACGCAGGCTCAGTAGTTGTGGCTCACGGGCCTAGTTGCTCCGCGGCATGTGGGATCCTCCCAGACCAGGGCTCGAACCCGTGTCCCCTGCACTGGCAGGCAGACTCCCAACCACTGCGCCACCAGGGAAGCCCTGGGGGGGGGGTAATTGTTTAGTTTAATGAATAAATGTGGAAAAGAAGTAATGTTTTCAGAATTTTAAATAATAATTTAAAATTTTATTCTGTACCACACACTGTGCTCTCTCTCTTAGAGGATAAAGCAAATGTCCCACCAGGAATCTTAAAGTCTGATAAGGAAGAAGATATGAACACCTGTGATAAGGGAGAATACAGGTGCTGTGGGAGAAGCACACATTACAGTGTTGACTGAGAAAGGAAAAAGAGATCTTATGCCAATTATCTTTCTTAGGTTGGTTGAGAGTAGAAGGCAGAGTAATGGTGCCTCAAAGATGTCCACCTCCTAAGCCATGCTCCTGACAAAAGGACTTTGCAGATTTAATTAAAGTTATAACCTTAAAATAAAGAGATTTTTCTGAATTATCTGGGTCCAGTCTAATCACATAAATCCCTAAAAGCAGAGAACTTTCCCTGGCTGAAGTCAGAAAAGAGAGGTGGCAGAAGGGGAGGTCAGAGTTCTGTGATTCTAAGCCTGAGAAGAATTCAGGACCATTGGGAGTTGTGAGGTGGAGGGTCCAGGTGCAGGAAGTAGAGGGAGGGCTCTAGGAGCTGGGAGTGGACCCAGCTGACAGCCGGCAAGGGAATGGGACTTCAGCCCTACAACCTCAAGGAACAGGATTCTGCCAATGACCTGATGATCCTGGAAGGAGTTTGTGCCCTGGAGCCTCCAGAAAGGAAGGCAGCCCAGCCTGCACCTTGATTTCAGCCCAGTGAGATCCTGAACAGAGGCCACCTGAGCTCACCCAGATTTCTGCCCTACAGAACGGAGAAAACAAATTTGTGTTGCTTTAAGCTGTGGCAATCCGTTCTAGGAGCAGCAGAAAACTAATACATTGGGGCAGTGAGTGGAATGTAGGTTTAGTTGATCTGTGATAGGAAGGGTGGCACAGTGATGACAGGGTGGCAGGAGCTAGTGGCCAGCAGAAGGGGCGGCAAAATCCCTAGACAGAAGTGGCATTTCAAGGACAGCAGGCATTGCAAGGAGAGGTGACGGGTGACCACCCAGAGCCCACCATCTCCCTCCCCCAGGGACCCCAAACAGAAGAAAGCAGTGACACTTCCCAACCTTATGGAGTAGAGCGACTTCAGTTTCTTTACTTGCCTATTAAAGAAAGGATGACCTCCAGGGCTGACCGACTGTAGAATTGCCACCGCTGCCCCATGCACTTCCCACGGCTGGAATGCGGGCATCTCAGCCTCGCTGGCACCGAACACCGACTCTGGCCTTCTACCCACTTTACTTGGTAGGGATTTGCCTGGCAACTAATTTTTCTTCCTACTTTTAATTTACAGATTATGTACTTATTAAGAAATACAAAAATAAGGTGAGATGCTTTTCTATGTGCAACCACCAAGTTGTACTTTTTACACGTGAAATGAAGTTACTTTATGAATTTAATTCTGTAGGGCAGTTCCTGAGAGTCAGGGACATTGACACGGATGTCCCGGCAAAGTGGGCTTGGATGTTCTGTCTCAGCCTCATGAGCTCTACTCTGGGCGCCCACCTCCTTCCCTCCCAGCCCTCCCGGGAACAACACTGACACCCCCACGGGACACAAAGAAACAGGTGTTTTGTGCAAAACTGTCTGAACGGTCAGTACGACGGAGGCAACACACCTGGAAGCAGACAGGAGCTTGACAAGAGCTAAAGTAGCACAATTAGAAATTCTTCTCACTCTTAGTGCTGAGAACACTTGCCCAGGGAGGGGACTGACACGATCATTTATATTCTTTATAAAGAAGAGGGTTTTTCTTAAACACAATTAGTATGTTGAGTCGTTGCACGCAGAAGAAATAGTCAAAGAACTTAACAAAATCACGTTTTAAGCAGCGAACATTTCCAAGACTCTTTTGCACTCACACCTGCTGCTGTTCGCCTTTATTTGTTAAGTTGGGCGATTCCTGCAGTGCATTGACTGGGCCATATCCCTGAGACCAATCCCAGTGTGCACGTGAGGGAAGCTCTCGGTCTGGTTGAACGTCTCCATGAGGCATTTGAGGACATTCAGAAATATGGCCCACTTCTGAAGAACCTAGGGGCAGGACAGGAATAAAGACGCAGACGTAGAGAATGGACTTGAGGACATGGGGAGGAGGAAGGGTAAGCTGGGACGAAGTGAGAGAGTGGCACGGACATATATACACTACCAAACGTAAAATAGATAGATAGCTAGTGGGAAGCAGCCGCATAGCACAGGGAGATCAGCTCAGTGCTTTGTAACCACCTAGAGGGGTGGGATAGGGAGGGTGGGAGGGAGACGCAAGAGGAAGGGGATATGGGGATATATGTATATGTATAGCTGATTCACTTGGTTATAAAGCAGAAACTGGTACACCATTGTAAAGCAATTATACTCCAATAAAGATGTTAAAAAAATTAAAATATGAATAAATAAATAATTAATTAATTTTAAAAAAAGAAATATGGTCCAGCCACCCTTGAACTAGACTCATTACCTTGTTGAAGAAACAGTAATAGTAATAGCAAATGGAACGAGTACTTACATTTGGTATCCTAAGCGCTTTACATGCACTAGCTCATTTAGTCCTCACCACGGCCCCAGGAGATGGGTGCTCTTACCATCCCCTTTTGCAGATGTGGACACTGAGACACAGGTGGTTAATCAGGTGTGCACGGCTCCTGGAAAGCTGCTTCCACAGCCCATGGTCTCACCTGCCCACTAACCAATGCACAGAGGCCAGTACAAACGCACTTGTAAGTAATAAAATCCCATTAAAATATTTTATAATTCAGACTGCTTCAATCCAACAAGTTTTCGCTCTGTCCCAAATTCACCTGAATCATCAGCCTTTTCATGCACGCTGTGTGGCGAGAAAGCAAGGGCTTCAGAGTCCGAAGACCCAGGGCGAAGTCTGCCCCCTATTTGTAAAATCACAATAACCCAGCCTCCAGAGAGATGAAACTAAATCAGAGATGGGGAAGCACTTTGTACGCAGCGGTGTGGAGCTCCTGTGATTTGTGGTTGTTTAGCGAGACTGTGGAAGGGCCATGTGCTAAAAAAAATCCTGAAATGTGGTTTTTTTAAAAAGAACACACGAACAGCATCTAGAAATGTTCCCCATCCTCCCTCCTCCCAGAAGACACTCACACACCCACACCCACACACACACACATCCGACCTCTTTCTCTGCCTTTTATTATTGGGTTTTCTGATAAGTTTCCAATCCCCAAATCCAATCCTAAACCCTAGTGATCCGGGAGCTGAGGTGCAGCCACAAGAAAGGTTTTGATTCTTCACACTGGGTTAGAGAAGCTGGGTTCCTAGGCAATCAAACATCAAACACCAAACACAAAACGCTCAATGCCCACTTACATTCAGGCTCCGAATCCTCAGCCATCACCACCTCCCCACTGCAGCTGCTGAGGCTGGGAGTTGCCCTGGAGACAGACAAACATTCCAAGTCCCTCCCCAAGGGCTCCTCCGTTGCCGGGCAACCAGGGTACACAGCCCCCTGCCAAGGGATCTCTCCTCTGACCTCCTCATATGCCTCTGGCCTTCTTGAACAGGGAGTACTAGGTTTGCTTGCCTGTTTTCCTTTTTAAAATAAAACCCTTTTTGTGATTTGAAAAACATCAAAATGCCCTTGCACTCTTTAATTCCTTTCCAAAGCCCAGGAAGCCAAAGGTAAGTGGCCTTTCGTTGGGCATCTTCTATGGAGATGTACAGATTGTACAGTGCACGACCCATCCAACTGTACCTGGAGTTCTAGTGCATAGTAGGTGCCAGTCTCTAAATGATCATTTAGTCATTTTAGTGTTATTATCCACGAAGTTCCTAGTAGGGAATTGAGATCATGTGAGGTAAAGCAACCTGCCGGAGATCAGTTAGCAGGAAACAAAAGCATGTAAATTCACGTTTGGCTGCAAAGTCGGTGCTTTTTCCTCAGGCTACCCCGTATGTCAGGGGAGGAAACTCTAAAACCCTCTAAGATTCTTATCTTTGAAAACTGTATTCTATTTAAATTTCTTCCAGGCAGAGAGAATTCAGTGCAGTGGAATGCTGGCTCCTCTGCTCTCAGGAGAGGTGACTTTGAGCAGCCCTCACTACTCACCAGCTCCAGATGACAAAGGTGACAAATCTGACCTTCCAGAATTGTGAGGATGAAGTCAGTGCCTGTGAAAGATTCAGGGCACGTCGTATTTTTCCTTTCTTTCCACTGATGCTGGCCGGACAATTTAAATGTGAGCCTTTCTGAAACCATGAAGTTGTCGTGACCCTAGCAGGCTCAGACAGCTCCCTAATCAGGTGTATTTGAATTTAACCTGGAAAAAGATAACGAAAGTGTTTACTGATCTTCCTCTCCAACGTTCACAGTATTTAGGCATCCGACCATAACGAGAAATGCTGACAGGAAATGCCCACATTACACGAGGCTAGCTAAGCATTGACCCAGGAGAGGAAAGTTCCCGCCTTCAGTTAATTATAAATTAAGAGCAAACGTGTGGCAATCCAGGTTGCCATGTTACCAGCTACTGGAGATGAAACAGTGCTTAGTGGTTTAGTAAAATGGCGGATTATTTTTGTAGACAGAGCACTGCACCTTTTCCACCCTGTAGGGGCAGGCAGTCAGGTGGCAGAGGTGTCCCCCCTCCGCCCCACAGGCAGGCTGAAGCGACAGGGCTCCGAGGCCGTGGTAGAGACAGCTGGGGGCGGGGGGGGGGGGGGTAGTCAGCGCCGGCTGGTGGGCGGTCTCCAGGTTCAGCCAGGGCTCATTCTTCGTGGACATAAACAGTCTTGGTTTAGATCAAAAAGAAAATGATCCATTTGTCCCCAAGACCTAAGTTTCTCCCAAGTCAAGTCTTATGGACACACATACAGTAAATTAACCTACCCCTTAACACACTACAGTTCAGGGAGTCGTTGGTCAAATCAAAAGCGAGCCTTAAAAGCCCACCTGCGGCTCTCCGATTGCTAAATATTTCAACGAAGTGTCTGAAGCAGAAATGTAATTAAGTATTACGTTATGGGCGCCACGAACGGATCCGCCAGAACCACAGGGGTCTTCCTGGAGGCCAGACGTCTGTGTAGGAATCAACAATGGCTCTCACCTCGCAGTTATTTCTACCGGGATGGATGGTGCTATTTTGCGTTTCAGCTCTAGGTGGCGCTGGAGCACATCTTAAAACACGACGGAGCGCAGGTGCGACGCAGCCGTCCCAGCTCGTGTCCGCGCGTCCTCCAACCTACTCCGCGTCCAGAAAGAAAAAGAATGTCGTCCGCTCTTGTCACTTTGCTAAGACTGCAGAGATGCACGATTTATTCCCTGAAGATGCAGAGTGGAGAAGAGACAGACCACCTAGGGGTCAGACGCGGTGATCTGAGCGTTGCGGAGACCAGAGGAAACAGCGCAGAGGAGGGGGTGGTCGGAGGACCCCAGGCTGAAGTGCCGGGGGCGGGAGGAGAGCCTCGGGGGGGTCAGAACAGCCAACGGCTTGGAAAGGCAAGTGGTCAAAAATAAACATTTTCCGTTACTAGAATTCATTGAGCAGAAATGGGCAAAGTTGAACCGACTTGTTAACCATCTCTGTGGCCTCTCAGCTCTGGGGGCGTGAAACGGAGACGCGTAGAGGGAACTTGAGGTTAGACGGAAATTACACGCCAGCCCGAGGGGGGAAGATGCGGAAACGTAGGGACGCTGAGAGCGGCCGGGTGCACGGGGCAGCGTCAAGAGGGAAATTCAGTTTGGTCCCCAAGATGGCAAGGAGTTGTTGCAAGAGTTTACACAGTAGACAGGTGCGCACAGGTTTCCGTTGGAGAAGGATAACCCTGGTGCTGTATTGGAGACGGTGACGGGGCAGTAGTAAGAGTCAGGACGGGCGTTTCCAGGTCCACACACTGAAAGGAGGGCTGGCTGCAAGTCCGCCCCCATCCCACCCCCTCCTGACGTGTGGAAGGAAAGTCTCGCCCATCAGAGCCCCACAGCGCGCGGTTTTGCGCTGCCTTGCCTGCTGGCCTTTTTGGGGTCCGCACCCCACTTGTGGGTCTTCCCCTCTGCCCCTGCTCTTCCCTCCTTCTCCCTTCCTCCCTCCGCCTGATGGAACATTTCCATCGGGAAAACAAATGTGCTCTCGTTTTCTCCAATCTTAAAAATATATAAAAGCAAACCTTTGCTGTGACTCCACTTCTTTCTAAGGCAAAGGCGCCCTCGCATTTATTATTACTTTTTTTACCTCTTTATTGGAGTATAATTGCTTTACAACGGTGTGTTAGTTTCTGCTGTATAACAAAGTGAATCAGCTATAGGTATACATCTATCCCCATATCCCCTCCCTCTTGCGTCTCCCTCCCACCCTCCCCATCCCACCCCTCTAGGTGGTCACAGAGCACCGAGCTGATCTCCCTGTGCTATGCGGCTGCTTCCCACTAGCTATCTGTTTTACATTTGGTAGTGTATATATGTCCATGCCACTCTCTCACTTTGTCCCAGCTTACCCTTCCCCCTCCCTGTCTCCTCAAGTCCATTCTCTATGTCTACGTCTTTATTCCTGTCCTGCCCCTAGGTTCTTCAGAACCTTTTGTTTTTAGATTGTGTATATATGTGGTAGCATGTGGTATTTTTCTCTTTCTGACTTACTTCGCTCTGTATGACAGACTCTAGGTCCATCCACCTCACTACAGATAACTCAGCTGCGCGTCCTTTTATGGCTGTTGCTGACGGGACAGGTGGTAGGGAGAGAACACCGCAGGCAGGGCAGTGGGGTCCCTGCTGGGCTGGGACGACGCAGCCGGGCAGCCGCCCGGGTGACCCACGCAGCCCTGTCTCCACGCAGCTCACACCTTCTCACGGGCAGCCTTGACTCTGCCCTGACGGTGCTTTTCTGCAGCATCACTGTATTTTTAAGTGGTATTTGAGGGCAAAGTCACTACAAGACCCCAAAAGGTTGGAAATGTGCTGTACGCCTTAAACGTGCACAGTGCTAAACGCCCATTATATCCCAGTATAACTGAAGGAAAATTATTTTTAAAAGTGCCTGATGGTCAAAGGCTGGTCGAGTCTTCCTCACATCACATCACAGATCCCTGCGTCCCCCTCCCCCTTAGAAGGACCGCTGTGATTCTGGGCTCAGGGGACAGCGCAGGCCGTGCCCTCTGGCTAAGGTCAGCTGCCCAGCCGTCTTCCTTCCAACTGCAACCTCACTTCCTCTTGGCCGAGGAATCTACCCCCAGAGGAGGTGACGCTTGGCCTGAGATCCCGGGTGTCACACCCAGAGCCAGAGGAAGAGGCTTCTGGCGTCGGGAGCGGAACGGGAGGTGAGGCTCCCTCCAGGTAGAAGTGAAACCCAGGCTCCCAACCCAAGTCTCTGTCGGGCAGCAGAGGGAGGGTGGGAACCAGAGCAGGCGCTGCAGATGGTGCTGCCCTGGGCTGTGATGGGCTTGTTTGTTTGATGTTGTACGACTGGAGAGATGTGAGCATGGCTAAGGAAAGGGCTGTGGAGAAGGGAAGGTTGAGAACCTTCTGACCGAGGGCATTCAATTCCACAACCCGGTACACACCTGAAAGGTACAAGGACCCTCCCAAGGGACGCAGGCAGACCCGGGGGAAGACAGTCCCTGTTGCTACAGGAAACAAAGCATCCGGATGTTTCCCTACACGGCCGGTTTCTTACTCATCCTTTGCATCGCTGGTTTTTCATCGGGATAAAGAGTTGCTCACCTTTAAAGATAATCATGGCGGCCTGTGGGTTCCCCCAAACAAACCCAGAGATGGTGGTGATTGCACCGCTGGGAACCGGCTGCTTTTGCCCGCTTGACAAGCCTTAGGAATCTGGCAGAGTCCCCTGGGTTTTGAGAGCGAGTGAGAAGGCCTCCTGGGGAAGGCAGATCGGGTGCAGAAGAGGAGGGCTCTTCCTTCTGTTCGTCCAATGGGCATTTTCCCAGCAATGTGGCAGAGAAAAGTGGGGGAACACTGTTACTCTCATAAGAAATCAAGCCAGAGTTTACATCAATATAAGAAAAATATGTCTAAGTGATATTTTAGAGTTGAGATGGAGTCTGGTTCCAGGTGCAGCTCTGCAGCCAGGAGCCCAGGCTGTCACCAGCCCGCCTGGCAGGGCACAGAGCTCCCGGCTCCTGGCCAAGTGATGGGGCCCTGGACCACCCCGTGCCTGTTTGCCACCTTCTCCATCCTGCGCGAGATGCACCTGACGGATAGTCTGAGCCAGTGCTGAGAGGGGTTTACGCTCAGCATCTGGGGGAGTGGGAGTGTCTGCACCCATTCTATCCTTCCAGCACCCACCAAAGTTATTTCATCACAGACCTTTTTTTCTTCAAGGTTCCACTCTGACTATGCAACATGCTTTGAGAAATGCTAAATGAACTTCTTTCGTAAAGCATCTTTTTTCTTAAACGGAGTGGCACCCGCAGCTGTTTCTCTGGTTTTGGTGGTGGGATTGGGGGCCTTGCAGGGTAATTTACAGCCATAGAATCTGTGCTCTGTCCTCCAGATTTCTCAGTTCTTGGGGAGGTTTGTGATGCAGGCAGAGAGCTGACCTTGTATGGAGTGACTCTCCTTTCTTGTTCTCAGTGTGTGTTTTGGAAACCTCATTTCATTGGAGGAAGTGTGCTCAGGGGAGAACAAAAGAAAAGAGCCTTTGTGGGGTGGGGATGGAGTGGGTAGTAGAACAGAAAGAGGAGGGTCCAAGGCCCCAAGAGGAGAAGTAGGTGGGGCTCCTCCAGTGACACCTCGTCTCTCATAGCGTCCGAAGAGCAGGACATCAGAGCGGACACCCAGATATCCAGGGTGGACCCCATCTCAGAAGGACCTTGCACCAATCCTGCTCTCCAGCTGCCCTGGACAAGGGCACGTCCTCAGGACCCAGTGTGGAGCCCAGCAGAGAGGCCGCCCTGCACCCAGACCTGGGGGCTCTCACACGACTTTGAGGAGGTCACCCGTGATAAATGGGGTGATGTTCCCACCAGCTGGTGGGAAGGGGAATGATAAGTCAGATCTGAGTTTTGAAAATTATCACTTTTATACACCTATACTGTAGAGTAAAACTCATGCCCACTAAATGTGCCATGTATTATTCTTTCAAAAAAACAACAGTAGACTAAACAACCCCCCAGATTCAAATATTAACATTTTGACTTATTCACTTTATCTCTCTCTCCATCATTTTTGCTGACATTTTTGAGAATCGGTAGTAGACATCACAAGTTTTAGCCCTAAATACTACAGCGCCCGCCTTCTCCTCCATAACCACAGGACAGTATCACACTGAAGAAAAGTAAGTCTTTGCTTTCTGTCTGCTGATACCTAGCCCGATATTCAGGTTTTCCTTAATCATCCACAAAATATCATTCATAGCTGTATTTTCAAACAAGAATCCGTACATTTAGTTGCTACCTCTTTCTTTAAACAGCTTTGATATATAATTTACATAGTGTACAATTCACCCATTTAATGTTTACAATTTGATGGTTTCTAGTATAGTCACAGAGTTGTGCTTTTTTCACCTAAAACAGTCACACTTTTCCATTTTTTTAATGACAGTGGCCCTTTGAGAAGACCAGGCCAGTTGTCTCATACACTGCCTACTTTGAGGTGTGCCTGGTTATTTCTTTTGTGCTGGGGTTGTTTTGTGCTGCCTGTCTTATATCACCTACAAAGTGGAGGTGAGTCTAAGGCCCAAGTATATTTAAGTCAAAACATCTTGGTAAGTAAGAGTCCTTCTCGGGTGGTGATCTGTGCTTTCCACTATTAGTAATGTAAAATTTGATCACTGCATGGAGGGGGCGACCACAGTATCTTGTTATTGTGGTGATGGGTTTTCCCTTTGTGATCAGCAAGGATGCTGCCAGGTAATGCTTTGAGGTCATGAAGCTGCCCAGTTTCCAAGAATCTTTCGCATCCGTGGATACTCCTTGCCCAAATCAATTAGCTCTGAGGGATTGCAAATGGTTATTTCCACTGTCATGTCATCCACACTGATGAGATGCAATTCTGTAAAAAGGGCTTTCCTTCATCAATTTGGAATCTCATCTCCTAAAGAGGGAAGCATTTTATTCTTACCTTTAACTGCCTCTTTTCAAGAAAGGAGTTGGTGTAGTGGTCACCTCCAAAACTGCCTATTGGATTTATTCCTTCTTTTTGTTTTGAGGAGCATTCTGGACTTGTAGGTTTTTCTTTATCCAATGTAACGTAATCAATTACACATTCTTTTTCATAAGTTTTATTGAAATATAATTAACATATCATAAGATTCACTCTTTTGAAGTGTCTATTCAGTGGTTAGTGCTACATTCACATTTCAGTGGTTCACAGTATGTTCACAAAATCGTGCAGCCATCACCACTGTCTATTTTGAGGACAGTTTTTTTCGTCATCACAGAAAGGAACCCTCTACACACTAGCATCATGCCTCATCTTCATGCCCCCCCAGCCCCTGGTAACCACTGATCTAGTTTTCTGTCTCTATGAATTCACCTCCTCTGAACATTTTATATAAATGAAGTCATACTGTGTGTGGTCTTTTATGACCGGCTTCTTTCACTTAACATAATGTTTTCAAGGTTTCACCCATGTTGTAGCAGGTGTCAGTGCTTCATTCCTTTTCATGACTCAATAATTTTCCATTGGGTGGAAGGACCACCTTTGAGTATACACTCACCAGTTAACAGACATTGGGTTTGTTTCCACTTTTTGAATATTATGAGTAATGCTGCTGTAAACATTTGTGTACAAGGTATTGTATGAATAAGTTTTTATTTTTCTTGAATATGTAACTAGGGGAGGCATAGCTGGGTTATATGGAAACTCTAAGTTGAACATGTTGAGGAATGGCCAAACTGTTTTCCGAAGTGGTCACACCATTTTGCAATCCCACAAGCAATGTGTGATAGCTGTAGTTTCTCTGCATCTTTGCCAAAAACGTGGTATTGTCTGTCTTCTTTGTTTTAGCCATTGCAGTAGCAGTGACATGGTATGCTATTGTGCTTTTGGTTTTTATTTCCCGAATAACGAATGATGTAGAACAACTTTGCATGTGCTTATCGGCCATTTGTATATCTTCTTTGGAGAAACGTCTATTCAAATCCTTCGTCTATTTTGAAATTGGATTGTTGTTTTATTGTTGAAAGAGTTTTTTATATATTTTGGACACAAGTCCCTTATCACATCTATGATTTGCAAATATTTTCTTCCATTTTAGGGGGTTGTCTTTTCACTTTTTGTCCTTTGAAGCACAAATATTTTTAATGTTACTGAAGTCTGATTGATCTATTTGTTTTACCGCTGACAGTTTTGGTGTCATATCTAAGCAACTGTCACCTACCCCAGGGTCACTTGGTCAGGAATCTGCTAAAATGCCAACTCATTAGAGACATCCACCGCGGTCCCTCACCTCCTGCCCTGCTTTTCTCCATCACAGCTGTCCCCATTGGACACGTTATGTACTGTCTTGCCCGCTTCTCATCCGTCGTTCCACACTTGCATGGACACTCCCTGAAAGCAGTGTTTCTCTTGTTTTCCTTCATGGCTGGATGCTCAGTGCCTGGGGCAGAGCCAGACTCGCGGTCGGAATTCAGCACCGCCGGGGAAATGACAGCAAAGCTGGCCGAGCGCCCGAGTGGCAGCACCGCTGGCCAAAGCCTCCAGAGCAGGGGCACGGGAAGCTGGATTCTGCAGAGCATGTTGGAGGGATGCAAAAGGGCCAAAGCAAAAGGCAGCACACACGTAAAGAGCAGAGATCCAAGGAGGACTTTGTGAGCTGGAGAGCTATTTACAAATAGCAGTAAGCGCCCTGATAGAAGAAAGCACCGTCTTGCTGTGAGGGTCCGTGTTACGTGGCAATGCCTGAGCTGCGGGGACCAGATATTTGGCTGAACAGAAGTCTCGGTGCGTCTGGGAGGCTGTTGCTGGATCAGATGAGCATTGGAATCAGTATAGCCTCAAGCGGATCGCCCTCCCTAGTGGGGGTGGCCCCATCCAAGCTGCTGGGGGCCGGAACAGACAGAAGGCAGGGGTGGTGGGGTTGCTCGCTCTGCCTGACCCTGAGCCCGGACGCTGGTCTTCTCCTGCCCCTGGAATGAGACTCACACCATCGCTGCTCCTGGCTCTGAGGTCGTAGGACTCAGACTAGAATGTAGAAGCTAAGCCACCAGCTCCCCTGGGTCCCCAGCTTGCAGGCGGCAGATGGTGGGGCTTGTCAGCCTCCGTAATTGCGTGAGCCAATCCCTCGTAATAAATGCCCGTGTGTGTGTGTGTGTGTGTGTGTGTGTGTGTGTGTGTGTGTTAGGGTCCTACACAGAAACAGAGCCAGCGGGATATATATAGACACTCGTACGTACGTACAGACACATGTAGGTGTAGAGCCCATTGGCTCTGCTTGTCTGGGGAGCCCTGACTCATACTCCTGGGTTGACTCAGTTGGACCGTGAATGTTAATAGGATATTGAATAAAAGTAGCACTTTTATTCTGAAAGAGAAGCAACGTTTACAAAGGGAATTTTAACACTTCCCTTAGTGAGGAAACTCCGCCTCGGTGATAGCGCCGCACTAAGATTCGTCAACACTGTGATGCACAGACGCACGTGTTCACTCTAGTAAGTTCCATGTCACTCTCAGGCCGATGCTGGCAAAGTAGAAGTTAAATAAATCTCTAAACTATTGGAACGAAGAATTTGAAACCCAGAATAAGCTATATCAATATAGCAAAGACACATTTCACTGGCCCTGAATTCAGTGAAAAAAAAATTAACCATTTTTCTAGAACTGTATTTAACTTGCCTTGATTTCCTAATGTGTCCAAGGTGGAAACTGAATTCAGGCATGATCGGGTCAGTTGTACTAAATTTACTGTGTCCTCAAGTCCCTTGGGTTTTAAATCAGTCAAATTAAAAGCCTGTCTCCCTGCCCCATTCCACCTGATTCTGGGTGTGGCCGCAGGGAGACCACGGTACCGGGGCGGATGCTGTCGTGCCGGCTCAGGAGCGGCTGTGCTGGGTTGTGGCCTGGTGGGGGGCGAGGGGGGGCTCTGGCACTCTGTCCTGCCTGGTCCTTGCCCATCTGTCCTCAGTGATGTCCCCTGAGCCAGTCTGTGCTCCTCCGGCTGGCTTCTCGGAGGCAGTGTCCCTCCCCCTTACCCCCCAACCACTCAGCACGTGCTGCCGTCACAGGCAGGAGGTCCGCGGGGCTGTGACCCCCAGAGCGGGGCTGTGACCCTCCCCCCAGAGCGGGGCTGTGACCCCCAGAGCGGGGCTGTGACCCTCCCCCCAGAGCGGGGCTGTGACCCCCACAGCAGGGTTTCAGCTGCAACCTGCACCCACTCTCCGAGCTCTAGGAGAAAAGTGGGCGCCAGGATCCTGTTGACCAGATTCCACAGGACAGGTCTGGGGTGAATCCCCCCCGCACGGCTCTCACCTGGTGGAGACAGCACGCTGACACCTCGACAGCTTTCTTCTCCACAGTCCGTCCTCCCTGGGGCCGTGCGACCCTCAGTACCGGGGCAGAACGGTCTGGAGACAGCTCTTTGCAGCCGGATTGGCAGCTTATAAACACCCATAGAAGCGTTTCTCTTAAGACTTCATCTGAGTTTCCCCATGTGATTTTGCAACTCAGCAGCTGAGCGCGGTTTCTCCCCTTTGAGTCCCCGTTCAGGTTCTCATCGAGGAAGGGCAGGGAGGGAGGCTTGCTTATAAAGCACCAGGTGCTCTGGGGCCGGTCTTCACTGGCGCCTCCAAGGTTCCATGTGTCTACATTAGTCAAGAGGCGCCTTTACCGGCAGGCAGTGAGGCCAGGCTCACCAAGGACAGCAGGGTGCTTGCGTGTGGGTCTCTGGACCTGGACTAAGCTAGCCTGCTTTCTCTTTCATCAGCTATTTAACTTCCTTGGGTTTCATTTTCCTCACCTTTAAATGGGGGCAATAGCATGCATAATTTATAGAATTGTCCAACACTGAGTTGATACAAGTAGTACCTAGAGGGCCAGGCGCATAGTAAGTGCTCAATGTATGTTAACCTCTGTTACTTCCGTCCGGGCGTGGGGTGCAGCCCTGTCCCGAGCGAGCACAGTCAGGAGGGAGCAGATCACTGAGCGGAACAGAGATTCCTGAACAGACGAGGGAACCCTCGTGCTGCTAAGGATGCGCTCAGCAGAAGCCAGAGGGAGGTTGTTCCAAGAGAGAGTCCATTACGGGGCGTGTTCGTGAAAGGACATGTGGGAGGAGCCAAGAACAGGTGCGCCTCGGTATGACAGAGCCACAGAGACGGGAGGTGTAGGAGATGCACCCAGAGTGCCAGCTGATGAACCCCGACAGCTGGTTCTCTAGTAAGTACAGGCCCAGCAGAAGGCCACTGGCAAATTTCTACGGGGAGGATGTCAAGAATTGCACAGGCTCCTGAGCCAAGTTATACTGTTTTAAATGAGACTAGGTTAAGCACAAGGAGGCCAGAGAGCGTCCAGATAGGTAATTGAAAGGTGGTCCGATAAAAGAGGAAGTGGAACTATCTGTGTGGCTGCAAGTACAGAACTAGCGTCTCGGAAGAAAAATCATAAGGCTACAGATTTCAGGACAACTTTAGCAAAAGCTCTCTGGCAGCCAGAGCTGTCAGGCAATGGTCTGGTTTGCATTATGGGAACGTGTCCTCCACCCCTGGAGCGGTGTCCACTTGGAGGACCATCTACCAGAGGTGGCGAGTAAGTGACCTCGAGTTGCTGGTGGAAGGTCAAAGCAGTGACCCTCAAGTCCGAACTCTGACAGTCATAGTTTCACACGGACAGAATTCAGTTACCAGGAAGGCTTAGGAGACAAGTGTTTTGATGCATGGCCTCTTTAGTTACTGCCAAGTTAAGCAGGTAAATGTTATTTTCTTAACATATATTAATATAATAATGTATCTTACTCATGCTGTGTGTTAGAATGTTTGACTTTTTTTGTTGATGACTGAGCATTTACCATATTCTAAGAATATCATTCTGAGCAAGAATTCTCCCTAATCAATGACACGGACATCAACAAGGCTGACATTATCGAAATGTATACCGTTACCAAATAAACATTTGGAAGTTGGTGTTTCAAATAAATGCCTGGTTTTATTTTCTAGTCACTTTCCTTTCTCCCCTCAACATCATTCGAGGAAAAATCTCAACCGGCTCCCTTTTACGTGATGGTGGGAGAGGGGCGCGGGGAGGGCGGAGAGGGATGCAGGAACAGCTTATGGAGGTTTCTGTTTCATCAGGCTCCGTGTCCTCTTGCCAACCGCATCATTTGTGTATTATTTGGAAGATTTAAAAAAACGTCTTGTTAAATACGTGAGATTCTCAGGTCAAAAAATATGCAGTTTCCCTTTTGTCTCTCCCAGAACTGGGCCTCTGAAAACAGTCATCACAGGAGGGGACAAGGGCACAGCAAGTCACAGCAAGGTGACAGAAGGCCTCGGGGAAGGAAGACTTGTGTCCTGCCCTTGACTCCCAGCCGCCCCTCCCTGCACTTCCCGGAACATCAGGCGCCCGACACACTTGCTGAATAAATGTTTGCTTAATAGTGTTGTGTTTTTAGGGTTCCTTTGGTGTGGAAATAGCTCTTGGTTATGGTAAGTCTGATGGAAAAGTCAAACCTGTGCAATAAAGATAAGGGCTCAAATTCAGATCAGCTTTACAGAGAACCAACCTGCAAGCTCAATGACCAAATAAGTTTCTGGAGATATTAGCTCATGAAATTTATTTTTAACACAGTAAACATTTGACACAGTTTCACAGGAAATGAATATTTAACAAAGATCCTGTCCACAACGCGCAGTGCTGTGTGCTCAGAGAGCCGTCCATTGGTGAGAGTTCGGCGTGCAGAATTCCATTTTAAGGTCTTTCTACGTTCGTCGAATTAACAAGGCCGTGGACACCTGTGTTTAACAATGCCACAAGTCTTTATTCCAGGAAACATTTATTTCATTGACTCCCAAATGTAGCTCTAATATGTTTTTGGTGAGAGAGGGTCTTGGGATGCGATTCAGCTTCAACTGTCTGGTCTTAAATATTTATCATTTCCCTGCCCACCTGATGGCAAGCAGAGAGAGTCAAATAAACACCATTACTTTAAGCGGAGTTTTAAAGATGAAGCCATAAGGATACTGATCACGGCTTAAAGATTATGTGAGTTTAGCTGAGAACATTTTTTTTTTCCTAGCAGAGAGAATCCCAGCACTTAGTGTAAACACGCACGCCACGTGGAGTCCTTCCCACTCTTTAGCCATGTGGGCTTGGACTGGTCCTGGGAGCCCTGCCAGTGGGGAAGCTGTTTCAGGAAGCAGCCTTGGCACTGGGGCTCATGAGTTTTGTAACATGAAGCACTCTTTCTAAAAGACCACACTTTTCCCAAAGAGTCTTTTCACTTTTAAAATTACACAGTGGAGTTAATACAAATCATCGTGTAAAATTTAACGTTTTATGTTGTCTCATCCTTTCTGCCAGGAAATGGCTGAAGCAAACATACCACGTTGCTCCAATGTGAACTTGGTCTCTCCTCTGCAGACAAGGCCTGGAGAGTTTGCACATGAACTTTTATGAAGCTGCAAATATCTCTTACCTTCCCCACACGTGAGAACAAATGATAAACGTGAAAGGTGATATTTTAAAAACTCTTGTATTCAATTATTCACACCGAAGGATAGCCATTAAAATTATGAACATCTCTACATATATTGCATGTATCATATATATATATATATACTTTAAATGTATAATTACATATCAACAAAGGGTTCTTGCTGCTCTAAGCATGTAAGTAAAACAAAGATTTTGCAAAGTAACACCCATATATGCATATATACTGGCTGTTTGAATTATGAATTTATTTACAACTTGCCTAGGTTATAATCAGTGATTATTGTTATATTATACAAACATGACAGTAAAGGTTTCTCTTAAATACAAAGACTGCAAATGAATACATGAAAAAATTACACACATGTACAATATTTATAAGTTATAAATGCAAAGTTAAGACCTCTTTAAATTATTGCACTTGTGCATTTTACAAAGTTTTTATATGTCGTACATATAAAATATTTTTAAATTTATAACTTATTAACTGTAATGAAGTTGGATATTGTTAACTCAAAATTCCTTCTCCTTCCAAAAGTGAGCCCATTAAAACTTTGGATACAGATCCATCGACTCTACAAATCAGCTTATTATGAGCATTGTATTTTTGACAGCTTGTAACCTGTATTCCACTCCAGCAGCTTCTGGTCAGCAAGGAGATTATCACCAGCAAACTCTTAGTTGCCTTGGCTAGGCAGGGATAGAGGATCTCCTTTGTTCATAAGGACTTGTTAAAAAAAAAAAAGTCACCTCTTCTTTTCAGAAAGAGTCAAGATGCTGCATTTCTACAAATTTTGGTAACTGTTTCACAGTGTTCTGGGCACGCACACTTTTTCCAGTGGGTCACTGGGTGGGTTCTGGTGAATAGGTGGGGGTCGTGGTATAGAAACACCTTCTACAACTACATCTACTCTCAGTGTGCACACTAAGTGAATATAAAGGGCATACACCATACAACAGGTCATATGGAAAAGAGTGTTCCCATATGTTGTTTACACAGTATATTTGCGATACGGCACAAGACTGGGAACTAAAGAAAAAACAAAAGCTGCAATGCCCAGGATAGGATGATATTTTAGGTGGGCTAGGGTACTGGACAACACACTTGTAAAACTTATCCTGCAATAGGAATAAAACCTTTCCACTTAAGCTTCAGTGAATGTATGGTTCCTCAAAAATATTAGCTGAAACTTGATGTGTGAAAACCGACTACCCTAATTGGCAAGTGTGATCTGGCTGGAAGTTTCGGCCTGGGTCCTGGGGTAACGCTCACCCGTGCCCAGCAGGGGTACACGCAGGTCTGCACCCTCTCAGGGCAGTCAGCTCTGCAGGACCTTCCACTGTCAGTCAGAGAAGGGAAAAGCTTAGAGTTCGGATGAAGGTGGTAATGCTTCTTTGGATTTCAAACGTGTTTCTTGTCTTTTACTTTGTCCCATCTTTTCAATTTAGAACCAGAACAGCATCAAAACTGTTTTCTTCCTTTTTTTCTATTCTTATCATCACATAAATGTATCTAGTGCTTCAGACAACCAAAATATCCAGTAAAAAAAAAAAAAAAAAGACAAAAAACAAAAAGTGTAAGCACTGCATTGGGTATCACTAATTTAAACTTAAGTGTTTAAAGAAATTGGCAAAATGTGTATCAGGATAAATACTTAACGCAAAGGTAAAAATATACTAGCCATGCGCTACAGACAAGCCTGGGGAAACCATCACTGACAGCATACTAGGCTAATTTATATTTTACAGTGATTTAAAAATCAGATTAATACTTGCAATAGAAGGGATACACTAAGGTGACTAAATGAATATGTTTTTAAAGAATTAAATCCTGAATAAAATCAGCAAAGTGTAGAAAGAAAATACATTTGAAATATACAAAGATAGAAGTGATTTTCAACATCTAAATCATGCATATGTACCTGAAAAACCCAACAAAATCACATGATAATCAGTGTCACAGCTCTTGGAAGTTCTTGCAAAAAAGATTGAATCTGAACAGTTCATCGGTTATGGTCACAAGGGTGACTGTGAATGAAATAAAATAAGGGATAGAAATCTGATAAGGAGAGAATGATCCTAACTCATTCCACTTGATAAAATTAACCATGGATGTGTCCCTTGAAATGTTTTTAATTATAGTTAAGCAAGAAAGCAAAACAATGAATATATGAATGAAGAAGTAAAATTACAGAATTTAAAATAAAGGCACAGGCCAAGGTATGGTGAATCACTTAGTCCTATTAAAACTCAGACCTTACTCTGGGTTAAAAGACCAGCAACATAATACTCAAAACTAAATCTATTAAGCAATCCAGGAAGCTAAGAATTTATGCATCTATGTGTATCATGTACAAACATAGCTACTGTGCTTGAATATACCAAGAAAGCAAAATTCACTGAGGTTGATTGCATAAAATAAAGAAAGCATAATATCTGAAAAGCATGCTGAAAAGAGGAAACCTACACTGAACAAATCTAGTTCTGAATTAGCTCTGTTTTTGCTGCCGTGAGAACAAGTCACCCCGAGCAGCACCGTGATTGTCTGCACAGATGCTTTTCCATTGAGAGAAGAGTCAGGATGGAGGACAACCGCATGTGACTAATTCAAAACCTGGTCTCTCTTCCAACATTGGTTTCTCACGTGCTTCTTAGAAATAACTAAAGCTGGGAAATGGATCACAATTCCTGCCCTAGCAAAAGGGTCATTTTTGAGAATTCCTTTCCACATTAATTGCATTTAAGATTTTCTATTTAATTAAATCACAACTAGTAATTAATCAGATACTTGCATTTTTTAGAATTTTATTCCGCTGCCCGAGTTCAATAGTTCACGTTGTTAGCATGCATTTCCAAGAAAATTTCTAGTTAAAAAATATATTCGCTATCTCTGAATGGAATAATTGCATTTGATGATAAAACTGTATCTATTATAAATCAGCACAACCAATAAAAAACTTTGCAAATCAAATATTCTACATATACTCACAGCTGGTTACCAAATTTATACTGAACAGGGAAACTTTGACCCAATATAAAATATCACTTTAATGAGAAACTCATCAAAACTTTTGGCGATAAAAACCATCTGCCCTTTAAAGAAAAAGTCTGGGGAAAAGACGAAACAGAACTCAAAAGCGTGTCTGCTAAATCAATCTGCCGAGATACAAAATACTCCTAACTGTGTGTTTTCCAAAACAGATTGTTAACTAAATATCACTGCATCTGAGACCCTTTCATTTTAGGTAAATCTATGATTCCTAAGTCAATCTTACACATGGTAAAAGTAATAGTAACAGTTTACATTAGAATACAGTCCTTTGTTCAAACTTTGTTTCTATTATGACTATTTCACAAGAAATCAACCAACCGATAACTCCATACACGTTTCTTTGGGAAACTACTGCTCAAAGTACAGGTCACATAATGCAATACACCTGGGTATGCCAAAATAAGATACTTTTCTCTAATAATCATGTCAGAACAGCAACCTTAAAAATGCAAAAATAGCCAGAGCATTCCCTCCCCCATGACTGTTATCTATTTCAATAAGCAGAATTCATGCACTCTTTTAAAATCCTTTAAATTAAACAATAGTCTTCAATGATATTTCCTGCCCCCTTGCAATTCAGTCTCCAGGTTCAGTTAGATGACCTAAGTAACTTTTGTGATTAAAGTTGAATCTCATGGGTCCAGTTTCATACATTTGGCTGTAGAAAGTTTGGATGTATGCAACTTTGTAGAATTCAGTTCTGTGAATACATTAACATGAGAAAGGACTCCTTCTGGTCAGCTCTATATCAAACCATATATACATTTTCCAACACGAAAAATCACTTTTTGAAGAATGGGGCTGATTTTTACTTTTCAAAGATGTGTTTGCATCTCTCTCCCTTTCTCTCTCTCACACATATATGTGTGTGTATCTACATACATGTGTGTACCTACATGAATGTCTATGTGTGCACAGCTAAACACATCCGTGTGTGTGTGTGTATCTAGCCACAGTGGTATTCTCTCTCTTTTGTTATTTCATTTTACCTCATATTGTATAATTATAATAGCAAATGGAGCTCCCTGGCAACTTTCAGAAGCCCATAAGGAAACTGAACACACAGTGTTAATTTTAAAATAAGAACTATGTTCGTGTATAGCTAACTCTGCTGCAACACAAATAAACCATATTATAGAAACACCTGATTTCATCATTTTTGCAAAAACCAAGCTCATATGAACAACAATGTGTATAGTATTGGATGTGTAGAAGAATATTTTTAAAAATTTATTTTATTGAAAGTAATATTCCAGTTTCCTGCTTCGAGACTCGTGGATAAGCCATTTGTTACGGGTCAGCCTAGCACTTCTGAGACTCTAATTCCTTCAGGTCAGGACTAGCACAGCTTCGGAGGTTACCAAGTCATCGTGCTAAAAATCTTTAAAGCATTAATATGCACCAGAAGTGACTGGTTTATAATCCTTGTAGGAGGGGGTCCAGACTATTACTTTTGTATATTTTTTCAAAACATTCACATTGTAGAGTAATATGAGCCTACCAGAACTGATACAGGAGAGACTCTGCAGACGCAGGTGTCTCTGTAGATATTTGATCTTGAGCAGAGCAAAGAGAACAGAGGTGGGCCCGGATGCAGCTGCCGAGGGCAGAGAGCTTACGAAAGACCATCCAGAGCACGAGCACGAGGGGAGGACAAACAGGAGATGGATGAGCGGCTCACAGTGAAGACTCCAGGAGGCTGAAATGTCATGGTTTAATTGATTTTAAGAGAAATGTATGGTCTTGTAATTAAATAATTTGTAGAACAAACCTTCCACTTTGAATGTGAGTTTAAGATTTTGCAATGACATCAAGTGAAAACATAAAAGAATCATTGTTAAAAATTCACATTTTACATCCGTAAGACTTGTCTGTTGAAAAAAAATTGTATGCCTTGCTTTTATTTTGTTCTTTATGTAAAGGGTTTAGGAAATTTGCCAAGACTACAATAAAGAAAAAAAGTAAAGAAAACAATACTCTCTGACATTTTTTGAATTGATACTTGGATTTCTGAGATTTATTATGATGTATACCTGCATCTCTTTTCAAGAGGATAGAAAATCTGCTTCCTTTAGTGTTAAATTTATTCATCTAAGCCCTTTAGTATAAGCTTAAAGAATACGCTTTAAGTCCACCTAACTTTTAATTCATGAGGCTCTGAAGAAGAATCGAGTTTCCATCACTGATTGCAGAAAGGCGCTTCTTACTCTGTAACCTCGATGCCACGTGTCTGAGGCTGTCTGCTATGATTCACGCTAATTACAAGTAGGTCACACATGAACATCCACAAGAGTAACATGTAAAAGTTCCTATTTATAACCAACAACATCAAAGCAACACTGGTGTTAGAGCCAAAGTACAATATCATAATAGTACCGTTTTAACCCTCACTGGAAAGATACAGGGAAAAGTACCCCCTTCCGAATAATTGTCCGTTTCCATTAAGGCCTCAGCTATGTTAGCCCATTAGAAAAGGCCAGTTCACAAGGAGTCACTGGGGCTGCGGATTTCTGGTCCTGGCTGATCACCGTCGGCGACGCCGTACAGAGGAGGCTGGCAGGGTGCCGTCTACTGGATGTGTTTACTTGATGGTACCTTCTTGAAGAGGTCTGCATCCCAGTTGCCAGGTGTAGGTTCCCCCCACAAAAATAAAAGGAAGAAAAGTCAAAGAAGCAAGATGAACACCTTCAGGTGGGAGGGCTCAGGAGCGCCATCAGTCATCGATCTTCACAGGCAGCCTCTCCGAGGTCCCCTGGGCCGCCGGCGGGTTCGAGATCCACACGGCACTCTCCTCCCCTCGAATCACCTTCTCCCACTGGCTCAGGTTATTCCTGGAATAAGAGATGCAGCGACAGGGGCCGTTTCAGAAAGGACTTCTGGACTCTGTCCCAACAATCATCCGCACCGTCCTGTGGCATAACTCAGCCTGATGGCTTTTGGGTGTTGTTTTGACTCTGGTGACCTTGATTCTAACCAGCTTGCAGGCTCCCAGCCTGTCCCCCGACTCGGCACCACAGCTCAGTCTCCTCAGAGGAGCCTCGGCCACCAAAGCCCCGTCCCACCAGCTCGTTTCTTAGCTGGGATTCACTGGAAAGGGGACTGAGCCAACGGGTGACCACCGAGGACACGCGGGATGGGAGGAAAGGGTGGAAGGGGGGCCGGAGCCGCAAGTTCATCCACCAACGACACCTCCGGCCAGACCTTCCCATCCCATGGGGGGAAGCGTGTGTCCCCCCGGGGCATCTCCATCCCCTTCACCCCACATGCGACACCGGGGAGAAGCCTTATTTTGAACACCGTGTCATGTATTAGAAAGGCACCATAAGTTACACCTGCTACAAACTTTTGAAATTTCCTCGTTACGAGGTTGTATTTGTGCTCCGGTGGCCTCTAGTCTCAAACGCAGCCGCACTCCCCCGCCTCCTAGTCTTCCCCTCTCAGTATCTGCAGGTCAAGGGTTCCAGCATCTTCCTCTCCTCCGAGGGTGTGAGGACTCCCGCTGCCTGACCGCCACCCTGCTGGCCCCGCTAACCTCGCAGAGGCCTCACCAACATTCCCCACCTTGCTTTCTCACACGCAAAGTCAAAATCAGAAGGGAACCTTAGCATTAGCAAACACAAAATTCATGCAGAGCACACCTGCTAAGATACCTTTGGACAAAAGAAACCCCTAAAAAATAACCTGAAAAATGTAACACTTTAGCTTTTGTCCTATGTCACCAGGTATCATTTTCCCAGAACCTGAAGAGATTTTTTGATATATTGGAAAAATAACACCCACTAGCTTTGTTGTGTTTCCTTGGATACAATGATACATGATGAATTTTTCAAGTTTTAATCATATTGAAATGACCTTTAAGGGATTATGGGGTTTAGCCAAGTCCGCAGTAGCAAGAAGGCATCAAAACTGCTGAGACAGCTGAATAACAATCCCAGAGCTTGATAATAATAGCAAGTGTTCATCCTGCTGGTTCTAAATATTTAGTGCAAATATAGAGAATTTTTGGACAAAAAGAACTTCTGAGTAATGCCTGCATCGATTTTTTTTTTTTTTTTTTACAACATGTTGCTTGGATTTCGATTGCTAGTCTCTTTTCGCTTTGGTGGAACATTCATTTTTCCAACCTGACTCCATCAAGAATGAATCCTCACTCACACTCCAAACCGTCCACATGGCTGAGCCCTTAGGGAATAAGATAATATTTTCAGAAACTAGCTACTGATTAAGGTCAGTGATGGTGCAACAGAATACACTGGGATGTTCTGTTCATCTCCACAGGAGCAGAGAAGAAAGAGAATCACTTAAATAGGAAAAAGCAGGATCTTTTAAAAACCTTCTTGCTTGTTAGTTGGTTTTCCTTAAAGAATGAGTTCATCAGATAAGTTTCCACCGCAGAGAATGGGAGCATGCTAAATCCTCAGATTTTGTTTACAAATATCTCGTCACATGTCTGTTCTCCTCCCCTCGACGGTGCACCCACTCCAGCCCCTCAGCGTGGTTCTGGCTGAGTGGTTAGAAAAAACGTGTCGAAACCAATTTCCCTGCAGAGAATCAACTCACACAGCTGTTGCTCAGCACCATTCGCCTTCCCCAAAGGAATTTCCTTTCAAAGTAAGATGAAAATCTTAAAAAATTTCCAACGTTCTTAGCTGAGTTTAGCCCTCCAAAAAGATGATGAGAGGACACAGAGAAATCTGAACTAGAACAGATCAACTGTTGATGGTTTGCATTTCTTTTGGGAAGAAACTGAAACTTAAAGAAGATGCTATTCAAGATTCCATCTCGTCCAATAAAACGATAAACTGTGTGATTTAAACTGAGTCCCTTTCCAAACCAGCAGCCCAGAAAAGACATTATTGTCTTCTTAAAAACAGCATTGGGCAGGGACCTCTGAGTCATAAAAACGAACAAACAAAACTTCAAAACTTTATGAATAAATACTCTTGATGTATACTTGTTACATAGGCAAACACACAGCCCATTTATTGTAAACAGTAGTGAAGACACATGTATACTTAGATGGAGATAAAATCCTATACATTCTTATTTTTTAAAAAATAGCATCACAGGTTGAACTACTGTACATACCTGCAGGCTTTCAGGAGAGGCTCTGTGGGCGGGAAGATCTGGGTGAGGGTGGTGTAGCAGGGAATGGCCACGGCATTGTAGAATCCAAGCTGCCTCAGTGCAAAAACCACGGACAAGAAACACAACTGCACATTAGCAATTCTAGTAGCACTATATTCCTAAAGTGAATTTTCTACTTCTCAAGCCTACCTAAAAAACTAAATGTTCTGGTTTTGCTAAGTAATCTTTGGCTCAAGGAACACTACTGCAGATTACAGTTAAAAATTCATTAAAATACATTCACAAAATAAAACATAAAAATTTAAAACATAAAAAGAGGGCTTCCCTGGTGGCGCAGTGGTTGAGAATCTGCCTGCTAATGCAGGGGACACGGGTTCGAGCCCTGGTCTGGGAAGACCCCACATGCCGCGGAGTAACTAGGCCCGTGAGCCACAATTGCTGAGCCTGCGCGTCTGGAGCCTGTGCTCCGCAACAAGAGAGGCCGCGACAGTGAGAGGCCCGCGCACCGCAATGAAGAGTGGTCCCCGCTCGCCGCAACTAGAGAAAGCCCTCGCACAGAAACGAAGACCCAACACAGCCAAAAATAAATTAATTAATTAATTTTTAAAAAAACATAAAAAGAAGTTAATCTAAAACCCAAGTACAATATTCAATGGGATTCTATTTATAGATCAGTTATAATTCAGGTCCTATTTTTGTCTCTGGTCAAATTTAGTACTTTAAGTGTTAAGCATTTCAAAGTCAAATCTGCTACTTTTCTACATGGGTGACTCTTCGCCAACTTAATATTCAGGAATCACCCACTGTTGGGTGTCTTGTTTGTTACTCTTAGCTTTGGTACTTCATTTGGTTTACTGAAATTTTCTTCATCTCCTCCCTCCTTTTTTTGGACCTATGACAAATCTCACTGACTTTATCATAGCCCTCTGAGGTAACAGCTCTCTCAATATGTCGGAATTTAAAGTTTTTAATCTGTGATACTTTTAAAAATATATTAAAGAAGATCTTATTAGGAATTATTCTGGGCCACTGTGCACATAAGTGATGCTGGCCCCGACTGGCCTTTGAAGTCCACATGGAAAAGAGCTGCTGGATGATTAACCAGAGAAGACAGACTGTCTGGCTACAAATAACTGCCCTAATGGTTGACAACATGTACAAGATAAAACTGGCTCCTTAGATAAAGTGACCGGCAAACCATGGCTTAGCAGTTTCTTAACTGAATTTTGGTGAGACACACCAAGGAATATAGAAGAGTCAAATCTACTTGGTTCCTTTCTGCTTTCTCCTGTTGTAAAGTCTATCGTCATAGTCATCTTGCTAGAATAAATGCATTTCCCTTTTTCACTTTACAGTTCACGCACAGACTTTCTTATGTCAATATTTAGCAGATGCCATGGAGCAGAAGGTCTCGAGAGAGACTAATTACTGGGAAGTAGAGTCCTTTATTTTTATGGCAAAGAATAATTTCAGAGTAATCTCAAGTGAGAAGCAATATATTTGGTAAAATACTAGCTGATCACAGAAATATTTTATTTAAAATTCTCTAAGACTATAAATGGATCTGGAATTTTGGCAGAAACATACTACTCTTTTATTTTTTTTAATTTAATTATTTTTATATTTATTTTAGGCTGCGTTGGGTCTTCGTTTCTGTGCGAGGGCTTTCTCTAGTTGCGGCAAGCGGGGGCCACTCTTCATCGCGGTGCGTGGGCCTCTTCACTATCGCGGCCTCTCTTGTTGCGGAGCACAAGCTCCAGACACACAGGCTCAGTAGTTGTGGCACACAGGCTCAGTAGTTGTGGCTCACGGGCCTAGTTGCTCCGCGGCATGTGGGATCTTCCCGGACCAGGGCTCGAACCTGTGCCCCCTGCACCGGCAGGCAGATTCTCAACCACTGCGCCACGAGGGAAGCCCAGAAACATACTACTCTTAATGAAATAACATGAGAACAAAGTTCATTTCCTGACAGCATCTTCAGTTCTCTTGTGTACCCTATTGGGATGACTGCTCAACTATTTACAAGGAAAAGCTAATATCATCAGCTCCTTATCTTACCAATATAATAAGATAAATTCCAAACGAATTAACAAATTAAATATAAAGTGATGAAATAAAAAAAATAACTGAAGAAAATATAGGCAAATGTTTATATAATCTCAGGCTGGGACAGGACTTTTACAATGTGACATGAAAAGCAGGCACAAGACATGAAAGGATAATCACTGTGATTACCTATACGGGAAAGTTCCACAAACAATGTTAAAATAAAACTAAACTGCAAAATCCACCTGCAACATGCTTGGTAGGCATGTCAGTACACAGTCAGCAGAGAAGGAAAGTGAGTCTCCTGCTAGAAGAACTGGTTAAGGATACGAACGAGTAAACTGCTCCCCAGAGGCAACGATGGTGAGAAAATCACGCCACCTCTTGCTGGGCTGTGCCCTCCAAGAGCTGTGGACAAACTTAAACTTTTGCATTAAGAGTTAATAACTTAACTTTAAATAAAGTAGGAAAGTTTGAGAACTTATCCAAAACCATCATCTTGTGAATTTTCTGAAATGTTTTCTAAACTGAATTTTATATTATATTTATTTGTCCATAACTAACATCCTTATTATGATGTTAGAAGATTGAGAGTTTAAAAAGACCATGATAAAAGGAATATATCACACCACACACGCACACATGCAAAACTAACAAGGCACAAGAGCTCTCAAAACATCAAAAATTAACATAAATTATGTAGTAAGACCTGAAAAGAGAAAAATTAGTGCCAGTTTGTGGTAAGACAAAACTCAAAATGTACTAAAATATATGCATTATTTGTTAGGAAAAGTGGACCTAATCAAAATCTATCATGTTATTTTCCAAAAAATATCTTTGTACATTTGATGACAAAATATTTTCTGCTTGTTAAAAATATCAACAATTCAAATTCATCCATCCCCTCTGTTTCAAGTAAGAAAAGAAAGCCTGCGATTGGCTGCAATTTCATCCGTAGAAGAGGTGATGATGGCAAGCCTAGCTGTGAACCCTTTAACTCCAGCTGGGGTTTCCCATTCGTGGTCCTACTATCCTCCAAGTCCGTCTAAATGGAGATTTCGGGTGGTTCCAGGTCCTGTAAGACTGCATGTGCTTTTCATTCATATCCACTGTTATGGCCGCTGTAAACGGTTGGACTTTGCAACACAATTCATACCTGGCCTTGTGGGACTTCGTCCTTCTTGTCTCTATCCATCATGGGAATTGGCTGAATTCCCAGCTTCTTCATTTCATCACCCTGGGAGAAACAGGAGAAAACGAGGCCCTCTCAATTGTATAAACTGTTGTAAAACTTTGGTATTAACGAGTTGTTCCCTTTTTTCGTTAATTTGCTTCAAAATGAATAACGTTGTTGCTTAATGACCCAAACAGATGTCAGAATAATAAAAAATGCAATGTATTATTGCAGGTTTTTATCCTGATATTCCTCTCCTGTACTGAATTACCAGAAACCTAGCCATCTCTTCTGGTTTCATTTTGTAGAAGTTAGCGAAAGTTAGTAATAAGAGGAGATAAATGTGTGAGGAGGAACACAAGAAGAAAATGTGAAATAACCTCAAGGGCTTTATCTCACTTCTTCAGATGATTTTTCACATGCAATGCACCAGGTGAAGCTAGGCTTTAAAGAGGAATATTGATACATCAATAATAAACAATAGTCTACTAAAACATGTCAGTAGAGATAAAGTATAACTGGCTAGACATCAGCATAATGGTTAAAAATTATAGATGTTTATTAAAGATGTATGATATCGCAGGCTCTGGGCTAGGTAACTTGTAATATTATTTCACTTAATCTTCATGAAATACTGAGTTCGATATTATTATCCCCGTTTTATAGATTTTAAAAATTATCTTACTGTTTTTATTTATTTTTTAAGGTTAAAGATTGTTAAAATTTTTCCTGAATACCTCACACTCTTCCCTCACATTTCTTAATTATTTTATTATTTTATTTTAATTATGCTTGTTTTCAGAAATCCAAAGCACAGAACAACTAAAACGACCCTGAATTTGCCAAGATAAGGTCTAGAGACAAATTACTATACCCCTTGTTAAGAATGTTTGTGTACAGGACAAAGACACTTGCCTTGACTACGTAAAGGCACTTGAAGCATAGAGTTTGCTCTGGTGTTGTTGCTTTAAATATGAACAGCAGTAGTTCTCAAGCTTTTTTTCTTTTCTGTCCTAAGTGAATGAAAATAACTAGGCCCCTTGCTCAAGGATTTCACAAGCCCAATATATAAAAAGATTTTAAATAAGCAGTGATTTGAATATGTACCCGAATAAGGATGGATACTGACGAGGAAAACAACGGGACACCATGGACCGTGTGTGCAGGAGCACAGGGGTGTCTGGGGCTCCGGGGGGAGGTGCTGCAGGGGTGAGGGAGGGAGCCCCAGGCAGATGAAACTGCACAGCATGGTCAGGGACCCAGAGGACAGAGGGGCTGAGAGGTGGGAGAGCCTGGAGAGGCAGGGGGCTTGCTGCATCAAGCGCGCGATTTTCATCTTTATCATATCAGCGTGGAGAGACGGAAGATGGGAGGTGGGGTACTGACATAAACAGAATTAAAGTCATCCTGAACCGGCAAGCGTGGCCACCGAAGCACAGAGATGAGTCAGAGAACTGGTCTGAGGGCTCAGTCTCAGTACTAAGGCAAGGATTTCATCTCAAGCAACATGACACCAGAGACTATATACTCTTAATCACGGTTACACCGATTCTAAAAGATAAAGGCGAGGAAGCCAGTTAGATGTTGCAGTAACCCAGGCGGGATCTGGTGAGGCTCTGAAGGGGTGGGTGGGACAGAGTGTGGGGCTGAGGTGGGCAGCGTGGACTTTATGAACGTCTAGGAGATCAACTGGGAAGACTTGGTGATTACACTTCTGTTTCCACCCCCGGCCTGTGAGCCCCCTGCAGACGTCATCTATGGGCATACTGGCAGCTAATCGCTCCCTGTGGACTGATTAACCAATGGGCAACAGAAAGGGCAAAAATCTACACGTCTCCCACATTTTGATTCGTATTTTCGAATCCAAATATAGTTGTTATGGTATGAAGTATGTCATAGTTAACTAAATAAAAGTATTTGCAAAACAATAAGCTAGCTTCAGACAAGTTTTCTTATGTGGTATTTATAGAATTAATTCTAGGTTACTCCTTTTAGACACACACGCAAATTAAGTTGACTGTGATAATAAAGTCAAACATTACAGCTCAGACATGTACATCTAAAAACCATCTTCCTGAGTCTGATAGTAACCAGATTTTGACACACACACAATAAAATAAAGAAAAAAAAAAAACATGCAAGAGGATGCCTACACAATGTATGCATTGTGTATTTGAGAAATAACACCCTGAGTATATCCAACTCAAGGCCTGTGGTCCTCACCCAATAAAAATTCTTCGGCTTTACAATTATAAGACAGATCAACATTATAGACTATCTCTACTAATCGTTAGCTGAATGATTTACTGATTTTTGCTTTTTACATCCATTCTTCTACATGGATGAGATTTATGGTTTGAACCATCGACTACCGAACTTTTTGTCCTCCAAATTTACTTTTACTTCTTCAGAACAAATGAGGTGCACAAACACTTTACAGTTTTTTTTTCCATAATCTTTGAATATGCAGGGATCTAAGTATTTGTGGATTCATTTGAATAAGAGAATTATATTCTACTTACTCATGGCAAATCAAGGAGTAAACACATGTTTCTGATAATTTGGATAATTCAGTCTAGAAAAGGTATTCATGAAAGTAATTCACGTGGTTGTTTCACATGTCAGGAATTCATGGCTTAACATCCCACATATTCCACAGAAGTCATAATTTGCAGCTGAATTGACCATTCGGTATATTTACATAATCTCAGTTTCTACGGTACAACGTGATTAGTCTCTCGAATTTCTAGCTGCAGGCACATAAAGCCCGTGATATTGTGGGTCCCTCTTAGTACGTTTTCCAGTGGCTGCCATAAAAGAGATGGCCTAATGCGGTTTGTTGGATGGATGACAAAAGATTGGCTATTAAATAAGGAAAACTGTTGCACTACTGTTCAGGGAATCAGTTCCTGAACTATTTCAGTGGAGATCAGAGAATTTACACACATATTCAAGTCAGATGTTACAGAATGACTGTTCTTACTTCATACCTGTATAAATGCTAAACAATAGTTTTTTTAAGTAACTAGCAACATGAGCAACTAAGATACTGTTACTAAATTATCCATATATTTAATTTCTTCCCAATTGTTTCTCATTTCTTGATATTATCTATGTTCATATAAAAATCAAGGACATACCTCAGCCCAGAATTCTGCATATATATCGTTCGCCGTCAATTTTGTTACTGGCCACAGTTTTGTCACAGAACAAAGATCACAGGCAGTCATCATTAAACCAATGACACGGTCTCTAGAACACAATAATATAAAACTGGTCACTGCAGCATTTGCAAATTTATAAGAACAACTGGAAAGACTTCTGTATTTTCAGGAGTGAGAGAGGCCTAAAGGGGGCATCGCTTCATGATGGGGGAACGATAGTGTTACAGAGCAGATACAACTAACAGGCAAGAAAATAAAGGATTAAAGAACAGTGTAGCTTTAATTGTAAGAACATCAGTCACTTCTGTCCCTAGTTCCACGAAGAGTATATCCTGTGTTCCTGCTGCCTGATTGTTACTGTTGAAATAAAATATTATGTGGGCACGGCCTTGATGCCATCTAAATTCCCTGCTATATTTTACTGCCACAAACCAGATTTTGACTTTCATGGAATTTTGGAAATTTAGAGTGAGAAGAAACCTTGAAGAAAAAAGTCCCAATCCTTTCATCTTATAAAAGGAAAACCTGAGGTGCAAATAAATGAAATGATTTCTTCAAGGTATAACTGGCTCAAGACAAGGCCAGAGTAGATGTAGATTTCCAGAATTCTCTCCCATCTCCCCACCTGCAGAGAAAGGTGATGTCTCCAAACACTTTACAAGCTCCAACTTCCCAACTGAAAGGAGTTTTCTTTTCAATTGCTTTGCACTCACAGCTATGTGTTCTAGGTCTGATTTTTTATTCTAAATATGGTTTGGTTTAATATTTCCTCTTGGAGAAAGATAAAAATTGCTTAAAAGAATTCAAACAGACATATCCCCTATAATTTTAATGCATCTGGTCTAGTGACATGCGGTTACCCTAAATGAAGTCTACACTTAATGGTGGCACTAAGTACTAGTTATTAAGAGCTTTTAATATTACTGACATTAACTTTTACAAAGCAAATTACATAATAATAAAAGGCAAATTATCGAGAAAGACACAAAACCACATAACAAGTGAGAAGATGTCATAAGTCCAGCTCCTACCTAAATTCTAATGTGTCTGAGGACTCCACGGCTGCTCAAGGCCGCCTTATTTCCTGGAGGTGCACAGACAATCCCCATCTGTGGACACAGTACTCCCTGGGTCCTGAGCCTGCCCACCAGGCCCACAGCATAGTAAGAGCATCTGTCTGTCGCGTGGGCAGAGTCTCTGATTTAGTGGTGTTCCCTAAGGCAGGTTCCTTTGATGCCAATCACTCATAAGGTTCTTTCATTTCCCATCAGCCAATTTCATTTAGCCCATTAGCCTAATTAAATGGTATCTTCTACAACTTTACTTTTCGTTAAGGACACATGTCAAAAGGGTATCATGTCTCTAACAGGGAAGACTAGATAACTTTAAAAACGTCAATGAGACTTACGTGTACCCATCCTGTGACCCCAAAACAGATGCCATGTGAAGATGCAAATCCCTTAAAATGATCAGGAAACCCCATGGTTTCTTGATGAGGTAGTTTCCTAAGCACTTTGTGGTTTAAAAGAAGAATATTTATTTCTGCATTTGGGCTTCTAAAGCAACAAGTATATTATCTGTTTGCTCAACAGATAAATTCATTTAAACAGAAATAGAACATGAAAAAAAATGATTATTTTATTAACAAATAATTATTTCATGAGATAGAAATAATTCAATCTCATTCAATCTACATTCACACAAAAAAATCAGCATTTATTTCTTTTGGCTAAATATTGTAATAAGCTTTATCTCATAAAACATTTCTTATCTCATAAATCTATGAAAAAATGTTAATAGAACTGGGCACTGGAAAGCATGTGGAGCCAGTTTTCTCACTGGATATGATTCCATAGGTAGCATTGCTACTACTAGGGTTGAAAAGTTTATAACCTAGCTATCATTTAGATTTCACTATCAAAATTACTTAGACAAAACAATTTAAGAGTATTTTACTGTTAACCAAACCAGTAAAAAATAATACAGATAAGAAAATTTGTACTAAATGCCTTTAATAGAACTGGAATTGTTTTATTTCTTTCTAGGAGTGGAATATAGACCTAATGGTATAGAGACCTAATTCGTAATGTATTCCAATAACCAACTGTGAAAGGGACGGAGTTTATGCCAACTGTGCTCTTGGTATGATCTTGCATAGCCTCCTCACTAAGACCTCTGCAGTAAGAGGCCAACACAACGCCTCTATCACAGATGGTTCTTACGGGGGTAATTTCTGGGGTGGGGGGGTTGACTACATTCATTTATTCCAAAAAGTTTTGAATGCCTGTATGTATCAGGCACGGCGAAAATAATAAACAAAATACGCACTGCTCTTGTAGAACTAATGTTCCAACGGGGAGAAGTAGAAAATAAGGTAGAGATTTTCACTCAACAAGTCTATATAAAAAATATTTTAGGGGACTTCCCTGGTGGTGCAGGGAAGATAAAACTCCACACTCCCAATGCAGGGGGCCCGGGTTTGATCCCTGGTCAGGGAACTAGATCCCACACGCATGCCGCAACTAAGAGTTCACATGCCACAACTAAGGAGCCCACGTGCCGCAACTAAGGCCCAGTGCAAACAGACAAACAAATAAATAAATATTTTAAGAGAGGCAAAAATATGAAGATGAGAGAGAGAGTCCAGTAGAGACGGCAGTGTGCGTACAAGTCCTGACATGGGAATAGGTGAGGTGTGCTGGAGGAACAGCGAGAGAGCCAGTCTGGCAGAAATGCAGGAGTGAGGTGCTGCCAGGCCGCTGCTAAGTCTCCAGACACGACAGGACCAAGTCTGACGGTGAGATGCTGGCAGCTGTGGGTAGAAGAGGGACATGACACACTTTTAAAGAGATCCCTCAGCTCTGCCCAGAGGAGGATGAACTGTAGCATTGTAGGGGGAGGGAGGTTGCTGAGAGGCCGTTTAGGAGAACACACGGCAGTCCAGATGCGCGCGGACGGCAGCTTGAATTAAGGTGACAGTAGTGGAGACAAAGAAAGTCGGAGGGTCACAGTCGTTAGAGGCAGAGCCAAGTTGAAATACGTTAACATCCACAGGAGTTACGACAAGAGACATCTCTCTCCCTGTCCTTCCCTCCTCCCTTCTCCCCACCCACCAGCATCATCCCAGACCGGGTAGAGCAGCTTAAAACACAGGACCTGTCGCAGGTGAGCAGAGGTTCCGACCTGAAAGTGAGCGCCCCTCGCCAGCGCGTACGTCTGCCTTCCCAGTGCCAGCCTATTTTAAAATTCTCTTCCCACATCCCACGATCATGGAATCACAGAACTTTACAAAAGGGAGAGAAAAGAAACCACACAGCCTGCAGGATTTCAGGTGAGTTACTGGTGGCCAAAAAGGAAGCCCCAGCTCTCCCCCCACTGCCCGCTCTCCTGCTCCCCTCATCCCATGCCACAGACTCTGTAAAGTTAGTTAGCCAAGGATACGATGTCCTATTGGAAGAGAAGGAGAACCACGCAGGTGAAACATATAAGCAACTTTACAAAAGATTTCAGGTAGCGCCGTGAAGATAAATAAAGAATGAATTCTCGTATGATTATTATTACAATTTCTCACTTGTGTGAATAACTGGAATTCGAAAAGACTGAAAGGCTGGCTGGATTTCCACAGTGAGCTGGAAATGTAATACTCAGTACCTCTGATTCTCCACCCTCAATGTTTACTAGGCTCTGACCTCATTGCAACCTCCCACATACCAACTAAGTCTTTAAGTGGGAGAAAAATTAAGAAACATAGCCCAGTTGTAAAACACAGTAACTTTAATACCTACTTCAATACAAGGTTATATCAGCCAGGATCCTGACGTGAAACAGAGGACACACCCAGGAGAATTGGAGGATTGACTGAAGGGACTATTCACATGGCCTGGTGGGAAACCAAGGAATAGTAAGGCACTGAGGGCCAGGGATAGTGGGCAGGTCCCCACCCTGGGCCTGGAGGGATGAAGGACAGCTAGCAAGGGCCTGAGGTCTTGCCCCCAGAAGCGCTATTAAACCGGGGACCCACAGGGAAGAAGCGAGGGGAACGAACGCACCAACTCTTCTCTCCTCCTGCCCTCTGATCTCTTGTCAACGCCACCCGTGGCTGAATCCAGATGGAAGTTGGAGGGAGGGCGAGGGAGCTGAGTGACTTGCCCCTGAGGGTCAAAGTGGAAGACGAGCTTAGTGGATCTGGGGGCCAAAAGCAGGCCGCCCAGCACATGGGAGTAGCCCAGAGTGGGCGCTAAAAAGCTGTTGTTCAAACAGAAAAATACATTTGAAATTTGAACCATTTAAATATTAAATTGCACAGAAATAGAAAAATGAATTTAAAGCCAACATTTCTACTAATCTAAGAAAATCTATGCCATTAGGCTTTGGGGACCCGGCACAAGATTGTCACCAAAACAAACAACAGAAAAAAAAGAAAACAAATGCAGGTCCTGCTTATCTTAGAGTGTGCATATAGAAAGAGGTGATCAAAGACCAGACTTCTATCAGGAGGCATCTTAATTGTAACTGTTAGAGCAGGTCAGTAAAGTGGCGTCAAGTGGTTAAATAAAAAGCAAGCGCTTGGGGGTATACAAGTGGATGTTTTCCTTAGAAACTGTCATCTAGCTTTATTTTAATCCCTTTGTTTTATTTTAAAATTAGGTCATACGTAGCAGGTGAAAAGAGACTAGGTTAAATCCGTTTTCCCTTAAGTTATCATTTTAATGATTTTTTTTCTTGTTTTAAAACTTATCTTCAAGGCATTTTAAATCACTGTACTAACTTAAATCATGTCTATAAAAACTACTGTACTTCTCTCATAATATGACCTATTTTGGTTAATTTATTAAACATTAAACTGGACTAAGGATGCTGTAGATTCTGAGAATATTATTTGAACAGGTGCAGAACCAAAATCATAGATAAGATTTTAGAATCTTGCTGTTTCCAAAGACACAAATAATAAGTCTTTAATATAAACATCAGCATGATATAGTGATGATCTCACTCAATAAACTTTAAGTTCTCAATTCTTGTTTTTGTGGAACCCTGTGTTGCTTTTTGAAAAACACCATTAAGAAGAGAGAAAACAAAATTATATGTCAATGCAGACAGAATCAGTCTTGAGCAAATGTGTCTCAGAGGGATTTGCTGTTATTAAAAACATATTCTAACTTAAAACTTCTTTGCCTAACAGAATCCTTGTGCTACTCCCAGAGTTGATGACTCTGACCTCCTAACACGGGCAACTCTGTATTACTTTAAATCAAGTGAAGACATCAGTGATTTCACGCTAGAAATTAGTTTCCCTACATTTCAAGTTCTTCGGCTGAAACATAAAACACACCTAGCAGAACGAGGCCCTCGTACATTTACTACTGCAGGTAAAGACAGATCACTGGTGTCACGTTGACAAAATGCTACAGGAAACTGCATTAAGGTCAAAGAATAAAGGAAACCACACGAACAAAGTACAGAGCAGTAGCCGTGTGAAAGCGTACATCTTTTCTAGCTCTGTTTCTGAATTGTTTAAAGAATTGGTCAAGCGTTTAACGTACCCTTTCTTTGATATGCACCTAAATCTAAATTAAGGAAAGGCTTCGGAAGAATGGTGGCAAAGGAATGTCTTTGAAGGGTACAAATATTCCCTGAGATTAAGAGAATAAACATTTTCATTCATATATTTCCGAAAGCTTTTAAGGATAAAATTCTGCACTTAGTTGATTTTTTAAATACATGTTTTAGGAAGGCAATTCCAACATGAAATACATGGAAATAAAAATTATAAAAGCTACTACTAACTCATATATTTGTCATTTTAACATTTAAAAGGATACTTTAACTTGATTTCATAACTTAAAAAACATTTGATCTTTTATAATGTTTGCTGAAGTGGTCCTTAGGCAAGACTATATGTTTTCCTCCATTAAGAAAGATGATGTTATTCAAGAATAGTGCTCTGATTTCTATGGATGCTCTGTTCAGTTTTTGTCAAAAGGAGGCAATGATCACTAGTTGTTTCAGTGAAAAACTAAGCTACCCTTTGCCTACCCTTGCTTTGAGTCCAGAGCTGGTTTCCAAATGTGACATTCATTTTAGTTGTGGTTAACTGTGGTTTAACTGTGGTTAGGGAAAGAGTATTGAAGGACATTTTCAGTGAAGGAATAAATTAGTTTACAATTTCTTTTTCTCTTTTTGGTGCACTTTATTTCTCCTCCTCTCCATCTTTTATGTCACTAGCAAGTCCCCTTTTATAAATTAGATTTAAACTTATCTAATAATTCATTTCTGGGGCCCTAAAATCACTTGGCAGGCTCTGTTATTTAAAAAGTTTAAAGAATATACTCATTACTAAATGTGAGATATTTGTAAAAATAAAACTGTATGTGTGTCTAATATAAAAGTGAGTCACTCATCTGATTTTGAAAAACACATAGCAATGACTTTCATACATATCTAGTCTCTGGTTGCTTCATTTTCAAAATAAAAAATAATAAAATTACCTAATATTTTTAAGCACAGTTGTGGCTACAATGTCAAGTTCATACAAGACATAATAGTCAATGTTAAGGGCATGTCAAGTTAAGGGGGAGAGGGATAAATTAGGAGTTTGGGATTAACATATATACATACTATATATAAAATAATCAACAAGGACTTACTGTATAGCACAGGGAGCTATACTCAATATAAGACTCTGTAATAACCTATATGGGAAAAGAATCTGAAAAAGAATGGATATGTGTATATGTATAACTGAATCACTTTGCTGTACACCTGAAACTAGCACAACATTGTAAATCAATTATACTCCAATATAAAATAAAAATTAAATTTAAAAAAGACATAATAGTAAATGTCAAGGGCAGGTGGCAAGGACCAGTGGTAAGGACAAAAGGTAGGGAAGAAGTGTCAGAATATTAGGACTCCCAGCAATGAGGAAGAGATTACGTGACATTCAGCTCCAGACAGAGTGGAACAAAGACTGAGAGCGCCATAAAATGAGAGAATGATCTGGGTAAAGTCCAGATGACCCAAGAGTAAAAGACCAATAAGAGGCCAACAAGCCAAGGATGATGGAGCAGAAAAAAACACAAAGAGCCTGGTGTCGTGAAAGCATCACTGGGCAGCTGAACTTAAGCCAGCAACTACCTATCTTCAGACTCTTTACAATAGGATAAAAAATAAAACCCTACATTTTAAGACACTAGTCATTAGGATTTATCTTCTGTAAACTAAACGCTTTCCTAACTGATAAAACACTTAATGCACATGCGGCCAACTGGCTTCATTCAGAATACACTATATCTTTTGATATAAAATGACTATCTGTCATGCTCTAGAGAATACTTGTGGAAAAAAAAACCCAGAGAGTTGAGATATCTGACATGATACTGTCCTTTTTTAGAAAAGACTGGATGTCAGGAAGGGCAGATTTCCAGCTTCATCAGTACATGTAAAATACTGGCAAGTTACCAGGACACAAAATGCCAACGAAGATATAATAAGAATATAAGATCACATTATGAAACCTACACTCTTCATTTTTTGTCGTTTTGGATTATTTGTTTGCTTGACAAATACTGAACCCCTCCTACATGCTCAGCAGCGTCACAGTTACCCGTAACTCTGGGCCCAACAAGTGGACAAAAGCCTGGAATGCAATTACTTCCATCGTATGGCATTCTGTCCTCTGATAGGCTCAACAGGACATTATACCGTTATAATTTATGTCTAAGACAAAAGAGTTTTGAGAGTGAAAGTGAGCACTAATATTAATTATATCAGGACAACAGGTATTAACTGAGAATGATCCAGACCAGCTAGAGAGTCTGGTCACCCTGATTTTAACACAAAAATATCACAAAATAAATAAAGATAATATCAATACTTTGAGAATTGTTATGAAAAATATTAATCTTAAATATTAATTTTTTACCAAATAATTGGTAGGGAAGAAAAAATAATCCATCTAAACATTTTTAGGCTTAACATGGATATGCACATGTAACTAAATAAAATGCTCTTGTAAGTACTACGTTAATCTCTCTGCTCACGGTTTAGAAATACAGTGATTCTTAATTTAAATAAAGGCTGCACTTCTCTAGATATTAGGTAACGTCATTCTTGGCCAAAGTCTGCCACTGATGTCCTCAGACGAATGGTAGCATCTTTTGTGTTTTAGAATTAATTCCATGTATAAAGGGAGAGGCCATGTCTGTCATTTATTAACTATCTATCGGAGCAATTACAATTACTATCCCTAACAATTATCTTCTAAGAAATATAATCATATATTTAACTACGAAAATTCGAATAGCAGATAAATAATTTATTAAAGGTATAAAACAAACTAAACTAAATTGGATATTCACATAAGAGGAGAAAAAACATTAGTGGGCTGAAGTAAATGCTTGCACCAGAAACTGCTGCTGGAACAGAGTCCCAAAAGAGAACAAGAATTCACAATCAAAGAACGATACCACGCTGTCAAGCAAAGATAAACAGTAAAATAACAGAATAAACTTTATTCAAAAGTATATTTCCAGCTTATAGACTGCACATTAACTAATTGATAGAAAACAGCTTTGGAGAAGCATCCTTTTTAAACCATATGCAGAGAACCCCCGGCTACCGTGAATGTGGACCAGCCAGCCCTGGAGGCACCTGCCCCGTGAATGCGCCAGCAGAGTCAGGAAAGAGAGCCCTTGCCATGTTTCTTTCGAGCAGAAATTGCTAGAGCAAGAAAACAAGGAGCTAGATGTAAAAACTAGCCAGATTTGGAGATGATATCTGTCCCCTTGGTACAGTGCTCAATGGAGCTATTTCCGCAAACTGCAGCTCTCACTGGAGAAACAGCTGTCAAGTTATAGATGATGCCACGTACGGAACATTTGGAGCGAGCCTGTGTCTATGACAGAGGTGGTGGAATATGTATCCTAGTCACAGGAGAAATGACGTCTGTGTTAACTCAAGTGTAGTAAAGGTTCTAGAGAATGGAAAGGAGAAGATAAACATTTCCTACAGCGAGGGCAGCCCTGAGCCTTTGTAAAATCCCCCTGTGGCTGAACTCCATGTCTTCCATTTCCTAGGACAACGCAGAATGGCTCAAATTATGCAATTTCTTACATACATCACTATGGAATCCTCACAAGAAAATCTATGAAAGGCCAACAAAGCTGTGTCAAATGCATGAATATTGAATTCACTAATAATCCTAAAATAGACTAAAAGCTGGCTCAGTACCATGCAGAATTCTGTGAACTGCTTCTATGAGCTCATGAACTCCTAATCACCTCACAGAAATGAGCTTTGATCTCATTTGGTGAATTAAGGACCATTCTATTTAATTATTTTTAAAGATTTCACTTAAAGACCTACTGATATAATTGACATACTCTACCTTGTTTAAGAACAAAACACTTGAAACAAAAGTATATCATATTTTATCACAGAATCATACTTCTAGAGTGTATATTTTTGTTGCTCATGCTTTAACTTAGGTGTAACTTACATGGAATTAAATGCATGAATTTGAAAGATACAGTTCAATGAGTGTGAAAATGTATACAGTCCAACCCCCAGACCAGTGATGACAGGGAACGTTTTCATGTCCAGACACTCCTTCTGTCCTTTCCCGTTCCATATCCCGTATCCAACACCAACAACTGCCAGCCTGAATTCTACCGCAATCACTAACACTATTGATTTGTTTGGCCTGTTCTAGAATTTGGTAAAAATGTTTTCATATAGTATGCACTGTTTTGTTCAACATAATGACTGTGTGATTTATTCATGATGTTGCATGAATCTGTAGTTTCTAATTTTTTTATTGCTGAGTAGTACAGTATTCCACTGAATAAGTGCCAGAAACTGTCTATCCATTCACTGTTGTTGGACCTTTGGGCTGCCTCTAGTTTAGATACATTATGAATAATGCTGCTGTGAATATTTGCATCCAAGCCTTTGTGCAAAAGGCAGAAAAAAAGTGGAAGACAAAATTGGGAACAAAGAACAAGTGCGAAGAAGAGAAAACAGTAACAAGTATGGCAGATATTAATGCAATTATATCAAAAATCACTTTAAATGTCAATGATCTAAATACACCAATTAAAAGAGATTATCAGAGTGGATCAAAAAATAAGGCCTAAATATTTGTTGTTTATAAGAAACACACTTTAAATATAAACACACATACAGACTAAAAGTAAATAGATGGAGAATGATACACCATGCTAACATTATTCACAGGAAAATGGGAGTAGCTAGATTAATTTCAGATGGAACAGACTTCAGAGCAAGGAAAGGTATCAGCAATAAAGAGGAACATTTCGTAAGAATAAAGGGATCAATTCTCCAGGGAGGTATAATTGTCCTCAACCTGTATTCCCCTAGCAACAAAGCATCAAAATATGTGAGGCAAAAACTGATCAAAGTGCAAGGAAAAGTGTATCAGCTCCACTACTATAGCTGCAGGCTTCAATACACCTCTATCAGAATTGGATAGGTCCAGCAGGCAGAAAATCAGGACATATTTGAATCCAATAACTTCATCAAACAATGATACAACTGACATCTGTAGATTGCTTCATCCAGCAACAGCAGAAGACACATTCTTTTCAAGCTCAAATGGAACATTCACCAAGATAGACCATGTTCCAGACCATAAAATACACTTTTTAACAAACTTAAAAGAACAGAAATCATACAATGTATGCTCTTAGATAACAATGAAATTAACTAGATATCAATAACAGAAAAATAGCTGGAAAACCCTCAAGTATTTAGAGATTAAAAAACACTTCTGAATAACACACAGGTCATAGAAGAAACCAAGAGAAATTTTTAAATATTTATAACTAAACATAAATGAGGACACAGCTTAAAAAAATTTGTGGGATGCAGCGAAAGCAGTGTTTAGAAGGAAATTTACAGCATTAAATGCGTATAAGAGAAAAGAAGAAAGATGTAAAATTAAAAATCTAAGTTTCCACTTCAGGAAACTAGAAAAAGAAGAACACGTTAAATCCAAATATGCAGACGAAAAGAAACAGTAAGAATTAGAGCAGAAATCAATGAAATTGAAAACAGTAAATCAACAGAGAAAATAAACCAAACTAAAAGCTGGCTCTTTGAAAAGATCAGTAAAAGCAATAAGCCTGTTGCCAGTCTAACTAAGGAAAAAAGAGAATACAAATTACTAATATCAGAAATGAAAAAGGGGACGTCACTACAGATCTCATGGACATTCAAAGGATAATTAAGGACTACTATAAACAACTCTACGCCCACAAATTTGGTAACCTAGATAATATGAATCAATTTCTGGAAGGATGCAATCTTCCAAAACTTACACAAGAAGAAACAGACAATCCAAACAGGTCTGTATCTATTTAAGAAATTTAGTCAATAACTAATAACCTTCCCAAACAGAAATCACCAGGCCCAGATGGGTTCAGACAGTATAGCCTAGCGAACAAACTGAGCTCACCCTGCTCCGATGGCTTGGGTGTTAGTCCACGGCAGCTGCGACTGAACAGGATCAAATCGTGCAGGTTCTGATTCCGGGGAATGTTGCAGTGGACATGCGCGCCCAGCTGCTCTTCAGGATGGTCATTATGACGCTCTCAACTTCCTTCCTCCATGAAACCTCGCATTAGTCAGGGCTGGAGAATCTCACTCCACCCGTTTATCCCCAGAAGCAGAAAGTGGGATCCCTGGAGTTTCTCTTCCTGGCGGTGAACCCAGCCCTTCCCGCAGGACTGTTACAGCTGATCAGGGTTAGAACATCAGGGAGACCATGACCGGGCAGGGGGGGAGGCGGGAGTCTCCTCACCCACTTACTCCCCACCCAGGAGGGGAGATGAGTGTCTGGGGTCGGAGGGATTGTGGGCCGGGGTGAGGAAGCAGTGGGGATGGGGCGCACAGTGAAGCCAAACAGACACACGGCGGGGGCTCCCCCACCCCCGGGAAGCCCCGTGAAGTCTCTAGGCCTGGCCAGGCTCTTGCTTTCCCAAACTCACGACTATTTGCTCCCAGGGTCAGCTGGGCTCTTTTGATTGCAGAAGACAAAAACTCACTTAAGCTTCTGTATTAGTTTGCTAGGGTTGCCGTAACAAAGTACTACAAACTGGGTGGCTTAAATGACAGGAATTTATTGTCTCACGGTTTTAGAGGCCAGAAGTCCAAATCAAGGTGTTGGCAGGGTTGGCTCCTTCTGAGGGCCATGAGGGAAGGATCTTTTCCAGGCTCCTCCTGTTGGCTGGCAGATGGCCATCTTCTCCCTGTGTCTTCACGTGGTCTCCCCACTGACACATCTCTGTCCAAATTTCTTCCAAGGGTATCAGTCATGTTGGGTTAGGGCCCACCCAGATGGCCTCATTTTACCTTAATCACCTCTATAAAGGCCCTATCTCCAAATACTGTCGCATTCTGGGAATCTGGACTTCAACATATGAATCCGTGGGGCGACACAATTCATCCCATAAGAGTTTTCTAGAACACAAGTTTATTTTAATGTGTTGTAGAGTCATTTAGTTGACGCATCCATCTCCCTGTTAGACTGGAAGGACCAGGACAGCAGGGCCAGGGGCTTCTGGCTCTTTGCTGCACACCCAGCACTTGCCCCAGGCTTGGCACTGAAAGGTACCGAATCTGTAGCTGTGGAATTGGATGTCTCCCTTGGTGTCTCTGCTCCCTTCTCCCACTCCTTACTGGCCGATCCCTCAAGAGCATCTGATACAACACACTCACATGTCAGACAGTACACTCCACATACTGTATTTCACTTGATAGCATCTGTACTAACATACTTAATCTCCTTTAAAGTAAGTCACATTTTTTCTTAAATAAATTTAAAAGGAAATTTTTTCATGTCATTTCTACTTTGATTATTTGTCTTACTATTGAGTTGTAAGAGTTATATAAGACTGCTATTAAACATAAATATTGAGAATATTTTCTCACATTCTGTGGCTTGTCTTTTCATTTCCTTAAAAGCTGTTTTGAAAATCATAAGTTTTTAATATGATGAAGACGATCTATCATTTGTTTGTTTCTTTGAAGGTTAGTGCTTTTCTGTTTTGCTTTTTCCAGCTTTATTGAGGCATGACTGACCAAAAAAAGTTGTATATATTTAGGTTGTACCCGTGATTATTTGATATATGTATACATTGTTAAATGATTACCACAATTAAGTTAATTAACACATCCATTACCTTACACAGTTACCTTTTGTGTGTGTGTGTGTGTGTGTGTGTGTGTGTGAACACCTAAGATCCACTCACTTAGCAAATGTCAAGTGTACAGTACAGTGTTACTAAGTGTAATCACCATGCTGTACCTTAGATCCCCAGAACTTATTAATCTCGTAACTGAGAGTTTGTACCCTTTGACGGACATCTCTGAAGGTTAATGCTTTTTGTGTGCTAAGGAATCTTTGCCTATGCAAGGTCATGAAGACTTTCTCCTACGTTTTGTTCTAAAAATTTTATAATTTTAGCTTTTACATTTAAGTCTATCATCCAACTGAAACCTCAGTAATTAAAAAGCAATGTTGAAATGACTATCCTTTCCCTAGTTGAATTATCTTGGCCCCTTGGCTGAAAGTCAACAGGCTACATAAGAATCGGTCTTTTGCAATCTGTCCCAACTTGTCTACCCTAACACCAATACACCCAGTCTTGATTACTGTTATTTGATAGTAAGTCTTGAAATCAGATAGTATAAGTCCTCCAATTTGTCTTTGCTTTGTCAAAATTGCTTTGACTATTCTAGGTCTTTTGTATTTCTATATAAATTTGAGGTCGGTTTGTCACTTTCTACAAAAAGTAGCCTGTGGATATTTTGACTAGAATTGCAGTTTTGGAGGAATGTTTGTAGAGAATCGATAGCAATATTGAGTGTTGCAATTCATAATCATGATATATCTCTCCAGTCATTTAGTGTTCTTTATTTCTCTCAGGAAATGTTATGTATTTTATCATTTGTTAAATTTATTTTTAAATGATTTTATATCATTTGTTAAATTTATTTTTTAAGAGACTTTATATCATTTGTTAAATTTATTTCTTAAATGACATTGCAAATGGAATTGCTTTAATTTGAATTTCCAATTAATATTCATATATAAACTAAATTAATTTTTAAATGTATCCTGTGAACTTGCTAAAGTCACTTATTAATTCTAGGAGATTTTTTTGGAGATTCCTGAGGAATTTTTTAGTAGATGGAATGTGATTTAAAAATAAAGACAGATTTACTTTTTCCTTTCTAATTTTGTTTATTTATTTACTTATTTTCAGTATAATGCACTGGCTATGATCATATGGTATTTCTTTGTTCCATTACTGTGAATTATATTATTTAGCAAATGTTAAACCACTTTTCTATTCCTGAGATAAAATCCATTTGTTATATTGTCTTTTGAATACGTGACTGAATTTGTTATACTTTGTTATGAATTTTGGATCTATGTCCATGAGGAATATAGATTTTTTTTTCATGGAAAGGCATTTTCTTTTAAATATAGCCGTGCATACGTGCCAATCAATATAGATGTTTAATTTACTGTTTTTGTAATGTGTTTGTCAGCTTTTGGTATCAGTATTATTCAGGCTTCATAAAATAAAGTGGTAAGTAGTAGTCTCATTTTCAGAAACATTTTGTGTAAGATTGATATTATTTCTTCCATAAATGTCTGATAGAATTCACAAGTGAAACCATGAGGTCCTGGAGAATTTCTGTTTAAGAATAGAATTTCTTTAATGGGATATTCAGATTTTCTGTTTCATCTTGGTTCATGTACAGTTAGTTGTAATTTTCAAGGAATTATTCCATTTTTAACTGTTTCAAATTAGCATAAAATTATTTATATTAATCTCTTACTGCCTCTTTTTGCCCACATTCTGTAACAATATCCTCTCTGTTACTGTTAGTATTGGTGATTGGTATTTTCTCCTTTTTCCTTACTTAGTCTTGCTGGGGTTTTATACATTTTAATCATCTTTTCAAGGCACCGACTATTGGCATCATTGGTTTTCTCTGTTGTTTGCTGCTCTCCATTTTATTGTTCTGCTCCTCTCTTGATTATTCATTTCAAGTTAGGGTTTAATTTACTCTTCTTTTTCTAGCTGCTTAAGGTGTCATCTTAAAACACTGACTAACACAGGCATTTAAAAATAAACTTCTAGCTAAATCCTACAAATTGTGATAGTTTGTTTTCCCTATCATTCAGTTTGAAATATTCTCTTATTTCCCTGGTTATTTCTTCTTTGATACATGAGTTATTTAGAGGTGTGTTGTTTAATTTCCACATATGTAGGGCTTTTCTACATAGGTTATTGTGATTTTTATTTCCATTACAATAAAAAATATTCTATGAATCCAATCTTTTGAAATTTATTGAGATTTATTTTAGGTACCAGCACACAGTCTATCTTATAAATATTCCATGTGCAGTTGAAAAGAATGTGTAGTCATTTTTTAGTGTTCAGTGTATATAAAATAGGTTATGTTGACAGTGTTGATTTTTCCTTTGCCTTAGATTTTTATGTACTTGTTCTATAAATTATTTAAAAGAAAAATGTAAAACTCTCTATGGTTTTGTTTAGTTTCCTTTTCTGTTCTGTGAGATTTTCCTTCATGTGTTTTGCAGCTCTGTTAATTAGGTGCACATGTACATTTTGCAGTGTTATTTCTCTCTATGTGTTGACCCTTCTGTCATGGTGAATTATCCCTCTTACTGGCTCACAGTATTCTTCCTTCAAAACAACTTTGTTTGATACTACTACAGCCACGCAGCTTTTTAAAGGTGTCTGCATGGTATATCTTCTCCCATCATTTTACTTTTGACCTATCTGAGTCTTCCTATTTAGAGTGTATATTTCTTATATAACATATAATTAAGTCCTGTTATTTTATCAAGTCTGATAATTTTTGGCTTTCAATTGAGGTATTAATCCATTTACGTTTAATTGTTAGTTTGATTGTGTTCAAGTCTACTGTCTTCATATTTGCTTTCTGTTTGCTGCATTGTGGGCTAATAAAATGTACTTTTTATTATTCATTTTTCCTCTTTTTTTAAAAAAAGCTATACTTTTATTTTTTCATGGTTCCTATACATTACAATATACATACTTATAACACATACATAAATTTAATATTGTTCCACTTAGCACTTTACTCTCACCCTTCACAAACATAAGAACCTTACAACACTATAATTCTATGTACCCCTCATTCTTTGTGCTATTGTTTTCATATATTTAATCTCTACATATGATACCTCACCTTAGTACAATTATTATTTTTGCTTTAATCACTCATTTATCTTATAAAAAAATTAGAATATATATATGACAATTCATACATCATATTCTCTTTTGGGTCCTTTTCTAAGGATCCAAAGTAGCATCCTTAGAAACAAAACAAAAAGTAAGCAAATACCCAAAGTATTTGGAAATTAGGAAATTCTTTTAAATTAACCTCTACATCAATGAGGAAATGGAAACAGAAATGAAAATTATCTGAAAACTAAGAAAAAGAAGACTGCTTCATCAAAAACTTGCAGGGTACAGTTCAATTAGTAGTCAGATAATAATACATAAATATGTTTTGTTACATAATTTGAGAAATAAGATAAGGAACAACTAAAGTATAAAGAAGGCATAAAAATAAAAGTTAAAATTAATGAAAGAGCAAACACACAAGAAGGAAATGATAAATTTTTAAAAAGTAAATTTGTAAAAAAGGAATAATTAAAATGAAAGGGCAAATTTGATTAAGAAACAAAGGGAGAAATAAAAATATAAAATATTGAAAATTAGATAACTACAGATATAGTAAGATAAGTAAATTTTAAGTGAGAATAATTTGTGTAAATATTTTCTATGAAAGTCTAAAGGAAAAATGATTTTCTAGCAAAATAAGTTGACCAAGAGGTGAAATAAAATGGAAAAGCCAAAACAACCTCAACAAAATAACCTCAAACCACAAAAGACATTAAAAAGTTTGTTAAAGATCTTCCATTAAAAAAATGTGCCAGACTGTAATGGTTTTACAAATAAATATTATTTAAGCTTCCTCAAATGGATACCTTTAGTTATTTAAATGCTTCTAGATCAGAGAGAAATTTAATTTCATAACTATCATAATCTTAATAGCAAATTATGATAGCATACAGAAAAACAACTACATATCAATTAATGGATTCGATACAAACTTGCTAAAAAAAAAAAAAGAAAAATTGATTTCCTTAGCATATTAAAAAAGTAATTCCATGGGAAACTAGAGTACAAGGAACTCAGTGGTAGCACAAAATTAGGAAATTTAAAAATCTATTAATAAAATAAGAAATCAATAACACAGAAATTAGGAAAATCATATTGTCACTGAAATCTGAATATGAATTTGATAAAATTCCTAATAAAAAGTAATATAAACAAGAAATGAAGAAAAAAACTCATACATGATGAAAATGATTTACCAAAAAATATCACATAAAAAATTAAAATCTAAAATCACTACAATTAAAATCAAACACATATTAGATATACTTGCTTTTTCACCATAATCCAATATTGTTTTGTAGGTTCTAATTATACAGTCAGATGAGAAAGCAAAATAGGTATCAATATCAGAAAAGTGGAACGAATGATATTTAACTGTAGATGATGTAAAAGTATGCCTAGAAAATCCAAGAGACGAATATTTTCAACTGACACAGAAAACATAATAAAATGGCTAGAAAACACATTTTTAGAATTTTAGTAATGATGGAATAAATTCTGAACAAAATTTAAAAACAACTCATTGAAGGCAATTGAGTACCTACAAGCAAGCAGAAACTGGAAGGGGTTCAACACCTTTGGGCATAATCCACATTTATTAGCTTTTCTGCTAAGATTATGGCTCAGTTGGGGTATGAGACATTTAGAGCCCCCAAAAAGTCACAGTATGGTGGAAAGGTTAGCATCTGGGGCTGTCAGAGCACATGGAATTTGAGGAGAAAAATCCTAGAAAGGAGAGAGCCACAAAGGTGATAGTCCCCAAATATGCATTCATATTCCCCTCAAATCCTTGGCTGGACCCAAGGACCAAGGCCAAAACAGAAACAGAACCACAAAAAAAAAGCTTAAGGCACATATCCATAAATTTAGGATACTCCATGAGAAATTTAACTGGCCACTAGAATAAAAGTCAATTATCTTCAGAGAAGGATAACAGGATCCAGAAAGATAAAAGAGAATACATATTATCTACAATGTAGCATACAAATTAAAAAATTACTAGACATCTAAAGAAAAAGAAAAATGTGTTCCATGACTCAGAAAAAAAAAAAAAATAGTCCACAAAAAAGACCCATAGAGGACTCAGTTGATGGAAATGAAGACAAGGATTGTTAAGTAACTGATAGATATACTAAAGAATCTCCAGGAAAATATATACTTGGATACAATGGGTGAAGAGACAGGAATTTTAAAAGAGGCATAGAAGCTATAAAAATGAACCCCAAATAAATCTCAGAACTGACAAATACAATATATAAAATAAATCACTGGATGGAATTGACAACAGATTGGAGAGAACATTAGAAAGGATCATTGAAATTAAAGGCAAATCATACCAAACTGAGGCACAGGGAGGAAAAATGACTGAAAAAACAGTTTAGAGACCTAATAACCTGTAAGACAGTATTAAGTGATCTATCATATGTGTAATTAGAGTTGCAGAAGAAAAATGACGGGTTGACAGAAAAAAATATTTGAAGAGAAATGGTTAAAACTTTACTAGGTTTTACTGTAATCAGCAGCCCAGAGACCCAGAAACCTCAGAGGAACTCAAGAAGGACAAATACAAGGAGGACACTGAGGCACATTATAAACAAAGTGCTGAAAAACCAAGGATACAGAGAACATCTTAAGAGCAGCCAGAATAAAAAGACATGCTACATATAGGAGAATAACAATAAGAATGACTGCTGACCTCTCATCAGGGAAAAAAGAAAAAGATGGAGGCCAGAAGACAACTGAATAACATTTTAAAAATGCTGAAAGAAACCCGGTCAACTTAAAATCCTAAATCCAGCAAAAATATCTTCGAAAAGTGAAGCCAAAATAAAGGCGATAAGCTAAGGCTGAAAGAATCTGCTGTCTGGACTGAGGTAAAATAATTACCAGATGGAAATCTGGATCTACACAAATGAATGCAAAGCATTGGAAATGGTATATATATGAGAAAATATGACAGATTATCTTTTTCTTTTAAAAAATTCTTTAATAATCAATTAACTATTTAGTAAGTATTAGCAACCTGTGTGGTGTATACAACATATGTAGCAGTATAATATTTAACAACAATAGCATAAAAGACAAAACTGGGCATAACTGGATTCTGTCTTTTTAAGGTTGTTACATTGTACAGAAATGGAGTAATATTAATTCAAGGTGGACTGAAAAATGCAGATTCATGTAAACTCAAGAGCAACCACTTGAAAACATACAAGCGTAACAATAAAAGCCAATAGAAGATATAGAACACAACAACAAAGGAAACATTTCATTAACTCCAATGAAGACAGGAAAGGAAGGACAAAGAACAAAGGGTTAAAGAGAAAACAAACAAGATAATGAGACAAACATAAATATAATTACACTAAAAGCAAACGAACTGACAGTCCTAAAGGAAGCAGCGACTGAAAGTCTCAACTACTGCTGATTACAAGACACATTTAAAATATAAGGATGCAGATAGGGTAACAGTAAAGGATTGGACAAGAATATGACATGCCAATAAGTAAACATAAGAAAGCTGGTGTGGCTATTAGACACAGAAAACTTTAAGGCAAGAAGTATTACCAGAATAAAAAGAGAATTTCATAGTGGCAAGAGGATAAATCATAGAGAAGACATAACAAATACACAAATGTATAAGCACCTAATAACAAAGTTTCTAAACACATGAAGCAAAATTGAGAAATATATAAAAATTCATAACTTTTTTTATACTGGAAATTGTATTTCCATTAGAAACTGGAAAAAATACATTCACAAGTGATAAAATTTATAACATGACCAGTATAATTTAACTAAAAAAGTGATAGGATCTGTGTAAATAAACTATATAAAATGTTATTCAAGACTAAAAAGTCATGCCAAAGATGTCCCACAATAAGCCGATTGCAAAAGGTGTCGTTTCACATATGTATATTTCCTTGCTCCTACAATGGCCAGTTTAAGATCCACATGTCCTGTGTGTTTGGAGGGAGAAAGGGTACGTGTTGCTTTGTAGCAGGTAAAATGGTCCAAATAAAAAACATATCCATAAAAAAAAAAAAAAAAAAAGTCATGCCAATGCTTTTGGATGAGAAGCCAATATACTCTCATTTACAAGTGAAGAAATAAATGCGATATAACTGCAATCAAAATCACAATGTGGATATTTTTAATTGAAAACAAACACGATGAAATATTCTTTTTCTTTTTTAAGTATTCACTATGAAGGAAATGAAGGGTCATGATGTCTATAATCTACAAGGAAGTGGCACAGTCAAAAAATAAAGGCAAAAAATATGTTAAAATGTTAATAATTCTTGAATGTGGGTATGAGTATACATTTTAGTATAATTTCTACTTTTCTTAAGTTTGAAATTTTTCTTATAAAAATATAAAAATGCATTTACTAAGTAACAATTTCCATGAAATTTTCGGAAAGTAAATGAAAGATGAAGATTATTTTACCAGGTATGTATGATAAATTTCAACATAGTTATAATAATCAAAACAGTATGATCACAGTCAAGGATTAGATAATTAACAATTACATGGCTTAAGGAGTCCAAAGAAGTATTCGAGTTTATATGAAACTTCAATTCAATTCAGTGGAAGAAAATAGATTGTTAATTAAATGGTATTGATTCAACCCATCAGGAAGAAATAAAGTTATGTTCATAAAAAGTATAACTCCAGAAGCATTAATATGCAAAGAAAATTTTAACTACAATTTATATTACTTTGAGTATAGGGGAGGCCTTCATAAGCAAGACAGGAAACCAGATTTGATAAAAACAAATGAAAGATTTGGCTTCATGAAATTAAATTTCTTTGTATTTAAAATAAAATCTAAATAAAACTTTTGAAAAGCACCTAAGAAAATGTTTGTAACATATAACAGGGAAAATGTTAACATCCTTAACAAAAATTTGGAATGCAAACTGATTTATAAAAAAAGTAAAGAATTCAACAAAAATTACACAAAAGTTGTGAACAAACAGAAGTAGGAACAAAGTCAACAAACATGAAAAGATCTTTAATGCAGGGAGTTGTCAGAGAATGGCATACTTAAAGAGAAACAGTTTTCACCCTATGTGAGGAGAAGTGTGAATTTCTACAGTCCTTTTAGGAAATTTAACATGTATTTACATTTCTAGCACCATATGCGATGTGATATATATATTTAAAGGACAGTAGATGACTTTATAAGAGTTTACTGCAGAATTATTTATGGTGCAAAATTCTAGAAACATCTGATCAATAGGAGGAAGGTTTAATGAGCCTTTAGCTAGTCCTCCATACTACGTGATGTCACATAACTCTTAAAAATAGGCAAGCATCTGGTATACCGTCGGCCGTGCTCATCTGCGGGTCCTGCATCCGCAGATTCAACCGACCTCGGATCCTGTAGTATGTTGCTTGAATCTGTACAGGCGGAACCTACGGATATGAGGGCCAAGGGCCGACAGAGGGATTTAGGGACTGAACATCCACTGATTTTGGTATGCGGGTGGTGTCCTGGAACACATCCCCTGTGGATACCGAGGAAGGCCTCTAATCACGTTTTTGTTTAAAGACGTATGTTTGTGCCTATAAACAGCTTAGAGTAAACAGAGGAGAATGCATGGTTCTGTTGGTTCTACAGAACAGGACCCAGCGGACCCCCGGGTCTCTCAACCGCGCTGTGCGGATGGGAGAGTGACCCTATTCATCGTCCAGGGCCATTTTATACAAGGGACGTATTACCAGTATTCTGGTACCTGCAGGGGCTCCGGGAACGAACACCCACGGACGACTCTATTATTGTTTTCTTGTATATACCTGCACTCTTTGAATTCTTAAAACAAATATGCATCACTTTTAAAATTATTTAATCATCATAACTATGCAGTATACACCACTAACATGTATATATGCATTAAGCACCAAGTATAATATTACTTGCAATTAGATTTTTAAATTTTCTATTTTATAAGAATATTATTATTGTAATCATTTTGCTAAAATCATATGCAAGAAACTTGTTACTACTTACATGACTCTTATTTGTAACTTAAAAACAATGTATACACATAGTTTTCAGCAAGCCAAAGGATACTTTAACCCAGCGCCTATTTCTCCAGTCTTATAATTGCCATAAGAAAGAGAACTGTGGACAAACACTCGTTTCTACAGACACATGAAGACTGTAAATCACACGCATCCCTTGGGCTGCAGGCGGAAGAGGGTGTGTTGTCCTGCATGACACTGACCCTTCTGCCAACCTGGGAGGGTGCTGGCAAAGTGTCCAGACTGCCCTCTGTACAATTAAGATGTATATTTTTTTCCTCAAAGAAGGTTCCCCAAAAAAACTCTGATGATCATATTCTTGAAGAGGTCAACTTTATTTATTATGTTTCTGTCTATAGTCATTTGTAGACCTAATGTTTTGTGTTTGGGGTACGTGAGTGAACTGCTTCTAAGAACTGAAAGCAGATTTCTCTAGAAAGAAATGTTATGATCAGTACCTTAATGGATCACAGAGGAGGTACACAAAGCACCTGAGCAAAAAAGAATAGATTCAAGTTCAGCAAGACTAGAATGAACCAATAAACAAGTGTTCCCAAATCTAAAGATAAAGATGGCATCACTTAAGATGGACTTAGTCAGACACGGAAACAGCAAAAGGAAAGTCCTACAAAGAAAAGCTGGTGGTAACCACCTACACACCGGCAAGGCCAAGAGGTGTTTTAGCCAGTGGACTGAAATCTAATGGACAGATGGGTGGACAGGTGCACAATGAAAACACCTGACACATTTCTGAATCCAGCGGGCAAGTCACGCCTTCTCAGAAAAAAATGAATCAAACTACCTTAGCCTGATGCATTAGAACATTTAAGGAATCTCATTCTCTCTGTTCTGACCCCACGTTCAAACCAACTTTGAATTGCCACTTGGCTTCCTAAAGGATTGTGACCACGCTGAATGCCAATATTCTGGTGCTTATAACTAGAGTGTATGTTTTCAGATCAATAAAATGGAATTCAGGTTTTATATATCAATCACATTGGCTAGGTTAATAAGATCTGGATTCTGACGAATCCATTTTCATTTCTTTTTGAGTCTGTAAGGTCAATGACAAAACGCTGGACTGTGGTAAATTCAAAGAGAGGCCTCTTGGAAAATGACTTCCCTTTAAAAGTACCCATTCCTATGTGATCAGCTGAAATTCTAATTCATATTTTAGTTACCTTCACAATACATTATCAGCAATCTTGTCAAATAACGAAATACCCAAAGTAAATATTAAAGCGCACATAAAACAAGCAAACAAAAAACACATAAATTCTTTTTACATTTCTTTTTTCAAATATAAATTTATGCCACATTACATTTTTGTTTTTAAATATAAATTTATTCCAAATAACACTTCCTGGGTTACTAAACTTTCAAAAATGATTTTTACCTATGTGATTGATTATTAAGGTTTAGCGATCCGGTCTGGTACATCTCTTCCAACTGTTTCCTGTTTCCAAAGTATAATGCAAGGTCTGTGGCAATGATGGCTTTGCGGATGATCTCAAGCACCTGTTCATATTCACTGGAGCTCAGGGTGGAGAAGATATTGTGCCCCTCCAACTAGGGAAAAAATACAAATAAACACCACCAATAACAAGCACAAGCTCCAATCTAATGACATTTTCAGTTACTTGAAACAACAGTCAGTCAATGGCATTTGGTCAGGACGGGTTTTGGGGGAACAAAAGGATAGTTTGAAATGACTAATGAAATTAATGTTTTGGTTTCTCTTCACGATACAACAATGAAGCTGTCACTTAAATGAACTATTTAAACTACGTAACATTTCCCACCATAAAATCCCAGTGATTTAAATATACACTTAGTTTGGGGATATTTCTAGTAGGAATTAAAGGACTGGAATATGTAAAATATTTAAGTAAAAGACTTTTCCTTTTAAACTAATTAAGAACTTTGGTAATTTTCACATTATACTGGAAATTAATGGGCTTAAAAAGTCATCTATATCTTTGTTCACTTCCGCAAGCCTAATGATTAATAAACTATTTTCTCTGTATCATAGAAGAAAATGTCCCAGGACCTGAAAATAAAATTTAGGCATATTAAAAACTCTCCCTACAGGCAAGAATGCTTTTACATAAAGCACAAATCCCTGAGGTGCAAAAACTGTAAGGCCATCCTGTCTTCTGTCCTCATGGGAGATGGACCCAGCAGATCATCTCCCTAAACAAGACCAAACACTGGTCATTTGGATTCTGTTTTCTCATAATTATTCTTCTGTATATGAATCTTTTAAAAACTTTTTACAATAATTTCTTCCTCAGGATTTTAAGTTTTATTTGTAGTTGAGGTTAAAACGGGTCATTTTTGTTCAAACAAAAAAACGTAGAGATTCAATTTGTGGGTTCATCAATTATTTTTTAATGATTCATTAGTCAACACAGTTGTACTATAAACTGATTTTAAATTGTTTCCCCTTGTCTTAAGCTACATATATTGACTGATAAATTACATGACAAACTTGAAATTATTAAAGTATATTTCTTTACAAAATCAGACATCTCACTAAGATATTGTCTGCTTCCTATTACTCTGAAATAAGGTTGTATGTGCCACATTTATTTTCAGTTATCAGAATCTTCCTGTATTATTTACTTTTAAGGTATTACATTTATATTTAAATTATCCTATGATAAATGGAGTCAGTTCAGTTGGTTCTTTTTCAGACAATGATAATAGCAAGGACATATTTGTAGAATGCTCTAAGGTTATAAAGCACTTTCAAACACATGATTGCACTTTCAAATTATAAAATTTAAATAAATCTTTGATATCTAATTGAAATGAAGTATTTGCTGAAGGATTAACAACATCTTTATTTGACTAAAGAGAAACTGCAGAGCTTGTATAAACTGGTTATTTCAGTAATTTTTAGTAATGTAATCTCATTTGAAGCAGCCTTCATAAATACAATAGGGCCAAAGAGGTGGACACGATAAGGACAGGACTTCAGCTCAACACAAGGAAGAACCATCTAAATGTTCGGAGTTACCAGGTGAACTACGCATGGGATGCTGTTTGTGGAGACGTTCAAAACACAGGCTAGTTAGTAACTGATGGGGACCAGGGGCGGGGATTTAATCACTGGGAAGGTAATTAACTTCCAAGCCCCTTTCAACCTCAACTCTAAACTTGTGCAAAGTTACAAGAAAGAAATCTTGACTCTGACTTGTGCTAAGAAACCTGCTTTGCTTTGATCATAACTCAAGTAAAGCAGCTGGCCTGTGCTTCAGCACTTAATGCCTTGTGACCTGGGCTCCCACCTCATAAACATGTTTCACATCGGATGTGTTTGGCTGGTACTCACGCACACATCTGCTCTTGGCAGGTCGTCTGAAGAGGAACCACGTGTGATATATATTTATATGATTTATTCTCTCTATCACCAACAAACTATTAAATTACAGCACGTAAAATATTCTCACGTACTGTTGGATTTTATGTTTTAACCTCTCTAAAATAGGGACTTCTTAGCCTGGGTTCTATAAATTCTCTTGGGGACCACAGAGCGATGAACTCATTACAACTGTATATAGTATGTTGAGTGTGTCATCCATAAACACATGTTTTCATCAGATTCTCAAAAGTGTCCATGATCTAAGACAAAGTAAGACCTATTTTAAAGGATCTGTATATTCTGCTGGCTATTTCAGATTCAGATTATTTCAGATTATTTCTTTTTTTACTTTACTTTTCGATATTAAAGGGAAACTAGGTGGAAAAGTTCAGCAGTGAACCTTTATAATGAACATTTGGACTACTTCCTTCAACATCTTACAAGAGTAAAGGGAATAAGTGATAAACAAACAATAAATGGTCCCTTCCTTTCAAGAGAATATAGTATGTATTTATCAACACTTTGCTCCTACCAAAACAAAAGACAACAAGGGAGATACAGCAACCAAGAACAGCAGATAAACGGCTGAAACTGTTTTGAAAGCTCCAATTTCACATTAGTTAACAACCTAATAAAACCTCATAAAATAATAAGATGCTTTTATATACCAACTGATAAGTTTATTAATAATAACTAATAAGTTAATAATAACTTTAAAAACTAATAAGTTTATTAATGATAACTTAAAAACTAATAAGTTTATTAATAATAACTAATATTCCAGGTTACATTGTTTAAAGTTTATATTAATTCAAGGCAGTTGATCCCATGTTGTATCAATCAAGCATAAAATAACAAGCATTTTATACCCAGAAATGTTTCTAAAGCCCCAAAATAGGGAAGGAGCATATAATTCTTACGTCTGTGAAAGCTTACGAGTGGGCTCTGTTTGTAAAGGCTCAGCTACTTAAGTAGCCGAGATTTGTGAGATATGTACGAGAGAATATAAACAACGCTGAAACGGTCCTGATGCTGAGAGACTTCTCGGGGACACACTTTAAGGTCTTTAAGGTGGATGGTCTTTAAGGTCCCTCCTAACTCTCAAACATGATGGGTCTGAGGATTCTCAGCATTCTGACTCACTGTTGGAGCACTGCTTTCTTGCCATAGCTGTATCTTTCCCACCACAAAATGAGGAATGCATGTCTCATTGAGCAGATATTCAGTCTGTGGTGTTTCACTTTGGGTAAGGATATTAGTAGCTTAGTACCTACTATATCTAAGGTCCTAAACACCATAAGTTCATTTTTTTAAGGCGTTCACTGTTCAGTGGTACACAAAACATAGAGTGGCATGGTCCCCACGAATGAGGTTAAGTGAAGACCATGGGAGCACGTGGGACGCTCTTCTTGGTGCCGATGTGAATTCTGAAGGACCAGTCGGAGGAAAGGCAGGAGCAGCGTGGGACCCTGCGTGCTCGCTGGAAGCACAAACACTTCCGTACGGCTGAGGCAAACTTAATACAGAAACGGTAAGAACTAAAGTAAAAGTTCTTTCAAAAGGCCTGGATGCAGAACTGAAATATTATATGGAAAGTAATAAGGAGCCACTGAGGATTAAGGAGGTGGGTTTTAGAGCAGTCCCTCCGGCAACAGCGTGGGTTGAGGTGGGTCAGAACAGAGGCAGAAGGGCGGATGATCAATCTTTCCTCAGCACGCTTTTAAAATATTACCATTAATCATACGTAGTTCTCCCCAAAGCCCTACTGTGCTGAGCTCTACGAAAGAGATTCTCCGGGAAGGGCTTTGGAGCTGAGATTTCAGTATCTGCATGCCAGCCGGTCCAGACCTCACTCCCCAGCAACCCTGCCCCTACTGGGCTGTGAATCACTATCACAGGGGCAACAGGCAGAGGCTGAATCATTCTGGGGCTTCAGGATGAAGAAAGTCAATGACACAACTAATCGCTTCAAGCATTCACAACAATGATGCATGTAAAAGATACATAATACTTATTTTGACATTTAATTGTCCACTGCATCAAACCATATACTAGGAAACATGAGAGTACTGTAATTAAGAACACAAGTTTTGGAGTCAAACAACTCTGATTTTTAATATCCTCTGCCCCCTACTAGCTGTGTGACAATGAGCCAGTTACTTAACCTCTTTGATGCACATTACTCTTATTTGTAAAATGGAAATGAATAATAATACTTGTCTCATAGGATACCATAAAAATCAAATGTACTGATACGTGCAAAATTCTTAAGTTTCTGGTATATAGGAAGTACCTAATAAATGATGAAATGATTACCATGATGATGGTGATGATGATGATAAAACCTACCAGTAGAACTTCTGCAGTCAGAGTTGAAACAGGGAGAGAGAGAAGGAGAAACAAGCAAACAAACCGATACGCCCAGAACTGAGTTGGACCGCCAGAGAACACTTCTATCTATTTAGAATACATCTGTAGAAAAGGATAGATTTAGGCTAACCTCTGTAATAAACTAATACATTTTAGTCTAGAAGTAGGGACAGTGTTGAGTGTAAGTACAACAATTTTGCTATAATTGCAACAGACAACAGTAAATTCTACCCACTGCAGATGGATTTGGCTGTGTCACAGAAATGCTACTGCTATAAAAAGTAATGAAAATGTCATGGGATCCCAAAATGTTGGGATAAAGATAACTTTTTAAAAATGTAAACATATTTCAGAAGCACTAGATGATTTAAGATGAATGGAATGATGAGAAATTTTTCTTAATAATGAGAATAACCATTCCTAATTGGTCTGTTTTCTACAATTTTGACTTCTGCGTACCTAACGTGGGGTATTCACAGAAGGCAAAAGACAGAAAAAGGGTAGCTTCAATATTCAAAGTAATCATTAATATCTTATTATGAAATATAATTTGACTATTAAAATGAACATTAATTACGAGTATTAAATAAAGGAATGTTCAATGAACATTAAAATGGATTTAATATTCTAACGCTAATGGTTCTATCACCATTGCTAAATAAAAACACAGGGGTAAGTTTTAGGTCGGAACACAAAGCTTACCCACTATCTTGTCACACTGTCCACAGAGAACAGTCTACCTACCTGAAGTCATTCCACGTATGCTCCACCACTGAGCCACCTACACGCTTTGTCCTAAGGAGACATATCTACTCAGTGTCCCCTAAATAGAACCTGGCAGTTACCAGTGGCCAAACGTTGCACACATTGTTTTGCCTTCTCTGACTCTTAGGTCCACATCCTTATCTTCACGTGACCACCACCACCCACGTCCACAGACCCGGCAGCAGGCCTGCGGGATGGAGATGAACGAGGGGCAGCGACTGTCCTCACCGGGCTTACAATTCAGAGGAGAGGGAGGCTAAACTCACAAACAGAGAATTTCAATACCACGTGAGAACTCTAGAATACGTGTATGCTTAAGGGACTCGGGGGCCATGTGGAAAAGGCACACAACTGTGCCCCAGTTATGTGGAGACGTCATAAAATACTTTCCCTGGAGGAGGTACTGCCTGAGCTGAGCCTTAAAGATAAGGAGAAGCTGGCCACCAAGATAGAAAACGCTAGACAATGAAGAGTTAAGAAATGGTCTGGAACTGCAAAAATACGGTAGATACAGTAGTCCTGGAACAGGCAGAGGCCATTCATAAAAGACTTGTACATCAATTAAGAAACAAAATTTATTCTTGAGGCCATGGGACCCATTGGTGACTTTTAAAAAGGAGAATAACATGTTCAGACATATATTTGGAAGATAAATTTGAGAACCACAAGTCTGGGGAAATGGTGATCAATATGGGGGAAAAGGCAGTCAAACAGACAGTGTCTAATGAAGGCGGAATTTGGGATGTCACTCGGGAAAGGTCCTTGATGGACATGTAGGAGACTGTATGCTCAGAGGGGCCAGTTCAGCATCTACCACAGGCGCCAGATGGGAACTCCCTCTCCCCTGAATGCACCTCACGACCTGTACGCAGCCCCGGGCCCCAGTCACCGGGAAAACAGTCCTGAGGCCCAATGCTGAGACAAGGAGCAGCTCAGCAAAAGTTAAGAATCTGAACCTATCTTTCCTCTAGATGCTTTCACACTTCTCCTTACTTCATTCCTGACTTAATCTCCTCCCACTGCCCACTCGGGGCGGGGGGAGGGTGGGAACTGCCCACTGCATCTTTCTCACTGTGACGAAAGTGAAGGCAAGTGTGAACGAACATACACCCTTCCTGCCGTGCTGTACCGTGAATAGTCCTGTGCTAGTGTGTGAAGGACTGAGGTTAGCTTTTAAATATACTTCCCCTTTCTGTTTACTGAGGTTGCTGTGGTCACACGGGGGGCCTCTTCGCCACGCTTCCCCCGTCGCCCAGATTATCCCATAAGTAATTGTGGCCACAACACTGAAAGTCAGCATTCGAGTTAACAAGACTGTGGTCTGTAGACACACACACAGAGCCACACACACAGCTTTGAGGAGGCCTCATGGGGAGTCATCTCTAACCATCACGGTGAATTTTTTAATCTCCTCTTTGGCCACGTTGCCAAAGGATGAATAGTTCTGGGACTGCGCTCCTCTGTGTGGCCGGAGCGCTGGAGACCGCCTGCGGAGATGAGGACGGCCGAAGGAGAAGCCTTTCACTACCGTGACCACCGGGCGGACAGACCTATCAGAGGGGTCTGTGTGATGTAACGACATATTGTTCTGCCTGATAATTCAGTGACTGGATGTTGAAATTAAATTTTACTCTCAGCCAAGGATATCACCTTAACTGGTCAAGTCTGGAGGTGTCCTGACAAAACTTCAAACTGGCAGGGCTTGGTGACTGGAGCTGGGGGCAGGGTGAGGGGGAAGGGCTCTAACAGGGTCACTGACCCATGGGGTGAGTGAGGTGCCATCACGGGAGCCGTAAAGTAACTCAGCACGATTTTGGCCACACTGAATGCCAAACGCAGTTCAAGCGTCTGGAAACAGAACCTCACGGTACCCCAGGCTGACACACAGGCATGAGAGCCACAGCCTGTTAGGATGGCTGGGACCCCAGGAGGCCGGCCAGGTGGAGCGGCAAGAAGATCAGCTTGAGGGCGGGGCTGTGGACACAGCAGGCATTTGTGCTTTTGTCATCTCTGTTCCCCGGGCCTGAAATGTGTGCTGGCGGCCGCGAGGCAGTGAATAAATATGTTCGCTATTGAAACGAATTTCAACAGGCAGTTAGATGGATCTGAGAAGCAAAACTCAGAGGAGTTATCATGAGCATGTACCATCAGCAGATTCTAGAGATTTCCAGAAAATGAAGGAGCCCTCCGCCATTCTCCTGCCCATGAAGATGGGGCCATGAGTTTACGCCCCCTATGTTTCTCCCTGTCACAGCTCACACAGGAGGTGTTGGCCAAGCCAGGATACAGATTCAGATTTTAACTGGTGGGCTGGACCTGCGGCCATGACGGTTCTTCTAGCCGGCTTCCCACCCCAGTTGTCTGTTGAGAACCTCACCTCTCTAAAGACACAAGAACAAAGGTGCCCTTATGTTCCCCCCACCAGTGACAGAAATGCCTTCTCTACCACTCGGGATCTAACTACCCTCCAACGACTCTGTGGATGCCGACAGTGTGCTTGAACTTCATTCACCGCCTGAGTTCCAGTGGCGACGCTCTGAGCACTCTAGGAACGCCGCATCATGTAACATGGAACCCACCCCCCGTGGCTGGGGGTTTGCTGAAAAAGAGACAAACCGCTCTGAGCCACCTCCACTGTCAACGGCGGCAAACGGAGCAAGTCTTCCTGCCGGAAGTCTTCCTTGGCTGGGTCAGACCCTCTCCATCCCTTCTGCTTTGTATCACTGCTGTATCACACAGTTTGTCTTATTCCATCCAGCAGCAATGTACTTTGCAATCCTGGCGTTTGTAAAAACGAATTCTCTTATATTTAAAATAGGTTTTCTGAGGGAACTTTATGAAGGCTATTAAAATTCATTTGCAGATTAAATTGCCAGAAATGCTGTCACAGTCATATGTATGAATTCATTTAGGACATAGGATGCACATGGGACCCAGGGAGTCCTAATTATTTCTAAATGAAGGCGTCCTGATGTCATTTCTGGCATATACCCTTCTTCCTGGGCAAATAAATAGCCTAAGGGGAAAGTAGATATAAACTCTCATAAAGTTTTATAAATGTCTATTTACAAAAAGCATGTTTTAATGCATGTGTGTGTTAATATATATGTGTGTGTGTATATATACATCTATTATATACACACATATATAGGTATACACATATCTATATCATACACATATCTATATCATACACACATATACACACACATATACATATATCCACACACATCTTTTATCCTGCTTAAATTTCTAGGTATGTATGTATCTATCTATCTATCCAGCCAAACATACATAACATACATCATTAAAAAAATAAAGTATTGGTGCCAAGGGAACATCGCGAATGGTGACTACCTATTGCTTTCAGGGATAGAACCAGCCCGGGAGCAAGGGGGACATTCAGCCACCTGCCGGATGTGACTCCGTATCTGACAGACCTTTCACTCTACCCCGCAGGTCATCAGAAGAGCACCTGCACTTCAGTAAGCTCACCATTTACCTTCTCAGTCCTGAGGAAAGGGGGCCTGACCACGTAAATGTTGCTGGGTTTTGAAAAGATCTGAGTGTGCGGTACTACCAATCACTGAGAGAGCTGCGACAATGAAGAGGCACTAGGAGAAGCTACGGAGAGGAAGACAGCCCTGGGTGGTCAGGGGTGGCCTGGGCTACACAAGAGAGGAAAACTGCACCAAGTGGCAAACACCCTTCTGCGTCGCAAGACGCCCACAGCCAGGCGCTGCTGAGGTCCTGCCGGGGCTTGGCGTCACAACCTTGAAAATTCCAAATCCTTCCCGTAGACTCGTAATCAGGAGATCTAACGAGATTTCTCTTCCTATTTTGAGGTGCTGACAGTGAGAGGAAGAAACGGGGTCCACTATTCTTAAGTCAAACACGGATCATATTTTAAAAATTGTCTGTGAGAGGAGTCAAAGCATTACGAGGCAATAGTTACGCAGTTAAGACGCCTTTGCGAAAAAGGTTTGAAGTGAAGAAGGAGCGTACGTATCTCCCAGGGAAGGGAGACCTGTCAGCTTCCAGATCAGTCACTAAGGACATCTTAAAAGCAAGAAAATTCAATTTTAAAACACACAAAAGAAAAAATAAAAGAACGTCAATGCACTTAAAATCTTGTTTGCCTAACGTTCAAGATTCGCTGTTCAACACATTCTGGTTCAAGAATATGATGATCCACATAGATTAACTTAACTATGTGAAACAAACTTTGCCTTAGGGTAAAACGTACTTAAAAATCAAACGTGATTGCAAAATATATATAAATTTTTTTAAAAAGGTTTTACGATAAAACGTAGCTGCTGTTTCTAAAGAAAGCCAGAAGAATATCCCTCTTTTACGTATAAACCGTGGGTCTCTCTGACAAGACGACGTACACACGGGGCAGCGGGCAGGCGCGTGGCCCTGGGCGCCTCACCTGAAGGATGGAAACGGTCTGGGAGAAGTGGTGCTGTTCCATGGTCGACGTGGAGTATAGCGCTGCGAGGGGGTGGTCGAATTTCTGCAGGTAGGTGTTACTGAAGCCCCTGTGGTCCAGGTCATGGCACAGGCACGCAATTAGCAGTCCCTTGCGCTTAAGGGGAAACCACAGTGCACAGATGTTCAGAACAAAGAAATGGGACATGAGGAAAGTTACGGTTAGTATTCTTGTCACACTGACTTCTGTCACTGATGCAGCCAACATGCTCATGAACGCCTGAAATAACAGATAATCTAACTTCTTTTTTAACCAGTTTCTTTGTCTTTCTGCTTATGAACTTAACAGTCAAATTATTCTTGGTGTTTTCCTGATCGGCTCTGGTAAAAAGTGTAGGTGGTATCAAATTAAAGCAAATGTTCCAAAGAATCACAGATAAAGCAAGTCTGCAAAAGGAGAGGACAGTATCAGTTCTTCACTCAAAAATCTATTCAATATTAAATTCTAACGATGTTATTACGGCTATCATAAATGAGGAATATAGCAAGTAAATCATAAAGCATGTGAAAAATGGCAAATTGTATAGAAAAAGATAAAAGGAAGAGCAGGCTGAAGGGGACAGGTGAGAGGCGGGTGGCTGTGATGTACAGCAGTTCGGATGGGCCTCAGACAGGCAGAGGTGAGCGCAGAGGTGAGCGCAGAGGCGCAGGTGAAGGGGAGGAGCAGGCGGCTCCCGGGGGCGGGGGCGGGGGCGGGGGCGGGGGCGGGGGCGGGGGCGGGGCTTCAGCCAGCGCACATCCTGGCAGGGGTGCCTGCCCGCGAGTCACAGGACCAGACTCACATGACCAGGACTGACCACTGCGGGGGCTGCGGGGAGAGGAAGGCGGAGAGGAACGGCAGGGCAGGGCAGGGGAGGGGAGGGCAGGGCAGGGCAGGGCAGGGCAGGGCAGGGCAGGGCAGGGGAGGGGAGGGTAAAGGTCTTGTATCATTTGTGATCCAGGGACCGATGGCGGGGGTTTTGGCAGCGCAGTGACATCGTCTAGCTGACGTTCTTTAAAGATCCCCGCGCTGGCCACTGTACTAAGAACAGACTTGAGGAGGGTGGGAGAGACCCGGGGGTGGGGGCTTTCGTCGGGACTCAGGCAAAACACAACAGAAGCTTAGACCAGGACGCTAGCAACGCAGGCTTAGGAGACATGACTAAAGTCTGGAAGATTCTGCAGGCAGAGTGAACAGAGCTTTCTGGCAGGCCGGGCATGAGAAGAGAGGAGGGCAGGGCGGCGAGCGGGGGAGGGCCAGGCCATCAGCCTTGGACGCTGGTGGACGGGCTCGTCACTGAGAAGGGAAAGTTGAAGGGGGAGCGGGCTGCAGGAGCGCTGGGGAGCCGAGGGTGCTGGGGGCCCTGGGAGCCGCGTGAGAACAGCGACGCAAAGAGGAAAGCTGAGCCCTGACCCTCGGACCCGCACGGCCCCTGGACCAGAGCATTTTCCGGGGTGTGATGGAGCTGGTTTCAGAGAAAGGGGGAGGGGAGGGATTGCAGGCGGCCAGCACAGCGACTCCCCAGGGGCCGGCGGCAGAGAAGAGCCTAGAAACCCGGAGGGAGCCGAGCGGAGAGGCAGAAGCAGAGGGTGCGGTGGGGTGGAGGTCACAGCCTGCGACCTGCACCGGATGCAGAGCCTGCGGAGGACCCAGCGCGGAGGGAGCCAGTTAACGGGGCGGGGGGGGCGGGGGGTGGTTCTGTTGGGAAGAACCGCGAGGGCAGGGACCTCTGAGACCAGGGCAGCTGGCAGGGCGGCGCCGGACAGGAGCCGGGGCAGCATCGGAGGAGGGCGCGGAGCCACCTGCCGCGGGGCCGGCGCCTGCAGAAAGCCCCGCGCATGCACTGCGCCTGCGCCCTGCTGCGGCCTTACTCTGGCCGGGCCGCGCTGGTTTCTCCTGCCACCTGATGGGCAGGGAGGTCGCCCCGGGCACCCGCCCCCCTAAACTATGCGGTAGGCTGGGGACCAACCCTAAGTGTTCGGAGGTCTTAAGACGCTGAACTCTGTATGTTCTGGGGGTCGTTTTGTTTGGGGGCTGTTCCCATATTTTATGCTGCAACGTCAGCCATAATGAATCTGGTAAGAAATGTCAAGGTTGTAAAATCTGGCACAATAGATAAAAGCTTTCTAATTCCTTTTAACCTATTTTATTTGTATTGATGTTCAATGGTTTTGTCAAGTATATGCCAGAATTCAAGCATCTGAAAATAACTTACAAAGTAAAGAACTACCTTTGTTAACTTTTCCTTTAAAAACATCAAATGATCATTTCTAAAGCTCTACTAGAGATTACATATGCATCTTATAAAACATATTTTAAATACTTATGTATGTTATTTTGGGATTATTTTTAGCCAAAAGACCTGAAGTTTCTGGAGAAACAGAAAGATATAATTCTAGAAACTTAAATGAAAGTCAATGTGTAGTAACAAAACTTATCTCATTTGTCTTAAAAATTTTCCATTTTTGAATATAGATTTTAATATAATCCAAAAGAATAATTTCTATAATTCTCAAGCTTACAGGCTAAACTTTGGCAGAAAAGATAATAAAATTGCTTTCTTAAAAGGAAGTGAATGGAGAAATACTGAAATTTTCAAAAATGTGGGGTTCAATGAGATGGAAAATTGTTTAGAAAAATTTATATTAAAAAAGAAAAAATTTCATCGTGTGTGTGTGTGATAAATAATAAATTATTTATTAGGCTAAGTCCCATCTAAAGATTATTAATAAAAAAGGAACGTTTTGACTCTTTCTTTACAATAGCTTTTTTTTTTCTAAAATGCATCTTTCAAGTTTCCCACCCAAATTGTGAATTTGGTCTGACAGGATGGAAAGGACAGGACTGGACCTCAGGGTTCTAGGGTTGGTGGACGTGACCTTGGGAGAAGCACAATTTCTTTATCACAGAGATGGCAGCTCCCTTTCTTCACGTGTCCTGAAGCAGGAGGAGAGAAGGGTGGATTCGAGTTAGGGCTTTCATAGGGCTGCTGGGGCCTTGTGGAGAGAGGGCAGCGAGGCCATCAGGAAGGTCCCGCCTGGGAGGAGCACAGCTGGGGTGAAGGCGCCCCATTACCAAAGGCGGGCCGGGCATTCAAGGAAGGGGCTCGACAGCGGTGCATGAATGGACTGGGCACCCCCAAATCTTCTCTGAGCGTGTCACCAACTCCAAGTCCGTAAAGTCCGGTGCATCAGTGGAACATCGCCGAGCCCCTGTTCCCTTATGCTAGAGAAGGTCAAATAAGCATTTATGTTTTAATTGTATTTAACGCTCTGGGTTCTCAGATGGGTAGGATATGTCTCCATTACCCAGGGCATAAGGGCAAAGAGAACAATTCACTTTGTTTACATCCTTTCAGAAGAATTCAGCTTTAATAGGGAAGAAGGACTACAAAAATGAGTGTTTCCTTGAGGGATATTTTGATGAAGTTGGAATTTCTGTATCTACCTTCCTTATACAAAAGAATAGGGAAAATGCTTGGGTACAACAATTTACAAAGTGTGCTTCTATGAATTTACGGAACCAAAATGTGTCCCGGAATGACATAGAGTCGCCTAACTATATCATAGATGTACTCCAGACATAGAGTACTTCAACCCACTCAGGTTACTGGAGGCGGGAGAAAGACGGCGTGTGCACACCCACCTCGAGTTCGGTGAAGAGCCCGTGGTTGTTCTGGAGTATGGCGTACATGCAGTGTGCCACCGTGACCGCGTGCTTCCAGTTGTGGTAAGGGACCCGGCGATAGTTCTTCTTCACAGACATGATAAAACGACACAACTTTTCAAGCTCAAAGCTGTGTGGAAAAGAAATCGTCATGAGAGAAACTGGTAGAGAACCAGGACGTTCCAGGAGACAACTAGATGTGCGCGTCTGTCCCGCGCGCGCTTGCACGGGTGAACACTTCCGCGGGGACTGGGTGTGAGAGCACGGCGGCCTCACTCACCACCTCCCCACTGCTTCTCCAGCCAGGTGACAGAGGAAGACTCTTTGGCGGCTTGTGCTCTGCCACGGTAACGGGCCCACCAGGGAGCAAATCCCAGAATCAGCTTGCCGTTACCCATCATGAATGCCCGCCACCTCTTCCTTAGCTTTCAAGCAACGCCTGCGTCCCACAGTGCTCAGCAGACAACAGCATATCATCACCCTGTTCAAGGGTATTTTTAGCTAAGTTTTTCCAGGAAGCACATTCAGATTCACAAACTGCAAACATGCATGCTATAAGAATTTCCCAGGTGAGTGATTATCCTTTCAAGAGCAATCCAAATTACCATGGGACACACTCAAATTATTAAGCGGTGGTAGCACATGGCTATATCCAAATCTTGACGCTGTCCATGAAAGAATATGACGTACTTTATCATACAATATGGTTATAAATTTTTATATGTATCATGTGTTTACACGTATTTAAAGCCCCACCAACTCTCTCAGTGGATTTAAGGCAGCTTAAGACAAAGGCATATCAGTATGAAACAGGGCTCCCCGAAATACCAAAGAGATGAGAGTCCATAAAACCTCTAAATACATATAACCTTTATCTTTCTCCACTGAAAATTTTCAAATGTCCCTGAAGTGTGAGGTATGTGATTTTAAGAGTTTCAACTGGTCAAGCTCTCAATTGCTATCTAAGAAATAAGTGGCATTAGTTACCCTGTGTGCATCCTTTTGAGACAATAATTTATATAAGTCGCTGATGGAAATAAGAGAAAACACAGAATTCAATAGGAAACAAGCGACAATTTAGTTCTAGAGAAGCTAGGAGCCTCTGTAAGCCACTTAATGACTAAATTAGTAAAAAAAAGAGAAAAAGAAAATCATTCCTTGCATTTTAAGTATGTGTTTAAGCTGTAAAAAAAAAAAAAAAACACCAGATACAAAGTCATGAAAGGGCTCTAGGACAGGCCACAAGGAGAGGAGAGAGATTTGCAAGGACAGGGCAACATAACTTCATTACTAACAAAGGACTAGACTTTGAATTAGGAGACCTGTTTCTTTCGCACTTGTTTTAACTGATATATCGAAGGTAAAGGTGAAAGTCGATGTTAAATGTGTATGTACATTCCAAAACACACCTAAAAACAGTATGCAATTATGTTGAGAAGTAACCCCTATCTCTTTTAGCTCCACCTATATTCTTCTGATCACCTGGTTAGACCTGGTCGTTAACCAAGGGGCAGCCTCTGAAGGAATCTAAAAAGGCTGCACATTTGTCCAATAACCTCAGCCTTTTTTAATTTAAATATCTAGAAAAACAATTTCTATATGGCATAGTTAAGGTAATTATCAACGAAGAAAGCGGCGAGGCACTTAGGCAGGGGAGGAGGGTTTTAAAGCAAGTGTGTAGGTCACACCTACCAGGCTGTCCCACAGGACCGGTGGACCATGTAGACAAAAATTCCAGGCCACATGTTTTCAAAGGGACCAATGTCAAAGTGGAACCTGAAATAAACAGAAAGCACAGGTCATGAGTAAATGTAATTAATTAGGATAAACATAATAGCAAGTAAAGGGAGTAATTTAACTTTTTGCCTATCAAGAGACTAAAAAAATACTGGGAGTTCGGCCCCCTCTTCCTGCCTTTCTCAGTCACATCTCTGTGGTATTCAAAGGTTTCCAGGAGGAAATTCCACACATTCCCTCAGGAACTTAGTCCAAGATTTAAGCCATTGCTTAATTCTTTATTAAGCAATCTGTAAAAAAGGAATGTTGTGTTTGTTATCAGAGCAATGACAAAGTCCAAAATAATTATATTATGAGCCCTACACATACACTACACAACTCATAGATACGGGGGAGGATCTCATCTGAAATTTTCTGAGAGATGAAAATTAGCCTATTTCCTATTTTAATCCAGAGAAAAGTTTCATAAATATTAATATCCAAAGTTATTACCTATTTTTCATGTGCTAATTTGGTTACAAACATTTAACCCAAATAAGCAGAACGGGAAAGTATTAAAAGAGACCATTTTCCTCTCGTTACAGCACTTCTGACACCAAATGTGTGAGTTTTCCACACCAAGCAATTCTCCGGTTCTCCGCAGACGCCAGCTGATTTCCTGCAATTCAGTTCAATTCTGTCACTACCTGGAGTTGATGCAGACCCCCAGAGGTTAGGGGCGCAGGCCCACAGGCTGCCCCCACTTGAAACGTCAATCACAAGCCCAGGCCACCCACACTTCTAATCCATCGGCTGTTCCCACAACCCGTCCTCAGGTCAGATGATGCACTAGGACAGCTCCAGAACTCAGGGAGACACTTGGCTTACTACTACCGATTTATTATGAGGGATACACGCAGGAAGAGCCAAGCGAAAGAGATGCACAGGGTAAGGTAGGGGGGAGGGTTGTGGAGCTCCCATGCCTCTCTGGGGGCACCCCCTTTATAGCACCTGATGCCTTCACCAACCTGGAAGCTCGCCGAACCCCTTGGTTAGGGTTTTTTGGAGGTTCCAGTACATGGGTACTGTTGACTAAATCACAGATCACTGGTGATTAGCTTAATCCCCAGTTCTCCCTGGAAAGGAGTCCAAGAGTAAGGCTGACTTCCAACCCTCTAATCATATGCTGGTTTCTCTGGCAACTGGCCCTCATCCTCCGAGAGCCACTCAGAAACTCAGGGTGGCTGAAAGAGGTTTAATATGAGTAACAAAAGATGCCTCTCTCACCCAGATCACTCAGGGAATTACAAGAGTAAAAGGAGCTCTGTGCCAAGAACTAGCTACAAAGACTATAGTCATATATTTCTTATTATATCACAATATATACTATATATATATATATATACATATATATATATACACACGCACACACACTATATAATACATATACTGTTAAAAGATAAACTGAGGCATATTAAAAATCTTAACAGTTTATTTGAGCAAAAACCCATTTGAATAGGGCAGCACCAATTTAAAGCAGTTAGGAGTGCTTTGGTGACAGGAGCCATGGAAACACATCTAAAGAGAAGATGCAAAGAAAAGAAATTATTTGATTGGCTACAGCTTAAAGCCTAGTTAGCTGTTCAGAACTGGCTGTCCTTAGCATTTCCATCTCGTTACCTTGAGGCATTTACAGGTTTCGATTTACAGGTTTGTTTACTAGGCCACCAGGGCATTAAAGTCACATCAGTCTAACGGCCTCCTTGTTTAATTAATTTTAGAATACTATATTTCCAAGTATAAACAAATATCAGCTCTGGATCACTTCTGAAGATTTTTTATGTAGTTATATAGTGTTGGCTTGTACTTCTAATGGGCAGGTCCTACCACCAGTAACAAATACATTAGCATAGGATTAGAAACAAAGTGTGAAAGTTGAACTATGTATTACTAAATTCTCAGATTTAATTTGTAAATTTAAAATTATATGGAAATGAAAACTTTCAGCTATCTGATATTAAATGTCATTTTGAATATTAAATATTACATAGCGTAAAGTGTGCAAAAGACTAAAGAGAAAAGCTGACATTTAGGTTAAATCATTTCAAAATGGTGTTCAGACTTTTTTTTTTTTAAAGATAAAGAGATCTGGCCTTTCCTTCCTTCCAGGGGGAAAATGGCAACACAAGAAACCACACATGTAATATGATATTTATGATTCGAATTCTAGAACCCATTTCACTTTAAATTCAATCAAATTAAAAATCTGTTCCTGAAGAAACTGACAAGACAAAACTCTCACAATTCAATTTCTTTGCAAAGACGGGCGGGAAGGTTGAAATGCATGAGGCCTTGCCATTCCTCTGCGGTACAAATGCTATGATAGGACAGCTTCTCCATGGTGACCCGGTAAATGCACTCCGAATGACGAATTCTATGATACATCTGGAAAGCAAATCCAACAGAGAAAAAAAAATAAAGAATGTTTAAAGTAGTTTTGTCATTAAAGTTCAGAATTTGGTATAAAAAAAGCAGAACTATAATTGGATTCACTATTACTTTCCATTAACTACTATTGCTATATATATATTTCCATATACACTGAAGATATCCATGACGCATGTGACTTTGAAGATACAAATAGTTTTTTAAAAAAATTATATCTCCTTTTTAAAAGACTTATGAAATTCCGTAACAAATGTCTTTTTGCCGGACATTATCTCTGGGTAGAGAGATTACCTGGTACCTTATTCTCGGACTCCCAGCCTCCAGAATGTGAGAAATAAATGTCTGCTGTTTATAAGCTACCTGGTCCGTGTATTTTGTTATAGCAGCACAAATGGACCGAGACAGAGACTAAATGAGACAAGAGTTAAGATATTTTTTTCTATGTCTCCTTTTAAAAATATTTAGCTTAATTCTTGGTGATCTCAAAGTCCTCTAGTCCGGGGAGTTTGAAAAATGTTCGACTGTAAAGTTCTTTACTGGTAAGATAAATTTAAAGACGCACGCATAATAAACGTATACTCCTTCAGCAATTATATGCACATGCACTGTGCTAATATATTGTTTATATTATGAAACAAACTAAAATAGAAATTTAAAAAGATAAAAATAAAAAGTACATATTTTTTAAATACTTAATTTACTTAGCAAACAAGACTCTTTTTGTTCATACTAAACAATTATATATTTTGAAATGAAGCACTGTAATTGTATGTTATCAACTGTCAAGTTTTTTTCTTTACTACTTTGTGAGATGGTGGCGTCAAGTTTAATACTTAGAAACAGTTGTACTATTGGAGAAGAATATGCCAAAAAGTATGCGGATCCAGATGGAATAAAGGGAGTATTGACTGTTCTTAAATATCACACTTACAGTTTTGCTCCCTAATGACTAATATTTTTGACTGAAATTCAGATAAATTTCCATTCTCCCTGATGTAAATCAGTTAATCTTGCAAACTAATCAGTTGCATCTTTATATATTATCAGTCAGGTTCAAAACCAATGACACTCAATGAAATTATTCATGGGGAAGATTTTAATAAATTAAAAGCTGTTTCATAAAATAAAATTTTTTAAAAATTCAACTTTTGAAGACAGAGAGGGAAAAGGAAATAAAAAACAGATGGAACAAACAAAACAAATAACAAGTTGATGGACTTATACCTAAACATAAAATGTGCCTGGTCTCAATATCCCCATTAAAAAAGAAAAGGTTATCTGATTGAATAAAACAGCAAAACCCCAACTCATGCTGTTTACAGGAATCCTACTTTAAATATAAAGACTCAACTAGGGTAAAAGTAAAAGGCTGAAAAAGATATTTAACATTTAACATCAGTCTAGAGAAAGTGGGAATGGCTGTACTTGTATCAAATAAAGTAGATTTCAGAGCAAAGACTATTACCAGGGATAAAGAAGATCATTTCAAATGATAAAGGGGTCAGTTCATCAGGAGAACATCATACTCCTAAACATATATGGTCGGTTGGTTTTCAACAAGGGTGCAGAGGCAAGTTAGTGGAGAAAGAAGAGTCTACACAACAAAGGGAGCTGGATCAACTGGGCACCGGTAGGCCAAATAAACAAATAAATGTTGATCCTTACCTTGTACCATATACAAAAGTTTACTCAAAATGTAAAACTATAAAACTTCTAGAAGACAACATAGGAGAAAATCTTTGTGGTCTTAGGTTAGGCAAATATTTCTTTGATACAATGCTGAAAGCATGATCATAAAAAGAACAAATCATAAATTAGACTTCTTCAAAATAAGAACTACTCTTAGAAACTGTTAGGAGAATGACAAGCCAAACACTGGGAGCAAATATTTGCAAATAAGCAATCTGATAGATGAGTTGTATCTAGAACATATAAAAGAACTATTAAAACTCAATAAAAAAAAAAACAGACAATCACAAACAAAAAATAGGCAAACGATTTGAGAAGATACTTCACCAAAGAAGACATGGAGATGGCAAATGTGGAGAAACTGGAACACGCACAATGATACTGGGAATGTACAACCACTTTGGAAAACGGTTTGGCAGTTTCTTAAACATCCCCTCACCGGATGACCCCACCATTCTAGGGATTTACTCCAGGGAAATTAAAGCGTATGCCCACACAAAGACGTGTGCAGCTTTATTTGTAACAGGCAAAAATGAAATAGCTCAAATGTCCATCAATAGGTGACTAAATAAACAGCTCACATCCATTCAATGGAATACTCAGTAATAAAAAAGAATGAACTATGTACACACGCAATGTCATGGATGAATCTCAAAATAATTGTGCTAAGTGAAAGAAGCCAGGTAAAAAGGAACACAGATTTTATGATTCCAATAATAAAAAATAGTTCTAGAAAATGCAAAGTAAGTTATAGAAAGTAGGTCAGTGGTTACTTGAAACTGGGGGATGAAGATGGGGAGGGTCCCATGGGAGGGATCACAAATGGGCCACAGAAACTTGAGGGGGTGATGGGTACATCCGTCATCTTGATGTGATGCTTGCACTGGGCTGTGTGCATATACACCTGTCAAACTGTATGCTCTAAACGCACGCAGTTCACTGGATATTTATAAACCCCAGTAAAGTTTTTTTAAAAAGTTTGCTCCCAGTCTTTGTAAAGGTATGTGATAATTTGAATACGTGACACATCAATTTCAGCAAAAAAAGTCACATGAGGGTGATGAAAACATCCGTTTTCAAAGTACTCTCTTTATGGCATGAGTTTATTTGGAAAAGCAATTATCTTCTTTTTCAGTGTTAATGTTACTTGCAATTTGAAAGTTCAGATTAAATGCTTATTTCTTTGAATATGTCTTCTAAGTAACAAGACATTGTCATTTGTCATCAGAAAAGATCAGCAATTTGGAGTTACCTTTTTGTGAAAGAAATATGTGTAAATAATCAGTGAATTTAATAACTATTCCAAGTGCTTTGCCTCATAGCAGCAAATCCTTGGTAGTACAATGGAAATGAATGTACACTGCAAAGCTGTCCTCCTGATACGGTTGAGGAAAAGCCAGGATGGGGCTTAAAAGTGCAGGCTGGACACCACTGTCACCTCTTCCTCCTTGTAGAAGGCCCACTCTGTCACAGGGGACTCCACACCCTGGACAAGACACAATGACCTGATGCATGAACTGGATGAAAGCTCCATCCGTGTATGACCAATCAAGAAACTGTAGTTTCTTTAATGTCATTTACCTAAAAGAAGTTCTCACATTTTCCTCCTACCCCTCAATGGACTGTCACTTGCCTTCCACTCGAGATGATACTGTAGGTTGTTGTAGGAGGGTGAACAGTCAACAGGAATTACTCAGTATTTACCGTGATTCGGTATTACCTCTTATTCAGTGTAATTCTATGGGGGGTGCTTGTAAAAGTAGCTATTATACGTTAGGCAGCAAAATAATACTGCTATTACAGTCATTAATACTAGTGAGCACTAGCTCTGTGGCAGGCAGCGTTCTAAGTGCTTTGCATGCATGCACTGCTTCACGTAACTCTCACAAAAATCCTGTCATTTATCGTTTTACAAGCTTATGACCTCCAATTAGAATAAGCTATATTTTTATTTATTATTTTTATTTATAAACTTATATTTATAGTTTCAATAAATTTATAATGTTTACAATATATAAATTATTCAATTTAGATTTATTTATTTATTTTATTTTTATTCTATTTTGTAGTCAGTGTAGGGAAGTAACATGCATTTTAACTTTATGGCAAAAAATAGTTAGTTTTGGCAAATTTTACAGCTACTTTGGTCCCCGTTTTCTAAATGCCCTTCAATATGAATAGTAGAAAATAATATAATGTAATATTATTAGTAAATGATTTTACCGTATCCATCCTACTGCAAATTATTAATGAAGGAGAAAACCACGCTGTCTAAGCTGATTTTGCATGAACTGCCTGTGACGGCTGAGGAATTAATCTTGGGCTCACCGTCCAGATGGAAGAGACTGCAAGGAGAGGTGGCTGCCATTTATTCTGATGGTGTTTCAATCTTAGGCTCTAGGATATGGAAAAGTCACAAAAGACAGAAGAAAGAGGACCTGGGAACGGGAATATAACCTAGCATATTTCTACCACATGGTAAAAATACCACCACTTATAATTTTATAAAATGGCATCCCTAATTATCGGCATCCAAGAATACTTAGTGATGCTTCAGAATGTTTTTCTTGTGCCTATTTCTACAATATTCATCACTATGAGTAGGCACGGTGCTGTCTGGAGGACGTCCTAATATTATTGACGTCATGACAGGCCTGGAATCACTTAAAGGTAAAGCAACTAAGAACCAGACTCCGCATCACCTGCCTCGGTTGAATCTCCTCTCCGACGTTCACTAACGGTACACCTTTAAGTAAGTAAGTTACCTAATTCTCCGTGCCTCAGTCTCCCAGGTACAGACTGTGGACACTGCAGTACCCAAGCCAGGAAGAATACGCAGGTTCAGCGCAGTAACGCACTTAAGGAACTGAGGACAAACTCGGGCAAAGGCCGTTAAGCTCTCAGTGCTGTTGGCAGCTACAATCTGCTCATCTTGGACGACACCGGCACTGTCGCCGCTCTGTTTGGCTCCTTGGTGTCTCAGTCTGGTGAAGGATTCTTGAGTGGCAGGGGCGTCTGTGCTGTCTTGCAAGTGCCGACTATGCACATCGCCTCGCAAGTCTGCGCTCAGTACGTCATGCGGGAGCTTGAGAGAGTCCGTAGTGGGAGCCCGCACTCCACAGAAACTGGGAAACGCTACAAATAAGGCCTCTTCTTGGGTAGAGAGCAGGCTTTACCAGCATGCCACTGGGTATGGGCAATCCACAAGATAAAAGTAACTTAACTTCTGCCATTATAAACTGTGTGCTCTTTTCCCCTTTCTTCGCAATTCACGTTTCCAACCTCATTGACAAAATATTTGCTAGAGAACAGATTTTCAATATGATGTCTGTCAACAGCATTAAGCGATATCGTTAATAAAATTAATTTGGTCCCCTAAATAAACCTAAAATGAAAGACACACTACACAGGGGTGTGAGCAAGGAACCCTGGGCTATGTATTTAGTGGCATAAAACAGTGCTGCAGTGGGCGAGAGAAACACCAGACCCAGCAGAGGCTGTGCTTCGTGGTCTGGCACTTGAAGGCCTGTGTGGGACAAGGGACCTCGCTGTGGCTACTGAGACCAGTTACTGAACTGAGGACTCTGTGAAGGTCACGTAGGTCTCCCGCAGGGCAAGTAATTCCGGATCAATTTGAGTAAATAAGTAAAGATCAAGTAAATAAGTAAATGAATGCATGGATGAATAAATCCAAGAAAGAAGAGACCAACACAAGGAAACATCAACAGATTTACGCCCCCTAAGAACTGAGTTGATAAAAAAAGAATTGAGTGATTAAAGGTATACTGTTGAAAAAATACACCATGTGATGTGTGACTTCCTTTGCCTGCACGTTTATTCTAGTTTATGGACACCACAGCACCAAATGCAAAGCGATGATATTTTTTCCTTGACCAAATGCTAGGTAGAAGTGTTTACAATGCTGTCGTTCTCAAAGACAAGTGAAGCACAGCATAGCCAGGGCTCCAGAGCCAGGCGTACACACACGCAGAGCCTGGCTCTGTCACACACTTGCTGTGAGACCTTCCGCAAATCACTTAAACGCTACGTGTCCATTTTTCCTCCTGTCAAGTGGAGCTAATGATACTCACTCAGGATTGTTGTGGGACTAATGAAACGAGTTTTTATACGTAAAGTGTCCAGAATAGTGCCTGTCCCAGAGTCAGTGTTACATCGATTGAGAGGACTTCTTATGTTAGAGTCACCTTAATAGTCACCTTCTTGTAGAGAAAAGACACGCAGTACTTGGTGGTTGAATTCAGGAATGAATAAAGTTTGGACCATTTATTAAATCTGTTCCTAGCCAATTGGTTTCATTTTAATAATGATTTTTTCCACCTTCCTTTAATGTTAAATGTCTCTCGATTCAAAATGTACATAGCTAATCTGCTTTTAAAGGACTCCTTTTTTCTAGGCAAAGGACACAACAGGTATTTACTATCCTGTTAGCTTTTTTGCATCATATCAAATTGTTTCTTTAAAATCACACGTATGAGTAAATTAATTGACTCTTTTAGTTTTAAAAATCTCTTTCACTCTTTTTAAAGGGTTACCGTTCCATTGACAGTACTATCAATTATCTGTCAAAAATAAAATAGAGATGTCGCCAGTCAGAGACGTGCCCCTTTAATCCAATGAAAGGGGTATAACCTAAGAGATCTACAGAGGAACTAAAGAAGAATGAAGACATATGCCTCCCGGACAGGCCTTTCACTCAAACAAGACCACTGAGCTGAACAATAAGGGATGCTCTTACATTATCACATTCAGTATTAGAAGCCTTTTACATGTGGTAAAATGCTCCTGTTAAGGATATAATAATCTGTTCGGGAGCAGAAATATTTGAATTTCCCAGGACCAACCTGTTTAATCTGACTTAGTAGCCAGCGATTACAAGGCACTTCACACTGCACAACGCTTCTTCATATTTGCAATCTAAACAAATATTCATGTATATTCTCTAGAAACAAGTAGAACATTGAGGTAAAGCAGGGAGCCATGGATATGATTAATTGCTTGGGACAATGCTAATACAAGCTTTTGTTTTTAACTAATCTTCATAAGATGCTTGGGGAAAAAAATGTTCAAAACTGCGAAGCAGACTTGCTCAAAGAAACATCACGTAAGCGCCCGAGTGAGGACTGGAATCCAGGTCTTGGTCTTTACCCTAGAGGTCTATGATCTGACATCCTCAGCTGAAGAAAGCGCTGAGAAACTCTCTTGTAAAGAAACCAACTGCTGGCTTATTGAAACTGACATAAATTGGGAGTTGTCTGCTTTTTCTTTTTTCTTTAGAAGGATGCTTGCTTCAACAAAGCAAGTATTACTTTAAAGAAGGTATGTAAATTGGTCTTTTTTCTGAATTGGAACAGAAATAACCCCAGACTGGAAGGCCAGGGGAAGGGAAGCGGAGAAGAGGAGGTACCCTGAAGCTGCAGCGTCAGAGGCTGTTACTCTTTCTGAGTTGGAGAAACTCTCAAAAACTATATAATTTTTTTAAGCTTTCATGAGGAGAAGAAATATTGCAGTTAAAAAAAGTGGTGATTAACTCCACAGAGAGCTGAAGCTGCATTACTTGGATTTCAACATGCACCTTCAAGGCAACCAGCCCTGGGTCTGCTCAACCTGGGAGAGTTTCACATCCGGAGCCTGTCAGCGGGTGATGACTTACTACAACCGTGGCACATACACTACCGGTCATTGCTGGAGAGCACAAATAGTTTTGGTGAGTTTCAAAGCGTTTATAAAAATTACAAGTCTGTTTCACTACAAACGAACTCCACTAACTTTACCCTAAATAATCAACGTAAAAATAGAATGCCTGTTAACTTATTCATGACTTTTCAGAAGGAGTGTTATTTTTCTTGTTTCAGTTTGGTATTCAGCTTGGTATAATCATTTAATCGTGACTGAGTCCAGGTTTCATGATGCAACAATCAGTGTTCAGAAGAGATTTGAACCCACTGGGCTAGCTCACCTCACAGCACAGCTGAATCAACTCCATAGTACTGAAACTGACATTTATGTATTCTGGGAAGTACACGGTAATTCTTCAAGGGATACATGAAGACATGGATAGATTATAAGAAGATCAATTTCCACCGCCTTAACTTTCACACGTACATTTACCTAAAAATGACCTTTTCCCACATCCCATTTCAAATCACCCCTTTCTCAAATTGCACTAATACAAAGACCTCTTAAAGCAAAGAGATAATTTAAAATTTAAAATATTGGTGTTAATAAGGTCTAAAAGTGGTTTCTAAAGCTTTCATAAGACACTGAAGGTGGACCTAAATAAATTTTCAGCTGATAAATCATTAAAAATAAATTTTGATGATAGAATTGTCAGTACTTTTCGGCCTCTTAGCTCAGGTGGTGTTCAGATTAAGAGTAATTGCCATAATAAAACGCTTCCTGTTCCCATCTACCCAAAATGCACACAATTCTTATGGCTTCCCTAAAAATAAAAGCGACAAGTACAAATAAAACTGACGCTGAGTAGTAGGGGCCACATTTCTCAAGGTCAAAGAACAAAGTTCCAAAGATAGAAATGAAATGGCTGGAAGGAATTCTGTGGCGTTACAAGGAGGTATTGGTATGCAGAGAGAGAGAGAGAGAGAGCACAAAGGCTATCGAGGCTTATGTGTAAACTCTCTTCTCAAATAGTGAAAAGAGGGGCAAGGACGTTTCAGTGGAGAAACTAGGCAGATGCCTCCGTAACAGAGTGGTAAAGGTCAACATCACCAGCAATGGGCCACGAGCCTTCCCACAGTGGGTGCCACGAGAACACAGCATCTGTGATAGTCCTGTCAAATGATAACCTTGATGCAGTCATGAGGAAATGCCAGACAAAACCCCAATAAGAAACACTCTGCAAAACACCAGCCCATACACTTCAAAAATGCCCAGCTCATGAAAGACAGAGTAAGGAAGGGTTCCGGATTAAAGGAGATTAAAGGGGTCTGTAGATTAGACAACAGTACAGTACCTGTGAGGGGCTGAATTGTGTCCCCCCCAAATTCATATGCTGCAACCCTACTCCCCAGTACCTTAGATGTGACTGTGCTTGGAGATGGGGACTTTAAAGCAGTGATTAAGGTAAAATGTGGTCACTAGGGTGGGCCCTAACCCAACATGACTTGTGTTCTTGTAAGAAGAGGAAAGTGGAACAGAGACTTGCACAGAGAAAAGACCACGTGAAGACACAGGGAGGAGGAAGGCGTCCATAAGCCACGGAGAGAGGCCTCCAAAGACACCAAACCTGCCAGCACCCTCACCTTTAACTTCCAGTCACCTGAACTGTGGACAAATAATGTTCTGTCCTTTGACCCACCCAGTCTGTGGTATTTGTTATGGCGGTCCTAACAAACTAATACAGTACCGAGGTGAATTTCTTTATTTTTAATTATGCAGTAGAAAAAGAAGACGCCCTTGTTTGTAAAAAATACAAACTGAAGTATTTAGGGGTTATGAGACATACTGTCTGAAACATACTCTCAAATGTATCAGAGAAAAATGATACCTATGAATGAAAGAGAGGGAAGGAGAAAGAAAGAATATCAAAGCAAAAATGCTAATATATTCACATTTAATATATTAACATTTGGGGGAGCATGGATAAAGGTATAAGGGAATCCTTTGTATTATTTTTGCGACTTTGCTTTCTGCCTGAGATTATTTCAAAATAAAAAGTGTAAAAAATTTATGGCAAGCCTAGTTTCATTCTAATGATAGGTAAAATTTAAGAATGGGTACATTAACTATTTTTGTTCTAAGCCACAGCCATCTCATTAAGAAACAACAGTTTCCAATAATGTGTACTTTTCATTTTTGATAATTATCAAAATTTAATAACATGGTTGCTTTGATCACATATATAGTAATAATGACATAATACTATAGGTCAAAATTAATTTGTAATCCTTCTTATACATGTTTGTTTTAGACTATTATCCTAGGGTAATTAACAAAATAAAGCATAAAATATATTAGAATAAACTTTTGTGGCATAATAGAAGCACATGCTCAAAGAGAGAAAAGAATGATGCTAAATTTTTCAGTCGTAAGAGCTAGTCATTGTGTTTTTTAACTGGACTATAGTAAATGTCAAGTTGTTCTAATACATAGATTCCATCAAATACATTTAAAAATGATGAAAATCAATATTTAGAATATACTGGAAATTACATTCTCTGAAACTTTTAAACTAAACAAAACAAATGTAGGGAATTCCCTGGCGGTCCAGTGGTTAGGACTCCACGTATTCACTGCCAAGGGCCCGGGTTCAATCTCTGGTCAGGAAACTAACATCCCATAAATTGAGTGGTGTAGCAAAAAAAAAAAAAGTATACTGTCATTATTTTTATTTATGAGGAGATACATAGGTAGAGAAAGTGTTTGAAGTAAGAAGTATCTGACAACTGCACTAGTTTATTTCGCATGGGCCGAGTAACAATAAATATCCCCATGAGAGGGCCCAGGTGGTGCAGAGAGGGGCCGGGAGCTCTTACTAAACAGCACTAATCGCATTGTAAACAGTTATCCCTAGTCACCAGAGTATTATTTTTTTTTGCCATTTTTGTTTCTCTTTTAACTGTTTCCACTAGTTATATGCTTTCTCCTATGGAACTCCGTTCTATTTCCAAAAAGACAGTTTCTCTAAACTACTAAGGTGATAATTCCCATTTATGTTGATTTGGCTTTATAAAAGGTTACTAAAATTTTCCATAACTTCAAAATTCCAGTGATGTCATTAGAGGATTACTAGAGTTTATAGAATACTAAATGTTTAATTCATTTAAAATATAAAAATTTAAAAGACAGATGATACGTTCAACTGTTTTAAAGTGAGACTTCATAAAATAAATGGGCCTCATCTTATTATTCAGTAAACAGGGTTGGGCTGTTGTGAGGATTAAATGAGTTAACATCTACAAGGCATCTGACAAACGTGCTGAGTGGCTGCCTCACTTTTCCTCACAAAGGAAACTTTCCTGGCGGGTGTTAAGACATGAGTCATTACTCTCTTTTTGTGTACAAGAGTCTCAAGTGTGGTACAAGTGACAAACGCTAAGGGTTTGGATAACCCCCTCGTGCACATCAGTAGATTATCAGGAAATGTAAGCCTTACATTCGAACATTTTACCCTTAGGTTAACTTCATTTTTCTTTTTAACAAGTTCACACACTGAGATAAATGTAAATATTAGGAGATTTTTTTTCTTCCAAGGCATTTTAAGGTATTTCCTAAAACATGCACAACCAGGAATCGCTGTTTGGGGTTTCTAAAAGAAGTGGGAAAAAAAAACCAAAAAAACTTTTATTTAAAAGGTTATAAAATTTAATATTGAGTAGTAAGAAAGATGTTTAAAAAGTATTACTTACATTGGCACAGTGTAAGGCTAAAGCACAAAAGACAGCAAACATTTTGAAGTTGTTTTCGTCCGTCTTAGAGAAGGCACTGCCACTGATTTTGTTCACCATCTGCACCACGCCGATCACGCTCCCCCGACTCACGATGGGCATGCACAGGATGTTCCGGGTCGTGTAGCCTGTGTACAGGTCCACCTCTCTGCGCAAGAGTCAAGGAGCAAGACGACAGAAGAAAGAACAGGCAGAAGAAAATAAACCACACGTTCTATCGTAAATCTCAACTCAGTTTTGCTCCTCCTACAATTGACTGTAATGGAACTGCTAGCGTCTAAATTCAAAGACAACATGACATTTGCAAGTGTTTTATTAAAACCTTCTCAAAAATATTCTAACGAATTTGTTCCGTTTTCAAGAGAGTTTTTCAGAACAGTCGTGTATATTTTGCAAATATTTTCTCACAATCTGTCGCTTGCCTTTTCAGGTTCTTAATACTTGATACATACATTTTTATATAAAGGCTTTATATAAGGATACGTAAATATTTTCAATATTTAAGTACTTTAATAGCAAGTTTGTTCCTTTAAGAAAAAACCTGAGATTTTCAGCATACTCTTCACGTATTGATGAAATCTATTACGAGGATACAGCTGTGTTTATATGCGAGTCATGAATATCTGACATTAATCAATCAGACGCCTGAAAAGCCTCCTGTTGCCTATGGTATTTAATTGTCTCTTGAAGGAAGCCCAGTGTCTGAATGCACTGAGCACTGCTGCCAAGACACGTGAGCCATTACTTTCAGTGGCCAGAGCGTCAACCTTGGGATTTCAATTTTGAGACATTTATTAAAATCGAATGATATAAACTGGTTTCTAGTTCTCCAAAGACACTCAAAACAAAATAAAAAATCTTTATAAGCAATCCTAATATCCACTTCAATAATATCCAATAAAGGCTGCAACTTATTGAGTTCCTACTCTGTGTCATATAAAGTTGCCAGACCTTTTATGAATATTTTAAAAATCCTAAAATCTTAATCTGAAAAAAAACCCCTACAAAATAGGTATTACTGTGTCCATTTTAAAGATGAGAAAACAACTGAGCCTCCAGATTAAGTAACTTACTCCAGGTCATTCTAGAGACAATAAAGGACAGAACCGGGATTCAAAACAAGTACTTTTATCACTATGTGTTACACCCTTTGAAGGTATTGTTTGATAAAGAATATGCTCAGGACAAAATGATGTCACTAAAATGAAGAAAAGTAACTTTATACATTTAAACTCTTGCTTTTTAGTTATTTTTATAACATTTCAAACCCCTGCAGCTGGAGATGATGAATGGTTTAGAATCCATCATTTTATATTGATAAATACCTGAAAACACTGACTACTGATAATAAGCTGGTTCAAAGACAGTATAACAGCACCAAGTGGGAAAAAAAAAAAATTGAGTTGGGACATGAAGAACTAGGGCTCTACCTCAGCGGCTTCGGCCAAGCGGGACCGGAAAGGAGAAGCCGACGGAGGACACAAACTCCTCCTTACCTGTTAAAGCGTGGGTCAGCATAGGCATCTGGAATGTTCAGGACTTCCCCTGTTCTTGCCACTTGACCAGCAATTCCTTTCTCAATTGAGAATCTGCACATATAAAAAAGAGGAACGTGGTAATTAAAATACAGATGTTGTAAAGTAATTTGCGACATTTCAGCACCACCAAATACTGAATAAAACAGATTGTTTTACTTTAAAGGCTTGTATTAATTTTACATTTACATACTCTAAATCATGTTATTATAAAATACATAAAGGTAAAGCATAAAAACACTGCATAGTAACCACTTGAGAACCTTGTTTTAAGATATAATTCACGATGGATTAAATTATACCGAATCACAAGCTGAAATTGAAAAATTAACTAGCTTTCTCCTGCATTGACCAATAATAATCTTTTATATTTGCAAAATACCTTATAATTTACAAGATGCTTCAACATAAATTGTCTTAATTAATTCTCACTGTGAACTGAGACCCATATGGGTTCAATAACTTGCCAACACTCTTAAAATATGAGTGACACAATAAAAACAAGAATGCAGGTCAACACCAGGGTACATTCCACCACACATATAACCAAAACCACAGGTTATCTGTGATCTTTGAGATACAGGACTTGCATTTTAAGGCATTTGCAATACAACTACCATACCAAAATAACACAATTTGCAACTTGTAGTATTTTTACTCCTCTAATTTGTTAAATTTAAAAACAGCCAAAATACAGGCATTATCTCATTACACTTAAATATGTTTTGATATCTAATATCAGCATTTTTATACATAAATATATTCTAACACAACACTGTAAAGCAATTATACTCCAATAAAGATGTTAACAAAATATTCTTATATTTATAAATAGTTTTCTCATTACGATATTATAATCAAACATGGATTCATTCAAAACTTAGTTAAGATGATTACAATCACAATATCTACATATTTCAATAGCTCAGAAATTACTTTCATAATATTACGTTTTCAGCATTATAGAAAATAATCATTATTGAAATAAAGCTCCACCCTAAGGATTTCCCTAAGGAAAATTCAAAAGAGAATTGACACCAAAGAGAACTAACTTTCTTAAAACACCAAAAAGTGAACCCAACCTTGTGCTGCATAAAATGCAAGGTTGTTTTCGCCCCGCTTTTCTTGTGCTTTGAACAACATGACCACAACAAATTAGAGTGCCTTGAGCAGAGAATCAGAATCCACTTCATGGTTTATGCTTATTTTCTTGGTCTAGGAGTAGCTCGGTGTGGTTTGCTACCTCCGGTCAGTGGAAGCCGTAACTGAGGGGCCAGTCCTCACATAAATGGCTGGCATCGCTCGGTCAGCCGAGAGAGCTACAGCCAACCGCATCCCCCTCACTGTTTTTCCCACACTTGTAAATACAGGCTCCCAAGTTAACATCTTCAAAATGAGATCAATGCCAGCACTGTGAGGGAACACTCAAACCTTCAGCAAGAGAAATGACTTTACCTAAATGACTATATCCAGACTGATCTACTGAGCTCTAAACAAATGAACAAAAACAAAAACAACTTTTTAAAAAACCTAAATGGTGCCTGTAAGTCAGAGTTATGTGAGTATGGAATATAGGTTCTATTACCCCAGGACGATAGAATGGGAAGCACCCAGTGGTGGGCAGTAGTGAGGTCCAGTGCAGACCACATCCTATGTTTCCTTGTATGACAGACGGCCCAAGTGAATAGCAGTTCTTATTAATAAGGAACAGCATTTTACTAGCAAGTTTTAACTACCGAGGTACTTTAGAGTACTAGGCGGAAAAGTAGTTAAACAATATATATCAATATAAAGCAAAAGAAATGCAAATATCTAAAAAAATACAATTTCGGAATGTTACGCTTGATTCTTAGCAGTTCTGTGACAGTACCCCTTGTAGGTGCCCAGACTGTCATAGGACTGAGCCACCGCACCTCTACCAGCCCAAACGCCATTCTGTTCACCTAAGTGACAACAGCTGCCACTTAAAGAACGAAGAAGGCTGCAGTTTCAAGATGCAACAAAAGTGTGCTCTGTGATCGATTAAGCCAACTGTTGGGGATAGAATAATGTGCTGAAGTTATCCAGTATACCAGGTCAACTTCCACTGTGGTCTGGACTCTGAGACAGCGCTATACGCTGGGAAGGGTGGGGTCCGGATTGTTTAAGCACACCTGCTCCTAGACACAGGAAACCTTGCAGACTCCAGGTGGGGTGCACCTTTACCTACCTGGCAGCACTAGTAAGTTTTTCCAACATGATTTCCAAAAGGACCGCCTCCGGAAGACGGCATTTCCAGGAGTGACGCTAAAGCTTCCTAGGCGCGGTTTCGCTGGCACTGCAAGGTCATTCCCAGAAGCACTACCTTCAGGAGGCGGGTCCTGGTGGGAATGATATCACAGTATGACAAGTGCTGTCAGCACACCTGTGAATAGGCACAGACAAGTGGGTCACCGAGCAGCTGCACAGCTGCTGTCACAGCAACCGACACGCTACTTCCAGCTGTACCTTATTTCTTTGGTCTTCTTGAAGACAGGTTTTCCTTCCTTTTCCTCTCCGATATCAAAAAGGTCTGAATACAACTCCTTGTTCTTATGGTCTACCTGGAAAAGGGCGCAACGATCGGCATTCACCAGGTTTTTTGCATATATCTAAAGGGAAACGGGAAAACAAGAGTAAGCCAATGAGAGATTCACAGAGTTTACAGGTGAACTTTATCAGAAATAAATATCAATTTCAGCTAGTCTATACTGTAGCTGGGTAGGAAATTAGCATTATAATTCAATAAACATAGGCATATAAATACAAAAAATAATACTCTCTGTCACTGTCAAGGTGCTGACACTAGCAGGTGCTCTCCGTCCATGCTGTGGGGGCAGATGTTGGAATATTACAACACTCCTGGGTGGGCTGGAAAGCAGCTACTGGCCTTTCTCCCTGAGAGCCTGTCTGCCACCCTGGCGACTCTTCCAGAGCTTCTCAGGGCTCCCTGATGCCCTAGTCTGAGCCTCTGTCAGCTCTCAGGCCAGCATCCGTTCTGACTGGCTGGTGTTTACAACATACCAGTTGTAAAAAATATGAAATGTGTGTCCAATAAGACACACAGTGTTCATATTTACATTAGCTGCATTTTATTTGCTGAGCTAATAATAATGTGTAACAATTAGTGTTTACTATGTGCCAGATAGTTTTTATAGACTTATGTGCATTAATTCACTTAATCCTCACAATAACAATATTAATTCAGGGGAAACCTAATCTCCATTTTACACATTAGAAAAACTGAGGCACAGAGAGGTAACTTAACTTGTCCACTATCACGTGGCTAGTAAACGGACCTGGTATTTGAACTCATACTAGCTGTTTCCATGGCCTATGCTCTTATATCCAAAATGCCTTACCATTTCTGAATGGAAAGTTGTGATTCATATTGTCATGCATTTGTTCATCAATTCCCTTCAACAAGTACGTCTTTAATGCCTAACATTTCTCACTATCCCCAGTGGGCTGGGATTACAGTTATGTCACAAAAAATTGCATTTACCCATATTCAGAATTCTGGCAACTTCAAGATGATAGACATGAAATTATTGCTCAGAGAAAAAGAATTACTTCTCAGAGAAAAAGAGCCATCACAAAGTCTATGCAAAAGGGACATAGGCCACCTTGTGGCCAGAGGAAAACATATAATCTCATGTAAAAATACCTTATAGATTAAATAAAAAGAAATCAGAGTGGGTTAGGTACCCTGGTTCATTCTCATATTGTATCTTTGTCTTTCCTGCTATTATAAGCTGTACTCATTCACTCAGCAAACACTGGCTGTGCCTTATACGCCGTGGACCAAGTACTGGGCATTATGAGTGTCAGAATTTCCAGGTGACCTGTCTCCGCCACAAGCCGACTGAGGAGTTCCTCGGCAGTGGAAACTGCTTCCTTTTCCCCACAGTATCCCAAACGCCCAGAACCAGGCCTAGAGCAGAGGTCGGCTAAAGTCCACAGGCCATTTAAATCCACCCCATTGCCTGTGTTTGTAAATAAAGTTTCACTGGGACGGAGCCACGCGCATTCCTTTATGCAGGGTTCACAGTTGCTACAACAGCAGCGCTGAGTAGTTAGTTGCAACATAGTACGGCCCACGAAGCATAACACTTTACTACTGGCCCTTAAAAAGAACTTGCCAGCCCTTAGATTAGAACATATAAGAACTCTCAATAAATACTTGAGGAGGAGGAACAACGTGAAGGTGGGAAGGGAGCTATGGGTGGCACTGCTGGCAAACCCAGAAACATCGCCCGTCTATTCTGCACACTCACGAGATCTTGAATTATTGTCATAATAAATTATCTACAGTGACATCTGCATCCTTAGTGGTCATGCTGGCTGCTTGATACTTGGGCACATACTTATGTCAATAGTTATAAAAATCTGGATGAAATGGACAATTTTCTAGAAAAAGGAAATGAATTCAGAAGGAGTTGAAAAATCTGAATGGAATCAGAATCATAAAGACAATTGAAATACTGTAAAAATAATTTATTCCCATAAAAGGCAGCAGGCCCAAATGATTTCAAATACGAATTACTTAAGAGTCTTCACAAATAAAGTCCCATCTAATTTAAATTGTTGTAAGTTCAGACAGAACAAAACTTCTTCAGTTATTTTTACAACCCCTGCAATGTCACTGATACTAAAAATTGACAAAGATACTATAAAAAAGAAAATCACAGACCAATTTACCTTGGAAACAGAAGAAAAATTATAAATACAAATATTAGCAAGTCAAACTTAGGAATAAATTTTTTTAAAGTTCAATATTTTAAAATTACACTCTATTCATAACTGTCCAGTAGTGTAAAGTCTATTGTTATAGTTCATAAAGCAATAAAACAAAGGAGAAAAATCATATGATTGTCTTTATGGCTGTCAAAAAACATATGTAATGAAATTCAGTAATTATTCATGATAAAATTTTAGTGAAATGGGAATAGAAGAAAAAATATATATGTACATGTGTATATATCGGTATGCATACACATCCTGATAATATGTGAAAATATCAGTCTTCATAATACAAAATGATAAAATATCAGAATTAACCAATTAAGGTTAAGACACTAAAGTTATGAACAAGACAAAGACATGTTATCATAATTATTAACACACAGTTAGGTAAAAAAAAGCATGAGTATACATATTTGAAGAGACAAAAGTTTTACTGTTAGGTGACAATGTTACTGAGTATGTTGAAAAGTCAAGAAAATCGACTGAAAACAATTACATGCAATAAGAAAGACTTCTGTTTTAAGATGAGTGACTCTAAACACATGTTTACTTTTTCATTCTCCCCGAATATTAAACTTTCAGTTTGAAATGACATTCACATACTGGAAAAGAGTTAATAAAGAAATCCTAGGCATATTTTGGTAATATTTATGAACTCCAAGCCTCAGAAGGTCATTCTAAAAGCCATCCCCTCTCCTACACACATTCTCTCTCACACACGCACAGACACACACACACACACATGCACACACACATGCGCACACAGGTTTACTTACAAGCGGAAGATAATTTTTGACAGCAACAGAGGATTTAAAATTCAGTGGAAATATATCTTCAAATTTCTGAGGAAAACTTATTTTAAACTTAAAATTCTTTACCAAGTCAAACTAGCATTCAGTCATAAGGCAAAATAAAGACATTTCTCAAGCACACAGATGAGCTTGAGCAAAAATAAACAAATAGATAAATTCAAGAAAGCATGGGAAGACTTGGGGTACAAGAAAAGGTGATGAGCAAAGAAACCACTAAAACTATAATGAAGCTGTAAAATTCATTAGGAAATGATATGTAAGGAGTTACAGGTGTAATATAGAAAAGCTAATTAAAAAAAGACTTAAAATATCTGGTTGTGCCCCCAAAATATATAAGATTAAAATACAAAAAAGGAAGAAGTAAAATTATGCTGTGTTTTATCATGGACCACACATATGTGAGCTGGACAGACAGAAAAGGATATATTCCTGAAAACATAATTTGAGGCCCCAGGTCTGGCAATTATAGAAGTCTGAAATGTCAAGGTTTTCAGTGATAAGAGCCAAGAAATCCCTCCTTTTATTCTCTCAAACTAATCTGAGTTAGGTAGTTGACGTCTTTTGGCTTACACCAAAGAGTCCAAATTAAAAAACAAGCTCAAGGCAAGTCTGATTTGAGAGAGAGAGAGGGAGGGTGGGAGAAAATATTCATTAATTGAATTACAGATGAGGAAGGGAATTTAAGTACAGATCAGAAGAATATTTAAAGTGCCCTGAATAATCCACTAGGAAACTATTGGAAGTAATGACTTCATCAAGGTTGCGGGATACAGGATCAAAATATAAAAACCAATATTCATTTTACCAAGGCAATTCATTTTATTTTACCAAGGCAATTACCAAGGCAATTCATTTTATTTCTATATATTTTCAATGAAAAATGTGAAAATAAAATTAAGAACACAATTTCATTTCTAATAGCACTAAAAGATAAAATACCTAGGAATAACTTTACCAAAATAAGAGCAATACTTGTACTTTGAAAATTACAGAACAGTGTTGAAAAAAATTAAGAAGAGCTAAATAAATGGAAAACATCTCATGTTGATGTATTGGAAGTCTTAATATTATTAAGATGGCAATATTCCTCAAATTGATCTACAGAGTCAACAAAATCCCTACCAGAATCCCATCTGAATTATTTGTAGAAATTGACAAGCTGGTTTCTGAAATTTATATGGAATTGCAAGGGGCTCAAAACAGCCAAAAAAATAATTGAACATGGAGAACAAATTTGGAGGACTCACGCTTCCTGATTTCAAAACTTTTTATAAAGCAACAGTAATCAAGACATGGTGATACTGTCATTAAGCTAGACATATAGATCAGTTGAATAGAACTGAGACCCTAAAAAGAAACCCATGTGTCTACGCTCACCTGATTCTAACAAGACCACATTTAAAGGGGAAATAATAGTCTTTTCAACAAATGGTACTGGAAAAACTGGATAGCTACATGCAAAAAAAATGAAGTTGGACCCTTACCCCATAAACAAAAATTAACTAACATAAGTCAAAACCCTAAATGTAAAAGCTAAAGCTATAAAACTCTTAGAAGAAAATATTGGAGTAAATTTTCATAATATCTGATATGGCAATGGATCCTTAGATATGACACCACAAGCATGAGCAACAAAAGAAAACAAAAGATAAATTAGACCTCATCAAAATTAAAACCTTTTGTGCTTCAAAAGATACTATCAAGAAAGTGAAAAGATAATACACAGATGGGAGAAAATATCTGCCAATCATACGTCACATAAGGGAGTGGTATCTATAATACATGATGAAATCTTAGAACATAATATTAAAAATTAAAGTAAAAAGCAGCCAATGAATCTGAATCTTTCATCACATGACAAGATGTTCGACATCATTAGTCACCAGGGAAATGCTAGTCAAAACCGCAAAACCGCAGTGAGATAGCACTTCACATCTACTATGATGGCAATAATCAAAAAGTAAGATAATAACCAGTGCTAGTGAGAACGTGGAGAAACTGGAACCCGTGTGCTGGTAGGAATGTAAAATGATACAAGTGCCATGGAAACAGTTTGGCTGTTCCTCAAAAAGTTAACCATAGAGTAACCGTATGACCTAGCAAATCCACTCTTACCTAAAACAACTGAAAACAGGTTATTAGAACTGAAAATTGTACCCAAATGTTCAAAAGAGCACTATTTGCATTAGCCAAAATGTGGTGATAAAGAGGTGGTAGCTAAAATGGTATGAAGTTTCCTTCTGAAGTAATGACAATGTCCTAAAATTGACTGGTGACAGTTGCAAATGTCTGTGAATATACTAAAAACCACTGATTTAAACACTTTAAATGGATTAATTGTATCATACAGGAATTATATCTCAATAAAACTGTTTCTTAAAGTATAATATTAATAATACAAGAACCGGTCAACAGTGTTTCTTGTACTCCTTGGACAAGCTCTATGTTGATCCACATTATATCTACATATTTTCATATTCTTCTTAATACTTTTCATTGCTTTACAAATTCCTTAAATTGTGTCACAACCAAAGAGCTATTTTTTTTTACTGTGCAATCAATTATTCTCTTTTTTTGTCCAAATACAGCTGAACCTTGAACACGGCAGAGGTTGGGGCACCGACCCTCTACACAGTCAAAAACCCCTGTATCACATACATCACCCTCCACATACGCGGTTCCTCTGTATCCACAGTTCCACATCTGCAAATTCCACAACTGCAGATCGTGTAGTACTATAGTATTTAGTCCTGACAAAAGTCCACGCATAAGTGGACCCATTCAAACCCATGCAGTTCAAGGGTCAACTGTAAAATCATCAATGTAATTAATTACAGAAAGAATGTGTGAAAGTAATAACCCCTAATATTACCCTCAGTAAACTGCCTGTTTCTACAAGACACTGAGCGTATCACACTCCATACCTGGCCTGCCATGGTATCAAAGAGAAATTGATCAGTGCACATCAGAAACCTGGAGAAGAAAAAACCCTTGTTGCACAGGATTACTATATTTTGAGAAAGGCCAGGAAAATGGGAAGGAGAAAGAACATTTATCAAAACAGACAACAGGGCATGAACGGCACCAAGCAAGCCAGCCTGGCACCCACGGGGTACACATGCACAGCACTTCGACTACTAGAAGCCACTTCCTCAGTGGAGTCTCTCCAGAGCACTAAAGCAGCAACGCTACACGTGGCGGAAAAAAATTCTATTTCATATGGCTTTCAGCCACAGTTGCCTGTGAGTCTTCTTGAAGAGAGAAATAATTAAGACTAAAACTAAGTAGAATGAACCTCAAGATCAGGAAGAATCCACTGGAAATTCCTAATATAACCTATATGCAAAAGGTATTCTGAAGAAATCATAAAAAGAAACTGAATGTTTTTCCAAATTAGCTCTCCACTAAATAATCAAAAACTGAGGTATTTTTCAAAACCCCTCCAAAATTAACAGAAGTGACAAATAAATCAAGGCAACGCCTCCAGATCACTAAGCACCACCCTTTCATCATATTTAAAACAGCATGTATGTCTCGTACATTAAAATGTTCCACCACATATTAGGACATGAATCTGAGGATTAAATAAAATCATTTTCCAAACAGAAGGCAACCTACCATTATGTGTTCAAGTAGAGAATCTATTGCAACTATGTTATCAAAATACGTTCTGAAAAAAAGGAAGATAAAACCTTTAAGTAATGTTATTAGAACAAAGAACATGTTAAACTTTGAATACATTTCCCAATTTTGTCTACATTTAAATAAAAAACATAAAGGTATATGTTGTTTGATTTTTGTCCTTTTGTGGAAACAACCAATAATATTATTTTAAAGAGAGAAATGAAAGTTTATCATTGACTTTAGTATAAGGACTCTAATTCTGGAGGCTGCATTAAGTAATTATTTTATCAGTAAGTATTCAAGGTAGAGAGAAAGTTTGGAGCATTTAACTAAAACTATGAAGAAATAAAATTGGTTTCATCAAATTTAATATCTCATAAATAACTTTGATCTAAAATAAAAGTATTTAAATTTGCTAAATCTCATTAATATGCTAAAAATGTAAATTATCACTGAAAAACTCAAAAGTTAAAATGTAGTTTAACTGTACTTAGAAAGCAAGGCAATTCATTTCAGAAGAGATATCAGAATACAAATAATGACAAGGACCTGACAACTTTACACAAGTAAAATATATATTCATCATTTTGAACTGCAAGTAAATATTTTGGAGGCATATGGTACAGACATTAAAATGTAGTCCAGAGAAACAGATGAATCAACAGGCATGTGTTATAGGGAATATATAAAGAAATACTCTTAACATAGACTCGATTGGCAAGGTACTGCTTTCAGTTTAGTTTTGTGAGAACTTAGTAATGTATTCAGGATTAAGATAACTTATAGCAATAAACAGTGCCTTTTTTTTTTAGAAGAGAAATCATCTGGCTTGAAGCTACTAATATGCTTAGTTACACCATCCACTGAGGAATATCCTGCAAGTAACAGGGCAAAGCAAATGGGTTTCCCACTGGGGAACAGATTTCAGGTGTCACATGAGGGTTTTAACTGGACTTTGGGAGACCTGCAAAGTATTCAAATACATTAGTACGAGAACGTGCACAGCTTCCCTTCCTAGGTGTTTCTGAAGTAGTAATATCATGTGTCCCAGAGATATTGTATAATTCCATCTCAAAGAAGATAGTTGGCCTAGGGTATCAAAAGAGCACTCCCTCAGTCCCATACCTCTCTAATTTTATATTCCAAAGCACAAAGCAGCAACTTCAGAATCATTAGCGCTGAGGATTACAAGACTTGGTGATGAGTTAGTTATGAAGTGTGCCAGGGTGACATGTGAGCGAGAACACAGTCGGAGTTGTGTTGGAGGCCTTGGAGGCACAGGTACATCACACCTTGAGTTAACTTGTCAGAGGACGGGACCTGAAGTTACCATGTCCTGGGGCGTTTTAGATTTCAACAATTAAGCAGATGGGCCAGATAGATACGAGATCTTCCCAGTAGCAAGCAAACCCAATATGAACCTGAAATTTAATAAATATCTGTAATTGCTTCCACTGCCAGCCCAAGGGAGTTTTTCTAGGTCAAACTTCAGGGAAATGGAGCATTTTCTGGAGAATGATATCTGAGCTACTCTACATGGGATAATTAAAATGATAATATTAAGAGTCTGTTTTAATGTACTGACATTTGTTGAAAAGGCCAGAGAGGACTTTTTGGAAAATAATAAACTAGGACATTTCCTCTCCTTCTACTGCTGTCAGTTTTCTCCTATGAAAATAGAAATATCAATACTTAGTGCATCTCTCTATATAGTCTCTAACACCTTCTAGTGAGTCTGCTTAGAAAATATATACCAACTTGCAAATTAAGATCATCACATATACATCTGCGATCTTTCACTTGTAAAGTAAACGTGGATGAGAATGTAACTCTATGATCCAAAACAGGACCGACCATACTTACCAGACCACTTGCCTAATAAAGATTCGTCTTCTGTTACTGACGGCACTAGACAGTAATCTATCACTGTCAGAGCCTGCACTTAACCTAAACTGTTGATCAATAAGAGCTACCACATCCCTAGAAATGAACACTTACTTTGATACGTCGAGTAGAAAGTCATTCAATTCAGTCTGTTTGGCAAGACCTCTGCACACCTGCCATACAAAATAATGGCTATTAATTTTAAGGGAGTTCTGCTTATTTAAGAATAAAAATTCCAGAATACTATTTACCTTATTTATTTAAAAAGGCATAACACAATCACTACTTCAATGTTTTTAAGATTGTACTTGGGTGCATATCCTACCTACATTCAATACTGTTAGGTCCAGGAAGCCCTTTCTTCTCATACCATTATCCTAAAATATATATACATTTTCTCCCTATCAGACAGTTCCTCATCAACCTGAGTTTGCTGAAATGGACTTAAAGGAACAAAATGAGAAAAAGTGGAAGATACAAAATAGAATTCTATGGCTGCCATGTTCCTGAACTTAAAAGTCTAGTTATCAGGAAAACTCCATGAAGTTTGTGATCTTTTAAATTAGATCACATTTTCAAGAGAATCAGGTATCTTAAATAACAATTAATGTTTAAGATTAATGTTTTCATATACCACTTAGTTTAGTGGATGTTTTAATTTAGGAAATGGAGTCATAAAAATATCAGTGTTACTGCCAGGAGGAGGTCATTCCTGGGCTTTCAGTGGAAAACAAAAACCAGGATAGGGAACATAAATAATTTAACATTGTATGTAAATATATAAAAATAATTAATTGGAAAATATTGAAGGCAGGGAGTAAGTAAATATAAGCAAATAGATCAAACATTTTAGAAACAACAAAATACCTAATACCCAAAAACAAAGCCCTGGGTTACTCGTTAACCTCCATTCCGTTCCCCAGCGCTGCACTCCAAACACCCCTTCTCCTAGGAAGCCCCTGTGAAAACAGCCCAAAGACACACCTGAACCTGATGTATGGCTACTGAAGCCCAGGCAAGATTTGCTGTTGCAACCTAAAAAAAAAAAAAAGAGTATGAAGCAAGTTTTCCTCAGTCACACGCAGACATCCCAGCGAAGGACCCTAGCATAAACATATATGAACAATTTTGTAAGATCGTTGCATTTTTGAATATTTTGCCAAATGGGAATTGTCAAATATGTATAAAGTTTCTCTTTTATATTTCCCACTTCTTTATTACTGAGTTTAATGCTCTCTTGTTCTTCCTACTTTGGGTTACAAAGGAAGATAAATTGATTAAGAGAGCTGTCATCCAATGATTTTAACATAAAATAATTATTTTTCAGTTCCACCAAAATACTATTAAAAAGGCCTCTAATGACCACTTTAAAATGAGGAAGTATTTCCCAGACTTCGCTGACAAGTGCTCAAACTTCCAGCTATTCTATTTCTTTGATTTTTCATCCATCTAACAAATATTTATTGCGTGCCTACTAGGTACCAGGCGCTGTTCTAGATGCTGGAGATACAGCATCAACGACAGACCAGCTCACAGCTGCTGCGGGCAGAGGGAAGGGCAAGAAAGAAAATAAAGCGAAGCGCACGTTATACTGGCTGGTGACGGGGCTATAGCGGAACAGAGGCACGACAGAGGGACGGGAGCCGCTCACATCCGTGTGCGGTGTTCAGAGAAGGCCGATCAGAGAGGGTGACCTTAGAGCACATTCCCGAAGGAGGCAGCTGGGGCTGGGTACAGGACAAGCGCAGCGCAAGCGGGGGGAGAACAGAGGCGCAGGCTGTGCGCAGGGGAGGGCCCAGCGTGGCTGCAGGAAGGGAAGGGGCTGGAGCAGGAGAAGACGGGTCATCTGGGTCAGTGCACACGTGCGGGCCACGGAGGGACCTGCGCGAGCACCACGTCTGACAGATAGATCGTGTGCTGTTTGGTTTTAGTAGGATTGAGCCGTTCCGGTGCAGGGAACAGTGAACGGAAGTTATTGTTTCCCAAATGGATTTGATGCTGGAACTTCTATTCAGGACATACTCTAGGAAGAGGACATTTTTAAGGGGTCAACTAGAATGTGAAAACTCTCCAAAGCCATCCTACTACTTCACTTGATTCACAATATGGTATTTTATTTTTATTGTTAAAATGGATCCTTACTAAAATAACTTACTATAAATTTCTATATCGCTATATTGAGTGAGTTTCCTCTCTAAACAGCTGCAAAACAAAAAAAAATGTTTTAAAAAATCGTTAGTATTAGTATCAAAATATTATTAAGCAAATTACGGTTTTAAATATTCACTCATTAAATATTCATCATATATTAACTGAAGACTATTAATAAGCACCTTCAGTGAACCAGGTACAACTAAAAGCCCTCACAGGGAGTGTCCAGGCCTCACCTCCTGATGACTCAGACAGAAGGCTTCTTTGCCCCAGTGCCGGTACAGCTCAAGGATGCCGATCAAATCACCGATCGCTGTGACAATTGGCAAACAAAGAACAGACTGGATACGCGTCCCTGATTCCAGTCCGGTACCTCTTGGAAATCGTTCATCCTAAAAGAATAGCAGGGTAAAAGATATAAATTCAGTGAAAGTAATGGAATCATCAAGTTATGATCCTATCAGAAAATTCCTTATACTCGTCATCAGTAATAAGCAGTCCTTTTCAAAGGAAAACCAAATGATCATGGCCACTATAAACATTGCTTAAGAAAATGCTTATCTTTAGCAACGTGGAACTTATACCCAAATATGGATTTAATGTTTCTTTATCATTGTACAGTAGAATTTAATTAGTGAATGAATATACATAACTTCATGCAATGATAAAAGTAATTATGATGGTTAACATTTATTTATTCCTCACCTGGTATGTGCCAGAACTAAGGGATTTACAGGTATAACGTCACAAGTGAAAATTACTCCAAATGTAAATGCCATAGGAAGGAAATTACATGTATAAAATTTTTTCTCTTCTATTTTTAAGGTTAGAATAACACAAAAGCATATGTTAATGAAAGTCATTGTAACTGAACCTCAAAGGCCCATATTAGATATTCAAATCATCCAATAATTACCAATTACCTATCATAAGAAATGAATCGGTTCTTTTGACTTAATTTTCTAGCTTAGCAAAATCACTCAAAGGAACACAAGAAACTCGAATTAATATCAAAACATCAATTCTATTTATTCAATTTCTGTGGTCTACAGGAAGCTTTTCATGAATAGACTGGTATAAATCTATACTTTGTAATTTACAGATATTTTGAAAGCTTGCATATACATACAATAGAACATTTTCAAATGACAACTTACACGGTATCTACTTTTTACGTTTACTTCTTAGAAATGAAATATATTTGGCATATAACATTGTGGAAGTTTAAGGTATACAACATGTTGATACATTTATATATTGTAATATGGTTGCCACTGTAGCATTGTTAATACCTCTATCAAGCCACGTAATTATCTTTTCTTTTTTGTGGTGAGAATAATTAAGATCTAGTCTCTTAGCAAGTTTGATGATTATAATACAATATTGTTGTCTATATACATTATACTGTGAAACATTTATTTTTAGCACTTTTTCTTTTCTTATTTTTGATAAAGTAACTAGTAACCTGATTTGTTCAAGGCTATACAGATAACTAGTGGCAAAAACAAAATTAATATCTAGATTTTGTGACTCCAATTTAGTACTTTTTCAGAGCAAATTCATGACACCTATATACTTGTTTGTATGCTTGTCAGTTTCAAAGTCTGAGCTCATGCAGTGACATTTCATCACAGTGTGCACATGCACTGTGGGAGACTGCTCTGAGGGCTCTGTTTTGTCCTGTTCTCTGTACCCATGGCCTTGGTCAGACCCTCCTACTCTCAGTCTGGGCCTCCCATGGGATTTGCTTGGCTAACTTGAGGGCAGTGAATTTGTTGTAAGCAGAGGCTTGAAAAGTCACTTGCATGTGTCCACTTCTTCTCTCTGACACCTGCCACCATCATAAGAACATGAGGCTAGCCTTACTGGAGGGGGTGGTGAGACACACACAGAGAACGAAGGCCACCTAAGACTGGCCAGCTCCTAAGTGACGGCCAGTTGATCTCAGACACATAAGCAAGCCCAGTCAAAGATAGCCCAGATCAGCAGAATGACCCAATCCAGAGACAGTGAGTGGTGGCTCTATGACTCCACTAAAATCTGGGGTGGTTTGTCACACAGCAATAGCTGACTCATTCATATATATCCTGCTAGGATATGAAACATAAAACAGTAATCATCTAGTCTATATGACTATGAGTATACATTTTTATGCTTAACTATACTGGCAAATGTTGAAAGAACAACTACTCAAATCTACATCTTGGGGGTACGTGAGATATAATTCTTGGAGTACAAAGAATTAGTTTACATACAAATGCATTTATTGGTCTGTATCTTGCTTTAAAGCTTTTATAAAATGGCTTAAATTATAACATCAAGAGTATATGTTATCTTTCTTAATTAAATACTTCAGGTTACGAATGTCACAAAGGGTAAAAAGCCACTTACCCCAAGGATGTCTTCTACTAGCAATGTTTTTCTGGACTTGGCCACATAGGCAGAGGTGGTGGTGCCCTGGGCGATGGGCCCAGCAGGGATGAGCCTGGGTTTTCCTTCCTTGATTCCAGGTGGGGTAAACACACAAAGGCTCTAGGAAGAAGAAAGGAATATGTTTTATAGACTTAGGAAAGTCTTTGGCACAGGACGAAAAGATTACTTAACATTCGCGAGAAATCTGTGAGCCAAGGAAAAGTAGAGACATAAGATGAGGAAAGGTGCTTTGCAATGACCAAACTGAGCATCTGAGGTGAAATTCTCTTTCATATGTTCTACGCACACAACACACAGGCTAGATACAATACTCACACAAATGTCTAGGTGCAGAAAATCTCTTAAAATAGCCTCCGATTTTTATCCACAGAAAATAATAAAATGAAAAAAAAATGTAAGCTGTCCTTGGGCTCAAGAAACTATCACACAAGAAACAGACACACTGCACCCCACCGCCCTACAGACTTGCCACATGGCTCTGTAACTACAGGTCAACGTGATTTGGTTATATTTTTTCATTTTCATTAAAAATCTTTCTCAGAACATTATTTCTATTTTTAATACTCAACCACTCCATTCCTGAAACTGACGTGCCCATAAAATTACAGATTCAGAATACTATTGGTAAGATCTTTGCTCTTCTCTGCACACACACACCAAAAAAAAAAAGGACAAAGCTGGGTGTATCTTTCCGTCTCAAAAGACTAGGTGGGAGGGTAACATTTGAAATTATTTTAGAAGAAATGTTTTTTAAAATATGATCAGTTATTTTGACTAAACCAAATCATATTTAAAAATAAATTTCTACTAAATAAGAATTGCTCATCAAAACAAGTCATCTGGGCATGGGGAGAAATATTTTGACATAATTGTGTTATGATTACCTACTCAATTTGAAAAATATTAAAGTTCTGGTAAATTCTCCCAACACTATACTTTTATCTTAAATTGGAGTGCTGTGACTTACGGATGATGCCCTTTTGAAGCAGTGAGTATTAGGCAATCCTCTGAAGCTAAAGATGTTCCTATTAATGCTTGCTAGCATTAAGCTAGGTCTAGGTGAAGACAATGAGTTGGATGTGGTTATTACTTTTTAGATAATGTGGTTTTCAAGCTTTGTAATGTCGAAGAGCCCTTTCTTCAAGTAAAATCTTACAATCACAAGACAGTGAACCCTATAAACTTGAGCTACTTCCATCACTGGGAGCAGAGAGGAGGAAAACAGCTTTGGCTCACCCCATCTGCTTTAAATAAGTCATCATTATCTAAAGATGACAAGTTAAGTTCAAAATATTTTTATTCCTTAATATATCTACATTCGTTAGGATTGTGTTTAAGCAGTAATTTGGTATTATGCCTGTGAAAAATGTTTTATGAATGCTTCTTTTAAAAAGGATTAAGCTTAAAATGTTTAAATACAAGTTACACACTTTAAAAAGATTTTTATAATTCAACTACACGTAAGATGATAAATGACAAATGCACTTTATTTTTAAAGAGGTTAGAAATAAGTCACTGTTTTTAGAGTTACTATAATGCACCAATATACATATGACATAAACAAAGTAAGACTTTCATTAGATTTACTATCTATGTGGCAATGCAATTCAGTGTGTCACCCCTTCTTAAGATTGAGAGAAGAGTAGCGAAATGATCCAAGAACAGGAAGAGACATGATTGCAAGAAAAAAATGTAAAGGACATGGTATATTTAGCCTGAATAAAAGTCAGAATTGACAATGATTTTTCCAAACTATGAGAAAGTTAATCGTAAGAAGGATGCTGAGTAATGTTTCTTTACTCAACCAGAGTCAGAACTGCAGGAAATGAACTTAAATTGACCTGAATCGCTTAGATAAGTCTTAAAGAACTTCCCATGACAGCAAGAGAAAGTAAACTCTAAAGCAAGCTCCCAACAGAAGGTTTGGATTTTTTAAAAAATAGTTGTTGACTTTATTTGTTTGTTGTTTGAAAATATACAACAGATATCTCTTTTGGATGACTTTGCTATATGCCCTTTAAGCCTGGATTTAATAGTATCTTCATAATATCTTCATAATAATATCTTCATAATAATATCTTCATTTAGCTTCATAATTCAATATGACAAAATAGCTTACACATACACATTGCTAGGTTATTAGGTCATTTATTTAATATAAAACATTTATTGCCTCTGTGTAGGCTTTCTATATGATGCACAAGAAACAGACAAGCAAATACTGCACCTTGGGTATATGGAAAGCTATTTTACATACTAGATTTGCTGAAAATAAATGATTTAGAAATCTTTCAATTACTTGATTGAATGTGGAAAACTCCTTGTGGAAAATAATTATCAAAAAAATAAATAATTCTTTACAGTGGGAACCTTATACTTGTTTTACTAATTAGGTTATGATTTTTGTTCATACTTACCAAGTAGAAATGTTTACAAATGAGAGCTGAGGGCAAGTGCTAACAAAATTTTGAATAAGTTGTCACATGAAGGCCAAAAGCTCAGATAGGAAGGGAAAATGAGGACCAACCTAGACAGACACCTGTTTTTTTATGTTTTTACAGCTTCAATTTCTCTCCTCTGTGTACTTAGTAGTTTCCTACTCTTTTTGGGTGGCATTTTTTTTTTTAACTCCATACAATTCACCTGTGCAACAGCTCCGTCCGTGACCTCCATTTCTGACTAAAGATCAATCACTGGTTTGAATTGTGTGTTCTGCAATAGCATATTCTGTATGATCTTTGTAGTGGAACAGGCTGATAGGCAGCTATTACTGCAAACAGACAAGGTCGATAACGAACCTCCAAATTAGAAGCTAAATTTTACATGTATTCAGGAATGGAGAAAAGTTTATTAAATATACCTTTATTTACTTCACAGAAATAATCGAACAGATACTTGTGTATCGAATAGTCTTCTTTTTCCCACTGGCTGAACTGACACTTTCATCATATACTAAATCCCCAAGTACACTTGGGTCTGCTTCTGAACTCTCAATTCTGTACCACTTGGTTTATTTGCCTAGCACACTATTTTTATTACCGTAAGTTTATAGCACATGTTGTGATCTGGCAAGGCGAGTCTTGCTTGGGTTCTTCATGTTTCAAAATAATCATAATTTATAAGACATATTTTGCATTTTTCATTGGTGAAGGGCCTGCATTAACGCATTAACAACTGATGGGTATAAATAAGTTCTAAAGAAACTTAAAAATGAAGTAAGGGCTTTTTCAAAATCAATCATGATGAATTTTTAAAGACGTATTTAAAAAAATTTTTAATACAATGCTTAAAGGTTACTTTCCATTTAAAGTTATTACAAAATATTGGCTATATTTCCCATATTGTACAATACATCCTCGGAAGCCTATCTTACACCCAATGGTTTGTACCTCCCACTCCTCCATGCCAATCATTATGAATTTTGACATAAGAACTTGACTGGGATGTTCAGATTAATAAGATGAAAAAGATTATACTCACTATTTATTTTCATAGGTGGATGAATGAAAACTTTCATCAAACATCACTACATAACATTTTAAACGTATTAAGACTGTTATGCATACATTTACAATCTATAACATCCAGTGTTGAAATGAGTCTCTAAAATTAATTTCTGCTTTAATGTTGTATGAATCTATGAAAACTTTTATTAACACAAACATTTTTTGGAGGCTAGAGATGAAAACTACATGAAAATTAAACACAAGGAAAAGGTTCAAAGTTTCAAACCTCAACCACCTCTACCCTTTCCAGAGAAGAGCGTCACTGCACTCAGGGCGTGCACCTGCCCACTGATGCTCTGCGCCTTCACTCCCACCTGACAGCTCTGCAGGTGGCTTGACTGTTGTTAGGCCCTTCCCCTCCCAACACCAGCAAGGAGACTGGCCAAAGAGCTAGAAATCAATCCAGAGGCGAGGCCATGTAGTAGTAGGGGATGAATTAGCTCTTTCAATATTTCAAAGAAACTCATTATGAACTATCCAATATTTTTGTGATAACAGTACATTTTCATAAATATTTCTAAAGTTAAATAATTTAAACTAGAGAAGATTGGTAACGGTAGTCATAATGAATAAGTTGGCTCAATGAAGGAATAAAAAGCATTCAAATTAGTTAAAAAATCAAATTTTGAGAAATAGATTGGGTGGGAAAAGAACCAGAGAATAGACTATCACACATTATTTCTGAAAAACCAGGATTTTTTGATGAATTGGGAAACTCTGATTCATTGACATCAACTAAAGAGAGAAGTCTACTTCACTTGGTAAACAGTTGCTCTCATCTTTCTTTCCATGAACGATTCAAAGATCACTTGATTCATGAAACTTCACTTTCATGTTAAGGTCTCAACTCACAACCAGTTAAATTTTGGAAACACTTGTTAAGAAGAAAAAACATTATTTAGGCTTACCATTAAGTTATTTTTCTTATAGACACTAGATGGCACTGGAGAGTAGATGAATGTAGATCCGGGCAGAGGGCGTGAGCCAGGAACCCCAGGTACACTGGACCTTGAACCACATGCCTAACTTTGTTAGCATAATTCTTAGAAATAAACCTACTAAAGTCATAGTGCATTGAAAAAAGTCACACAGTTACTCTAAACTACTGGCTGTAAACTGGTTTCTAAGCTAATACACAAAAGCTATCTATGAACTTACTTTATGAATTATAAAGTTTGACGTATAATTAGAGATCACTAGGTTTCCAGCTTTCACAAACCACAATTACAGGCAACACAAGAAAAACTATAGTAATGACATTATAAAAAATGTTACATAGTAAGTGGAGTATGTGACTAGGTATGAAAGAGAAGACCTGTAGAAACATTAAAAGGTGAATTAAGCAAAATCTTAATCATGGAAAAATCAGTTTTGCCCAACAAACATTTCAAAAGCATCTTGTATATGTTATGTGTCAGACACTGGTATTGGTCAGAACACAAAAGGCTTCCTTTCCCAGCTCCAGATTTCTCACAAATTGCTTCTTCCTTTACTGTCCCTTCTTGTCTGTTAAAGGAGAGGCCTCCTAAGCCCTGCTCTACCACAGGGCTCATCGTCCAAGCTCTTTTCAGTGTCACCAACCCCAGCACCCCTGCCAGCCCCATCAAATGCAGGATCCCAGGGCACCTTGGTTCCTCTCTGTTCGCACGTAAGGTCCTGTGCTGTAATTAACTGTGGATTTCTTGATTTCTCCTACTGGTTGTACATTCTTTGAGGACGGGAATGATTTTTATTTATCTTTGAATGCTCAGCAATTTAGCACAGTTTTTGGTACATGGCAGGTGTCTGAAATGGTTTGTTAAATAACACGCATGATGTAACATTTAACCAATGGAGGTTAAATTCAGACTTAGAAAGTTTAAGACTCTTGTCAAAGTCCCAAAGTGGTGAATTGGAACTCACACAATCCAACTCCAGAATCAAAATTCTTTGGAAAACTCAGCTGCTAACTGGGAAGCTTGCCTTCTCTTCCCAAGCTCTGAGACAGTGTAGACAGCACAGGAATTCTCTCTCCTGAAGGGCTGTCCCCAGTGGAGTGTTAGCACAGAAGTACAGGAAACGATTCTGGTTCATCAATGTGCCCCACGGCTAGCAACTGCCTGAACGAGGCTGGTGCTCAAAAAACAGTGTTCAGTAAATGTCCTACCAGCTTTTTAAAAAACATCATTTCAACACTGCTTTCCATTTCTTCCATTTACCAGTCTATTAGTTTTCTATCATCTTTTGCATTAAATGGAGCAATTTATATTGTCCTCAAACACTGTCCATTTTATCTAGATTTTCACATTTATTAATATAAGTATCCTCTCATAATTTGTCATTTTCACGCTATTGTTTTACTATCTTTTAAATTATCTTCAAAATGAGTGTGATAATCACATTTTATGCTTTATTTTTAGTGCTTTAATACCACTTAGGTTGTTTTCTATCATCTCCTAAACTTTCTATGTTTTCTTTAAATTTTTCTTCTCTGGTAATATGAATGTGGGTTTTAAATTCTACTAGTATAACTTTTGATGTATTTAAATATTACTTAAATTATATTTCTCAATGCATCAATTTCAGAAATTAAATTTTTTCTACTGATTCTCACTTACGAAAAAAGAAATTAATACTTTTATACATATAAGGATGTCATAGTCCCTGCCATGTCTGTCTTAATCCTTGGTATTTATTGATATAGACTAAAAATTTTATCTCAGTCCATTTGGGTTGCATTATTATAATTTTGTCACTAAAGTATATATATTTTGTTTTGAAAGTGAGTTATTAAGAAACACTTTCTAACTATGATTCAAAATCCAGAGACAGTTTTTAAAAACATTGATAAATATCTATAATATGCTACCTTTCATGTACAAAGGAAGAAATGTAAGAAAATATACATGTATCTGCTCATTGTTCAACAAAATGTTTTATTTTATTTAATATGGTTAGCTTACATTTTAGAAGTATGTCAACATCTGTTGCAAGCAATATGGCAGATTAGATAATTTGACACTCCTGAAAAAAACAATTTTAAAATTATTTAAAAGCTGGATAAAGTATATTTCACAAATATTTTATAACGCATTGCTGGGCTGACAAGAATGGAGGAATCCACAGAAATCTAAAAGGAAGTAGATAAAGGAACCCTGAGAGGTTAGCAAATCCCAAACTGTTTTTTTCTTGAGAGCATCAACTAAAGCCTAGATATAGAGTTGACGCTTGAACAACATGGGTTTGAACTGTGTTCATCCACTAATTTATTTCAATAAATGCCGTGGTAGTACTACACATCTGCGGCTGATTGAGTCTGCAGATGTGGACCCGTGGATACTGAGGGCCGACTGTAAAGTTATATGTGGATTTTCAACTGCATGGATGGGGCCAGGACCAGCAAAGGGCTATGGGCTCATCTTAGTTTGAAGGGTGAATATACTTACAGCTGCAAGGGGATTACTAGGAAACCAGATTATCTTGGATTTATTGCTGGAGGGAAAATAAAAATCTCCTCTGAAAAATAACAACTGCACATCATGTGGATTTGAGGCTTGAATCCATACCACTCAGTGGTCTGAAAAAAAATCTCAACTAGATAATTTAATTAAAATAGTCCTGAATTGATACTGCCTTAGGTGATTGACAAAAACAGATACATATCCAATCTCTAGAAATACAACAGGAAAGGAACTTCAACAGCCTCAAGAATATCCATTTAAAAGGGTCAAAAGAATATGGTTTATGGTTAATAAATAAAAGGCATGAGCACATAAGTCATCATTGATGAAAGGCAGATGAAACAAAAGCCAAGAAACTAATTTCAGAAAGAATGTGAAACAACACAAGAGAGGTATAGTTAGTATATTTCAAGAAATAAAAGATAAACTTGAAAATAGGTCCAGGGAACAAAAAAAAAATGAAGGACTGAGACAAATCCAAAAACCACCAAAATGTAACTAATTATAGTCAATATATGGAGAGATAATATTTATCAACCTGAATTCTCCATCCAGCAAAAATATCTTTCAAGAAAGCAGGGAAAGAAAGATATATTCAGACACACAAAAATGAGAGTTTCACATCAGCAGATTCTCACTCAGGGAAGTTCTCCGAGACAGAAGAAAACTGATTCCAAATGTCAGACCTGAGATACAAGAAGAAATGAGGAGCAAAGGGACGGGTAATTATGCAGATACATCTAAAGAAACACCGCCGTGAACTTCAGACTGCAGACAGTAGGTCTTCTTCCTAATCCAGAGAGATCACTGGGCTAAGGAAGTAACAAGGGCCTCACTACCTATGCGGAATGCATAAAAGGAAAAATACAGTGAACAGAACAGTCATTATCCCCTAAAATTATCCTCCCAGGGAGACAAGGTCTTTGCCTTCGTGAGGCTTATAGTCTAGTGAGAAAGCCAGATAAGCAAATAATCGAACAAATCACAGATAAATATGTAATTACAGGTTCAGCTAAATTCTATGCAGGAGAAGTATATGACATTAAGAAAGCATAGCAGAGTGGAATCTGACTTAGGAAGGTCAGAAAAAGCTACAGTTTTGCTATGTGCCCTGCTGCTCCTAGGGTTATACTGTTAAACAGGATACACTTGGCCCCTGAGATGTGGGAGAGAAGGGAGTAATGACCCTAGAGAGAACCACATAGAGTATATTAACTGACCTGAGGGGTTTAGAATAAGGAGCCAACTAAAGCTTGAAAAGACATGGTATTCCCCCCCCCTCAATTAAGCTACAAAAGTGAATGATAAGTAAAAGTGAAAGAATTAGAATTGATACACAGAGAATTGCATTTTGGATTTTATAGATACAAAAGCGTTTTCTAAATCATCATCACGCAGAAGTATGCAAACAACGACATGAGAAGTACAGCCAAGTGAGTAAGAGCATGGGGTTTGGGAATCTCAATCCAGGCTCCAAGAGTCAAGCACCGTTGGAGGTGCCCACACTGCAGACCCAGGCCTCGAGGCGCCCGCCGCTTTTCGACCTCTGCAAACAAGGTCTCCCCGTCACCCCATTCTCCATCACGTGGAGAAGAAGAGGGCCAACCCACCGTGGCAGCCTCGGTTTAGGGTTCATATCATTTCTTTTCAGGTAAACAGCTAGAATGCTGAGTCCGCGATCCAGGTTTCAGTAGAGAATCTCATTGGTCCCCGTTTGGGTCCCAAACAGCTGTGGTTGAAGGTCAAGGGTCACATGAAACAAACACGGCTGCCATGGCCAACCCTTGTGGGTTGTCTGGAGATGTCGGGGAAGGAGTAATGAGATGTGAACTATCACAGTTACATGCTGATAAACATACCAGAAATCATAAAAACTATGGCAAGTTATAGAATAATATTCTGAAAGTAAGTCTTGATTTTCAAATAAAAATCTCAAATTTTAGAAACAAATTTTTGGAATGAAGAGATCTGTTTGTTATTTTAGTAGCTTAGCCATTCTAAAATACTACCAGTATGTAAAACAGAAAGTATTTACAAGTAGGAGTAATATCTGAATAATTCAATTTATTAAACCCTCTTGTTAACTGTTTATGTGAAAGGCACAAGGAGAGATGCTAGGTGAATACAGAAATGAATAAGGAAAGGTCCTTGTCCTAAAGAGCTTTTAATCTTGTAACATAGATTATCACAACGCAAGGGGAAACGAGGGCAGTGCAAATGAAGAGGATCAGTTACGAGCTAAGTCGTTCAGCCAATAAATACTTTTCGTGCAACTACTGTCGTGCTTTGCACTACTCGACTATTCATGAATACTATTAAAAATCTCAGACTACTGTGTCTCTATTCCTATTAACATTTTATATAATATAAATATTATATAAATATTATATTATATAAATATATTATATATTTTGTGAGTTTTGATTACTCACAAAAACAAGTATCACATTGCAAAAATACATCCCAAATCTCAAATAACAATACCAAACGCACAAGAAATACACAGTAAAAGTTTGCAAAATAACGTTATAACGGAGTCATATATTTCAGCTATGAATATAGGTGTTACTGGTTCAGAACATTTTTCTAAAATGTTACATATGTGTTAATACCATAATAAAACTCAAATGCCAGTAATGGAATGTCTCGAAATACTTTTGCAAGTGCCTATGCAAGCTGCACTTGACAGTGGGCTGTGCTTGCAGTGAGTCAAACCAGAAACACAGGATCTGCCTGGCCCACCAAAGACTGGACCAGGCACCCCTGGGCAGCCCCATGCCACCAAACAGTCTGAGCCACGGCCACCACAGCTCAGCAATCTATACCTAGCAACTCCATCCCTGCACTTTTAGAGTCATCTTAAAAAATACCTAAAAAATTCACATAAAACTTCTGTTCTCATTTTCTTCTACTGCAGATTGTGTGTGAAAAAGGGCATAGACTGTCCCTGACATCCCAGCCCACAGTGATGAAATAACTTCTATACCAAACAGTAAGTCTAGAAATGCCATTCAGAAAATAGGATACCACAAACCAAAACCAAAACAATAAAAAAATATAAGATTTTATGCCTAAATGTCACCATGTTGGTAAAATTCCCAGCTGGTAATAACCACATATAGAAACAAAATACAAAATGAGCTTTAAGGTACTTAATTATGATACATCTATTAAGTTGTTTGTAACATAATAGTTTATCTTTTTTAAAAAGCTTATAACATTCTCTTATCTAGAGCACCTATATCTAAATTTAGATACTTACATTATTACACTCTCCAAGGAAATACAGTGCAAATCCATCAGCTTTTGTGGCTGCCAAAGTAATAAAAAAGGAAGAAACTAATCTCAATGGAAGAATATAACATGCATGAATTCTCTAAGGTGAGACCTCAAATATGAGTCTTTTGAATGGATTTGTTAGCAAAATTAACAGTCATGCAGTAAATTGAACAAAATAATTTATGGCTTTACTGAATCACATAATTAGAATATTTTCATTAGCTATTGCAATTTTTAAGATGTGACATCCTCAAATGCATACAGCAATGTACTATGTAATAATACATTTGTCAAAATGTGAATATCAGAACTATTAGAAAATATTTTTTAAATTTGAGACTTACACTTAATTTTTTAAGTATTTAAAAATAGACAAAGTGATATTCATAATACTGAATAACCAATAATATAAGTGTCAACCAGAAAGAACGATGTATATATGCTTACATATCATCAGTGAAGAGGACATAATTTAACTTTATCTTCAGTTTAATTTTTCTACTAGGAGGACTATAAAACGTTTCTTACCAATTTTAATGATGCTACTCAATTCATAGAGGAGTAGTTGGTTGTCTCCTCCTGTATCCAACCGTTGTTCTATATAGCTGTTCAGTTCGTATACGACTCCCTGCATATTTGTATCTTGATACTTTGAATAAAAAAAAAGACATAATTAAATATAAAAAAATAAAAATTCCTTAGTTTGTAAAACATACTATTAATATATATGGCTTTATGTTATATAATAGCTATTCATTATGCTTTTATAGAGCATGATTTAAATATTATGATCTACTATAAACACAGATTGAAAATTAAAATTGCTACAACTTAGAATTATCTATAGACTCCATGCATGCTTATTTATATTAAGACATCGAATGTTACAAATTACAATTTTGTTTCTGAAGTTTTATATTGATATATGATGTATCAGGCAACTAGATCAGTAAAAACAGTTCGAAAGTTTGCTAACTGAATGAAACATCCTAATATGCTAGAAGAGCCCCCACGTGCATCGCACCGGGTGAAACAAAGTTTATTACTCTCCACTCACTTGGGTGCACGCGGCGACCACTCTAGTCTGACCTCAACTCTGCCACTAGAACGAGCGAAGGAGCCGCCGCCGGAGAAGCGGCAGCCCCGCTGCAAGCCCGTGGCACGAGGCTGCACCGCGGGGCGGGGACAACAGCAGGTGGACAAAGGTCTGGGAAGAAGGTGGAAGCGAAACCGTGGCTGTGCCCGGCACTCTGTCTTCTTCGAAGGACTGAAAACAGTCTTGTAATGAGCTTCCCTGCTACACAGCTTGCTTTCCTAAGCCTCTTCGCCAAACATCAACCATGGCGAACTTAATAAAATAAAATTCTGTGACTCTGTGGCTCAAAACAAAACATGCGCAGCCAATCCTGACAACCTACTACACGTAGGAACACTTCTGGAAACAAAAAATGCTAGAGCATGAACAAAATAAAATTCCAGTCCTCAAGGAACGTACATTCCCGTTGGAAGGGAATAAGTAATCTACACGGCGTGAAGGAAGGCTGTGGTCACGATGCAGAAAGGAGAGCTGGGACGGCTGAGAGTAAACGCCTCTGGAGGGAGAGGGCTACCTTTTAAATAGGATGGTCAGGGAAGGGAAGGTTCAGTGACATGAGATATAGGGACAGACTCCGATGAAACTTAGAACCCGTGAGGGCTGAAGTCTGCCCATCATCCACCACTTCTCTTGGCTTCTGACCTATTAACAGACTCAAGTTCCAGGCAGGCCCCAGAAAATGCAGTATCAAGGATGACTTGTCAAGAGATGAATACACACCAAAAGGAATGGATTAGATTTCACTAACGTATAGAAACCTTGGAAACAAAGGAGAATGGATCTCACAGGTGCTGGAATAGGCTAGAGTAAAGATAATGGTGGACCAGGCAAATTTTTTATATGCGTGCACTAAGCAGAAGTACTGGCTTCAGGGTGCTAGTGCTTGCTTGGCTAAAACCTATTCCCCAACACGGCTGACACTAAATGAAGCTGAAAACCAGAACTTCCCTGGTATATAGTCTAACCTTGGCAAGACTTGAATGCTAGAGTGGATTTGTCCTATACGACCCGTCTACCCAGCCCCTAGCTATATCCCATGGACACTCCCTTCTTCAAGGCCATGAAAAGGACATCCCGAGGCCACACCCGCCTGGCCTGTGCGAAGAGGTCTGCGGTGTCGGCCTCAGATGACTAGGGGCACCACCGCCCTGCTTCACTGAGAAGATGGGATCTTGGCATCAAGGGGACAAGAGGCAACACATAATCTCCAGAGATAAGGTGTTGTTAGCAAAATGGACAACACTGAAGCTGCTATCAGAATGACCTGGCCAGCAGAGCTCTTCGACACTGGATCAAGCACTCGATCAGTGTCCCTGGAACTGAAATAGATAGGGCGACCTACTATTTTTTCATTTGTCTGAAGAGAGAAGTTCTGGGTTAAGCGAACAAAAATCTGACTTAATTACCACAGCAGAAAGTCAGGTACCTCAATGAATTCTAGACTTGAGCCACTTCACAGAACTTCTTGAATAATGCCAGGGGAGACCAGGTCCCCTTGAGGAAGGATTTTGATTCACAGCCCAAAATTTACATTCCCCAAAGAGGTCTGCCGTCATTAAGCTGGGTAACTGTGCACTGGGTGAAGGGGAAATTACCAGCGTGATAGTGAAAATGTGCATAAGAATCAAGAACACTTGAAATTCTGATGCCTACAAAACGTGACAGCATCCTATGGGGTCGCAAAAGCTTTTGTTGTTTCTTATCATCTGTAAAAAGATCCTATTTGAGCTATTCCAAGTTTTGAAGAACTCCAGAGAAAATATTCTACTCTAATATACCCTTTCTTCCTTACTGCTCATCAGAACCACTCATTCTATAACCGCCCCCCACCCCAAAGTCCTGGGAAACAGCTTATCTGAGACTGAAGCCAAGAGATAGAGACTGAGTCATAATGACAGACTTTGAACCCCTAGACCCAGCCATGCAAAAGCCTTCGAGCCTAAAATTCTATCCCTAGGCATTTCTTTTTCATGAATCAATCTATTCTTCGAATACACCCTCTTTTTTGTGGGGAAGGGATACTTTAGCTAGTTTTAAGGTGGGTGTTTAGTCATTCAATAGAGGAGTCCCTATAAAAATGATATACAGACTGACCCTTTTCGCTGACAATGTAATTCTGAGAACAGGCCCTTTAAAATGACCAGAATGCAGAGCTGACATTAATGACCAGCTGTTCTCCATCTCCTCTGGACAGGAAATGGGTTGTCACACACAAGTGAGAACAAGAAGACATTTGGGGTTAGGGACAGTTTATCATGAGATTTCCTTTCAAGTCTCTGGGCTTCATTTTTTTCATTTGTATAACAAGATGATTGAAATATATTGTCTTTAAAATACCTTTCAACAGTAACCTTCTGTGATGATCTATGACCTCAATTTTGTTGTTGTTTATATTAAGCTTCAAATTCTAATCCTGAACCTAATAGATGGGTTAGTACACCCTGTTTGTTTTGATCAGCAATGACAATTGCATAAATCTCAAAAGAGAAAAATGTTTAATTATGATTACTAAACTATACAAATGTAATATTACCTCTAAAATATTAAAGACCTACATTCATAGTTAGTGGATCATTCAAACCATGATATATTGAAAATTTTAAATTATATATAAATGTGAATAATAGGAATAATTATTATTTGGTTCTTAGCCTTATGGCCATTTTGCTGCTCATGAGCACTAACACAAGAGGGAAGGAAGAGGCAACAAGTGGAGATGAACGTCAAAAAACGCACTTCTCTTATGGAAACAACATGATGAAGAAAGTTTACTAAGGGATCAATTCCATTCAGTTGAATAAACTTTCAATTCTATGTCTTGACTAACAGAAAATTACAATAGTATACTAATGAAGTTGTTAAGAACTTGTATTTGCACAGCATTTTTAACTTCACAAAGTCCTTTCACCACTGCCTTTATTAAAAGAACCCATATAAAGTATATACTGAGTATCACTGAGACATTCCTCAATCAAGATGAGTTAGAACTCTAAGGTACAATGAGTTGGGTGGTATAAACCTTAGAATCAAACAGGACATGGCCAACCTCATTTTCTGTTCCACGCTGGTTTTCATGCAGTACTTGCTTTTCATTAGAGCAACCACTAAAAAAATGGATTTGCAGAGATATGACTTCATTGACAGGATTGTAGTGACCTAACATTAAAACTGGAAACTATGTCAGGTTACTATTGAAACTGTGAGCTTCAGCAAGCTCTGACAGACGGTGTTGTTTCCCATGAAACTGTAGTATGTCCTAAATCATCCCTGTGGGTTTGTTGTGGTGCCTAACGGCATTTGGAACACAATTTGGGAAGCAGGGGAACAGCCACTCTTTCACCCAGAGGGAAATAGTATTTTATGAGACACAGTGGTAATGAATGGACAAGTATTAACCCTTGGTTCAGAAAGAAAGCTGAGACCTGGTCTCACCAGAAGAGTAAATGTCCTCAGACTTGCTAAAGTGAATTAGGTGTTTAAACACAGATTGGAAGACCACTTCACTGCAAGAGTTTAGAGGCAATTCAAGAATGAAATGGGAGAGAGAACAAGATGAAGTCTGTGATGCCTGCTGGACCCAAGAGCCCATGACTCCGTGAAGGGTCACTGACATATCTTGAAGCACTGTTAACAAACACACTAGAAAACAGAGTGAGATGGGTGTTAAGTTGGATAAATACTTAAAAGCATGCAAAATAAGCTCTTAGTTTCCAGTATAAAGCTCAATGTTTGAATAATATCTTCTCATCATCATTCTTTAGATTTTTCCTGTTTCTTTTTTAAATTCACCTTTTTTTAAAAAATAACTTTTTGTTTTGACATAATTTCAAACCTACAGAAAACTATAAGACTAGTACAAGAAACTCCTGCATACCAACAATTATTTACATTTTGTCATATTTGCCTTATCCTCTTGGTAAATTCTTTCCCTCGCTTCCTCCCTCCCTCCTTCCTTTCCTTCCTTCCTTTCCTCCCTCCCTCCTTCCTTCTTCTTCTTCTTCTTCTCCTTCTCCTTCTCCTCCTTCTTTTTCTCCTTCTCCTTCTTCTTTCTCTCTCTCGCTGTCTTTTCTATCTGTCTGTCTATACACACACATATATATACACAAAACAGTAATGAATATTTTTTTCCTGAATATTTGAGAACAAGTTGGTATGCTCCTTTTACCCAAACCTTCAGTATATACTCCCTAAGAAAAAGAATATTAAGAGAATACACTGAATTTGTACACTGAATGTGAGAGACATAGTTACAATGCAGTTATCATAATCAGAAAAATTAACATCGCTACAACAATATTAGCTAATTAAAAATTCACATTCACAGAGAACAAACATGTGGACACCAAGGGGGGAAATTGGGGGGGTGGTGGTGGGATGAACTGGGAGATTGGGATTGACATGTATACACTAATATGTATAAAATAGATGACTAATAAGAACCTGCTGTATAAAAAATAAATTAAATTAAAATTTAAAAAATTCACATTCAAATTTCATACCTTGTCCCAATAATGTCTTTATAATTATCCCCTGCTCAGTGGTCCAGGTTTGAACTCCAGATCATATATGGCATCTGGTTGTCGTGTCTTTTTGGTATACTTTAATGTGGAACAATTCCACAGCCTTTCTGTGTTCAAGCCTTTCTTGAACTTGATGTTTTTGAAGAATATGGGCCAATTTTGATTTGTCTGATATTTTCTCAAGATTAGATTCAGGTTCTGTGTTTTTGGCAACAATACAATGAGGTGATGAAGCTAGAATACTATCAACCATCCTACATTTGCTATTTGGCATTCCACTGGGAAGAAGAGCTTTCTATTTTCCCTCATTCATTCATTCACATGATGCTTATTTTATTCAACATGTGTAATTAATATTAATTAATACTGTTATACATGCATTTTAATGCTCAAATTGTCCCAGATTTGACCAATGGGAAGCCCTTTAAGATATTTCTTATGCCCTTTTGAAAAATTTTCATGATGCTTTCAAGACTTTCTTACTTTCTCATCAAATATTTTGCTAGCGCTTGAAACAGCCATTTCTGTTTCTCAAAAGAAGTCCTAGATCCTTTTAGTGGCAAATGATATTTAAAAATCTAAGAGCTGGAGCTATATGTGCCCACTGCTGTCATTGCTTCTAGGCTTCTCATCAACACAAATATAATGTACATATATGAGAGGGCCTTATGTAAATATATATATATATATACATATATACAAATATGTAATTCTTTACTTATTTATTTATAAATACATGTAGAGTAAAAGATTAAAAACTATGAGTTCTTACTGATACTTTCAATTTCAACCAAACACCACAGTGTACACATTCTAATATTCCCCATTTCTATATCTGTAATTCCTCACCCAACAATGAAATATCTTACTGCCAATGACTATAACATATTTACCTATTTTCTCAAACCTAGAACATATGGAAGTAGTTTCAGAATTGTTAAGCCATGTTATTGAAATAGCAAACCTACTAACTAGTTGTCAATATATTTTAGATTTTTAGGTAAATGTAAGATATACTAAAATATACAAAAATGAAATGTACAATTCATTAAGTTTTGACAAACGGATACATTCTTGTAACATATACACTAATTAAGACACACAAAATCACCATACAGTAATTAGTTGCATTTCTATTCACAGACTATCTGAAAAAGAAATTAAAATAACAATCTCATTTACAGTAGTATGAAAAAGAATAAAATACTTAAGAATAAATTTAACCAAGGTGGTAAAAGCTCTGTATGCTAAAAATTATAAAACATTGATGAATGAAATACAAGAAAGCACAAATAAATGAAAAGATACCCCCATACTCATGAATTTGAAGAATTAATATTGTTAAAATGTCAGTGGTATCCAAAGTGATCTACAGATTCAATGCAATCCTTATCAAAATTCCAGTGGCATTTTTCCTAGAAATAGAACAAACAATCCGAAGATTGTATGGAACCACAAGAGGCCCTGAATAGCAAAAGCAATCTTGAGAAAGAAGAAAAAAGGTGGAAGCATCACACGTCCTGATTTCAAACTATATTATAAAGCTATAGTAATCAGAACAGTATAGTACTGACATAAAAACAGACACTTACCAAATGGAACAGAATAGAGAGCCCAGAAATAAATCCATGCATATAAGGTCAACTACTCTTTAACAAGGGCAACAAGAATACACAGCATTGAAAGGATAGTCACTTCAATAAATGTTGATGGGAAAACTGGATATTCACATACAAGAGAATGAAATTGGACCCTTATCGTATGCCATACACAAAAATCAACTAGAAATAAAGACTTAAATGTAAGACCTGAATACTGTATTGCATACCTGAAATATGCTAAGAGTAGATCTTCAGCATTCTCACCACACACAAAAAAAGAAAAAAGTAACTATGTGAGTGATGACTGTATTAATTAACTTGATTGTGGTAATCATGTTACAACATATATCAAATCATCACCCTGTATACTTTAGACATATACAATTATTATTTGTCAAAAAAAGAAAAAGAAAATAATTTTTTAAATAAATGTAATTTAAAAAATAAATAATAAACATCTCAGCAATAATAATAAAGGTATAGAACATTTCATCTTTCTATAAAGTCCCTCCCATGGTCCTTCTTAATTAACCATTTTCCCACTAGAGTGGTGCCTGTTTTAAGAATTTTATGTAAATGGAATCACACAACATGAACTATTTTGAACCTTGCTTTATTTGTTCAACATAGTATTATTGATATTCATCCATGTTGGTGTGTGTTCCAGTAGCTTGTTCCTTTCTATTTCTGGTAGCATCTGTTGTATAAATATACCACCAATTGTTTATCTGTTCTACTATTGTTGGATATCTGGGATGTTTCTGTTTCCAGCTTTGGAATATTGGAAATAAAGCTGTTATGAACATTCTTGTAGAAGTCATTTTGTGAACACAGGTTTTCAATTATATTAGAATAAAGGCCATATATGACAAACCAACAGCTAACATCATACTCAGTGATGAAAAGATGAAAGCATTTCCTCTAAGATCAGGAACAAGACAAGGATGTCCACTCTCGCCACTTTTATTTAACATGTTTTTGGAAGTCCTAACCACAGCAGTCAGAGAAGAAAAAGAAATAAAAGGAATACAAATTGGAAAGGAAGAAGTAAAAATGTCACTGTTTGCAGATGACATGATACTATACATAGAAAATCCTAAAGACACCATCAGAAAAGTACTAGAGCTCATCGATGAATTTGGTAAAGTTGCAGGATACAAAATTAACATACAGAAATCTGTTACATTTCTATACACTAACAATGAACTATCAGAAAGAGAAATTAAGGAAACAATCTCATTTATCACCACATCAAAAAGAATAAAATACCTAGGAATAAACCTATCTAAGAAGGCAAAAGACCTGTACTCGGAAAACTATAAGACACTGATGAAAGAAATTTAAGAAGACACAAACAGTTGGAAAGATAAACAGTGTTCTTGGATTGGAAAAATCAATAATGTTAAAATGACCATATGTCCCAAGGCAATCTACAGATTCAGTGCAATCCCTATCAAAATACCAATGGCATTTTTCACAGAACTAGAACAAATAGTTTAAAAATTTGTATGGAAACACAAAAGACCTCGAATAGCCAAAACAATCTTGAGAAAAAGAACAGGGCTGGAGGAGTAATGCTTCCCCACTTCAGACTACACTACAAAGCCACAGTAATCAAAACAGTATGATACTGGCACAAAAACAGACACATAGATCAATGAAACAGAATAGAGAGCCCAGAAATGAGCCCACACTTATATTGGTAATTAATCTATGACAAAGGAGGCAAGAATATACAATGGAGCAAAGACAGTCTCTTCAGTAAGTGGTGTTGGGAAAACTGGACAGCTACATGTAAAAGAATGAAATCAGAACATTCTCTAACACTATACACAAAAATAAACTCAAAATGGATTAAAGACCTAAATGTAAGACCAGATACCAGAAAACTCCTAGAGGAAAACATAGGCAGAACACTCTGACATAAATCACAGCAATATTTTTTGGATCTCTTAGAGCAAAGGAAACAAAAGCAAAAATAAACAAATGGGACCTAATTAAACTTAAAAGCTTTTGCACAGCAAAGGATATCATTGACAAAACAAAAAGACAACTTACTGAATGGGAGAAGATATTTTCAAATGATATGATTGATATGGGGTTAACATCCAACATACATAAACAGCTCATGCAACTCAACATGAAAAAAAAAAACTGATTAAAAATTGGGCAGAAGAAGTGAATAGTCACTTTTCTAAAGAGGAAATGCAGATGGCCAAGAGGCACATGAAAAGATGCTCAACATCACTAATCATCAGGGAAATGCAAATCAAAACCACAGTGAGATATTACCTCACACTTGTCAGAATGGCTATCATCAAAAAACACAAATAACAAATGTTGGTGAAAAGCGAACTCTTGTGCACTGCTGGTGGGAATGTAAATTGGTGTAGCCACTGTGGAAAACAGTATGGAGGTTTCTCAAAAAACTAAAAATAAAACTACCTTATGACCCAGCAATGCCATTCCTGGGTATATATCCAAAAAACCCCAAAAACACTAATTCAAAAAGATACATGTACTCCAATGTTCATAGCAGCATTATTTACAATTGCCAAGATATGGAAGCAACCTAAGTGTCCATCAACAGAAGAATGGATAAAGAAGATGTGTTATATATATACAATGGAGTACTACTCAGCCATAAAAAAGAAGTAAATTTTGCCATTTGCAGCAACATGGATGGACTTGGAGAGCATTATGTTAAGTGAAATAAGAAATAGAAAGACAAATACTGTATGATATCATATGTGGAATCTAAAAGATACAACTAGTGAATAAAATGAAAAAGAAGCAGACTCACAGATATAGAGAACAAACTAATGGTCACCAGTGGGGAGAGGGAAGTGGGGAAGGGCAATACAGGGGTAGAGGATTACGAGGTACAAGCTATTATATTACATATAAAATAAGCTACAAGAATATGTTGTACAACATGGAGAATATAGCCAATATTTTATAAGAACTATAAATGAAGTATCACCTTTAAAAACTGTTAATCACTAAACTGTATACCTGTAACTTATATAATATTGTATAGCAACTATACTTCAATAAAAAATAAATTTTTTAAAAAGTAATACTTAATTCTCAGAAAAAAATAGAAACAAAATTATACTAGGCAAATACATGACAGGGATATTCCTGGGTCAAAAAGTAAATGCATGTTTACCTTGACAGGAAAGTGGCAAACATTTTTCAATGTTATATATTAAAGATCAAGTTATCAAAATGATTTGAGTATTTTAGAGGAAAATAAATTACAAATATAGGTCATTTATTTCACACAAACACCACAGGCAGAAGAATTCTAACTATTCTAAGGATAAGCAATCACAATGAACAGTTAAGGAAAACTGTGGCCTCAAGGGCATCGTGGGAGAAAAAGAGGACAGGGCTAGGAAAGAGGGTGCTACTGACCCTTTTGCAAATGCTTATTTTAAAAGTTTAAAAGTCCTCAACAGCAAGCAAGGGATTAGTAGATATTCATCCTGAGCCTATCCTAACACTAAGGAGAAGCTGCCTCGCTTGTCCCGCCACATAACTGAGCGCAGAGGGAAGGCTATGCGTGGCGCTGGTTCAAAGTGCTGTGCAGGGGGAAGATGTGGTTTGTGAGCAGCAGACTTCACAGGTTCAGAGGAAGCGTCTTACGAAAAGCTACGAAGGATGGAGAAAACTGGAGGAAGGCAGAAGAGCAACAAGTAGGACATGAGGACAGAATGATCACAGCTTACACTCAGGAAAGACAGTGAATTCACGTTAAAAGTGGTGAAAGCAAGCAGGCTGAGAGTCTATAAATGAGTGAGACATTCTTTTGAAAACACATTATCAGCTCAACCCAAGGACAGAAATAATAAAAACTAATATTCCTAAAGAACACTTAAGTTTTCAAAGGACTATTATTAACTAATTTAATTTAGGGCAAAAAGGTCCATGAGATGAAAGGGCTTTTCATAATAAAAATTTAATTTAGGAAGAATGACTCCAGGAGCTAAAATAGTTTCAAATCACTCAAGTAGTAAACATTTCTGATACGTTTAAGACTGCTAATAGAAAAAAAATTAAGTTATCAGGAGAAGATGAACAAAGAGAAGGTTAGGGAAACAAAAGATGTACCTAAGGGCTTTACCCAGTAGGTATATTTCTGAATGTCGCAAGTAAATAAGTCTTTTTAAACAAATATTTATTCACCAACGTGTCAAGCACTATTATAAGTATCAGATAAGGCTCTAACACTCACGGAATTTAAATCGCAGTGAGGAGAAAGTGATAAACAAGAAAATATCAGCTTGTGATAACATCTATGGCAAAAATCAAACATATTTATGACTTTGTTGCCACCTTTAATGTAATAAAATGCAATCTAGGAGAAACTGGATTTTATGCACAACTACTCTTTGGCTGGATCATTACTATTTTCGTTTTTCATTCAATAAGGAAATGTGCACAAAACAATGGCCTTTAATTAGCCTTTGGTTCTGTGGCCAAGACCAAACTCTACTAAGACCAAACAGCTTAATACAGTTTCTCCATTGTTAATACTTTTCAACATCTATATTCTAAAATAAAGTTGTGGTTGCCAAGAATGGTCTTAGAAAACAGGTAATAATTTAAAATCTTGTGAAAGAAGAACATGTTCAGTTCCCATTTTTTAAAAGAATTATCATAATGGTTTGATACTGTTTTTAATAACCACCATCATGATTAATAGGATCTGTATTCTTCTATACATCACTCATATCATTTTATTATCATTGATCAGGAACAAACTTTAATAGATGATTGGTATGTTTAATTTATTGTTAAGATTATGGGTTTCATCCTTAGTACAAGCAAACAAAAATCACTATCTTTGGCCACCGTTTTCCAGTATGTAAATAGAATGAAATATTTTTGTATAGCAGATTGATGCATTCAGTTACATAGGGAAATATTTTGCAACTAATTCTCTCAGGAAACCGAGGTGCTTAGAACTGATACTCCACACAGGTTTCTATGGCTATAGTTAATAACTAGCGGCAAAGCCTGTGAAATGAAATTTAGCTAAAACAAACAATGCCATGCTTTATAAGAAATTTTCTTTTGGGTTTCCACAAAACTCAAGTTGGAGTGCCTGAAGCTATTTTGACCTGTGTGATATGGAAAACACAGACTCTGTTTGCAGGCTTCCAGCCAGTATTCCTCGGGAAAGTGGGTGATTTTCCATCAGGGTGAGAAATACTTGTTGGGTTCTTTGATATTTAAAATTCAAAATGCCAGAATTTCACTTTACGTGATAGTTACATCTCTGCCCGCTCTGGCTTCTCCGTCCCACAGATAATGCTGATAATCAATGGGACGGTGACCTGCCTGTCCTCTAGGGCCTTGTTTCTAAGTATCATATTCAACTGTCCAAACCCCACCTCTTAGCCAAAGCCTGATTAGAGGAAATTATATATAGGGAGATTTTAGAAGACATGCTTTCTGTCTGCTTCTCCACACATTCTAACTTCTATCCTTGGGCCACAGCACATGAGCCCCGTGATTATCAACTGGAGGCGGGGTATAGGTAACATGAAAAATTACTCCAGATAATTCTACCATGTGTCTACCTACTCTCGCTGTTTGTGTATCACCTTCACTTACTGAACAGTGAACCTCATTTTAACAGTATGTCTTTGAAACTTACTAAAGATGGATGTAAGATTATATAAACAGATTTGTGCTTTTATGAAATTTAGTAATGATAATAAAAACTTTGTCCTTAAGAATAATTGATTGGTATCCTTCCCTAAAAGATGTAAAAATAAATAAAGGATACCTTATTTAAATTGGAGTCAGTTAAGGGCAGAAGGGGGAACTCTCATGCAGACCCCAAACAGGAAGAGACTACCTTGCATCTCCAACTGGGAGAAGGCTGCTTACTGCCTAACTACCCAGTAGAAGAAAAGAAAATCTTCACCCCGCCCAGGCACAGCCCCACCAACAAGAGACTGTCACAACTCAGCCAATGAAAAGACACTACACTCTGAACTCCCAGTTTCCTCCAGTGGACTCCTTGCTTATTAAGAGCCCCACCAAACTTCCCCTTTTCCTCTGTAAAAGACCATTCCTCTTCTTTGTCTGGACTTGCTTATAGTCTTTGCTATAACATTCTTATCCCAAATTGCAATTCTTTGCTACTCCTGAAAAAAACATACCTTGCTGGTAAAATAACTGTCTTTTATTTTTAAGGTCAACTTTACATAAGTGAAGCAACCTACTTTGGTTCAGTTTCACATAACTGGAAGTTAACAGCCTGCTTATTCATAGAAAAGTACTGACTATTCCAATTTTTATTTCTCCTCTTCTGTTTCTTCCTCTGTTTTGTTTCTTTGGTTATATTTGTTTTCTGATAACCAATTAAAAATTCTTTTTAAGACTGATATGGTATAAAAAGAAATTGAAAGTGAGTAAATGGGAATTATTTGCGAAGGAAAAGACTTGATGGGTACTGGGGAGGCTGCCGAAGGTGGGTGAGGCCCCTTGGGCACTCAAGGATTGTGCAGCAACCAACTTTGCCCCGCTGTCCCAAATCATCACGTTTTCTCTCTCTACTGGATTATTTCCATTAGTACATTTCTGTTGTCATTTATCCCATTTTTAAAAAGACAAACCAAACATTTTAAAAAGAAAATATCTCAGGGGTGGAGAGTGGAAAGTGGTCAAAAGATACAAACTTTCAGTTATAAAATAAATAAGTTCTGGGGATATAATGCACAGCATCGTGACTATAATTAATAAGACTATATTGGATATTTGAAACTTGCTAAAGGGAGTAAATCTTACAGTTCTCACCACAAGGAAAAAGACATAACTATGTGTGGTGATGGACGTTAACTAGACCTACTGTGATGATAATTTCACACTATGCACATATATTGAATCATGTCGTACACCTGAAACTAACGAAAGATTATGTGTCAATTATATCTCAAGAAAAATATCTCAACTCCCTATTTAGCTACCACCCTATTTCTCTTCTCTCTTTTAAGGCAAGACTCTGTAAAACAATTGTCTATATTTGCTGCCTACAATTTCTCTTCTTCCTCTCCATCTCCCTCCCTCTCCCTCTCCCTCCCTCTCTCTCCCTCTCTCTCAAACTCAACCTCATCTCTCCAGTGAAACAGCTCTTACTGAAGTCACCAATGACTCCACACTGCCAAATCCAGTTGTAAACTCTCAGGCTTCATGACCCTTGAAATACAGGCAGCGTTTAACACACCAGTGATTATTCTCTCTGTCTTGACAGAATTTCTCCTCCTTGCCAGGATGAATACACTCCTGGTCCTCCTCTTGCCCCTTGGACACCTCTTTTCAGTCTCTGTAGGTCTTCCTCCCATCTCAGACTTCTAAATGTTCTGTGCCAGGGCTGGCCTTTGGCTTTTATCCTCTCTTCTCAAACCACACGCACTTCCTAGGTGATCTCGTCCAGCCTCACCACTTTACATACCATCCTACGTGCTGATGATTCTTAACTCATCCATATTATTAAGCCTTCTCAGATTTACATCTCTAATTCAGATCATTTCCCTATACTCCAGACTCAAATATCCAGCCAACTACTTAACATCTCTATTTAGAAATCTACTCGGTATCTCAGACTTAGCACATCTGAGACTAAGCACCCAGTAGTGACCTCTGTTTCCCCCTCCTCCACACACACCTTGACCTGCCCCTCTGGCAAACACTCCCATCTAAGTAATAGCAACTCACCCTTCCATCTGCTCAGGCAAAACCTCGATGCGATCATTTCTCTTTTTTGTCTTTTTTTATACCAGACATCTGATTAATCGGCAGTTCTCGTTCACTCTACCTTCCAAATATACGTAGAATTCAGTCTACCAAATCCAAACACTTCTCCCCACCTCCATCATCATCAGCCGGGTCCAAGCCATCTTCATCTCTTACCAGGATTACTGCACTAGCCTTCTACCTGCCACCACCCTTGGCAATGAAAGTGCTGCTGAATTTATTAAGATTTCTGCACTTATGTTTGCACTAGTAAAACTGGTCAATACTTTTTCTATTTTGTATAATGCTCTAATTTTTGTTTCAGGAATAAAATTCTGTCTTGAGTGAGATAAGTAATTTTCTTAGCTTTGGAAATACATACTTCATATTATGTAGGAATTTTCTCCTTTTTTATGTTTGGTGGAATTATCCAGTAAAAGCTTTTGGGTATCATGCCATTTTAGGGGGTCTTTTACTAACTTTTCAGTTTTTTTCATTGGTTAACAATATATTTAGGTTTCTTAACTCTTTTTCAATCAATTTTAATAATTTATAATTTCCTTAAAATTTCCCATTACATCTAATTTTTCAAATGCATTAGTATCTACTATTCCTTATTAAATTATTAATATTCGCCCTGTTGCCTGTACTGTAGTTATCTTTCCTTTCGCATTCCTTAATATTTGTTATTTTCTTACTTCTTGAATAGATTGCCAAACACAGCCTATTTTATTGATCTATTTAAGAAAATATCTTTTTCATTATTAATCAAGCCTGTATTTTAAATTGTGGGCCATTAATTTCTTTTCATTAATTCCCTCTGCTTTTAAAAAGTTTATCTTTGGTGTTCTAAAAATGAATATAAGAATATAAATTTTCATCCTATTATGGCTGCATACCTTAGGTTTGGTAGATTTTGTCCCCATTTTACATTTGAGACTTTTAAAAGTTATTTTTTTAAAAGGTCACCCAGATGAAGAGTGGCAAAGTAGAAATTCAAATCTAAGTGTGATTTACACTATACCAGAGAAGTTCTTTAGAATGTATCACACAAAGACATAGAGATGCAATTCACACAAAAAGAAACATAGTTAACATATGGCAATATGTTTATTTGCTTTAAATAAAAATATTAAAATAACAGCATGCCATTTACACAAGACGAGATATAATTGCTGATTAAATTGGGTTAAAATGAAACCTTAAATTGGAACAATAATTTGATAAACCAACTTAACAATGTATATTAATTGTCATAAAATATTTGTGTCCTTTGACCAAGTAGCCTCGAATCAGTGTTTTTCCTCAGGACATATTTCATCAGACTAAAACTGCTATATAAAAATTAGAATATAATGAAACATATCTACAGCATTTTGAGGGACAAAGACGGTACCCAAGAATTCTGGACCTGGCTAAATTTGTCATATTCTAGCACTCAGCACCCAAATACTCTTCTTATCTTGTTTTCTCTCTCTTTTCCTGTCAGAAGCTGGAACCACTTAACAACAACAACAACAATAATAGTAAAATAAAAGATTAACTTTGCTGACTAGATGAAAACAAATGACACAGATATGACAGACACCGCATCCCTCTAGATCCCCTCCTGCCTCAACCTCTCTGACCAGGGCTCTTTCCTGCACTCGTTCAGTTCTGGCCCAGATGACCTCCTTCTGTAACGTGAACCTTCCTGCCTCTGGGCCCTTGCACTTGCCGTGCCATCTGCCTGAAGTGTTCTTCCCGCAGTTCTCAGCATGGTTCCCTCCTTCATCTCCCATAATATTTCCTCAATTACCCTGGTAAGCCATCCCTGGCTGCACACTCACACCCCTAGCACCAGATCCTCTGTCCTGGCTTTGTCTCTACAGTAAGTCCACTCCTAATCCACCATCACTCTCTATCAGCTCATTCTGCTTTATTCTTCTATGTACTTATCATAATATTTATCACTGCCTGATATATATAAATTAAAAAAAAATTTCAACTGTTTCCACCACCACCTTCCATACTATGATAACTGGAATACTGCTTTGCACTGTATCCCTAAAACCTAGAACAGTGCCTGGCATATAAGTGCCCAAGAAATATTTGTCTATGGAATGGCAGGGAAGGAGGAGGACATGGAGAGAGGGAGGGATGGAAGGAGAAAGAGAGGAAGAAAGAGGGGACGGAGAAAGGGCTCAGGACTTATAGATCTGACTTGACTTCATGGAAAAAATATCTTCCATTTCTGGATCAATAACCAGAAATGTCCTATAGTGTCTTGGAAAAGCTAATTCTCCCTAAGCTCTATTACAGATACATAGTTTCTGAGGGCTACCTGGCCTACCTCGTCTTATCAGGGTCAAGCCACAATTGGTCTATAATGTCATGGCATTGCCTCCACCTTCTAAAAAATAGATTAATAATGCATACTTTGTCCAGAGAATGTCAACCCAGACCCTAAGGAGGCCCACGGGGAAAAAAATTATTTTAAGTGAGCATGTCTCACTGGGAAAGACAGAACACAATCCCTCTAATTAAAGAGCTCTCATATGGAGTAGGGGGTATAGCCTTTTTTGAGTTGCTACAAAAGTCAGAACAATACTAGTAGATGGCAATTAAAGAGAGGTTGTTTGGCGCTAAGTGAGAAAGTATGTCACAATAATCAGAACTGCCTGGAGGGGTAAGAATCTGCATCACTAAAGAGCGTGCTTTTGACAATGGATGTGCCCTGTGGCCCGTCACCATCTACCAAAAGTTTGCACTAGTATTTCTAAATCTTAATTTTAACTTAAAACATTGGTATACTATTTTATAATGCAAATTCTATGTATCGGAACTGACCAAGATCTGGGGTATATTCAGAAAAAAAAAAAAAAAAAAAAACCAACTTTTAAAGATCCGGGCAACTGATACTATTCTAGGTTATCAGTTCATATATTTAGCATTTCTCACCTGGAATTGCATTTTCTCCAAATTTGGCATAAAGTAAAAGAATTTTATAAAATAATAGCAAAGAAAAAATGACTATGTATAGTTTATCATCATTTCTAATGGGCTTAAAGATAGTGTGTGGTATTATCTGCATCTCTTCTCTCTTCACCCGGAAGAAGGCACTGGCATAGTAAGAAGTAGGTGGCAATCTGAATCCAAGATGTCTTGTGGCGATATTTTGCATAACTAAAATATATAGAAACGCATTCAATTAAAAAGTCTACTCCTTGTCTATATAGCCGTTCTCCCCAAATAGAACCTGGCTTATAATTGAAAGAGTGAGCTGCAATAACAAAATCATTTATGACAGACACTATGGTACAAAATCTTTAAATTGGGGGACCCTGGAGGCGAAGGGAGAGTTCCACCAAACAGGTGAATAGAGTTAATATATTGAAATAAGCAAGGTATCAGAAGGACAGCTCTGATCTTTGCTGTCAACAGAACAGGGTGTAAGGAAAACACATGGGTGGGTGGAAACCACCTCTTTGGGCATCTCTTTTCCCACTTCCCTCAAAAACAACAACAATGTCTAAAATCCTCTGAGGGCTATAAAGGTTAAATTGAGGTCAGGGATTCCCTATAAACTAAAGTTATTCTAAAACAAGAATACTGATGAGTAAGTTGTAGTTTTTTTCCCTACTGTCCTGGATTTATAAACACCTGGTACTATCTCAGAGATCTGAGATAGTAGCTTTGCCAATATCGACACCCCAGTATCTTATGACTGCCTAGGTCCACGTGTGAGAATCTTCTTTTATCCTCAAACATGGCTTTTCAGCCATTTCTGCTGCTCTCAGTAGCTGTAAAAATTCCAGGCTGATCTCTCTGCCCCCTGATATACCTTGAAGCACTCAGTCTTGGGAACTTTCCAGCTGTGAACCCTGTATATGTGAAGTTAATAGTGCATGTACCCAGGAAAACCCTGAGACTTATAGAAACCTTAAGAGTCTGTTAGGTTGCTAGGGACAGAGGGAATTCTGCCCAGTCTCCAGCAATGGCCCTGGTCATTTTAAAGATTCCTTTCTACAGATAATCAAAAATAAACGAATATATCTATATATGTGATCCTGATAACAGTACTTCAGTTTATATCTTATGATAAAGAGTGATCTCTCACATAAGGTTGCATCAGATACAATTCTGATTACTTTCAACATTGAATCCACATTTTAAGATCTTTATCTGTAAACAGGATATATAGCTAAAATTCTTTTTCATATGTAATTACAGAATTATAATTTTGTACCATTAAACATGGCATGCTAAAATGCTCTCGATACTCATACCCCATAAGCTTTTAATTTTGTTAAGTCTCATAACTTTAACACTAAGTATTTCTCTTGAACGTGAGAACGGTGCATTTAGTATTTCTAAAAGTACTGAAGAATATCACGTCTTCAATTCACGAGTAGTCACCTTTTGTTCTCCCAGAAAGAAGGTGCATGAACTTGAAGGCAGTGTTAGCCCTGTAGCACACGTGCAAAGCCACTGAGCAGGGGACGGTGAGGAAGCGGCCTGAGCAGACCGTCGCCACATGGGAACTCGGTGTCAGTGCTGCTTTATCTTATGGTTTTTCAAGAGAAGCCAGAAATCCGATCTTAATATGCACTCTCTCAATATCTAAATGTTGGCAACAAATTCAGAAAACTCCATATGCATGTGCAGGCCAAACGGAACGCATCTGTTAGCTGTATTCAGTTTGAGGCCTCCAATTTCACACCTCTCTCCTCACTGGCTTTACTCCATACTGATGAGTGCTACTTTGGAGAGGGCACTCAGTTTTTGTAATTATTTTTCTAACACTTAAACACGCTAGAGCACTGAAAATATACAAAAGAATTTATTTCCTATATTGTGGTAACAAAAATGATATTCACATTACTTACCCTGCTGACTTCCTTAGGAGATGATTCATCTGGGGGATGGAGAAGGAAGGGAGAAAAAATACAATTAGAAAGTCTGAGTAGTTTCTGAAATACAGAACATGTCATTCACGCTCAGTAAACTAGAAGGCTATTTGCAATGCCTCCGCTTGTGAAATCTAGGAATTTGGTTTTAAAACTCTGTAAAATAAAAGTTAAACAGTAAGTTTAGAGCTAGATGTATGTGTTAATTTTGGAGGGAAATGAAATAACACAACAGTTTGCCAGTCATTTTCAAGATTACCTTTTTAGAGATTCTAAAATGGTAGTGCCTGCAAATATGGCTACACTGTGGTTTATCAAATACACGTACCTAGAAAAGGGTTTGTAATATTTGCAATATTCTAAATGACACAACCCACATGAATATCTCAAATGGTCATTGACACTTGTGCTGTGAGGGTTATTTCCAGCATTTCTAATTTGCTGAAATAAGACATGGGCCTGCATGGCACCCTGGTTAAGGCATGAAACACACCTATTAATAGTGCTGCTTTGTACCATGGATCCCAGGAGTTGGCGGGGTGGTTTGTACCAGCCTGTCAGCATTCTTTACTAGTAAAATCAGACTGATGGACTGACCTGGTCTAGTTGAGGCCCTCTGAAGGGCTCTCCCCACGAATCTGGCCACATGGCAAGAATATGCCTGTGTCCACCAGCAGGGTACAAGAAACAAACTGTCCAAGACTCCGCTTTAGGTCCACTGGTTAAGAGTATCCCATGCCTGGTAACTGCTTCTGACCCGGAGAAAAGGTGTTGATATGGCCCTTCCAGAGGAAGGGTGACTGGAGCTGGGCCTGTCCAGACCGCTCACTGGGAGGCAGCCTTTAATTTCATGCTGTTGCTATCTTGTGTCTTGCTTAGCAACCAAACCCTCTCTAACTACCACCACCAGCACACACTTAACACACCAAATTTCTAATGTATTCTACATTACCAAAAAGCACAGCCTAACCTATCTTAACACTGACAAAGTTCACAAGTCCAGACAGGGCTGTGATTCTTCTTTCTCCTTCAATATTCTTATTAACTAACCCACTGAGTCTTTTTGTTTCCTCTTTTTTCTGATCTTTCTCAGATTTACTGCTTACCATCCATTTCCACAAATAACATTAAGTCTAGTTCCAAATCACCTGTCAACCAGTAACCTCTAAGCTGATCCCTGAATCCAATATCTGCCCTGGCAATCATGGCTACACACACACACACACACACACACACACACACACTCACACTCACCCACCCAGTTTATCTTTCAAAAATATCCCATCTATCATGCCCCTTGGATGCTTCATAATTTAAAGTAAATTAGACTTCAAAACTTGCGGCATGTTGCCTTTACCTGGGAACCTTTCCAAAATTAGCAAGCTTGGGACTATCAGATAGTAAGCATTCAATAAGCAGTTCCTATTTTTTTGTATTACTGTATTAATACATACTTGCTTATATATTTTTCTTATAATTGTTCCATAATGGTTTGAGTATCGCATCTGATTTCCCTAAGAATGTAACCATATTATAGGAAGAACATTTATTTTACCTTATACACTGAAGTCACATCATAGAAACATTTCATTTATTCTTTAACTCCTAACCTCTTATTCTTTTCTAAACCTCTCTGAAGATGGGACTCTTCGATTTAATCATCACAACAAATTTATTAACAGATTATAAAGTTGTAGAGGCATATATGTTTTTAATATTTTTAAATTTTTATCTAAGAAATTCAATGAGCAGGGTTGAAAATTCAAGGTTGATTAAAACATGCAAAGGAAAGCAGCAGCTGTGTGAACAAGTTTACTGTGGGACTGAATGGAGTTTTCAAGCTGTGACCCTTTGGAACCTTCCACTCTCCAGTCATCAGTACGATCTGAAAGTTAGTTCAAAGGAAGAAGAGCTCGAATGTCCAGACATCTGTACATAAATGTCCCCTTTGCTTTCTCCTTTAGTTTTGCTTAGTGCTTCTCAAACTTGAGTGTGCATAAGATACTCTACTGATAAGTATTTATAAAAACCAATTTTTTTCTTGCTTTATGGACAAAGTATTTGAAAGAAAAATGCTACCTATAACTTATTTCTGGATTTTTCACCTTATGTACAGATTTAGAAATATATCATCTATCTCTTCCTCCAACTTAGAAGCCAAACAATTTTTGTTAAATGAATGTCAAGTCCATTACATTTAGGGAACGTGGTCTTTTAGCTGAGGAAATTAATGGGTCCAGTGAATTTGTTAGGATAAGGGAAGCTTCCTTCCTACTTCCTATACTTGGAATTTTCATTTTGTTGAACTCTCTTGCCGAGGCAAGTTTCAGCATGTTGCAGACAATGCATTCACTTTCTCGTCCACAATGGAGAGGACACGAGGACCGCATAGCGGAGGTGGCACGGCTACTGGCTCTGAGCGTGCACTGTGGCCAGAAGCCCACATGGCCAGTCACTTGCTGTCTTACTTTTTGGCAAGGTGTCTGACTTCTTTTGCCACCTCATAAGCCTGAAGTGAGACAACATCCTATCAGTATAATTTGATACTGAAAAATAATTTTTTCCACAAAAACATTTTCAATGTAAGGTTAAGAGACCACAACTTAGAATGACTCCTAAGAACCCACAACTCTGGAACGTCTCTGTACACTTCCAACACGTACTCCCAGCTAAACTGTCGGAGTGGCATTTCACATGGTTCAGGAATGAAACTCACTTAAAAATGAAAGGACAGGCAATCATGGAAAAGAAGGAAATTGCCACGGATGGCAGATTTTGAGTTCTTCATGAGCATCAGATTAGCAGCAAAAATGTTAGCAACAGCAGACACTAATTTTTATGTGGCATTAGGGGTCTGTAAACATTTGTTTATCCAAGAAATGTGTACTATGGATCCATTATGTGCCAGGCATTTATCCCTGTTCTCAAGAAGCTTAAATCTAGTGGGAAGAATAAACAAGAAAAAATTTTAAATAATTTCAGAAAGGGAATATTGATGCTTGTTAAAGAGAAATTTATTTTTTTTAAAAAACAGAAACCGTCTTCAATGTAAACATCATTTTAATAATTTCTTAAAGCCTTAGGAAGAATAGCTCATGCAACAAAAAATCCCCTGGAGGATTTCTTAGTAAATACACCTTTCAGCAAGTACTTAATTTTGAATATTTTATAAATCCTTATAACTGCGCACATATTTGTACTTTGTTTTTTGTCATCAATTTTGATATTTCTTATATGAAATGGGATTTCAGGAATGAATCCAAATTTATAAGTAGAACTTAAAGGAATTCACATTATGATGACTGATTTAAAGTTCTGTGTCTGCTTCTAATATTGGTCTTTACTCTGGTGTTTAGCTTTGAAGTAAGAGCTCCAGAAATACAGAGTAGACAAAAATTCCACTAAAACTCATATTCTTTAGAATCAATAAGAAATTATTAAATTTTCTTACTATTTGAGCCATAAAAACTATAGACAAAAGTGAATACCATTAAAGAAAAACAAAATGTGATAAAGAAAAATAACAAATAGAATAACAAATCAAGTTTAATAAATTATTATAGATCTAAAAAAGATCCATTTAAAACCAAGCATTAAAGAGTTTTGATTGATTCTTATGATCCTTAAGTATTTTTATTCTTTGTTGATCTTTTAAAATCTTCCTACTAAAAGAGAATATATATATATATTTTTTACAATAAAGAAAACAGATTCAACATGATCCAAGACTGCAGCTGTTAAAAATGATGAATGTTTATGTTTATTTATTGACATGAAAAGTTGTCCATGATTTGGTTAAAATATATGTATATGTATTTAATCTATAAGTGTATGTAAACACATACACATTTTATAAATTATATACATAGACACACAAATTGGTTTCAATTACAAATTATTTTTTCTTCAGTATATCATGTTACAAGTCTGAAATGAAAACAATTACGGTTGTGTATAATTTATACATGTATAAATGTGTGTTAATACTGTTAAAAAGAAAACTTTTTAGATTGATTACCATTTCCTTGAAGTACAATATACAGTTATTTTGACTAAATCTTCCACGGTTAAGTTCTCGGCTTTCAGTGCTCACCCTGTAGTATAAGAAAAGAAGTCTAAGAAGTCACGCATTGATACTATGTATCCAGAGAGGAGAAACAGTGACCAGAAGATAGAGAACTTGGGGATCATTGCAAAGATGTCACTGCACCTCAGGCCTTCAAGATTATCCATCTCACTTTGCCTTGCAGTTTCTGCAGATAACGTAAATGGAGCACACTTGTCTTCTCCTTGTGGGAAATACGTATTTCCCGTGAAAATTAATAAACCAGCCATCTTTTATACACACTTCCATCTCGTAGGAGCTGGTGTGGCTCCACTCAGCCTCCTCCAGCCGTTTCTGGCACAGCTGTGGAGCTTGTCTAAAGACAGCTATGTGTCTTCTAACAATGCAATCTTACCGACTCAATCCACAAATATCTATCAAATGTCTAATATGTGCCAGATACTGAATAAATGTCTCAGTTGGCCCAATCATACCAAAGGGGAGGACCTAAATTCCACAGCTTTGAGAGAAAAGAAACAAGGCAGCCTTTGGCCCTAGTTGGTGGCAGGAGCCACCTTGTAGCCATGAGAGGAGTCAACCCCAAACAGTAACCCAGCAAGGGCAACAGAGGAGAAGGGGAGGCAGGCACAGAGCATTGGGCAGAAGGGGACGGCGGCTGGGGGAGAGGAAAGAGAGAAAAGCTGGATCTCTGGAGACATTTCAAACCAATTCAATCAGCCAACCTTGAAGACTGCCTTACCTAAAGGCTTCTTAATATGTGAGACAGTTTATTTCCCTATTGATTAAGCCAATTTTACCAGATGAAACAGAAAGCCCTCAAAAGGAAATGAGGAAAGGAAATGAAGGAAATGTAATAAAATGTTAATAGGATATTACTTTTATATCATTAAATCAATACATCGTTATTTAAAATAAAATCTTCAGAAAGCTCTCCGATTCCTACCAAAAATAAACTAATCCCTTTGCTTGGGATTCAAATCCTCACAATTTGGTTCTATTTTTCCAACTGGAATCTGTAACAACAGGACTCAACTGGTCTTACTAGAGCCCCAAATATGCGTTGCTCACTCGTAACTCAAAATCTTCATACCTTCCAACAACAAGTATTTTTTGAGCACCTACTCAATAACTAAGTTCCTGGCACTATTCTCGGTGCCTACAATATATCTGAGAACAAAAAAAGACAGTAATCCCTGTCCTCATGAAGCTTTATTCTAAAGGCAGGAGATGGTCCATAAACATGATAGATAACTACATTATACAGCAAGCTGGAAGTGGTAACAAAGTAGTCCAGGTTAAGAAGGATGAGAAAGCAGTGGGGGAATGGCTGGGGGCAGGCTGCAGATTAAAGTGTGGTTAGAGAAGACCTCCTCCAGGGCGTGAGCTATAAAAGCAGCTACCTAAGGCAAAAGCATTCCAGGCAGAGGGATCGGCCTGAGCAAAGACACTGAGACATGCGTGTGCCTGCTGTTTCCTCAAAGTTGATTCCTCCCTCTTCCCACACATCGAAGTCTTTCAAGACTCAGCTCAATTTGTATTTTGTCTCTGAGGCCCTCTCAAGAGCACATAGGCCCACTATATGTCTTCCCTCAGAATTCTTACACACTCCTTTCCTGTGAGGAGAGCAGAATGGTACATTAAAAAAGAAGATAGGCTTAGAGTCCAAAGAGATCTGTCTTCAACTCTCAGCTTCACTTACAAACCATACATGGGCTCCTTGACCTTCCCAACTTGGTAATCTCATATTTATAAAATGAGGTCACTTCAGAAGGTGCTAGGATCAAGTGAGATAATGTACATAAAGTTTTTACACAGAGCGGGCTCTCAATAAATTGCAGTTTTCTTTCTCCGCATTCAACCTGGCATTGACTATGTTCTGCTTTGTGTGGATAACTATATACATATGAATGACTTAACTTCTTCACTGGATACAAGTTCTTGGAGACAAGAGACCACATCTAATATTTCTTTTACATTACGGGGGTGGGGGAGGCATTTCAAAAAATGATTCTTAAATGATTAAGATATAATGATTCTTTTGCATGCAGACAGCAACATCGTGGTAAAGCATTAGGAGATTGTTACCTTTGCCAACGGTTTAAAATCTCGTGGCCTAACTATTAAAGATAGTCCTCAAATCATTACACTTTTGTTATCCTTCTTACTTCAATTTTCCAACGCTAAAAACCAGGAATTTATGGAAGAATATAAGCCATGTAATCAAGACCTGAAGTACCAGAGTAATTGATTTGTGCCAATAACCCCTCTATTTTGCAGTTACTGATGAGGAAACATGAAATAATCTACAAATCACTAAATAATTGGAAAGTATAAAGAACTATATACTTATTGTAGTCTTGGTCAAAAAGGCGGGGGGGAGGAAATAATAAGTTTACAAGCTATACCACAAAACAGGAAAAATTATTTTTTTTTTCCCTGAAGGACTGTAATGATTTTCAGTAACTTACAGAATCACATTTTCTAGCACACCCCCTCGTAGTCTATTCTTTGCATTTATTTCTATATAAACAGAAGGAGACCATTCCTAGTGAGAGTTAGTCCATGAAGCTTTCCAATTCTATAAATAAAAAGTGATGGCTTAAAAAGGCATTGTGTGAATTGCAGGTGGTCTTCTATATATAATGTAATAACTTACAAAGTACCTTCCTTATACCTATATATATATATATATATATATATATATATATATATATAAGCAAAGTTATCATTAAACAATCACTTAATGTGTTTCTCTCCATTTCTATATGTTGCGTTATAGAACTTAGCTATCTCTAAATGTCCTGGAGCTGTGTGGATTCTGTGTCTTTGAACTCTGGTTTGGTATCATGTTCGTGAGCAACTGTAACTCACTGTAAGGTTCACCATTAGCAACCTGAGCAACATCTCTCCCAGAAGCTAATGGCAGAGCTGATCTTAGTTTCTCAATTGATAACATGTGAGCTGTTGAAATAGAGAAGCAATTCTATCACTCTGACAGAAGAAACCAAAGTAATTAAATGTAAACTCTGTTAACATTTGGAGAATTATTCACCTTTTAACATGGGAAGTTCTATATTCAATAATGTCTTCCAAAATTCATAGATTCAAGTAACTATTTAGAAACAGCTAAGGAGCTTAAAATTTTATTATAATAGATAGACAGATAAAAATTATAAATAAAAAATTATTGAGCCTTCCTAAAACTCTTACAATATTTTGTGCCTTTAAAAAAATATCTTTATAACGATGCTTCAATATTGAGGATGTGGGGATATGAGAAATCCAAGGCCTTCCTATCGTATTTATAAAAATAATCAGCAGAAAAGGGCTTAGCATCAAAGTCTACATGGTCTAGGAGTTTTCTAAGGATGCGATAAAATCCCAGAATGTATTGATCACCTCTAGATTTCCCAAATTCTCTAGAGCATATAAGATTCCATGAAATTTGGACATCACACACTGCTATGTCAACAGAGATCTTTTTTTCCTTTTAACATATTCATTGGAGTATAATTGCTTTACAATGGTATGTTACTTTATGCTGTATAACAAAGTGAATCACCTATTCATATACATATATCCCCATATCTCCTCCTTCTTGTGTCTCCCTCCCACCCTCCCTATCCCACCACTCTCGGTGGTCACAAAGCACCGAGCTGATCTCCCTGTGCTATGCGGCTGCTTCCCACTAGCTATCTATTTTACATTTGGCAGTGTATATATGTCCATGCCACTCTCTCACTTCGCCCCAGCTTACCCTTCCCCCTTCCTGTGTCCTCAAGCCCATTCTCTACGTATGCGTCTTTATTCCTGTCCTGCCCTTAGGTTCTTCAAAACCAGTTTGTTTGTTTATTTTTTTAGGTTCCATATATATGTGTGGGCATACGGTATTTGTTTTTCTCTTTCTGACTTACTTCACTCTGTATGACAGTCTCTAGGTCCATCTGCCTCACTACAAAGAACTCAATTTAGTTCCTTTTTATGGCTGAGTAATATTCCATTGTATATATGTGCCACATCTTCTTTATCCATTCATCTGTCGATGGACACTTAGGTGGCTTCCATGTCCTGGCTATTGTAAATAGAGCTGCAATGAACATTTTGGTACATGACTCTTTTTGAATTATGGTTTTCTCAGGGTATATGCCCAGTAGTGGGATTACTGGGTCATATGGTATTTCTATTTTTAGTTTTTTAAGGAACCTCCACACTGTTCTCCATAGTGGTTGTATCAATTTACATTCCCACCAATGGTGCAAGAGTGTTCCCTTTTCCCCACACCTTCTCCAGCATTTATTGTTTGTAGATTTTTTGATGATGGCCATTCTGACCGTTGTGAGGTGATACCTCATTGTAGTTTTGATTTGCATTTCTCTAATGATTAGTGATGTTGAGCATCCTTTCATGTGTTTGTTGGCAATCTGTATATCTTCTTTGGAGAAATGTTTATTTAGGTTTTTGGCCCATTTTTGGATTCAGTTGTTTTTTTTTTGATATTGAGCTGCATGAGCTGCTTGTAAATTTTGGAGATTAATCCTTTGTCAGTTGCTTCGGTTGCAAATATTTTCCCCCATTCTGAGAGTTGACTTTTCGTCTTGTTTATGGTTTCCTTTGCTGTGCAAAAGCTTTTAAGTTTCATTAGGTTCTATTTGTTTATTTTTGTTTTTATTTCCATTTCTCTAGGAGGTGGGTCAAAAAGGATCTTGCTGTGATGGATGCCATAGAGTGTTCTGCCTATGTTTCCCTCTAAGAGTTTTATAGTGTCTGGCCTTACATTTAGGCCGTTAATCCATTTTGAGTTTATTTTTGTGTATGGTGTTAGGGAGTGTCCTAATTTCATTCTTTTACATGTAGCTGTCCAGTTTTCCCAGCACCACTTATTGAGGAGGCTGTCTTTTCTCCACTGCATATTCTTGCCTCCTTTATCAAAGATAAGGTGACCATATGTGCGTGGTTTATCTCTGAGTTTTCTATCCTGTTCCATTGATCTATATTTCTGCTTTTGTACCCGTACCAAATTGTCTTGATTACTGTAGCTTTGTAGTATAGTCTGAAGTCCGGGAGCCTGATTCCTCCAGCTCCGTTTTTCTTTCTCAAGATTGCTTTGGCTATTCGGGGTCTTTTGTGTTTCCATACAGATAGTGAAATTTGTTGTTCTAGTTCTGTGAAAAATGCCATTGGTAGTTTGATAGGAATTGCATTGAATCTGTAGATTGCTTTGGGTAGTAGAGTCATTTTCACAATGTTGATTCTTCCAATCCAAGAACATGGTATATCGCTCCATCTGTATCATCTTTAATTTCTTTCATCAGTGTCTTATAGTGTTCTGCATACAGTTCTTTTGTCTCCTTAGGTAGGTTTATTCCTAGGTATTTTACTCTTTTTGTTGCAATGGTAAATGAGAGGGTTTCCTTAATTTCTATTTCAGATTTTTCATCCTTAGTGTATAGGAATGCAAGAGATTTCTGTGCATTAACTTTGTATCCTGCTACTTTACCAAATTCATTGATTAGCTCTAGTAGTTTTTTGGTAGCATCTTTAGGATTCTCAATGTATAGTATCATGTCATCTGCAAACAGTGACAGTTTTACTTCTTTTCTGATTTGGATTCCTTTTATTTCTTTTTCTTCTCTGATTGCTGTGGCTAAAACTTCCAAAACAATGTTGAATAATAGTGGTGAGAGTGGGCAACCTTCTCTTGTTCCTGATCTTAGTGGAAATGGTTTCAGTTTTTCACCATTGAGAATAATGTGGGCTGCAGGTTTGTCATATATGGCCTTTATTATGTTGAAGTAAGTTCCCTCTATGCCTACTTTCTGGAGGGTTTTTATCATAAATAGGTGTTGAATTTTGTCAAAAGCTTTTTCTTCGTCTATTGAGAGGATCATATAGTTTTTGTCCTTCAATTTGTTAATATGGTTTATCACATTGATTGATTTGCATATATTGAAGAATTCTTGCATTCCTGGGATAATCCCCACAACCATGCTTTATGACCCTTTTAATGTGCTGTTGGATCTTGTTTGCTAGTATTTTGTTGAGGATTTTTGCATCTATGTTCATCACTGATATTGGCCTGTAGTTTTCTGTTTTCTGTGACATCTTTGTTTGGTTTTGGTATCAGGGTGATGGTGGCCTCGTAGAATGAGTTTGGGAGCGCTCCTCCCTCTGCTATATTTTGGAAGAGTTTGAGAAGGAAAGGTGTTAGCTCTTCTCTAAATGTTTGATAGAATTCGCCTGTGAAGCCATCTGGTCCTGGGCTTTTGTTTGTTGGAAGATTTTTAATCACAGCCTCAATTTCAGTGTTTGTGATTGGTCTGTTTATATTTTCTATTTCTTTCTGGTTCAGTCTCAGAAGGTTGTGCTTTTCTAAGAGTTTGTCCATTTCTTCCAAGTTGTCGAATTTATTGGCATATAGTTGCTTGTAGTCATCTCTCATGATCCTTTGTATTTCTGCAGGGTTAGGTGTTACTTCTCCATTTTCGTTTCTAATTCTATTGATTTGAGTCTTCTCCCTTTTTTTCTTGATGAATCTGGCCAATGGTTTGTCAATTTTGTTTATCTTCTCAAAGAAACAGCTTTTAGTTTTATTGATCTTTGCTATCTTTTCCTTCATTTCTTTTTCATTTATTTCTGATCTGATTTTTATGATTTTTTCCCATCAGCTAACCCTGGGGTTTTTTTGTTCTTCTTTCTCTAATTGCTTTAGGTGTAAGGTTAGGTTGTTTATTTGAGATTTTTCTTGTTTCTCGAGGTAGGACTGTATTGCTATAAACTTCCCTCTTAGAACTGCTTTTGCTGCACCCCATAGGTTTTGGGTCATCGTGTTTTCATTGTCATTTGTTTCTAGGTATTTTTTGATTTCCTCTTTGATATCTTCAGTGATCTCTTGGTTATTTAGTAGTGAATTATTTAGCCTCCATGTGTTTGTATTTCTTACAGATTTTTTCCTGTAACTGACATCCAGTCTCATAGCATTGTGGTCGGAAAAGATACTTGATACGATTTCAATTTTCTTAAATTTACCAAGGCTTGATTTTTGACCCAAGATATGATCTATCCTGGAGAATGTTCCATGAGCACTTGAGAAGAAAGTGTATTCTATTGTTTTTGGATGGAATGTCCTATAAATATCAATTAAGTCTATCTTGTTTAACATATCATTTACAGCTTGTGTTTCCTTATTTATTTTCATTTTGGATGATCTGTTCATTGGTGAAAGTGGGGTGTTAAAGTCCCCTACTATGAGTGTGTTACTGTCGATTTCCCCTTTTATGGCTGTTAGCATTTGCCTGATGTATTGAGGTGCTTCTATGTTGGGTGCATAAATATTTACAATTGTTATATCTTCTTCCTGGATTGATTCTTTGATCATTATGTAGTGTCCTTCTTTGTCTCTTGTAATACTCTTTATTTTAAAGTCTATTTTGTCTGATATGAGAATTGCTACTCCAGCTTTCTTTTGATTTCCATTTGCATGGAATACCTTTTTACATCCCCTCACTTTCAGTCTGTGTGTGTCCTTAGGTCTGAAGTGGTTCTCTTGTAGACAGCATATATACGGGTCTTGTTTTTGTATCCATTCAGCCAGTCTATGTCTTTTGGTTGGAGCATTTAATCCATTTACATTTAAGGTAGTTATCAATATGTGTGTTCCTATTACCATTTTCTTAATTGTTCTGGGTTTGTTATTGTAGGTTTTTTTCCTTCTCTTGTGTTTCCCGCCTAGAGAAGTTCCTTTAGCATTTGTTGTAGAGCTGGTTTGGTGGTGCTGAATTCTCTTAGCTTTTGCTTGTCTGTAAAGGTTTTAAATTCTCTGTTGAATCTGAATGAGATCCTTGCTGGGTAGAGTAATCTTTGTTGTAGGTTTTTCCCTTTCATCACTTTAAATATGTCCTGCCACTCCCTTCTGGCTTGTAGAGTTTCTGCTGAGAGATCAGCTGCTAACCTTATGGGGATTCCCGTGTATGTTATTTGTTGCTTTTCCCTTGCTTGTTTTAATATTTTTTCTTTGTATTTAATTTTTGATAGTTTGATTAATATGTGTCTTGGTGTGTTTCTCTTTGGATTTATCCTGTATGGGGCTCTCTGTGCTTCCTGGACTTGATTGATTATTTCCTTTCCCATATTAGGGAAGTTTTCATCTATAATCTGTTCAAATATTTTCTCATTCCCTTTCTTTTTCTCTTCTTCTTCTGGGACCCCTGTAATTGGAATGTTGCTGAGTTTAATGTTGTCCCAGAGGTCTCTGAGACTGTCCTCAATTCTTTTCATTCTTTTTTCTTTATTCTGCTCTGCGGTACCTATTTCCACTATTTTATCTTCCAGGTCACCTATCCGTTCTTCTGCCTCAGTTATTCTGCTATTGATTCCTTCTAGAGAATATCTAATTTCATTTATTGTGTTGTTCATCATTATTTGTTTGTTCTTTAGTTCTTCTGGGTCCTTGTTAAACATTTCTTGTATTTTCTCCTTTCTATTTCCAAGATTTTGGATCATCTTTATTATCAGTACTCTGAATTCTTTTTCAGGTAGACTGCTTATTTTCTCTTCATTTGTTTGGTCTGGTGGGTTTTTACCTTGCTCCTTCATCTGCTGTGTGTTTCTCTGTCTTCTCATTTTGCTTGCTTAACTTACTGTGTTTGGGGTCTCCTTTTCGCAGGCTGCTGGTTCATAGTTCCCATTGTTTCTGGTGTCTGCCCCCAGTGGCTAAGGTTGATTCAGTGCGTTGTGTAGGCTTCCTGGTGGAGGGGACTAGTGTCTGTGTTCTGGTGGATGAGGCTGGATCTTGTCTTTCTGGTGGGCAAGACCGCGTCTGGTGGCGTGTTTTGGCGTGTCTGTGAACTTATTATGATTTTAGGCAGCCTCTCTGCTAACAGGTGGGGTTGTGTTTCTGTCTTGCTAGTTGTTTGGCGTAGGGTGTCCAGCACTGTACCTTGCTGGTCGTTGAGTGGAGCTGGGTCTTAGCGTTGAGATGCAGATCCTTGGGAGAGCTCTGGCCCATTGATATTACATGGGACTGGGAGGTGTCTGGTGGTCCAATGTCCTGAACTCGGCTCTCCCACCTCAGAGGCTCAGGTCTGACACCCAGCCGGAGCACCGAAATCCTGTCAGCAACATGGCTGCTAGTGCTGGAGGGTCTCCTGTAGAGGCAGGGGGTGGCTGTGGCTAACAGCCGAGACAAGGACACTGGGAGCAGAAGTTCTGGGAAGTACTCCTTGGCGCGAGCCCTCCCAGAGTCCGCCATTAGCCCCGCTGAAGAGCCTCTAGCCAGAGATCTTAACTGATATGAAAATAGGAGAAGATCCTGGGACGAAATAGATGATAAACATTAAGAACTCAGAAAAAGGTTTAAATTTTACTGACTCAATCATATCATTTTGAATTGTAATAACATTAATAATGATAAATAAAATAAATTGGAAAATGTGATACAAAAGTCTTTAGTTCTGTGCAAATCTTTTACTTTACTCTTGATTGAAGATGTTCCTGTTACTATTGTCTGTTATAGCCTAATTACTGCTAACTTAATCTGTACATCATGAAAGTTCTAATCTAAAGCTGTTCAAAGGAAAAATTAAAGTAGAGGCTTTATTATTTTTCTATGAAGTTACTTCATATTCACTCTATTTATTCTGCAGTATATTTCAAATGTGCAGTAGATAAAGTTTAGAACACTGGCTCTCTTTTTTATTTCTGCGACACTGAAAACGGTAAAACTTTTAAAGAGTCTCATTTTGCTAAAAAAAAAAAAAATCATCTGCAGAAAGCTGACGTTTGTGAGCGGTTCTCTTTCTGCTTCAGACCAGCTGACAGGCCAAGAAGGGAAACACCCTCAGGGACAGAGTCTGCTCATGCCAGCGGGAGCAAAGGGGTCTTAGCAGGGGAGTGGGCAGCTGAACCATGGGGGTGAGGATGGCCCTACACGAAGTACAGTTCTGTCAGAAAATTGCTTATTCTCTAGGAATATGTACGTTTGCATTGAACATACATTTTATTTATTATTGATACCAACCAAAGGAATAAAACAAAGAAACCAGGCAAATACTTCATGTTTTTGAGACACTAACAAAAAAATACTAGAACTGAACAAAGAATTTAATTGTCTACAATTTTTAGCATATTGACTCTTTCTTGTTCCCACAACCCTACTTCTTCAACATTTCTGGTATCAGTTAAGAAGTAATGACTTGTCGATAATTCCATATTAAGACTTTTTACTTAATTTAAAAGTAACAGCAGTTTATAGCAATGAATCACTGAACATTCATTTTCACTTTGTCTGAAGTTTGATATGGGTGACATTAGTTATAGTATTAAAATAATATTCCACTTTTGCTCATGAAGGATTAACTGAAACAGAAATGGCCTTCCAATCATCAACAACTAGAAAACCAGACAAAATGCATGAAATGAAGGTTTTTAGACAGTGGCCACCAGGCAGCGAAAAGACTGTGATCTCAGAGATAAAATATTTGAAAAAAAGTCAGTGCTCTTTCAGGATAGAAGCTAACTGCAAATTAGGAATTTAAGCAGATTTCTTTAACCTGATAAAGAGCATCTATGAAAAATCTACAGGTATCATCATACCTAATGGTGAAAGATTAAATGCTTCCTCCTTAAGATGGGGAGCAAGGCAAGAATATCTTCTCTCACCACTGCTATTAAGCATTATACTGAAGGTTCTAGCCAGAAAAATAAGACAAAAAAGTGTGTGTTATATAATTTATATTACATATAATATAAATATTATATATGGTATACAGATCTGAAAGGAAAAAATAAAGTCTTTATTCACAGATGGCATGAAAACCTAGGTAGACAGTCCTAAGGAATCTGCAAAACAAAACAAAACACACACAAAAAACACTACTAGAATAAATAAGTGAATTCAGTAAGGTCACAAGACGCAAGATCAGAGAAATTTAACTCCTAAATAGAGAACGATACCTGTTACATGATAAGGCAAATGAACCAGAGAAGCCAAGACAATTTTGAAAAATAAGGAAGTTGTAGAAGCTACACTGCATTCTAAGGCTTCCCATAAAGCTGTATTAATCCCAACTGCATGGTACTTTTCTCCACAACCTCACCGGCATTTATCTCATCTTTTTGATAACGGACGCCCTAACAGGTGTGAGCAGATATATTTCATTGCGGCTTCTATTTGTACTTCCGTGATGATTAGTGATGTTGATGTTGTGCCCTTTAATACATACAATTGTGTCAATTATACCTCAATAAAGCTGGAAACCAAAATGAAATAGTGTGACAGAAACAACCTAATGACAGATATGTAGATAATGAACCAAAATAGAGAATCCAGAAATAAACATATGGATATATGTGATTTTTCAACAAAGGTTCCAAAGTTTTATTCACCAGAGAAAAAATAATCTTTTTTAACAAACGTTGCTGTAATAAATGGATATTCATATAGAAAAACAAAACAAAATAAAAAATCTTGACCCTTATCTCACACCACATAGGAAAATTAACTTGAAATGAACGAATTTGAACTGACATATACAAAAGAGTGAAAACTATAAAACATGAGAGGAAATCTTGAGTTAATTTATTTCTTGGATTAGAGAAAAGAATCATAAAAGAAAAAATGGATAAAACAGACTTTGTCAGAATTAAACACATTGGCTCTTCAAGAGACACTACTGGGAAAAAAAAAAAAAAAAACAGCCACAGCCTGGGAGATACATAATATTATATATCTAATAAAGGACTTGTGTCCAGAGTATACAAAGTAATATTACAACTCAATATTAAGATGACAAATATCCCCAATTTTAAAATGGGCAAAATATTTGAATAGATGCTTCACAAAAGAAGACATAGAAATGGCAAATAAGCTCATTGAAAAAAAAAAATGCTCACCATCTTTAGTTGTTTGGGAAATGCAAACGGTAACTACAACGAGATACCATCACATACCCATTAGGATGGTAAAGTTAAAAGGAAAGAATGTGAAGCAACTGGAAATTTATAAATTGCTAAAAGTGTCATACATCCAAATAAAGGAATATTACTGAGCAGCAGAAATGAACAGAGCACTGATACACACCACAACAGACACGAGTCTGAAAAGCGTTACGCCAAGTGAGAGAAACCAGATGCAAATACCGCATATTGTATGATTCCATTCATATGAAATTCCATAAACAGGACAAAGGCAGCTGAGAGGTTGCCAGAGACTAGAGAGGGATGAGGTAGGGGAGCTCAGCTGCAAAGCGGCACATGGCACTTTCTGGGGTGACAGCAATGCTGATGTGGCGATGGTTACATGACACAATAGATTCACGAAAACTCACTGACCTGCATACTTAAAAGTGGTCAGATTTATTGTATGTAATCATGCCTTAATAAAGCTGATTGAACAGGAAAGTATGACTCGCCCTAGGCTTTGGCTCCTCGTGCAGCGTGCGCCAGGACCATTCAGGATACCGTCTTGTCTAGAACATTCTCCGGCCCTACACTTCAGCGCTGGCTGGGGGCACTGGGGGCGGGGAGGGAATGTTAACGTGTCCTGCACCGTCCCCAGCCTCCAAGTTATTCCTCCATATTGACTGCGACCTCGCAACCTGACCCACATCGTTCCTCTCCCTCAATCCCGCCTCAAAGCACCCTGCAGGCGTTCAGCAGCCTCACTGGAGAACGAGAGCACAGGCAGCAAACCGAGGGACTCTCACAGGGAGGGACAAAGCCGCTCCAGCCATGGGTCGCTGGGAACTCAGGGTGGGTTTCGGGGGCTGACAGCTGCAGCAGGGAGGGGTGCACGTGGAGAGCCGGCAGGCAGGAGAAGCTCTGTCCCGCTTCACCACGAAGTAACAGGCCCTGCAGCGTGTTAGCCGGAGAAGCCTGAGCAGTGAGCTCAACAGAACCCAGGAGGACAGTGTTAAAGGGTCCAAGGCTGCTCACCATCACTGCCTTGTTTCCGAGTTTCCCTATGTGCCCAACTGTCAGAGCCCAACTGGAAGAAGCTGTCCCAAACTGGAACTCTCACACAGCCTCTTTGGAAAACAGTTTGGCACCTTCTTATAATGCTAGTGCTAGGTATTTATCTAAGACTAAGTATGGAGAATACCAAGTTCCAAAAGAGACCAAGTTAATGCAAAAAAGTAGGCTTTAAAGCAGAAGTAACTGAGACCTTCAGTTGCTGAGATTATATGTTTTCTATCAGTAGGAAATGTAATCCATGAGCAGCATAAAATCAGATAAAGAAAACAAAATTATACTTTCTTCTGCACATCCAAAGCAATCTTGCTGCTGTACTTCTACAAAGAAGGCTAAAATATTGTTATGAAATTCATTATTCTTCAGCATCCATTACTTATAATCAATTATAAAAGTGAATTAAGCATATATTTGCAGAAAAGACTGTTGAGTTAAAAAATGCTGTGTCTGTAGTTCTCTGGAAATTGATAAAAGAACTGATAACAGAATAATTCCAGAATCCTATGCAGTAGAGATCAGTAGAACAAGTATAGCCCAGGGAGAAATAATTTTTTAGAATATTATTTTGGAAGTTCGAGAAGATAACCACTTAGCAGAGACAAGAGGTCACATTCCTAAATTAAAATGCATTAGAGGTAGAAACTATTAGGTATAAAATAAGCTACAAGGATATACTGTGCAACACGGGGAATATAGTCAATATTTTATAACAACTATAAATGGAGTATAACCTTTAAAAATTGTGAATCACTATATTGAACACCTGCAACTGATACCATATTGTACAGCAACTATACTTCAATAAAAAACCACAAAATAGAAAAATGCATTAGAGACCAACACTATGTCTTTTTTTTAATAAATTTATTTATTGTTTTATTTATTTTTATTTTTGGCTGCGTTGGGTCTTCGTTGCTGCGCGGGGGCTTTCTCTAGTTGCGGCGAGCAGGGGCTACTCTTTGATGCGGCGCGCGGCCTTCTTATCGCAGTGGCTTCTCCTGTTGTGAAGCGTGGGCTCTAGGCGCGTGGGTTTCAGGAGTTGTGGCACACAGGTTCAGTAGTTGTGGCTTGCGGGCCCTAGAGTGCAGGCTTAGTAGTTGTGGTGCACGGGCTTAGTTGCTCCGCGGCATGCGGGATCTTCCCGGACCAGGGCTCGAACCCGTGTATCCTGCATTGGCAGGCAGATTCTTAACCACTGCACCGTTAGGGAAGCCCAATGACTTTCTATTAACACTATAAAAAATAACCAAACATAGCTATAGTATTAAATACCTAGAATTTGAAAACAAATTACAGCATTATTTGAGATAAAATGATTGAATATTCTTCATCTCTACTATGATCCCAATAAACCTGAGGTCTCTAAACACACTGGCTACGGTTCTGGAGCACAGGTGCAGCCATGACAGCAGATTCTAGGGGCTTCAAATCAACGTGCTTACTGACAGGCAGAGCCATCCACTTGTTATCAGAAGATCTACAGTGTTTGGTACTGAATATCACAATCTAAATTTTGGTGCTTGTATCACTAGTTTCCAAACTTTTTCTAACAGAGCAGGTTTTTATTTCCAAATAAAATCTTATATGGAATAACCCAATACATTAAATAGATTAAAAGAAATATAGTGGCAGATATACTTCCAACCTCCATTGAAACCTCCTTCCTGTTTTGCACAGGCTGGAAACTGAAAAAGCACACTGTCAGATTTCCTTGCATCTAGTCAGATGTACTGCTGATGGGAGACTGAGTTCAGAATGGGGTGAAGTGGGAGCATGACAGCAGGGACAGCGTAGATCCACGGCCACCAGATTCCCGCCTCTCTGGGCTTCCTGGAGCCAAGGGAGCAATTTTTCCTGTCCCAGCTGAGGAAGTGAAGTTCTGGGGCCTGGCAGTCTTGGTCACTCCACCTAGAGTTGACCCCTCCTGCCCTTCCAACGCTTTTTAAGTTGCCTAATACATTTCTTTCTCTTTAAGCGAAATTAGATTGGTTTCTATTATCTATAACCAAACCTTAATTGACATGTGTTTTATTAGTAAAAATTTATCGTCAGAGTTAAAAGTTATTATATATCACATTATAAGGTCAACAAATGAGAACAAAGAAGCTATTTGATTAACATAAAATTTTGAAACAGATGTTGATGAAGGACATCTGTAGTCTTTTTGTTTGTTTGTTTTTGCTCCAAATTTATTCTACTCTAATTTTTAAAACAACCACATTCAATTATTTAAGCACATAAAAACAATAAGCATTCATTCTATTCATGAGTCCCATGTTTTCTGAATTCTTACTGTAAACAAGACCAAATAAGTTCACGTACTTATTTCAACATTCCCTGGCACTGTTTATGACTGCATGCCGATAAAGGTAAAAACAGTGTTCAGCAAAATGCCTGGAGCAGCAGAAACTAACCATAGTACAGTGTCAAGGGCATCTACTTATTTCCCAGGGACTCACTACTGCATGTAAAAATGAAAGTTACCGAATTTTTTCAGAGTCTTGTGCACCTCATGTTTTGATGTTTGATGGGCGATATCATAACCCTGAAAAATCCCTTGACTGCAACAAATCTTTTTAATCTGGCCCTTGGGTAACTAGGAAATTAACAAGTATATGTTACTTCTCATGTTAAAAGTATTTTAGAATGATTCTGCCAATTTTCCCAGGAGACACTCATTTAAACGAATTTCACTCTTGTAGCAGGTTTATAGGGCTGCTGGCCTTACTGGTTGGTGCCCTGGAATCATTATTTCTTCTCATGGTAGTATTAAAATTATTATTTCCCATTCCTGGGGAAAATCTGAGTTCAACTGCTTTCGAACAGTTATGGAGAAACATGTTAAAACCAGTCGAGAAAAAAAGGACATCTGTAGTCTTACATCAGCCTGAGGATCAGATTTATTTCTGAATTTTTTTTGGAGACCCATAACAGTTCACAGAAGTAACAAGATATAAAAGATATTGCTTTGGGGCGTTTGTTGTTTGCTTGTTTGCTTTATAGACTGCCTTACAAATTCAAAGGTCTCTTGATTAAAATGACTCAGAAGCTTAAAAGAGATATATTTACAAATTTTTCTTTCAATGTTGAATCACTAAATATATAACAAACACAAATACAAATTTCTTATAACAAGAAACACCCAAACACACAATAAGCCAACTCCTGTATATGTTCTTGTGATTAAATATGCACGGAACTATTTTTTTTAAAAAAAGCTGAGAGCACAGAGCCAAAACTTGACTAATACGACACATTTATAAGAAGTTCAAACAAATATACAGATAGGTTGCTATAAGTTTTATTTGAGTTCTTCTTAAAAATAAGTTGAACCAACAACACAAAGTTATTCTCCTGGTGGTCTCCAATAGACTAAAACTTGGTACATTTAAACATCCCTATTATTTTATTATAGTTTTAAATATTAAAATAAATTTGAATCAAACATTTCTGAAGCCTCTGAAGCACTTCTGTAGAAGTACATAATTCTAAGGAACACAGCATGAAAACCACTATTTATGTGATTCTCTTTCCTGTTATTTCCTTTTTGTTTTATGCCACAAGTAAAAAGAAAAAAGAAGATTCCTAATCATAGGTCTGAGAATGATCTATAAAAAGAAATATATTCAGATAAAATAAGCATAGGGGGTTCAGGTATGAGGCACTTGGCCTAGATAATCATGTTTTAAATCTAATTTCAGGTACACAAGATTTACATTAAATTCTGGGTACACAAGCTTCAACTCCCCAAATATTTCCCTTGGGTTGAAATTTTAGCATTTTGTCTCTTTCATTTCTTATTGCATACACTTAAATGTGTTTCTATTTTAGTTCTAAAATAATGTTCATTGGGATTTCCCATTATACAGAAGTCCCATGTGCCTAGGCATTTCCACCTTAGTCAACAAAGTGAGCTCTATCATCGGGTCCGTGAATACCCGATAAGGATTACAGCCTCTCATCTGTCCCTTACCCTGGCTTTTGTTTTCTTCATACCTCAAACATAATATAAAAAGTGCTAATTTATTATTTTATTGTCTGTCTTCCCTCTACTCACACTACAGTGAAAGTTTAATGAGGGCAAAAATACCTCTTGTAGAATTCTATATTTTCAGTGCCTAGAACTATTTCTGACGTGAAGTAGACAATTCAGTAAATATCTGTTAAATGAATGATTGGATATATAACTACTTGATCATATTTATCCATGAGTATACAGTAAATACATTTATTAGTGATGATTATGAATAAATATTTATTCAATGCCCACTATGTTCTCAGTCTGAAAATATCAAAAGATATAATATCTTCAGTGAATGAACAGATTTAATTCAATAATTTCATATCTACCACAGCACCAAAAGTATATATAAAATCAATACCTTGTATAATAGACCTGAAGCCACTATTATACTGAATATAAAATTTAAACAACTATCTGATATAGGTCAAAGAATTCATCCATATGTGACATCATGACCTCTTCTAATTTACCAGAAACTATTTTCATAAAATGTTGATAATAGTTTAAAATGAGTAAACAAATCAAATGAACATTTCAAAATATAAACCCACCTAACCATACATTTCAGAAGGTTCAAGGCTGTGGAAATGGGAACACAGATATTAATATAAAAATAACCTGGAGGTTTGAGGCCAAAATGGCAACTAATATTATGATAATTTTCTTCTTACCACCTTAGAAAGAAAATATGATGTCCACTAATGTTATAGGAAGAAGAAAAAAATGGCAAAAGGTTTTGATAGGTGGTTTTATTTTAATACTGTGAGATAGTAAAATACTAAACCCTGATATTTGTAGACAAGTATATCAAATACATATAAAACAACATCTCCCCAGGATCTTATGAGGAAATGAAAAGTTTTTTTTCCTGTTAGATTATTATTCTTCTTTATTCCATTGTTATTCTCCATGAGTGAATTAATGGCTAGCAGCACAATCATTTCTTTAAATCTTCTAGTTGTCTTCAATCATTAAATCCTTAGACAAAGGAGGAGAAACTAAATACAGATCAGTAGACTAAACTATGCTTTTAACAAAACTATCTCATATTTCTAAATTTATTTGAGGTGACAATTTAGACTGTTTCAGTCTACCTTATTTTACTTTAGAGTGATCTATTAGCACCTAAAACTTCTTAAAAGATAATGTGGGACTTGACCATCCCTGGCGGGAGGGTCACCCCATCTCCCAGAGAATGGTAGATACTTAAAAATGGCTACTGAATGAATGCAGAAAAATAACTGTGTGGCCTGCAGTGGCTTGGAGGACAAAGGGGCAATGGGAGAAATAACAGACAATGGAAGCACAAACACAAACTCTTCTTAAAAAAGACCACCATCATAATGGCAAAGGCAGTGAGAAACCCATAGACAATCGTCAGCAAGGCCAGCCCGCACCTTTTAAACACACTTAAGATAAGAAACCAGGAATTCTCACAGCATATTGTTCCTTCTCTCATATACCCCAGTTTTTCATGTGATCTCTAGAGAAACAAATGTCCTCCTCCCCAGAAATACCCTTTCTTTTATCATTTCTAACTTGCCTACCTAATACATGTTGGGTAAAATTTTTCAAAAATTGTTTCAATTATTTTTACTTTTATGATCCTTGTAAAAATAAATTATATCTCCTTATTGATCTGTCATTATAATGCTAAGAGATTCAGTAACCTGAATGTTCACAGCAAAAATGTCTAAATACATAAATTATTTCTGAAAATAAGAAATACAACAAAAGAAAAGATTATAAATTAAACAAAGTAAAAGAAAAAGTTAATGGGTAAAAAGGACAAAAAAATGAAAAAAGAAAAAAAAGACAACAAAAAAAGAAAAAAAAAACAAAATAAAAAAGTCAATGGGTAATGGGACTTAGGTTTCTATAGTCCAATAGTTCAACAGCTATTTGGAATGGTTCAAACAACTTTTCCTAGGCGTATATATTATTTTTATGTCTGTAAGATTGTGATGAGTACATTGCAAATATCTGAAGAAATCAAATCATAATATTACAATGCCTTCCAGTCATGTTCATAAATGTAAATTTTATTATTTCATTTTTATTATATAAATATGTAAAGGGCAGAGAAAGACTACAAAATGTGAATAAATGAAAACAATATTTAAATCACTTAATACCATACAAAAATCAGAATTAAACATCATTAAAATTTTAGGTGTCTCCTGTATTTTTTCTATGCCTAAATACACTGTAAATATAGTTCACATTTCATAAAATAGTGTCATTCTACATAAAATGTATTTAAAATGCTTTTATAAACTATAATATATATTATTAACATTTTATATGTAAGTAAATATAGGTATAACCATCATGTTATGACTACGCTACATAGCTATGCTCCACAGCGTATGCTACATTGTATAGAACTAAGTAGAAGTCAATTGGCCAAATTATATTATTAACATCTTTATACGTAAGTAAATATACGTATAACCATCACGTTATGACCATGCTGTGCAGTTATGCTACACAGGGTATATGCTACAGTGTATAGAACTACGTAGAAGTCAATTGGCCAAATTATATTATTTGATTGAACTAATCATACACACAAACACACACACACACTTGGAAAGGTTCCCAGTATCATATACAATACTAAAGGAAACAATCTCCCATGCACTCCTGTGTGTATATGTGTATATTTTTCGTGCTAATAAATTTAAGTCCTAAATCTTTGGTTTCAAATGACATCATTGCTCTTTTTTTAAGTGTTTTAAAAGCAAAGCCTTTCCTCAGTAGGATGTTTGGTTTAAATCAACAGTATTTGAATACCTAGCTAGAAATTTTCCTTTTAAAAATTCACAAAATGTAACATTTTACGGCTGAACAGTACCTTGGAGAGCATGTAGCCCCATCTGATGAAACCAGAGCCTCCCGACCTGCTGAAAGACTGCCCTGACCCCAGTGCCCATCCAGAGATGCCCATCGTGACCCTCCTCACTCCCCATTGCTCCATCTGTCTGCATGTTAAATCATCCCTTTCCTTGCTAAAACAAACTAAGTTCCATGACACAAACAGCTGTCTCCACTCTGTTCAGGGCTGTACCTCCTGTGCCTAGTTTCCTGCCTGCACCTGGACTCGTTGTTCCTTAACTATCTGTGGAATGAAATCAATCAATACTAGAGTCTCTCCTATCACTGCCGGTCCAGACTCTCACCTGGGTCACCAGACTCCGTAGCTACGTGTTCCAACCGCCAAAAAGAGGCCATCTCTTGGCAAGTGATTAGGATATTCCAGACACCTGCATTTATCTCTGGGTATGTGTGAACAAAGTGGAGAGGAGTGGGACAGTCTAATTGTAAAAATTCTAGATTCAGTCCAGTTCACAGACAGTATTCAGGAATCAAAAGAGGATCAGATCCAGGGAAACTCTGGAGTGGACTCACGTTTCAAAGGGGAAAGACGGTGAGAGTTCCCAGTAAAAGGCAATGTCATTTCAAGGATTTGAACAAGCAAGGGATGCAGAGTAGTGACAAGCCCTGAAGAAACGGGGTTCTGGCAGGGCTGCAACCACAGGCGGTTTAGTCGGGAAGCACAAGGCTGGAGAGCCAAGGATCTAACGTCTTTGAAGGAGTCAAGGAAGCCCGCAGTTTGAATGAGGCAGGATATGACCACCTGTGCAAGAAGATAAACCGCTGAGGCTGCTGCCATCAGAGAGAGCCTCCGAATGGACCCAAACTTCTGCTCTCCCCATAGGACAAGCACAGGTGTTTAACCCCGCACTGAATCTATTCACATGGACTGGGGACAGGGTACAGACACACTGAGAGAACTAGGTGGATCTTCTGGAAAACCAAGGATGGAGCTGAGTGGGAGCCAGTCTGCCGGAGCTGGTAAGACTCTGACGCAGGCGTGGCACAGCTGACCTCACCTTTCCTCCCAACACGCCTAAAGTGGTCATGCTGTAAAGCTACATCTTAAAATGTAGATTTGTGAGAGAATTTAGCCCACATTTTCTCTAAGAAATGTTTGTAACAATACGGTCGGTGTGTTTAATTGTAGCCACTCTTAAGAAGTGTGCATTGATACTGCTTTTTCATTAGCAGTTTTATTGAAGTCGAATTTACATACCATAAAATTCACCCAATGTAAGTATACAATTCAGTGACTCCAGTTGATTTAGAGAGGCGTGAAACCCTCTCAACAATCCAGGTTAGAATACTCCCTCCCCCAGAAAGTTCCCTTCTGCCCATTTACAGTTAATCTCTGCTCCCATCCATAGCCCAGCCGCATTAGTGATGTGCTTTCTGTCTTCACAGATTTGCCTTTTCTGGATATTTCATATAAATGGAATCACATAAAATGGAGCTAGTTGCATCTGGCTTCTTTCACTTAGCACGATATTTTGAGGTTCATCGATGTTAGAATATGCATCAGTACTTCATTTCTCTTTATCGTCAAATAGTATTCCGTTATATGGATATATCACATTTGTTTTTATCCATTTACCAGCTGATGGACATTTTAATTGTTTTCAGTTTGGAGCTATTCTGAACAATGCTCCTATGAGCAACTGTATACGTATCTTTTGTATGGACACACTTTCCTTTCTCTTGGATAGACACTTAGGAGTGGATTTGATGAGTAATGAGGTACATTAAACCTTTTAAGAAACTGACCAACTGTTTTCCAGAGCGCTATTACCATTTTATTTTTCCAAAAGTGAATCGTACAGATTCCAATTTATCCACGTGCTCGTCAATACTGGACATTGTCTGTCTGTTTTAATGTATTTAGTGAGCGTAGAACAGTATCTCATTGCATTTCCCTAATAATTAATGATGTTGAGCAGCCTTTATTGGTCATTTGCATATCTTCTCTGGGATAATGCATATTCAAATTTGTTGTCTATTTTTAAATTGGGTTACTTATTTTCTTATTGAGTTTAAGAATTCTTTATATATTCTAGATACAAGTCTTTAATGAAGTCTATTTTTCCAAAAATTTTTTTTTATTTTACAGATCATACTTTAGGTATTGTATAAAATAACTCTTTGCCTCACCCAACGTCATGAATATCTTTTCCTAGATAGAAATTTCAGAATTTTAGCTCTTACAATTAGATACAATATCCATATTAAATTAATTGTAGTTTACAATATGAGGAAAGGGTATTTTTTTATTTTGCGTGTGGATACCCAATTGTTCTATAACAACTATCCTTTCTCCCAATGAATTGTTTTGCCACCTTTGTCGAAAATCATTTGACCATGTAGGGATTTTTTTCTGGACTCTGAATTCTGTTGCATTGATCTATATGCCTATCTTTATGGCAGTAACAAAGGGTCTGAAATATCATTTGTATAGTAAGTTTTGAAATCAAGTAATGTGACTCCTCAATACTAAACTTCACTTTCAAAATGATTATGGCTCTTCTTAGGTCCTTTACATTTTATAATCAGCTGCTCAATTTATACAAAAAAGACCTCCTGGATTTTGATAGGTATTACATTGAATTTATAGATCAATTTGGAGAGAATTGTCATCTTAACAATACTGAATCTTCCAACCCATGAACATAAAATCTGTCTCCATTTATTTAGATTTTTCTTTCATTTCTCTCAGCATGATTTATAGATTTTAGTATACGAATTCTGCATTTCTTTTGCTAAATTTATTCCTAAGCTTTTAATTTTTTGATTCTATTATGAATGAAGTTATTTTCTTAATTTATCTACAATTGTTCCTTTCTAGTAGATAGAAATGGAATTGATTTTTGTATATTGACTTTTTTTTTGTATATTGGCCCTTGAATCCCGAGACCTTGCTCACTCATTCATTAGTTTTAGTAGTTTTTTATGGAATATTTAAAATTTTCTACATCCAGGACCATGTATCTGTGGAAAAAAGACAGATTTAGTTTTTCCACTTAAATCTGGATACTTTTTGTTTCTCATTGCTCAAGTTAACAGTTCCCTTCTCCTACTTCTCTGAGAGTTTTTATCATGAATGGATGTTGGATTCTGTCAAATGCTTTTTCTGTATTAAGATGATCATTTTTTTAACTTTAATAAATTTAAATAATTGATTTATTGATACTAAACCAACTGGCATTTGTACTGGGTCATACTATACCATCTTTTTTATATCTTACTGGATTTGGTTTCCTAATTTTATTTAGGGATTATTGCATCTATGTTCAGGAGGGACTTGATCTATACTTTTCTTGTGCTGTTTTAGTCTGGTTTTCATATCAGGTTAATACATTACTCATAGAATGAGCTGGGAAGCTTTTCCCCCCTCCTCTATTTTCTGAAAGAGTTTGTGAAGGATTGGTATTATTCCATTTAAAATATTTGATACAATTCATCGGTACAGTGATCTGGAGACAAGCTTTTAGTTGTGGGAATATGTTTAATCACTGAAGACCTGTTCTGATTTTCTATTTGTTGTTGCATCAGTTTTGGTGATTTGATTTTCCCAGGAATCTGTTTCATTCAAGTTGTCTAATTTCTGACGTGAAGTTTTTCATCCTTCATCAGCTGTGATGGGTCTGTCCATCAGAAGGGGAGCAAATCCAAAATTCAAACCGTTTTCCGGTCTGCTCGAGTTTTATGTTGTTTGGGCCCTTTCCAAGGGTGACCAGCAGAAGCTGTGAAGAGACAAGGGGCTCCTCCAGGAACGTGTGCACGTCCTCAGCCAGGAGCATGTTGGCCTCAATCTTGACTGAAGTCTCAGGCTAGCGCAGCTCGGCTGTTTGCCAACCCTCCCCGACTCACTGGCCCCCAAAATTCCAGTGAGTGGGGGAGAGGGGATGGCCTCCAAGTTGAGTGAGCCCTTTCACCTGTGACAGAGAAGTTGTCAGAACCTCTGCTCCAACCAAGGGGACAGGGAGTAATGGAAGACGCTCCAGGCCATAACATGACGAATACCCACAGTTCTTACCTGAAGGTCACAGTTTACAAATCATAAATGCCTCTCGAATTGTTGTATGCCTTTGATTGATATCCAGAGACTAAAATGTCTGGTTTTGTCCATGACTGTCCATTTTATAATTGCTTTTTGAGAAGAGAATTTGCTGCTTTCTTCACTCAGTCATAGCTGGAAGTCTAGCTTTGCATTCAAATTCATCATTTTCACTGAGTAGCAGCAATTATCAACATGTACTTCAGAGACCTCTGGCCTCCCAGAGAAAATTCAGAGGACTCACAGGTAAAAACTATTGATATTTCCATAATCACACTAAAATGTTATTCACCTTTTTCTCACAAGTGTACATTGTATTTTTCAGAGGCTACATGTCCTCTCATGATTCATGGAATGCATCCTTTGTATTCTAATATTTTCTACAATGTTTTAAGGTCATAGCTTTAGGATATCAGTATTCAGAGGCTAATTCATGTTCTAAATACTTTCACAGTGCTTTTATTTGCTACCTTTGGTCACACCTGCTACAGTCTCTGCAACTTCATTAACATCCAATAAGTAGTTATTTGAATTCCTAAGTTTTCTTTGTATCTACATAGACACAGAAAAAGTACACTTCATCCAAAACTATTATTATTTAGAATTTAACATTTTAATTATTTTATCTTAAAAATAAAATTCATATATAGTATATTTTCTTATATTTAAGGATAGATCATTGGCTTTAAAAGGGGGCGCTTAGTAAACTCATTTTCTCAACCTACAGCTGCACTATTTGTCTAAAGATACTGAAGAAGATGAAACTGACCTATCAGAAGATTCTCTGACTCATGGAAGGGAGGAATCTACCCCAAAGAAACAGGGTGAAACCGTAAATAAGAAACAAAAATATGATAAAAGATCACTCTCTTGGCTTTAAAAATTTACCTTATCCTGTCTTATGCAACAGAACATTTTCAAATAGTACTGCGGTACCAGTTAAGTTGCAAGGTTATTTTGAGACCAATCATTCAGTGTATAAAGAAAAAAGAAATGAACATTTTAAATGTAGACATGATGCACTCTTTAAAAGCCCAAAATTGTTTGGAATAGCTTTTCAAACTAGAAATGTCAAAGCCACTGGCTTCAGGGTAAGTTACTGTTATTGTATTGACCAGAGAGGCACACACAAATGTACAGCTGACACTGCTGAATGCCTGCTGCAGGAAAAGTCAGCAAAAGAATCCACAGTGTTGTCATGTTTCCAGTGATAAGGTAACTCATTAAAGACTTAGTTGCAAACATAAAGATTGAATTAGTATCTTTGAAGCTGTAATTTTGGCTTACAATGAATGAACCTATAGATGTGGCTGGTGTCATTGTTTTCCTTACATTTGTCTAAAATCAGAATATAAGAATCATCAAAGGCCTTTTATATGAATATTGGATAACAAATACAAGTGGTGCTGAAATATTCAAAGAGCTGAGTGACTTTTCCAAGTATCACAGTTTATCCTGGAACAACCGTGTTGACATTTGTTCTGCTACAACAGCCTGTGGCTAGCACAAATCATGGCAATGACCCCAAATTGTGCTAGTAGCCACTGTAATTTTTTTCTATGCCATACACTAGCAAAAAATATAAATATTTTGTGTAATATTAGGCAACAAGCACAAATGGTAACAAAATATGCTAAGTGTTGAGTAACTTTTTTAAAGCTCTCCCACACTCGTAGAAAAAACAACGTCAGTTTAATTTAAGGATGTTCTTAATGAAGCAGGCCACTGCTGTGGAACTCACCCGTTTCACATCACTAGAAGGCAAGTGTCACAAATAGGCTCCCAAGTGAATGACCTCAGGACCAAGCATAACCTCCATACCCCTTTGTGTAACCCAGTCCTTCTCGCCACTGATACATCTTACATCACAGGATACGTCGGGTCATGTGGCACCAGAAGCAGAGTCATTCGCATCATGGCCTGGATCTGTTACAGGCAGACTGAGCTTGTTCTGGGTCCCAGTCAAAGCCCAGCCTTTTGTGCTATCCAGCATATAGGGCCAAGAGTGTTCTCAGGTATGGAATATGCTTCTTCCAGACCTGAACAGACTTCCAGGAGTAAGCTAACTGTTTTGTAATGGGAGGTGCAAGATGCAGTAATTTCCATATTACTTTGCAGGCAATGACCCAGGATCACCGAACCCCTAAAAATGTTTGCTGATTTTAGGCGGACCTCTGAATCACTGTAGGGTTTATCTCCAGTGGCGAGCTGGTAAGTGTTTAACAAATCACTCCTTGGGGAAAGCATGCTTTGATTTGTGGCATTTTCCAGTCTCTGTGGTATAAATATTCCCATCATGTGCTGAAACCAGCTTGCACGGGCTCGAAAGAACCAATTATTAAACTTTCAAGAATTTTGCAAGATGGTCGTTAAAATAGCCATTATTAAAAACTTAATTATATAAACTTAAACAGAATATATTTTAAAGGTAATAAATATTGAAAACTCATCATTCTCTAATTATTTTATGACATTTTACTGTTATCTATACCCTTGAGATTATTTATATCTACTGTATCTGTATGATAGAAATACTATATAATGTTGTGCTACCGCTTATCTCTTCTTAATTCCCTGTTTGGTGGCCTCACATTGGTAGCTTGATATGGACTACAATGGGAGGAATTCACTGCTCTGTAAGTAAATGTTTACCAGCTCTATCAAAGGAAAAGAAGCAAAACTCTGATTTGTATTGATAGCATTTGTTGATTGCTGTGGTGTGAATACTTACACCATGGCTGATTTCAAGCTACCAACTTTGATATCATCTGGATCATAAGATTCCTGAAAATGTATCAACTGGCTGAGCCAATACAAGCCACTCCAACATACTGCTGGTTCTTTCATTTATATTTGTCATTAATTCTGTTGTCATGTAAAACTTTGCTTTTTCAACACATTATGTAAAAGCTCAATAAGTTATTTCTGTAATTTGTATGGACCTAAAGCTACATGTATGAAACACTTCACAATTATTTTCTAAAAAATCTGTTTCACAGATTTACCTTGAAGAGGTTTGGGAAATGGTGGTACAGTTCATAAGGGTCCAAACATCAGAACTTTAATTGAGGGAAACAGCTCACTTAAAGGAAAAGTAAGCACTACTTACTTATATATATAAAATCAGATTAGGTAGCAAAGTATTAAAGATCTAGTTTTGTTGTAAACTGTCTTTCAAAGCAATAAAAATTAGCACTATGGATAAAATTTTTAAATTTAGAATATACAATACAACTGATGCTACTTCATTTTATTGTGTCAAAGGATTTTTAATGAATGAGGACTTGGGGTAAAAATTACATCTTAAAAACAAGGAAATACAAACTAATGGGAAAAATACATCATATTACAAGATTTGCATGAAGGGAGAGAGAGAATTCTGAAAATTAGTCTCCCGCTCTAGACAACAACTGCACTGGCATAGTCTGTTGGATGTAATTATTTTGAAAATCTGGAGTCTATTGAAGGTTTGCAACTTCCAGCGAAAGCTTGGATAGTAAATTACAGTTAATTTTGGTCAATTTTGGCTCTTAGCACAGTACCAGCTACCTTCCCCCCTACTCCCATGGCAGGCAGCTGTGCAGTGTTCCTGTAGCAGTTTGCACACAGCTTGTGGGAGTCAGGGTGAGCAAAAAGGACCTTCTCCTCCAGATATCAAGGGCCTACAATCTGGTCATTGATTGTTGTTTCTGATTTCAGCGGTGCTGGCAAAACAGAGGGCATCCACTGTTGTTACACTTCCCCCAACTGTTGCAAGGCCCTCTCTTCTGGCTAAAGAGACTATCAGGGGACTTAAAAGGCCAGTTCTCTTTTTACCCATCCTTCCATTTTTCTCTTTTTCCCCTCTGGGAGCGAAGCATTAAAGACATTAAAAACATTCAAAAACAACTGCACATACCATGCATGCTCAGGTAAAGACACAGGCTCAGAAAAGACCCAAGAACATTTTGAGCTTACACCTTAGGCTGATCCTCAGAACAGAGATAGCTTGCAGCAACTGAAAAACAAACTAACAAAAATCACAAATCCTGGAGAAGGGGGAGAATCTGGCTTCCAGAGTTATGTATTTCATTCAAATATACAATTTTAAACAACAAAAAAAAATCAGGCACACAAAGAAACAGTAAAATATGGCCCATTCAAAGGAAAAAACAGATCAACACAAACTCTCCCTAAAAAAGAACTAATGGCAGATCAATAGACAAAGACTTTAAAAGACTGTTTAAACATACTCAAAGTAAACAGAGCCTAAGGGACCTGTGGAACACCACTAAGCCAACAAACACATGCAGTGCGGGAGTCCTGGAAGAGGAAAACAAGGTGTAGAGAATATTTAAAGAAATCTCTGAAAACTTCCCAAAGTTAATGAAAGACATGAATATAAACACCCAAGAAGGTTAACAAATTCCAAGTAAGGTGTACTCAAAGAGACACATACAAGATGTATTATAATCAAACTTTTAAAAAACAAAGAAACTTGAAAGCAGCCAAAGGGAAGCAATTCTTCACACACAAGGGATCTTCAGTAAGATTATCCACAGATACTCATCAGAAAATTTGGAGGCCAGAAGGCAGTGGGCCAACATATTTAAAGTTCTGAAAGAAAAAAATTATCAACCAAGAATCCTGTATCAGTAAAATTATACTTCAAAAATGAAAGAGAGATTAAGACATTCTCAGATACAAAAGGGAATTTATGACCATTAGCCCTGCTCTTCAAGAAAGGGAGTTCTGCAAGTTGAAATAAAAGACAGCATATAGTTACTCAAAGTCACATGAAAAAAATGAATATCTCAGTAAAAGTAAAACAGGCATGCAACTATAAAAGCTGGTATTATTTTAACAACTGTTTGAAACTTTACTTTTTGTTTTCTACATGATTTGAGGCTAAAATATTTTTTTAAAACTAGTTTATAAGTTAGTATTAGTGTAACTTTTGTTTGTAACTCCACATTTTATTTTTTACGTAATTGGAGAGACTAATGTATTTAAAATAATTATTAGCATATGTTTTGGGGTACACAATGTATAAAGAAGTAATTTTATGACAAGCAACTAAAAGGGGTGGAGGGCTTCCCTGGTGGTGCAGTGGTTGAGAGTCTGCCTGCCAGTGCAGCGGACATGGGTTTGAGCCCTGGTCCGGGAAGATCCCACATGCCACGGAGCGGCTGGGCCCGTGAGCCACACCTACTGAGCCTGCACGTCTGGGGCTTGTGCTCTGCAGCAAGAGAGGCCGCGGCAGCGAGAGGCCCGCGCACGGCGATGAGGAGTGGCCCCCACTCGCCGCAACTAGAGAAAGCCCTCGCACAGAAACGAAGACCCAACACAGCCAAATAAATAAATAAATAAATTTATTAAATATAAATAAATAAATAAATAATAAAAAAAAATAAAAGGGGTGGAGATAGAGCTTAATGGAGTAAAGTTTGTGTATGTTATTTAAGTTTAGCTGGTATAAATTCAAGTGTTATAACTCTAGAATGTTAAATGTAATCTGCATAGTAATAGCTACAAAGAAAATAGCTAAAGAATATACACAAAAGGAAATGAGAAGGGGATTTAAATGGGTCACAAAAAAAAAACACAAAAGATGACAATAAAGCAGGAGATAAGGGAAAAATATATATGACATGTGGAAAAACAAATAGCAAAATAGAAGTAAGTTCCTCCTTATCAGTTATTATTTTACATGTAAATGATTTTAATTCTCTAATCAAAAGACAGAGATTTAAAGGATAGGTTAAAAAAAAACATGATACAAATACATGCTATCTATAAAGAAACTCACTTTAGATCCAAAGACACATAAATTGAAAGTAAAAGGTTAGAAAGATATATTCCATGCAAATAACCAAAAGAAAGCAGGGGTGGTTATACTAATATCAGATAAAATAGACTTTAAGTCAAAAAAGTTTATAAAAAACAAAGAAGAGCATTATATGTTAATAAAATGTTTAATACAGCAACAAGACATAACAATTACAAACATTTACACACCTAAGAAAAGGCCATGAAAACATATGAAGCAAAAACTAACAGAATCAAAGAGGGAAATAGGCAGTTCCACAATAATAGTTCAAAACTTTAATACCAGTATGCTAACACATATATATGGAATCTAAGGAAAAAAAAAAAAAAAAAAAGGCCATGAAGAACCTAGTGGCAAGACGGGAATAAAGACACAGACCTACTAGAGAACGGACTTGAGGATATGGGGAGGGGGTGGGGTGAGATGTGACAGGGTAAGAGAGTGTCATGGACATATATATACTACCAAATGTAAAATAGATAGCTAGTGGGAAGCAGCCGCATAGCACAGGGAGATCAGCTCGGTGCTTTGTGACCACCTAGAGGGGTGGGATGGGGAGGGTGGGAGGGAGGGAGATGCAAGAGGGAAGAGATATGGGAACATATGTATATGTATAACTGATTCACTTTGTTATAAAGCAGAAACTAACACACCATTGTAAAGCAATTATACTTCAATAAAGATGTTTAAAAAAAAAAAAAAACTTTAATACCCCACTCCCAATAGTGGGCAAACCAATCAGACAGAAGATAAGCAAGGAAATAGGGGATTTGAATAACATAATAAACCAACTAAATGTAACAGATATATACAGAACACTCTACCCAACAATAACAGTATACACATTGTTCTCAAGTGCACATGGGACATTTCACAGGACAGACCAAACGATGGCCCACAGATTAAGTCTCAATATACCAAAAAGATAGATACAAAGCAACTTCTCCAACCACAATGAGATGAAGTTAGAAATCAATAACAAAAGAGAAGCTGGATAGTTCACAAATTTATGGAAATTAAACAACACATCCTTAATCACCAATGGCTCATAAAAGAAATCACAATAGAAATTAGAAAACACTTAAAGATGCATCAAAAAAAAAAACCCCACAACATACCAAAACTTATGTATGGGACACAGTGAAAGTACTGCTAAGGAGAAAATTTATAACTATAAATGCTTATTTAAAAAATAAGGACTATCTCAGAACAACAACTTAACTTTAGAACTAAAGCAACTAGAAAAAGAATAAGCCCCAAGCCAGCAGAAGGCAGGATATAAAAAAAGATTAGAGCAGAGCTAAATGAAATAAAGAATAGAAAACAATATAGAAAATCAGTGAAATCAGAACTTGATTCTTTGAAAGGGTCAACAAAATTGACAAACCCTAGATAGATGGACTAAGGAAAAAAAAAAGAAGACTCTAATTACTAAAATAAAAAATAAAAGCAGGGATATTACTACTGATTCTACAGAAATAAAAAGGATTATAAGAGAGTACTATGAACAACTGCACACCAACGAACTGAATGAACTGGATGAAATGGAAGATTCCTAAAAACACAAAACACACCAAGACTAAATTGTGAAGAAAAAGAAAATCTGAAGAGACCTGTAACTAGTAGGAGATTGAATAATAATAATAAAAAAAAACTCCTGACCAAGAAAAGCCCTGGACCTGACGGCTTCACTAGTGAATTCTACCAAACATTTAAAGAAGAGCTAACACCAATCCTTTTCAAACTTCTCCAAAAAGCTGAAGAGGAGAAAGCATGTCCTAGCTTTCTGTTTGAGGCCAGCATTACCCTGATACCAAAGCCAGACAAAGAAGCTACAAGAAAAGAAAACTGCAGAACAATATCTCCTATGAATACTGATGCTAAAATCCTCAAAAAAATACCAGCAAACTCAATTTAGTACATATTAAAAGGATTATACACTATGATCAAGTGAGATTTATTCCTGGAATGCAAGAATGGATCAACATACAAAAATCTATCAGTGTAATATGCCAAATTAATAGAAAGAAGGAAAAAAAAACACACGATCATGTCAATTTAATCAAAAAAATGCATTTAACGAAATTCAACACCCTTTCATGATAAAAACACTCAACAAACTGGAACAGAAAGAAACTACCTCAACAAAATGAAACCCCATATATGAAAAACCCACAGCAAACATTATGCTCAATAATAAAAAAGAGACGCCTTTCCTTTAAGAATGTCAACTTTCAACACTTTTATTCAACACAGTACAGGAAGTTCTAGCCAGCATAATTCGGCAAGAAAAAGAAATAAAAGGCATCCAAGTTGGAAAGAAGTAGTAAAAAGATCTCTGTTTGTACATGATCTCATATGCAAAGAACCCTAAAGATTACACACACACACACACACACACACTATTAGAATTAATAAATGCAAAGTAGCAGGATACAAAGTCAACACACAAAAATCAACTGAATTTCTATGCACTAACAATGAACAATCCAAAAATGAAACTAAGAAAACAATTCCATTTACACTAGCATCAAAAAGAATGAAATACTTAGGAAGTAATTTAACAAAGGAAGTGAAAGACTTGTACAATAAAAACTACACAACATTGATGAAATAAATGAAAGCAGACATAAATGGAAACACATTTCACTTTCATGGATTGGAAGACTTAAAATTGCTACAATGTCAATACTACCCAAAGCAATCTACAGATTCAATACAATCCATATCAAAATCCCAAAGATGACTGGTGAACAAATAGGAAAACCTATCCTAAAGTTCGTATGAAATTTCAAGGGACCCTGAAAATCCAAAACAATCTTCAAAACGAACAAAGCTGGAGGATTCACACTTTCTGCTTTTAAAACTACAATAATTAAACCATTGTGATGCTGGCATAAAGACAGACATGTAGGTCAGTGGAATAAAATAGAGAACTCAGAAATAAACTTTTACATATATGGTCAAATAATTTGACAAGGGTGCTAAGACCATTCAATGATGCAAGGACAGCCTTTTCAACAAATGGTGCTGGGAAAACTGAATATCCACATGCAAAAAAATGAAGTTGGAGCCTTATATACCATCATATAGAAAAATTAACTCAATATGGATCAAAGACCTTAATGTAAGAGCTAAAACTATGAAACTCTTAAAAGAAAATAATGGGCAAAATCTTCATGATATTAGATTTATCAGTGATTTCTTGGACACAACACCAAAGGCATAGACAACAAAAGAAAAAATTGAAATATTGGACTGCATAAAAATTTGTTCATCAAAAGACATTATCAACAGATTAAAAAGGCAACCTACAGAACTGAAGAAAATATTTTTGAATAACATATCTGATAAGGGATTAACATCCAGAATATACAAAGAACTCCTAAAACTCAAAAACAAATAAGCAACCAGATTTAAAAATGAGCAAAGGACTTGAATAGACACTTCTCCAAAGAAGATAGGAAACTGGCGAATGAACACATGAAAAGATGCTCAACATCACTAATTATTAGGGAAATGCAAATCAAAATTACAAGATACCACCTCACACCCATTAGGATGGTTATTATCAAAAAAATTAATAGTTAGTGTTAGTGAGGATGTGGAAACTGGCACCTTGTGCACTGCTGGTGAAAATGTAAAATGGTTCTGTTACTATGAAAAACTATATGGTGGTTCCTCAATTAAAAATAGAATTGCTATATGATACAGCAATTCCACTTCTGAGTATATTCCCAAAAGAATCGAAAGCAGGAGCTTGAAGAGATATCTGTATAGCCATGTTCAGAGCAGCCTTATTCACAATAGCTAAACATGGAAGCAATCCAAGTGTTCATCAACATATGAACGCATAAGCAAAATGTAGTGTATACGTACAATGGAACATTTTTCAACTTTAATAAGGGAGGAAATTCTGATATATGTTAAAACATGGATGAACCTTCAGAAGATTATGCTAAATCAAATAAGCCAGTCACAAATAAAATACTGTATGATTCCACTTATATGAGATACTTAGTCAAAATGATAGAAAGTAGAATGGTGATTTCTGGGAGCAACAGGGAAGCGGAGAATGGGAGTTACTGTTTAATGGGTATAGAAAAGAGTTCTGGAGATGGATGGTAGCATAACATTATGAATGCATTTAATATCAATGATCTGTATACTTAAAAATGGTTCAGATGGTAAATTTTATATGTATTTTACCACTATTTTAAAAATTGGAAAAAAAGATTACATGAGAGGCAGGTCATTTATTTGCACAAGACTTTTAAGAAGCATATTAAGTATTTTATAGACTAGAATATTTTCATAAAAAGGCAGTAAGTATACAACACTTCCAGTTACATGATTGATACTAATTGTATAGTGATTGCATAGTGATTTTTTTTATGTTTTATGAAAACAAATGTTAGAACTTATATGCTTTTAAGTACAATACTTGTCCCAAAAGTTCCTTCTCCCTTTACTTACACACTCTAGATTTGCTTCTAATATGTAAAATCTAAATATGCTAGTTAAGATGGGAACGCTAATAAATTTGAGCAAATAAAAAATGTCACAACGTACTGAATTGGCTTTTAATTAACAAAAAGCCCTAGCTAGTGGTAAGACAAATACATCATATTTTATATGCTCAACAATATCAGAAAATAATATGCTAATATATTATAGAATTGAAGAAATTAAATGAATGTATACATTATGAACAACTCTGCTGCATAAAGTACTTACACAGAGTATTTAGAATTCTTTTTTCAGACCATAATTTCTTAAAGGATTTTAGTCTTTCATGAAAAGCCAGCCATGGGAAATCTGGGAGATTCTTACATTGAAGTGGTTCTCAGTTTTTTAATCTTACATTCCTTTACACTCAAAAATTAATGAGGAGCCCAGACAGATTTTAATTTATGTCTTTTATAAGTACTGATATTTGCTGTAATAGAAATAAAAACTGAGGCATTTTAAATGTGTATTTATTACTTTTAAAATAATAATAATAATCCCATTACACATAACACGCATACAAATTTTTACAAAAAAACTACTATTTTCCAAAACAAAGAAAATTTTACTGGGAAGAGGGGTATATTTTTACATTTTTATAAATCCTTGTAAAGTCTGCCTAATTTAAAAGGCTAGATTCTTTTTTAAACGGCTCTTGAACCTAATTTTTTGTGGCATGTTATTATGGTTGAAGTTGTCAAAGAAAATCTGAACTCATAAAGATACATATGTAGTTAGAGAAGGGAGGAGTATTTCATAGACTTTTCAGATAACTGTACATATTCTGCTTTGAAATGAGACCACCACTTGGCATATAATAGTTTCTTACAGATGGGTTGAAATGTGAATTCTAAACCATTCTGACCTTCTTGCACTTGGTTTCTGTGGTAGATACTGCGGTGTGTCTTACCCAGAGGGTAATGAACTTACCCGCCCTGGGAATACTGTCAGTACAAAACCCATGCACCCATGTTAAAAAAAAAAAGAAAGGCCCTCACCCTCCAGATACCATGCCCTCTCTCTTCTCCTTCACAACAAGCCTTAAGACTTGTATATACACAGGGTGGGCCTTCAAGACGGCGGGGGAGTAAAACGTGGAGATCACCTTCCTCCCCACAGATACATCAAAAATACATCTACAGGGCTTCCCTGGTGGCACAGTGGTTGAGAATCCACCTGCCAATGCAGGGGACATGGGTTCGAGCCCTGGTCCGGAAAGATCCCATATGCCACGGAGCAACTAAGCCCGTGTGCCACAACTACTGAGCCTGCGCGTCTGGAGCCTGTGCTCTGCAACAAGAGAGGCCACCACAGTGAGAGGCCCGCGCACCGCGATGAAGAGTGGCCCCCACTCGCCGCAACTAGAGAAAGCCCTCGCACAGAAACGAAGACCCAACACAGCCAAAAATAAATAAATAAATTAATTAATTAAAAAAAAATACATCTACATGTGGAACAACTCCTATAGAACAGCTACTGAATGCTGGCAGAAGATCTCAGACTTCCCAAAGGGCAAGAAACTCCCCACATACCTGGGTAGGGCAAAAGAAAAAAGAAAAAACAGAGACAAAAGAATAGGGATGGGACCTGCACCTCTGGAAGAGAGCTGTGAAGGAGGAAAAGTTTCCGCATACTAGGAAACCCCTTCACTGGAGGAGATGGGGGATGGGCGGGGGGGAAGCTTTGGAGCCGTGGAGGAGAGCACAGCCACAGGGGTGCAGAGGGCAAAGTGGAGAGATTCCCGCCCAGAGGATTGGTGCCGACTAGCACTCACCAGCCTGAGAGCCTTGTCTGCTCACCCACCGGGGCGGGTGGGGGCTGGAAGCTGAGGCTCAGGCTTCGGAGGTCCGACCCCAGGGAGAGGACTGGGGTTGGCTGCATGAACACAGACTGTAGAGGGTTAGTGCACCACAGCTAGCTGGGAGGGAGTCTGGAAAAAAGTCTGAACCTGCCTAAGAGGCAAGAGACCATTGTTTTAGGGTGCATGAGGAGAGGGGATTCAGAGCACCGCCTAAATGAGCTCCAGAGACGGGCACGAGCTGCGGCTATCAGCGCGGACCCCAGAGACGGGCATGAAACGCTAATGCAGCTGTTGCAGCCACCAAGAATCCTGTATGCAAGCACAGATCACTATCCACACCTCCACAGGAACCTGTGCAGCCTGCCACTGCCAGGGTCCCGTGAATCATGGACAAGTTCCCCGGGAGAACACACGGCACACCTCAGCCTGTTGCAATGTCATGCTGGCCTCTGCCACCGCAGGCTCGCCCTGCATTCCAATTATGACTACCGTACCCCTCCCTCCCCCCGGCCTGAATGAGCTAAGCTCCCTAATCAGCTGCTGCTTTAACCCCATCCTGCTCTTGGCGAAGAACAGACGTCCTCAGGTGACCTACACGCAGAGGCAGGCCCAAATCCAAAACTGAACCCTAGGAGCTGTGCGAACAAAGAAGAGAAAGGGAAATTTCGCCATTCAGCTTCAGGAGCAGTGGATTAAATCCCCACAATCAATTTGAGGAACACTGCATCTGTGGAATACCTGAATAGATAACGAATCAATGCAAAATTGAGGTGGTGGATGTTGAGAGCAACTGTAGACTTGAGGTTTGCTGTCTGTGACTGACTTGTTTCTGATTTTTATGTATATCTTAGTATAGTTTTAGCACTTATTATCATTGGTGGATTTCTTTATTGGTTTGCTTGCTCTCTTTTTTTATTATTTTTTTATTTTAATAATATTTTATATGAATTAATTAATTAATTAATTTGTTTGTTTGTTTTTCTTTCTTTTTTCTCTCTTTTCTTCTGAGCCGTGTGGCTGACAGGGTCTCGGTGCTCTGGCCTGGTGTCAGGCCTGAGCCTCAGAGGTGGGAGGGCCAACTCCAGACACTGGACCACCAGAGACCTCCCAGCCCCATGTAATATCAATCGGCAACAGCTATCCCAGAGATCTCCATCTAAATGCCTCCTGTAGGAACTTCTCTAGGCAGGAAACACAAGAGCAGGAAAAGACTGACAACAACAAACCCAAAATAATTCAGAAGATGGTAATAGAAACATACATATCGATAACTCCTTAAATGTAAAAGGATTAAATGCTCCAACCAAAAGACATAGACTGGCTGAATGGTTACAAAAACAAGACCAGTATATATGTGGTCTGCAAGAGACCCACTTCAGACCTAGGGACACATACGGACTGAAAGTGAGGGGATGGAAAAAGATATTCCATGCAAATGGAAATCAAAAGAAAGCTGGAGTAGCAATTCTCATATCAGACAAAAAAGACTTTAAAATAAAGACTATTACAAGAGACAAAGAAGGACACTACATAATGATCAAGGGATCAATCCAAGAAGAAGATATAACAACTGAAAATATTTATGCACCCAACATAGGAGCACCTCAAGATATAAGGCAAATGCTAACAGCCATAAAGGGAAATCAACAGCAACACAATAACAGCAGGGGACTTTAACACCCGACTTTCACCAATGGACAGGTCTTCCAAAATGAAAATAAATAAGGAAACAAAAGCTGTAAACAATATGTTAAACAAGATGGATTTAATTGATATTTATAGGACATTCCATCCAAAAACAACAGAATACACTTTCTTCTCAAGTGCTCACGGAACATTCTCCAGGATAAATCATATCTTGGGTCACAAATCAAGCCTAGGTAAATTTAAGAAAATTGAAATCGTATCAAGTATCTTTTCTGAACACAACACTATGAGACTAGATAGCAATTACAGGAAAATATCTGTTAGAAATACAAACACATGGAGGCTAAATAACCAAGACATCACTGAAGAAATCAAAGGGGAAATCAAAAAATAGCTAGAAACACATGACAATGAAAACACGATGACACAAAAGCTATGGGATGCAGCAAAAGCAGGTCTAAGAAGGAAGATTATAGCAATGCAATCCTACTTCAAGAAACAAGAAACATCTCAAATAAACAACCTAACCTTAAACCTAAAGCAATTAGAGAAAGAAGAACAAAAAACCCCAAAGGCAGCAGAAGGCAAGAAATCATAAAGATCAGATCAGAAATAAATGAAAAAGAAATGAAGGAAAAGATAGCAAAGATCAATAAAACTAAATCTGGTTCATTGACAAGATAAACAAAATTGATAAACCACTAGCCAGACTCATCAAGAAAAAAAGGGAGAAGACTCAAATCAATAGAATTAGAAACAAAAACGGAGAAGGAACAACTGACAATGTAGAAATACAAAGAATCATGAGGGATTACTACAAGCAACTATATGCCAATAAAATGGACAACCTGGAAGAAATAGACAAATTCTTAGAAAAGCACAACCTTTCAAGACTGAACCAGGAAGAAACAGAAAATATAAACAGACCAATCACAAGCATTGAAATTGAAACTGTGATTAAAAATCTTCCAACATACAAAAGCCCAGGACCAGATGGCTTCACAGGCGAATTCTATCAAACATTTAGAGAAGAGCTAACACCTTTCCTTCTCAAACTCTTCCAAAATATAGCAGAGGGAGGAATACTCCCAAACTCATTCTACGAGGCCACCATCACCCTGATACCAAAACCAGACAAAGATGTCACAAAAAAAGAAAATTACAGGCCAATATCACTGATGAACATAGATGCAAAAATCCTCAACAAAATACTAGCAAACAGAATCCAACAGCACATTAAAAGGATCATACACCTTGATTAAGTGGGATTTATCCCAGGAATACAAGGATTCTTCAATATACACAAATCAATCAATTAGATACATCATATTAACAATCTGAAAGATAAAACCAAATGATAATCTCAATAGATGCAGAAAAAGCTTTTGACGAAATTCAGCACCCATTTATGATAAAAACTCTCCAGAAAGTAAGCATAGAGGGAACTTATCTCAACATAATAAAGGTCATATATGACAAACCCACAGCCAACAACATTCTCAATGGTGAAAAACTGAAACCATTTCCACTAAGATCATGAACAAGACAAGGTTGCCCACTCTCACCACTACTATTCAACATAGTTTTGGAAATTTTAGCCGCAGCAATTAGAGAAGAAAAAGAAATAAAAGGAATTCAAATTGGAAAAGAAGAAGTAAAACTGTCACTGTTTGCAGATGACATGATACTATATAGAGAGAATCCTAAAGATGCTACCAGAAAACTACTAGAGCTAATCAATGAATTGGTAAAGTAGCAGGATACAAAGTTAATACACAGAAATCTCTTGCATTCCTATACACTAATGATGAAAAATCTGAAAGAGAAATTAAGGAAACACTCTCATTTACCAATGCAACAAAAAGAATAAAATACCTAGGAATAAACCTAAGGAGACAAAAGACCTGTATGCAGAAAACTATAAGACACTGATGAAAGAAATTAAAGATGATACGAACAGATGGAGAAATATACCATGTTCTTGGATTGGAAGAATCAACATTGTGAAAATGACTCTACTACCCAAAGCAATCTACAGATTCAATGCAATCCCTATCAAACTAGCAATGGCATTTTTCACAAAATTAGAACAAAAAATTTCACTATTTGTTTGGAAACACAAAAGACCACGAATAGCCTAAGCAATCTTGAGAAAGAAAAACGGAGCTGGAGGAATCAGGCTCCCTGACTTCAGACTATGCTACAAAGCTATAGTAATCAAGACAGTATGGTACTGGCACAAAAACAGAAAAATAGATCAATGAAACAGGATAGAAAGCCCAGAGATAAACCCACGCACATATGGTCACCTTATCTTTGATAAAGGAGGCAAGAATATACAATGGAGAAAAGACAGCCTCTTCAATAAGTGATGCTCAGAAAATTGGACAGCTGCATGTAAAAGAATGAAATTAGAACACTCCCCAACACCATACACAAAAATAAACTCAAAATGGATTAAAGACCTAAATGTAAGGCCAGACACTATCAAACTCTTAGAGGAAAACATAGGAAGAACACTCTTTGACACAAATCACAGCAAGATCCTTTTTGACCCACCTCCTGGAGAAATGGAAATAAAAACACAAATAAACAAATGGGACCTAATGAAACTTAAAAGCTTTTGCACAGCAAAGGAAACCATAAACAAGACAAAAAGACAACCCTCAGAATGGGAGAAAATATTTGCAAATGAAGCAACTGACAAAGGATTAATCTCCAAAATTTACAAGCAGCTCATGCAGCTCAATAACAAAAAAACAAACAACCCAACCCCAAAAATGGGCAGAAGATCTAAATAGACATTTCTCCAAAGGAGATATACAGATTGCCAACGACTACATGAAAGGATGCTCAACATCACTAATAAATAGAGAAATGCAAATCAAAACTACAATAAGGTATCACCTCACACCAGTCAGAATGGCCATCATCAAAAAATCTACAAACAATAAATGTGGAGAGGGTGTGGAGAAAAGGGAACCCTCTTGCACTGTTGATGGGAATGTAAATTGATACAGCCAATATGGAGAAAAGTATGGAAGTTCCTTAAAAAACTAAAAATAGAACTACTATACGACCCAGCATTCCCATTACTGGGCATATACACTGAGAAAACCATAATTCAAAAAGAGCCATGTACCACAATGTTCATTGCAGCTCTATTTACAATAGCCAGGACATGGAAGCAACCTAAGTGTCCATCGACAGATGAATGGATAAAGAAGATGTGGCACATATATACAATGGAATATTACTCAGCCATAAAAAGAAACGAAATTCAGTTATTTGTAGTGAGGTGGATGGACCTCGATTCTGTCATACAGAGTGAAGTAAGTCAGAAAGAGAAAAACAAATACCATATGCTAACACATATATATGGAATCTTAAAAAAAAAGAAATGGTTCTGATGAACCTAGGGGCAGGACAGGAATAAAGACGCAGATGTAGAGAATGGACCTGAGGACTCGGGGAGGGGGAATGGTAAGCTGGGATGAAGTGAGAGAGTAACATTGACATATATACACTACCAAATGTAAAACAGATAGCTAGTGGGAAGCAGCCGCATAGCACAGGGAGATCAGCTCGGTGCTTTGTGACCATCTAGAGGGGTGGAATAGGGAGGGTGGGAGGGAGATGCAAGAGGGAGGGGATATGGGGATATACGTATGCATATAGCTGATTCACTTTGTTATACAGCTGAAACTGACACAACACTGTAAAGCAATTATACTCCAATAAAGATGTTAAAAAAAAAAAGACTTGTATATACACTTCACCTCCAAGCCCTCTCCTCCCACTCTCTCTTAATCCCACCCCAATCAACTGTACCACTCCACCAAAACCATGCTTAGCCAAATCACTAATACTTCCACATTGCTAAAGTAAACGATCAGTTCTTCATCCTCATCTCACTTGATTCACCAGCAGCGTCTGACACGGCTGTTCACTCCATTCCACAGGTTTTCTGCCCTTGGCTCCCAGCACACTCTCTCAGTTATCTTCCTAGCTCACTGAACACTTCCCTTCTGCTTCTCTTGCTAGATCCTTTTCCCCAAACTCCTATGCCGAAATTCTCCAGGGCGCCTAGTCCTTGAACCTCTGTCTACACTTACTCACATAGTCTCGTGGCTCTAAATGCTGTCTGTATGCTCATGATTTCAAATTCATTTCTTCAGCCCTAAGCATACTCTGAATTTCAGACTCAAATATCCAACTGCCTATCTGACCCTATATTTTTATGTCTAATAAACATCTCAAACTTAATATGCCCATAACTGAACTCCCGATATCCACTGCCCCCCAAAATTGTGCTCTACGCATATTCCTCTCATCTTCAAAATTCTCCCTATTTCTAAAATTAGGATTAAATAGATGCTTTCAAGTTAAAAATTCCTGTTAAAATAGGCCCAGCACATCTGTTGCTATAAAGTAATTATATGTCCATTAAGTTTGCTATGAAGGAATTACATGTTCACTAAGTCATGAAGTACTTGTGTGCATAAATTCAAACACGGTGAAATGGGAATCCTCAACATCAGTTTAAGCCACCCTTCTAAATTTATGGAAACTATTCTGTTTCCAGTTTTTTTAATTATCTGGTAGTAGATATCAGGTTCTTCTTGGGCAAAGCTAATTTAACCTATGTTAAATAAATATATCCCAGGATTTAAATCTTATTTGATAATTAAATGTAATAGAACCTCAACTGCATCTATCAAAAAGAGAGGAAAATATTATGAAATTAATTTCAGCACTTGACTTTAAAAGTGAATAGGTTGTACACAAATTTAATTTCATTAACAAATATGCATTTCCAAAATTTGGTTGCAGTAGAACATCTACCATAATTAGAATGAGGTGAACCTGCCTGTGTATTTTTTTTTTTTTTTGCTAAAAAAATAAGGAAAGAATAAATATATTTTAAATGACGATAAATTACAAAAGGTAATATTCTCCAACTTTTCATCCAACACTGTTTGGCTGGCAGTCCAGATGGCCTAACCATACATCGAATCACTTGATTTAGTTAGAACTGCTTTGACTAGCATGTAGTAAATATATGAGTGAACAAATGAATGAGTGGATCACAAATACAATAATCATGTGACTGTATAAACTGATAGCTAACCTAAGCTACACCCCCTGCAGATGTTGCGACGAATACTTATTGAAGCCCACCGTGCTGGGGTGGAAGTCAGGAAGTAACAGCCTAGTATTTTTGTATGTGAAACTGAGTCTACCTGTGTGCTGTTACCAAGAAATAAGAGTATAATTACAGTGTGATTACAATAATATTGAAATTAAGTTAATTCTCGAACTTCTCCAGAAATAAGTTACAGAGTTAACAACCAAATGATGGTATCCCTATTAGGTTTTCTTTTTAAAATATACTCCCAACAGCATCACAGACGTATAAGTTCAGTCAAATTAACTTTTTACAACTCAATTTACTATCTCAGGAAGCATGAAAGCATAGTAAGAATCAGAAGGTAAATATAGGATCATTCTAATGTTACAAACAGTCCAGAGAAACAGCAGAATTACAGCAAACTGTCTGAATACTGCAATTTTAATTATATCTTCTGACCGTAATTACCTATAACCACCATACTGCTTCCCTATTCTAACCCTGATATTCAAAAATATAAAACTCCTAAACTGTCCAACTAATGATTGCTTTATTGAGTTACATTATTCCCAAAGATCTACACACATCAAAAACAGGCTGTCCCTCACCCGTTTTTATTGATCCAGATCAAAGAACCTTCCACTACCACATCACACATGAAACCTTACTTGCTGGCACTATTTCTGATTACAGGATAAAAGCACTTAGTAGTCTGACACCACTTTGCATGTTAAGAATGCAAGAACAAATTATAAGCAACTTTTACATTTCCAAAAGTAATTTTTCATTAACGAATGGAAAAGTGAGGTTAACATGAGACCTGTGAGAGCTTCTGGGGCTTTAGAATAAATTGGTCACACGCTTCCCCTCTATCATGTATCCAAATTAAATCATTAAAGGAAAACAGCAATATTTAAAATAATCATAAATATCATATTTCACTTTGAATTACATATATAATTATTCCCTTTACCATGTTCGACAACTACAAGGACACAGTAGAATAAAATAACAGCTACCTTTAGACAGTGTGTCCTTGGGCACTAACAAGTGACTCATTTTCTGTGGTAAGCAATATATAAATTACTCTAAAGATTCCAGTTCAAAGTAATATAAAAAGCTGTATTTTTAATATAATGAGCTAAGAAAATAACCTTATATCACTATCTTACCATGAATCAAAACTAATTTCATTGTATACATTAGAGTGCTTGTGAATTATTCATTCACTTATTCAATCTTTTATTCATTAAGTGAGCATTTAATATTGCCCATTATGTCAAACATTGCATAAGAGATTAGAGGCTTAGCCAATCCTGGAAAGCTCTGCCACCAAATGATTCCTTCTTACAATTAGAAACCTAGTAAATAAAATAATTCTCTAAGAAATCGAAGCTAAGTAGGATAAGTATGAAACAGATGATACTTTTTACACATCTAAACACATCTTATGATGTCTTAAATGGATTCAGAAGACTCAAAGATCCTTATCCAAGAGATAAGATTAAAATCTTGTCAAAAAGACCAAAACATAAGTCAACACATAAAAATACTCCAATAAGAGCAACATGACCCAGCATTTCCCATGAAACTGCTCTTCTAGGGAGTTATTTAAAATTGGATTAATATTATTCACAATTCCTCAAAAGTGGAAATAACTAAAGTTAATACAGTATTATGTTAATTTTCTGGATTTGTGTAATGTTCGTAGATTTTTCAGCTTTTAAAAATTCTTAATTTAAGGTCATTTATTTTCCCAATCCAAAGAAATATTCATCTTTGGATGAACCTAGAGATTATCACAGTAAGTGAAGTAAGTCAGACAAAGAAAAATATCATATGAATATGTGGAATCTAATTTTTTAAAAATGATACAAATAAACTTATTTACAAAACAGAAACAGATTTACAGATGTCAGAAACAAACTAATGGTTACCAAAGGGGAAACATGGAATGGGGAGGGATAAATCAGGAGTTTGGGATTAACATATACATATTACTATATTTAAAGTAGATAACCAACAAGGACCTACTGTATAGCATAGAGAATTCTACTCAACATTCTGTGATAACCTATATGAGAAAAGAAACTAAATAAGAATGAATATATGTATATGCATAACTGAATCACTTTGATGTACACCTGAAACTAACACCACATTGTAAATCAACTATACTCCAATAAAATTAAAATTAAAAAAAGAAAAGAAATACTCGCTTTTATACCAAATTTTCTTCAAGAGGGTCTCTCTCTTGAGCCTCACAAACCATGGACTTACTCCTATGCACAGTATCCCAGAGCCAGGAGAGCAAGCCAGGGTGCCATGGGAAGCAATTGGCCCATCTAAATCAACCTGGGGGTGTCCCCCAAAGACTTCCTAAATGATGTGATAGTTGATTGGATTTTTTTTTCATTTTTAAGTAAAAAATTTTTGATAAAATACACAACATAAAATTTACCATTTTAACCACTTCTAAGCATGCAGTTCAGTGGTGTTTACTATATTGACATTATTGTGCAATCAATCTCCAGAACTTTTTCATCTTGCAAAACTGAAACTCTGTACCCATTGAACACTGATTCCCCATTCCTCCCTCCCCAAGCCCCTGGCAACCACCGTTCTACTTTCTGTCTCTAAGAATTTGTCTACTGTGGGTGCCTCGTATTAGTAGAAACACACAGTATTTGTCCTTCTGTGATGGGATCATGTCCTCAAAGTTCATCCGTGTTGTAGCATGGGTCAGAATTCCCTTCCTTTTTAAGGCTGAATGATATTCCACTGTATGGACGGACCACATTTTGCTTATCCACCCATCCATCAATGGACACTAGGGTTGCTTCCACCATTGGCCATTGCAAGTCATGTTATGATGCACATAGGTGTATAAATATATCTCCCAGGCCCTGCTTTCTTTTTTTTTTTTAATATATTTACGCATTTATTTATGGCTGCATTGCTGCACGCAGGCTTTCTCTAGTCGCAGTGAGCGGGGGCTACTCTTCTTTGCTTTGCGTGGGCTTCTCACTGCTGTGGCTTCTCTTGTTGCGGAGCACGGGCTCTACGTGCGTGAACTTCAGTAGTTGTGACACGCAGGCTTCAGTAGTTGTGGCACGCAGGCTTCAGTAGTTGGGGCTCGCAGGCTCTAGAGTGCAGTCTCAGTAGTTGTGGCGCACGGGCTCAGTTGCTCCGTGGCAGGTGGGATCTTCCCAGACCGGGGATTGAACCCATGTCCCCTGCACTGGCAGGTGGATTCTTAACCACTGTGCCACCAGGGAAGCCCCAGGCCCTACTTTCAATACTTGCGTTCATATCCCAGCTCTGATGCTTTACAGATCTATTTCAGTTTCCTCATCTGTAAGTTGGGGATGGTGATAATATCCTTCTCATAATATTGTTGTGAGGATTAGCTGAATTAATATATGTAAAGCACTTAAAATAGTAGTTGGCAAATAAGTACCACATTATTATTTGCCATTATCATTTGAAAAATTCATTTATTACACAATTTATAACTTTACTGAGATCTCTGCTTGTTTTTACTATTTGAGTAAGTTAATATATATATTTTTTTACCCATAGGAGCATCTCCTATACCTGCTTTTTCCTGTTAGAGTACTGTTATTGTTGTTTTTCCTTAATAGCATAAAAACTAGTTTTTAAAATTTTTTTTTTACAAAACAGTATGGGAATTTTCTGTAATTTTATGGGTTTCACTATATTCACTTATTCATTCTTTCTATAAATGTTTACTAGCCAGGCATTAATTTCATTTCATAAAGCTTTGATTGATTTATATTAGTAATCCCCAGTTTTACTGAAACTTTGCATGTCCATATTTAACTTAAGTGTATTCCTTCCTTCAATGAATATTTAGAGCAAGAATTCTGCATAACAGGATACTGCTCTAAGAAATGGATTTGCAATTCTTAAAACAAAAATAATTTAAATATATGCTACATGTTACATTTTTAAATGTGTATGGGGAATGCATAAGTCTTTTTATGTGAAAAAATATCAGAAAAAATATTTTGCTTCTAAAGTCACTTCTAATTTCCTCCTTAGAATATCAAACACAAAAAAAGAACTGAAGTCACATATCTTAGAAATTGCCAATAAATTAACACATTTTAAGTTTCCATTCTTTGTATTATACTTTCATATAAAAAATTTATGAAGGAAGTTCTAATAGGACTTAGTCTAGAACTTAATTTTCTTAACCCCACAGTAAAAGAATGTATAGAAAACTGAATAGGCACCACAGTATAAGGACAATTACAAGCCAAACTGAAATCTGAGTGCCTCCATTGATGTCTAAAAAAAAATTTCAAGGCTGTGAGAAATATTATTAATAAGTCCATCTCAAATAAATCTCATACATATATAATTAGGAAAATAAATATGCTTGTTTACATATATTTTAGGTAAACTCTTTAAGTGAAAAACATCACATAAATTCCAAAATAAGGAGTTTCAATTCTGATTAATCTAAGGACCCTTGACTTTTAAAATCCTTAGTCTGAGATTAATTTCTAAAACATCCCTAGTGTTAATGGTTCATTTGTTGATTACAAGTTCTTCATGTTTATAAAATTACTCCAAGATAAATCATTCCTTTCATCATTTTTATCATTTCCTGTTCAATTGTTTTGGAAGTTTGATGACCATTCTTGTTTTGTTGTGTCTCTTCTCAATGTTCTGTGCTTTATGAGTCATTCTTGATAACGTTTCGTGATTTATACAGATTAAAGAAATGAGTGCTTTCTCTCTTCCTGAATCTTGTTCACTCAATGTTCACTTTTCCCCAAATACAGTTAATGTTTCACCATTAGGTTTTAAATTGTGCTAAAACCAACATGAACATTTATTTACTCCACTTGAAAATATTAGTCATACAGGTTCTATAAAAAGTTCCCAGCAAAACTTTATTCCTTGATATTTCATAAACGTTAGAGATACACACTTTTGGCTTCCATTTCAAAATACTGAGCTACTGCATTAAGATATCTGCAAGTAAGTTATCAACTGATACTGACACAACAAACCATCGAACAAATGTGCTGATGAGCTCTGGGAAGATGACAACTGACCAGAGACGGAAACTTCACTGCATTGATTTTTTTTTCATACCAAACAAGATATAGATTGTGAAAATCCATTCAAAATATGTCTTATCAGACCTCCTTCAAACCTTTCGATACCTTCATGTTACTCTCAAGATAAAATCCAAAGCCCTTAAATATGACCTGAACAGTCTGGTAGGATCGTTCTCTGCTCCCATCCGCATCCTCCTCTTCCACGATTCTCCAACAAAACCCCTTCCACCTTTGGAGTCCTCAAACTCGTTCTCCCTCTCCTCTAATAGAATTGCAAATTCGGGACTTCCCTGGTGGCACAGTGGTTAAGAATCCGCCTGTCAATGCAGGGGACACGGGTTCGAGCCCTGGTCCGGGAAGATTCCCACATGCCGCGGAGCAACTAAGCCCCTGTGCCGCAACTACTAAGCCTGTGCTCTAGAGACCGTGAGCCACAACTACTGAAGCCCACGTGCCACAACTACTGAAGTCCACGTGCCTAGAGCCCGTGCTCCGCAACAAGAGAAGCCACCGCAATGAGAAGCCCGCGCACTGCAACGAAGAGTAGCCCCCGCTCGCTGCAACTAGAGAAAGCCCACGTGCAGCAACGAAGACCCAGTGCAGCCAAATAAAAAAAAAAAAAATAGCAAATTCGTCCTTCAGGCCTGAGCTTAAACACCAATCTTCCTTTTTAGCACCTTTTTAAAAGATTTTTTTCTAGTTTTACCGAGATATAATTGACATACAGCACTATACAAGTTCAGGGTATACAACATAAAGATTTGACTTACATATATTGTGAAACGGTTACCACAGTAAGTTTAGTTTATATCCATCATCTTATATAGATACAAATTTAAAAAAAGAAAAAAAGAAAAAAAATTTTTTCCTTGTGATGAGAACTCTTACGGTCTACTCTCTTAACAGCTGGTGTATCACATACCCGGGTTAACTACAGTCATCATGTTTTACATTACAGTCCTAGTATTAATTATCTTATAATTGGAAATGTGTGCCTTTTAACCACCTTCATCCAAATTTCCCCTCCCATCACCCCACCCCCGACCTCTAGTAACCACAAATCTGGTCTCCTTTTCAGTTTTGTTTTTTTTTTTTGATTCAACATTAAAAAAAAGTGAGATCTTACAGCATTTGTCTTTCTCTGACTTAGCAAAATGCCCTCAAAGTCCATCCATGTTGTCACAAGTGGCAGGATTTCCCCTTTTTTTAAATAACTGAATAATATTCCATTGTATATATATACCACAACTTCTTTATTTGTTCATCAGTGGACACTTAGGTTGCTTCCATGTCTTGGCTATTGTAAATAATGCTGCAGGAAAACATTGGGGTGCAGGTATCTCTTTGACAGAGTGTTTTCATTTACTTCAGATATATTCCCAGGAGTGCAATTGCTGGATCCTACGATAATAGTATTTTTAGTTTTTTAAGGAACTCCATACTGTTTTCCACAGTGACTGCACCAGTTTAGACTCCTACCAACAGTGCACTAGGATACCCTTTTCTCCACATCCTTGCCAGCATTTGTTAGCTCTTGGCCGTTTTTTTTTTTCAGCCGCACCATGTGGCATGCAGGATCTTAGTTCCCTGGCCAGGGATCGAACCCATGCCCCTGCAGTGGAAGCATGGAGCCTTAATCACTGGACCGACCACCAGGGAAGTCCCAAAGCTCTTGTCTTTTTGATGATGGCCATTCTAACAGGTTCACGTGAAGTGGTTTTGATTTGCATTTCCCTAATGATTCCAGAAGTTGAACATCTTTTCATGTACCTGTTGGCTATTCCCATATCTCTTGTGGAAAAATGTCTATTCAGGTCCTTTGCCCATTTTTAAATTGGATTATTTTTTTTCTTTTACTGTTGTTGCTATTGAATTGAATGAGTTCCTTACTTATTTTGATGTATTAATTTCTTATCAGATTGTTTGCAAATTTTTTCCCCATTCTATAGGATGGCTTTTCATTTTATTCATTGTTTCTTTTGTTGTGCAGAAGCTTTTAGCTCGATATAGTCTCACTTGCTTAGTTTTGTTTTTGTTGCTTGTGTTTGGAGATGTCATATCTAAAACATCATTGCCAACACCAATGTCAAGGAGCTATTTTTCCTTTGTTTTTGTCTAGGAGTTTCATGGTTTCAGGTCTTATATTTAAGTCTTTGATCCATTTTATGTTAATCTTCGTGAATGGTATAAGATAGGGATTTAAGTTTCATTCTTTTACATGTGAAAATTCAATCTTCCCAGCACCATTTACTGAAGACTGTCTTTTCTCCTTTTAGTATTCTTGGCTCCATGGTCAAATATTAGTTGACGTATGTTTGGGTGTATTTCTGGGCTCTTGATTCTATTCCATTGATCTATTTGTCTTTTTTCATATAGTGCCATACTGCTTTAAGTACTATACCTTGAAATCAGAAAGTGTGATACCTACCACTTTGTTCTTTCTCAGTATTCTTTGGCTATTTAGGGTCTTTTATGGTTTCATGTAAATTTTAGGATTTTTTTTTCTACTTCTATAAAAAATTGCCACTGGAATCTTGACAGGGATTGCGTTAAATCTACAGATGGTTTTGGGTAGTATGGACATTTTAACAATATTAATTCTTCCAATCCATGAACGCAATATACCTTTCAATTTATTTGTGTCTTCTTCAATTTCTTTCATGAGTGTCTTGTAGTTTTCAGAGTAGAGGTATTTCACTTCCTTGGTGAAATTTATTCCTAAGAATTCTATTGTTTTTGATGCTATTGTAAATGAGATTGTTTTATTTCTTTTTCAAATAATACATTGTTAGTGTATAGAAACACTACTGACTTTTGTATTCTTCAATTTTCCTGAATTAGCTGATTAGATCTAACAACTTTTTGGCAGTGTCTTTAGTATTTTCTATATATAAAATCATGTAATCTGCAAAAAGAGACCCTTTTACATTCTCCTTTTCAATTCTGATGCTTTTTATGTCTTTTTCTTGCCTTATTGTTCTGTCCAGGACTTCCAGTACCATGCTGAATAGAAGTGGTGAGAGTGGGCAAGCTTGTCTTGTTCCTGACCTTCAAGAAAAAGGTTTCAACCTTAACACTTTGTAAACTGATTTAGGATGAGGAGATTGAGTGAAAGTGGTCAAAAGGTACAAACTTCAAGTTATGTGATAAGTAAATACTGAGGATTCAACGTACAGCATGATGACTAGAGTTACCACGGCTGCATGGTATTTGAAAGCTGCTAAGAGAATAGATCCTAAAAGTTCTCATCACAAGGAAAAAACTTATATAACTGATTTAAATAACTATGGTCAAATTACTTAATATTTTTTGCCCCCTTTAGACAGCAAATTCCATTACAACTGAATTCATGTCTGATGCTTATTAGCAAATGCTAAACATATAGAAGATATTTGGTAAATTTGAGTAAAATAATTTGTAAACCCAAAATGATGACTCTGGGAAAAAACTGAGCTGTGTGCTTTGCTAGACCCTATTTCAGCCACCAACTTCCTATGTGATAATCTATGTCACTGAAGATAACATATGGGGGAGGGGGAGGAAAAGCCAATAATAAAGGGATTAGTAAATATAGAATAAATGTTTATTATCCCTTGCAACAGAAAAGTAGCCAAACAAGCAGAGAATAATTGGTTTAAACTGAATTAGAAGTACTGAAATTTGGGGCAAAACCCTCCATATAAGAAAAACTCTAAAAACTTTCTTTTAATATTTCTTCTAATTATTTCTTATTATAACAGCAACACATATAAGGATATAAACACACCTATAAATCCCCAAAATCCAAAAACAACCACAATGACATATGTTTTACTAGCTCTTTGTCTATGCATTTATATGTGATTATTATCTTGCAAAAAGGTGATAATATAAGTAGCTCTGCAACTCACCATACTTTAGCAAAGCTATCAATTAAACACCTACTTTGGATTTTTACACTGTTTCTGCTTTTCCTATTACAGTCAATGCAGAACATGAATAAATAGTTAAAATAAAATGAAAGTAGAAAGACAAAAATTTTAACAGCAACTTCTCCCATTCTTAAAATAAGAAAAAATAGTTTCAAGATGTAAAATCTATACCAAATGACTCCACAGCATATCAAAACTGCCAGCACTACAAAAGCAAACAAACAAACAAAAATCCAGAAACTTTTTTAAAAAGAAGAGTGACTGAACATATTCTCTTTAACCAAACTCCTATTTGAGCTGTTATAGCCAACTTGCTTTCGACCACCCTACTGCTTTCTGTCAACTTGCTTCTACCCAGAATTTTGTGACAAATCCTCCCTCTTCAGCCTCTCCCAGAAGGAAATCACAGCAAGTCCTGCAGCCCTGCCTTTTCTCCTGTTGCTCCCCCCAGCTCCTCCACAGGCCCCCACCCCAGTGCCCAAGGCTGTGGTTCTCAAGTGTTAGCTTGCATCAGAATTACCGGCGGCCGGGGGCCAGGCCGGGGCCGGGGCCGGGGCCGGGGCCCGCGGTGGACGCTTGTTACAACACAGATTGCTGGTCCAACCACAGGAGTTTCTGATTCAGGAGGTCTGGGCTAAGACCCAACCTATGGCATGCCTAACTAGTTCCCAAGTGATGTTGGCGGTGATCTGGGGAACCAGTTGCCTAAATCAAAAACCAATTCCTACAAAAAGCCTTCTCAATTTTCATACCTCTTAATGACCCCAATTCTCACAAGTGTTGTCTTGATAAACTATACCACACAATTTAACACTTGATTATACACCCTCAGTTGCTGTACTTTCATAGTTTCATATCTTCTTTCCACACCACAAGATTATGAGTTCCTTAAGGGCAGTAAACATGAGAAATAGTGTTCCTGTGACTTACAAAGAGCCCAGGACAGGGCAGATGGACAGGCACACATGCTCAATATAAAACATAGGCTCTGTCTGACTATCCAAAAGCAAACAATGTGGATTTTAAAATCTCAAGCAAATCTAATTCTCCTAAAAATTTCTATTTGCTAGACCTTATGCTAGATGTTTTCAAATATACACAGTCAACAAATACTGAAATAAATCTTATTCTTAGCTTATGTGTTTATTATCTGTCTTCCTCTATCAGAAAGTGACCTTGAGGGCATCAAATTTATATTCCTTGTTTTCCAACTACACTCCCATAGTAGGTACTACACAGATCTTTGTCAACTGGCACGCTGAATAAGTAGCTAGAGAAACGAGTAGTACCTGGTCACATTCCAGCTACAGCTCACCACTCAAATGAATGTTTCTAGAAATGATTATTCAACCTTTGGTCAAATAATCCAGATCAATGTTAAATCTTCAGGAAGCTTTTAAGGGGTAGATTAACACACACACACACACACACACACATGCACACACAGAAATGGTTATTTCACTTATCTTTCACAGGCTTTTTATTTTATTTTTAAAAATCTGCGTTACATGAAACAAAATTTTAAATGCCGAAAAAAATTATATTAAATAGATGCAATGATTTCTATTACACATCTTTTTCTATAATATGTGCAATTCACAAATACAATTTTTATAAAAAGAAACACCAACAAAAACAAAGTATTTTCAAAACTCCATTAGCTCATAACATTTTTATTAGTTAGAATGCCTTGCAAACAAAATTTTCATTTAGGAAATGTAGTAACAATGTTGAATGAAAAAATAATAGCTACCACCGATAGGAACTTTACAGATAATATAAAAACTGCTTCAGAAATCAATCTAGTCTATAACAAAGCTATTAAATTTCTTTGAATTAGTTTCATAATCACTAACAATATTTGTGATGATCTGACTTAATCTTTTGAAATTATCAAAATCCCAATCAACTTGATTGGATTGCTAAGGAACCCAAACACTCTCAAAAAGAATATATTAAAGATACACCTTTAACAGTAATATGTACAATTAACAGAATTAACGAAATACATCAAGTAACTCTTTACAAATGAATTAATATCAACTTTATCCCCCTTCTGGTTACCAGATGGTGAATTCAAGTTTATTTATAATTTAGATTAAGGCATGCAACACTCAACACATTTTCTGTTTTCCATTATGAAAAAGAATATGAAAGTTCTATGTGAAAATGTAATTTCAACATTTGAGACAACGTAATTTTAAGGAAAAGAGAGAAAGTGCCCAAGATGAAGTTCCAAGTAAACGATTTCAGTTATGTGCTTTTTCTTATTCATGGTATGTCCTAATAGTTAACACATCACTGACTAGTGTCTTAGTAACTGAAGTCTTCTCACATTGTGTGCTTTGGCAAATTCATGCTTTGTTAACTTAATATCCTGCTACATTATATACACTAGCATAGAAACAGTATGTTATATACCAAGTAGGGCAAGTGCTACTTAATCCACATTTTAGGTTGTATATAATAGGTTTGGGGGGCATAAATTAAATCCCACTAATTCTAAGTATGAAATATCTAACAGTTTTATTTGAATGAAAATTAAATCCCATCTCTAGAATCATGGAGAGGTGAAAAAATGTAACTATATTCTTTGTGTAAAAAAAGAAACCATTCTTGTAAACATTAAAGGCAGCTGACAGCACTAACATTTTCATTGTTAATTACTTGACATTTACAGGTACACATGAAAGACTGGGCAATGCTTTTTCCATGCCACTCACACAAGTTTAGTGCTAACCCTTGCCTTTAAACAGTCCGCAGGGGCCATGCTACAGAATTTCACTGAATATAAAGCAGATGTAATGAGACACATTCTTGTGATAAACGCTGGACCCTTAGTGACCCTTTAGCTTCCCTTGCACATTTCCAACATCTGCCAAATGAACATGAGCTTACTTAACCTTCATTAATTCAACCAGATGTAAAGGGTCAATATATGCGAGCTGTCTTGAAAATTACAACTGCTCTATGGTCACACGATATTAGTCCATTATAAATATTACCATAGTTTAAATAAAATGTCATGCGTTCTCTATTTTTTAAGCATTTTGCCTTCTGAGCACCAAGCAAACAGTAGGTGCTGAATAAAACACTAAATGATTGAAGAAAAACTAGCTTTTTGGATAGCACAGTCATCATTAAGAAACACGTGCAAGCAGTATGAAAGCTGACCATTTTAAAGGCAAATATAACTTTGTAATTTAAATAACCACCCCTTTATTCATTTGTTTAAAAATTTGAATTTTCATATAGGATCTTTCTGTAAGCAGAATATGCCTTTACACGATTTTCTGTCCCCATAATATAGATCATTTCCATACGAGGCTGGTTTATCGGTGTTTAAAAAAATAAATAAAATAAATATTTATTGAGTATTTATAATGTACAAAGTGTTGTGCAAATTATTTATTCCAGCACAGTTTTCCTTACTTCATTTTCTTTTACTATATTGACACAAAATGAAATAATTTGGATAGGTTTTTCTCATTTTCAACAAAATATTCTCCAAGACCTTCTAGCTATCACACTTTCTGTTCCTGGGTCCACACATGGTAATAGAAACACTCCTTAAAAATCTCCTGACAAAAATTTTCTTCCTCAAGACATTTTCAATGAAGGGATAATAATGAGCGGGGGGGGTGGGGGTGAGGGAAAAGAAAGGAGATGGTTCAGAGAACCACTACTTTAATCCGTGACAATATAAATGAAATAAAGATATTTAACTGGCTTTCTACATCTCAAAGAAGACTGGGCAATGCTTTTTCCATGCTACTCACACAAGTTTAGTGCTAACCCTTGCCTTTAAACAGTCTGCAGGGGCCATGCTACAGAATCTCACTGGATATAAAGCAGATGTAATGAGATACATTCTTGTGATAAACTCCTTGGAAGAGGAGGTAAAAAGGGTCTTACTGGACCGCAGCAGTAGAATTAAAGGTTCCTTTTAATGCCCTTGCACTGCAAACTGCTTGCACCCTTGTTTACTGCTGATGCATTCTGTGCTGCGGTCACTTCTATGACTTTCCCCACCACTAGACGGCGAGCCCCGAGTGGACGATTCATTCACATTCTCGGTGGCATCAACAGTCTCTAGCCCGGCACAGGGTCACTGTCAAAATCATCTCCTTATAAGGACAAGTTTTCCTTCCAGCATAACTGAGTATTGTTTCAGTTACACATTGCTATTCTTAATAATCATTTAACTCTTGAGTATATGTATTAAGAGGTTTAAAGTATTATTTGGTTAACTAATGTAGAAAACAGATTCGGGAGATGTGGGATGACATTCAAATATTTATAAAACTTTAAAAGTTAACTATCACTGTAACACTAAAACAGCATGCAATTCTTTTCATTTTCTAAGACCTACGCTCAATTTCATATCTCAGAGACATCATATATATTTTTAACTTTTCATTTTATATGGGAGTGTAGTTGATTAACAATGTTGGCAGCATATATGTTTGCATTATATTACTGTCCACCATTATACAGCAGGTTGCCTTAAGTACAACTCAGTCACACTTCTGAAAGTTTCAGACATCTCGAACTGTTTGGAAATGTGTAAGGTTTGTAACAGATGAAACATGGCATGTCACGCTTTGTTCTTACTATTAATGCCATGATCCTTTTGAAGAGAATATGCCTGTCTCTGATTTAGGTATATTTCTTTCTCTCTCTCTCTCTCCCTTTTTCCCTCCCTCTCAATCCACACATACATGCATACACATTCACACACACCCATGGACACTTTAAAAACAATTTTGTGTTTCAATACCAAAAACTCTCTTTTTAAAAATATCCACCTCTTTTTTATTATAAAAATTATGTAAGAAAATTATAGAAACTTTCATATGTAGAGTGAGGAAAATCAGCTCCAGGCAGCACACTATTAGCATAGGCCTAACAGCATAATATTTTAGTAATGGTCATTTTTGAACTTTAAATGTAGCATTTTTTTACACAAAAAAAAATTTCCAGAAAAATAGTATATATTTTGGTTTTTTTAATATAAAAGTTCTCCATATAGTTAGAATCGTATATAAATTTTAATTTCCACTATAAAAGCAACATTCATAGAAATGAGAAGTCATAAGTGGCCAAATATAAATTCATTTAAATCCAAAATTAAAATTATACCAGAATAACCAAATCCAATATATTAACATAGATTCAATTTGGGGGGAAATTTATTTGACTTCACATTCCTTTTGAGTCCACCTTTCTTTTTTCCATAAATATAACCACATCTTAAGTTTATGAGTGTAAATAAAATGTCTAATGTAAGTCAAGACTTCTTTTCCTACTGTGCACATACAAAAATTGTTTGAATAATTCATTTTGCAAAATATAATATATATCTATTTTTGAAATCTATAAAGAATATTTTTATAATCAATAATAATCATTAAATAAAATCAAGTCTAATATTGACTTCTGCATTTTTCAATGTGGTCATATCTAAATAAATTTTCAATTCTTTGCCAGGCATTTTTTTAGTTAAAGATCATCCTTTTGTATTTGTTTCCCCTCCTTCTAACTTATTTTAAGTTATCTTTTTAAACAGAATAAAATTCTTACAGAATTAAACTACTAATATTTTACTTTCTAGCATGTATTAAATACCTTTTTTGTCACTATAAAATAGAAAGTAATCCACACTCAATCTGAATGAGATCTTACCTTCTGGTTTGTTGTTTTTCCTCTTCAGCCATTTTTCTACAGTCTCTGCACTAACACTTTCAGATACAAATTCATCTAATACCTGGGGGTGAAGAGAAAGATATGCCTTCACTTTTTCATCTGTCAAACCTGTAAAAGAATTGAAAAGAATAAAATTAACCAATACGACATCTTCATTTACATCAAAGATATAGAAAAATGACATTTATGCCGATTGATTTAACATAGAAATATTTTTAAAAGATGTATATACATACAATGGACTATTATTCATCCATAAGAAGGAATGAAGTCTTGTTACAACATGGAGGAACCTTAAGAATGATATGGTAAATAAAATAAGCTAGACACAAAGGGCAAACATTATATGATTCCACTTATATGAAATATCTAGAACAGGTAAATTCATAGAGACAAAGTAGACTAGGGGCGTCCAGGGGCCGAGGGAGAGGAAAATGAGGAATTATTTGCTTAATGGGTACAGAGTTTCTGTTTTGGATAAAGACAAAGTTTTAGAAGTAGACAGGGGTGATGGTTGCACACATTGTGAGTATAATTAATGCCATTGGATTATATCCTTGATACGGTTAAAATGGCAAATTGTGTGTTATTTATATTTTACCACTATGAAAAAGTAGGGGAAAAAAAGTAGTTAGAACTTTAGCAATTTTAAACTATAGATATTACGTCATGTTATACAGCTGTTTTGCAACAGTAAATTTCAGTGTCATATTTGAACCGATGTTGTATTCCAGCGCTGTTCAGTTAAGCCTTGCAAAGTGCTTCCACTTTTTTGTAAGTAATTATCATAGATTTAAGACTTAAGGTAAGTGAAACTCTAGCAACAGTATCAAATGGGAGAATAAAGCACTGGTACATTTTAGGTGCTAAAAAACATGCTTAAGGAATAAGTTCTTATCTTTTACTGTTTACAACACAAATTCTCCTTTTCTCAGGGTCACTAAATCCAATGATAAAACTAATGTTCAGTTCAAAATACTCGACATTTTTTCATTGATATTCAATATATGTAGTCAGTTTCACTGAAATAATTTTCATAGTCTAATAACTGTTGAATATACACAGAATTTTCAAGCAAAGAACTTTTATATATCTTCACTTAAAAAGATATAAAATTACATGTTTTCAAATTGATGCTTCATGTTGGTATGCCATTTCACTAAACAACTCAAAATCACAAATAGGCTATCAATAACTATTACTCAGTGATTGTAATTATTTGTACTCTTGTACACTCTCTGTGAATTATTCAATAAATTACCATCCTTAGGGATGGTTAGGTGAAAAAGACAATGGAAAATTGTACTTTTAGATGCAGAAAAGAGAAAAAGCAAGTATATCTTTATGACTTCAGGGAATAGGCTGCATGTTTCTAGCACAGACAAGGCACAGAATTTATACATATTAAATAATTCTGCTGGGGACTAAAGTCACAACTGTATGATTCTACAACAGACTGGTATTATTGAGAAGGCAACTGATTTATTTCAATGAATTCGGTATTTAAAAAATCAATTTAAACTATATAGATATATAGATCCCTCATATATATATATAATATATATAATTATGTAGTTGTATTAGGTAAAAAAAAAAAAAAAAAAACAAGATCCAGCCCATGTTCACCCTGCAAAAGAGCCTCAGTGATGTAAAATTCAATTTGAAATTCTACAAGGTGCTAAAGATAAGAAACTCATTAAAGTAAGAGAGAGAGTTCTCTTGACAAAGCAAGTTAGGGTCCCCAGATACAAAAGGCACAGAATATAGAAGTAAGCTGACAGCTGATTTGACCTCAAGAAGACAAAGTAATTTTCATACATTCATTATGTCCATCATAGTGGTACATATTCAACGTTTGATTCCTTCTTAAAACTTCCTTCTATCACTTTTGTGGCACAATATGGTTCTTATCCTAACTTTCTATTTGCTCTTTACTTCTGCTTTCTCTACAATAATCTATGATGATGACAGCAAAATCTTATTATATTTTTAATCTCTAGTTTGGAAATTCTTCCATCACCTCAAGCTCCATCTTGCCTCAAAACTACATGAGTCATCTCCTTTCCACTTATTCCCAAAGTGATTTTAACTCTCAACTTTCTATTTGCCAAATTACATACCAGATAAAGGAACTGTATCTAAAATATACAAAGAATGCTTAAAACTCAACAAGAAAAAAACCCAATTAAAAATGAGTCAAAGAGCTGAACAGACACTTGGCAAAAGAAGATATAGATATGGCAAATAAGAATATGCAAAGATGATCATTTGTGAGTTGAAGTTAAACAAAAATGAGATTCCACTACATACCTATTAGAATGGTTAAAATCCAAAAATCCGACTATCAATTTTAGCAAGGATGAGGAGCAACAAAAATTCTCATTCAGTGCTGGTAAGAATGCAAAATGGCAGTCACTTTGGAAGACTGGCGGTCTCTTATAAAGCTAAATATAATCTTACCATATGATCCAGCAGTCACACTACCAAGTATTTACCCAACTGATTTACCCACACAAAACCTGCATGTGAATGTTTAGAGCAGCTTTACTCATAATCAACCAAAATTGGAAATACCTAAGATGTCCTGCAAAAGTGGTTACCAGGGGGGAAAGGGGGGAGGGATAAATTGAGAGATTGGGATTGACATATACACACTACTATATATAAAATAGATAACTAATAAGAACCTGCTGTATAGCACAGGGAACTCTACTCAATGCTCTGTAATGACCTATATGGGAAAAGAATCTAAAAAAGAGTGGATATATGTGTATGTATAACTGATTCACTTTGCTGTACAACAGAAACTAACACAACATTGTAAATCAACTACACCCCAATAAAATCTTTTAAATAAATAAAATTTTAAAAAATAAAAAAAGTTTAAAAAAGGCAAGCTGGATACATCAGTTGTGCCATAACCATATAATTAAATATTATTTAGCAACGAGGAGAAATGAGCTAGCAAGCCATGAAAAGCCATGGATTAGTCTTAAATGCATATTACCAAGTACAAAAAGCTAGTCTGAAAAGGCTGCATGCTGTATAATTCTAATTATGCAACATTCTGGAAAAGGCAAAATTATAGAAAAAGATAGTAAAAAGATCACTGGTTGCCAGGTGTTAGAGGCAAAGGGTGGAACCCTCATGAATGGCATTAGTGCATTATAAAAGTGAATCCGAAGAGATCCCAAGCCCCTTTCCACCATGTGAGAACACAGAAACTCTGTGATTCAGAAGAGGGTCCTCACTCAACCAAGCTGCACCATGGCCTTGGACTTCCCAGCGTCCAGAACTGTGAAAAATAGATTTCTGTTGTTTATAGGTCACCCAGTCTGTGGTATTTTGTTACAGCAGCCTGAATGGACTAAGACAACCCATGAGTTCATGCTGATATAAATAAATGACTGAACAAATAAATGAACAAACAGAGAAGAGTAGACAAATCTTCCATACAGAAGAATTCCAAATAATTTATGCAGATACTCTGCCCTCAAGAAGGCAGAGCGTAACTCCCCACTCCTTGACACTTATTTTGTATAAATTACTCAAAATATTTTTTAAAGATCAATTGAGTCATAAATGAGCTGTGATGTCTAAGTAAACTTCTAAAGAAATTAATCAAATCCTGGATTTAAGTATGTAGAAGAGAATGGGATGGAAAATAGACCATTTTGGTTGTAAACTCCTTTTAGAGTTCCAAATGTTATTACATAGCTTTATATCTCAAATGTTTCAAATGACCTAATTATAATTTTTCTCCCCAAGTTACCATTCACATTTCATGAAAATAACTACCGCCTTCAACATGAGAATGGCAGGGGGAGTCATTATGTCTTGGTGATTAAAAGTGATAAAAAGCAAAAGTTAGTTTCCTCATTTCACCTATTCACCTGGGCCTGAGCCTGGACAAAGCACCTAAACTCTCTCAGCCTGGCTTCTTATCTGTATGGGAATGGGATTTGAATAGGAATGAGAACAATAATATCTATCTCACAGTGTCATAATAATTCAATGAGCTAATCCATATACAGCATTTTTGCTGAGTACATTTACTAGCATTGATAGTACCAAAAAGTCATTTTTCACCTGTATGAAAGCCAATTCTAGGATTGTCCACAGAATCAAATCACAGGTTTGTAACTTCTCATTTCTTTAGCATTAAAACTCCAAACTTTCTAAAATGTCCATTTTTGTTTTATCGTTTAAAGTATGCTCAACTTTCTTAGCCAACAAAAGCACTTATTTCTAATATTTTATCCATTTTTACTTCCTATTAACATGCAATTTTGCAAAGGACCTTTGGGCCAACACAGGACCAACCCAGAATATAAGACACTGAAATAATTATCCACACTCCTGGAAAATGGCAGATGTACGGATGATGAAATCATTCTTCTTTTGTTTTTGTCTGACTTTGGTTTAATGTTTCCATAGCTTCCCATGGCCGGTACATTTTGTTTATGTCAATAAAAGACTTGGTTAGTGTTTCTTTGAAACAAACCCAATGAGAGTAACAGGATCAGACCACAGCTGTCATTAGCACACACTAGCATCCAGTGATTAAAAATTTGCCACCAATAATCCACACAATGAATCACACAGATAGATACTAATGTCTATTCCAAGGTAACATGAACATTTGAACCAATATATTTAAAAATACTTCATTTCCACTAATAAACTACATTCTCTCATCTATGCAATCTTTTGTCTGCATACAGATTATAAGATGCTATTATCACATATAAAGACAAATTGATAATCATTTTTAAAACCATCAAATATCCAAGTGTTTGAGTTTCTAATGCTCAATATATTTTTTTAATTGGGGTATAGTTGCTTTACAATGTTGTGTTAGTTTCTGCTGCATAACGAAGTGAATCAGGTGTATGTATACATACATCCCCTCCCTCTTGTAGGTCCCTCTCACCCCTCCCCCCCATCCCACCCATCTAGGTCACCACAGAGCATCGAGCTGAGCTCCCTGTGCTATACAGCAGGTTCCCGCTAGCTATCTGTTTTATACATGGCAGTGCACATATGTCAATCCCAATCTCCCAGTTCATCCCACCCTCTCTCCCCCGCCCCATATCCACACATCCATTCTCTATGCCTGCCTCTCTATTCCTGCCCTGCAAATAGGTTCACCTGTACCATTTTTCTAGATATTTTTTGACCAGGTTGTTTGCATAACCTCGACCCAGGTAGGTCTACATGCTGCAGTTATAGTTGTTCGGTATTTTCATAGGTTTCTTTATCCTATAGATTCCCCCTCCATCTTTTTTGTTTTCCCCACATATTTATTACTGGAGAAAACAGAACTTTGGTTCTATGGTTTTCTAGAGTTTGGATTTTTCTGACTGCATCCCTGTTGTGCTGTTCAGCATGTTCATCTTTCCTCTGCATTTCCTGAAAACTGAAATTAGATCTAGAGACCTCAACAGATTGAGGTTCAACATCGAGGTGAGTAGTCAATTTTTATAAGCGGCATTGTATTCTCCTGCCAAAAGGTTCACACCATCTGGCTGTCTCTCTTTGTGACATTAGCAGCATTGATGATCTATGAGCTATTGATTCATTATGCCTTGAAAATGGTGGTTTCCTAATTCTATAATGCCTTTTTCATGTACTAGCTGAAATAATACAAAGAGAAACTTCACCTCATCTAGTATTTGGTTAGTTCATTGAGATAAGACAGGATAAATGCTTAATTTGTTCCCCTTTATTTACCAGTTTTCACAATGAGTTGGTTCAGTAGCATTCTCCTGTAGGTGAGGAACTAAAAATATTACTACTATGAACCCATAGATTTGAACAAATTTGATCTGTTTCTTCCGTTGTAATTATTTTCCTTGCTGGTACTCAAACTGTCCCATCTTTTGGTCAGTGGAAGGAGCCTCTTCAAGCTGGTTCCCAAGTCACTGTGACAAGAATCTAGTAGTTCTTGACGGCTTCCTTACAATCTGCGAGGATAGGGTGTTTCAGGTTCAGCTTGTACATTTTCTGCCCCAGATCTGGATGCAGACAATTTTCCTTAGGATCTCTGGTTCCTTTCAGTGGGCAGTGGTATTTCAGTTCCAGGAATGACAGACTAGATTACATAACTACTCATTTGTTTTTTTTTTCTCCTTTAGTATACATCTCACTAGAAATGTACAAATTACTATATTTTAAAGTCACTTGGAATATTCTTCTCTCTGATTTTGTCACCAACTGGATACACATTTAGGTTCACTTCAGATATACCTGTAAATCTGTCTTTATAACAAATTATTATTCTAAAAGTGGGTATCTACATGCTGAAGAACATTTTATTTCTGAAATCTTACTATCTTAATATTCATAAAAAATTAGAAAATCACTTTCAAATCAGAGGCTAAAGAACTATTGTTTTTCTCACTCAGAGGGATACTTTTAAATTAATTATAAGTACTAAAGGATCTATTGTTAGAAATAAGAAAAAGCACAATTTTTCAAGTATTAATTCTGCTGTCTTAATTTGTGGAGAAAAATCCCAATACATGTCTGTATTCTTTTTTTAAAAAGCAGTCAAAAACATATGGCAGGAGCCCAGCACCCTCCCACTGCCCACCCCTGTTCCTGAGCTGTGGTTCCTGAGCCCCATTCCACAGTGCCTTTATGTTACCCTAACTCAGGTCTTCTCAATCTTAAAACAATTCTTTCCTCTCAAATTAGGGGTCTTATCATCAAGTCTTCTCCTGCCCCATTATCTCACTGTAGCTAATCTCAGCTAGATTAGAAGAAACCGTATACTTAAAAATTCTAAAGTATACATTACTAATAGTACTTTCTCTGATTCATCACAATAATTGTCTCAATTTCTAATTTCCCTATGTTTACTCCAGGTGTGAAGAATAAGTAAATAATTTTCAGCTTCTTAAAGTCTTAATTCAACCGTAAAATAGCATTTGATTAAAAATAAACAACCAAAAAAAACAAAACAAAACCTCTCATGCTATTAAATATTGTACTATATTAGCTCAATTGTCAAAGAATAACCTGAACTATGAGGGGGTTGAAATGCATGTCACGTGAGGAGTCAGGGAATGACTACAAATGTTTAGTTGGGAGAACACAAGATTCCTGGTGGACACTATTACTGCTTAATCTGAATGCCGTTAAGTAAAAAAGGTTAAGAAATTTGGACTGGCTTTTCTTTTCTGTTTTTTTTTTTTTTCCATGTATGAACCCAGGGGACAAAACTAGAATTAACATTTTAGGAAACCAAATTGTACTTCAATATCAGGCAGAAATTTTTAGGGAATAAAAGCTTCTGTAACTGGATCTGGAGGCTCAGGAGAGGGGAATCCAGTGGACCCCACCTCACCGTCTGAGGTGTCATCATGTTCTCAAACTACCCAGGAGAGAGGCGTATATAAAAATTTACTGCAGAAATAATTCTCATTAGCTTCAAAAGACAATTCCAAAATACATGTCTTAAAGAGTAAATTTTCTAAATGTACAGTAATCATTTTAGTGCCTTAATAACAAAATCTGTCGAGTTAAAACAAGATATCTCATGTCATACTAAGCAGTGGCGGACAATCATGGTGCTCAATGGCAACGCTTTGCGAAGTTGTCTGTGCGTGTGTGTGTGTGTGTGTCCACACAAGTTGCAGGTAATCATTCTCCTGGGTTGCATGTGTATGCTTCTAAGCATGACCTTCTGTATTTATCCAAAAGCAAGTGCAGGTTAGCAGTGGAACAAGCTTAAAATCAGTTAAGTTTGCCTTTAGAATCCCCAACACTCAAACTTTGTACACCTTCTCCCTACTGGGTATTGATCTCGCTTCACCTCTGCTCCAACCACTTTATCTCCTTCCCTCACAAAAGGATAAACCAGCTAAGAGCCTTCGTTAATCACTGCTGGCCTCACTTCAACGCTCTCTCTGTATATGATTCTATGCTACAACGGTGACATGTATTAGTTCACTGAAGCCCCAGAGCATCATGTATCTGGCACATAGTAAATGATCAATAAATATTGGCTGAAAAATAAATCCTAATCCTCAAAGTATAAAAAAGGAAAATGAGCACAGAGAAGTAATTAAATTAGTTTTTCTTCACCACAAAAGCAATAATTAAGGTTGGAACAAAGCTACAAGCCCAAGAGCTTACCTCTTAAAGGCAAATTGCCTCTTGTTTTTGACACTTTCCCCATCTGAGCTTATCATACTTTAATGGGATTGCTACTGATCAGTGCTACCTCCCAATCTGGAGTTATATTACACATTTTACTTCAAATTATAAACTGAGAAATCTGACTGCTAAACCTCAGACTTTGATAAGAAGGCAGGAAGAAATCTTTGGAGCAGAAACCACCTGGAACCACAGGCTAGCCCTGAAAATAAGTCTAATTTGAGATCCTACTTTCCCCCATGCTTCCTCTGTTTCCTCAAATGCGCCAAGCCCTTCCCCATCCGTGGTCTCTGCTGATGTCTGCCCACTCTTCTAAGCGAGACATCTCACCAATTTCAAAGCAACTTCCTCAGAGGCAACTTCTCTGACCACACACTCTACATTCACTGCCCTGTTCCGTGATTCTCTCATACTCCAAATCACTCACCCCAAGCTGAAGTCCCTATTTATTTATTGTTCTCTTATTAAACGTCAGCCTCTCCTGGTAGACTGTAAGCTCCATGAGGACAGCTGATCTGTCTCATTCTCCACTGTCCACGGAGCACAGTCCCTGGGTCCGTGCAGAAGAGACTTGACGGCGGGCCTGAGACTGTTCTGAGAGGCTGCTTGCAAGGCTGGCACCCGGGAACGTGGCCCTGAGAGTGTTTCCAGTGGCCGCTGGGCCTAGCCTGCTTGTGCAAACAGTATGATTTATGCCAAACACCTGCTCTCCTTCTGGGGGTCTGCAATTCTGGACGGTGACGGGCAGAGTGTGCCTGTGCGACGAGCCCCCAGCAGGAACTCTGGGTACTGAGCCTCTAATGAGTTTCCCGAGTAGACAGCACGTCATACGTGTTGTCACAGTCGTTGCTGGAAGAATTATCCGAGTCCTGTGTGGCTCCCCTGGGAGAGGATTCTTGAAAGCTCGTGCCCGATCCCCCCCACGCCTTCACCCTGTGTACCGTTCCCCTTTGCTGATTTGGCACTTTTGCTGTAAGAAATCTTAACCATAAGCATGACTATGTGTTCTGGAGTCCTCCTAGCAAATCACCAAACTCAGAAGTAGTCTTGGCAATCTCCAACACAGGGACCATCATCAATTAGTGAATTAATCCATGAGTCACCATTTTTCTTACGTGATTTCACAGATGTGCAGATGTGCTGCTGCAAACTGTGCCCAGCCCTGCAAGATCACAGATGCACCCAGGTCGGAAAGCAAGTGTCCAAGCAATGGACCCCACCTCTCAGTAGACCACAGCTCCCACTCAAGTTCCCAATCCTTCCTGAGACCAGATGAGATTTGTTTCTTTCTTTTACACTACTTTCACGTTTCTTTTTCCATCCAAACGGTTTGAATGACTATATTAAGTTTTCTGAAAAACAAGAATTTCTTTACTTCTTGAATATGCTTTTCTAATTCTGACACCCTTCAATCCACCTATAATATAGCTCCAATTCTGGAAACAGATCCCTGTGTACACTATAATATGAAATCTTTACGTCAAAGTTCTACTCCACAATGCACTGGTGTACATGAGTTTATAAACATAAGGATTTATATAGCAGTTCCTTCTTGCCATTTATCAAATAAAGGAAGGGATTAATGGGCTCTAAAGGTAATTTCCATTTTGGCTTCTTTATTTAGAAAGGCAAAGTCCTTTATATGCAATGAATAGAGGTTAAAATGTGAGAGCTGTAAATGGTTTTCAATATCATTAAACTAGCTCCAAAGTTATAATAAAAACGAATAGATGAGATGCTTTTTTGGATTTCTGTCAAACCCCATAGCCAGTGATATCATTCTTTTTTAACCAAGGAGGAAAAACAAGGAGCAAAGTAAAAGCAAATGCCATGTCATTTTTCACAGAAATAAAAGAAAACTCTAAAATTCATGGGACCCACTCCCAATGAGCCAAAGCAATCCTGAGAAAGAAAAGCAAAGCTGGAGACACCACTATCCCTGATTTCAAACTTTATTACAAAGTTATACTAATCAAAACAGTATGGTACTGACATAAAAACAGATTCACGGACCAATGGGACAGAACTGACAGCCCAGATATAAATCTTCAAATATACAGTCAACTAATATTTGACAAGGGAGTCTAGAAGACTCAGTGGGGAAGAGACAGTCTCTTCAATAAACAGGGTTGGGAAAACTGGATGACCACACACAGAAGAATGAAAGTGGACCCCTAACTTACACCACCCACAAAAATTAACTCAAAATGCATTAAAGACTTAAACATAAGACCTGAAACCATAAAACATCTAGAAGAACACATAGGGAAAAGCTTCTTGACATTGATGTTGACAAAGTTGTTCTGGATATGATACCAAAAGCACAAGCAATAAAGGCAAAAATAAAATAGTGGGACTACATCCAACTGAAAAGCTTCTGCACAGCAGAAACAATCAGCAAAACAAAAAGGCAACCCACAGAATTGGAGAAAATATTTGCAAACTCTCTGATAAATGGTTAATATCCAAAATATATAAGAAACTCATACAACTCAATAGCAAAAACAAATCCAATTAAAAAATGAGCAAAGGACTGGAATAGACATTTTTCCAAGGGAAACATACAAATGGTCAGTAGATGAGTACATAAAAAGGTACTAAATATCACTAATCATCAGGGAAATGAAAATGAAAACTACAGTGAAGTATCACCTCACACCTGTTAGTATAGCTATCATCAAAATGACAAGAGATGAAAAGTGTTAGCGAAAAGGGAACACTTGTGCACTGTTGGTGGGAATGTAAATTGGTGCAGCCATTATGGAAAACAGTGTGAAGTTTCCTCAAAAAATTAAAAATAGAACTAACATATGATCCAGCAGCCCTACTTCTGGGTATACATCTGAAGGAAATAAATGCTATCTTGAAGAGAGCTATCTGTACCACCATCTTCTTTGCAGCACTATTCATAATAGCCAAGTCATGGAAACGACCTTAAGTGTCCATCAACAGACGAATGGATAGAGAAGATGTGATACACACACACACACACACAAAGAGAGAGAGAGAGAGAGGAATATTATTCAGCCATAAAAAGGAAAGAAATCCTGCCTTTTGTGATAACATGGATGGACCTTGAAGGCATTATGCTAAGTTAAGTAAGACAGAGAAAGACAAATACTCTATGATTTCATTTGTATGTGGAATCTAAAAAAGCCAAACTCAAAGAGAGAGTATTGGTGGTTGCTAAGAGCTCACAGGTCGGGGATATGGGAGATATTGGTCAACGGGGTACAAACTTCCAACTATGAGTTAGTGAATAAATTCTGGGGATCTAATATACAGTGTTGTGACTGTAATTAACAATACTGTATTATATACTTAAAAGTTGTTGAGAGTAGATCTTAAAAGTTATCCCCCCCCCCCCACACACACACAAAGGAAATTATGTGAGGGGATGGAAGTGTTAACTAACCTTATCGTGGTAATCATTTCTCAATAAATACGCATCTGAAATCATCACATTGTATACCTTACAGATACATATAAGTCAATAATACCTCAATAAAGCTAAAAAAAGATTTAAATGCCTTGTAATCATTATTCTTGCCTTCTATCTATCTATCTATATAACCTAAATAATTCCTTCCTACCCAAGTACCTTCTTACTGAAAGAAGATTTGCCTATGCCCTAAAAAGGAGTCAATTAATGAACCTTAATTGAACTTGCTGCTGGGATTTTGACCCACCTAATTGATTGCTCATTCCAAGTGAATTAACAGCCTGAAGGGTGCCTTGGCTGCAAAGACATCGTTTTCATTGTTTGTAATTTGCATTTATCAGAAGGCAAATCCCACACTGCTGTATTTCTAAACCAAAATGAAATTATGTGTTTTCCCTTGGCTGAGGATATCGATGAAAGTTTCTTTAACTGAGAAAGCCAAATAAAAACTTAAGTTGCTCAAAGTGATAAGACATAGAGGAAAACAATGATTTTGGAGTAGAACCACAAGGAAAGCTTAGGACGCCAACCTTTACCCTTCTCCTGACTCAGAAAACAACACCAGCAAAGAGAAGCCTACAACAGAGGCAGCCGTTCAGGCACACGCCTTGCAGCACAAAGGGTTGAAGACTCTCACCCGTTTAACTCAAGTTCACCTGTAAATGTACAGTAACCTGTGGGAGACAGCATCCCTTGGTCCTCCAGGTTCTGAGTCACCAGATGTACGCTCAAGCACAGGCTCATGTTCCTTAAGCAAGCCACTTAAACTGCTAAGCCTTGTTGGCCTCACAAACAAAAGATGAGGCCAATAATAGTACCTACTCCACAAGGACACAGTACATGCAAAGATCTGAACACATAATAAGTGATTAATGAATAATTATCCACCTTCATCAAAACAGTGGGCACCTTTATGTCAAGAAATATTATGAGATTTAAGATTTTTATAGATATCTAATCATGCTACTGTTTAAATGTAATTTGACTTGACAAAACCTTTATTTACCTATATTTAAAGACCATTTTATCTAGGTGTGTTTCAGAATAGTAACACATTTTATACATACCCATGAGTGCTTAAACTGAGAACTATCAAATCCATAAATTGTCTAGCTAACCCCCGTATTAACCAGAATGTGTATTTGAACACTCAACTCAAAGGGACCAAGGCAGGTCTAATTCGAGAGCTTCCAGGAAGGCAGGACCACACAGGGATGGATGCCAAAGCCTGGGTTAAGCCAATTAGATACTGGAGAGAGCCAGAGGGGTATGGACGCCATGGGCAAGTCTATAAGCACAGCTCACGGCGTGCGGAGGGGGTGAAGTCAGCTGAAGACAAATCTGTAAGCGAACTCTGAGGGACCTCAAAAAGGAGTAGAAAGAGGAGTAGTCAGACACATAACCACGCTGCAAGGCTGGTAAAGTACATTAACTGAACACAGAGTTTGGCTGACATGATTAGTTCTAAACACGGAGATTCATTTATTCACTCAATAAGTGTTCACTGAGAGCCTATTATGAGCCAGCATATCTATGTGGTTGATATACGATAAACAAACAATATCCTTACCCTTATAAAGTTTTAAAATTCTCTTTAATCCTGGGTAAGGCCAGCCAACACGAACTAGTGACAAATTAAAAAGACAATGAAGCAGTAGGATACATCAAAGGTGACTCCACCTTTTCTAGCTTAGGTAACGGACAGTCATAGGAAATACAGGAGTTAGTGAAAGATGCATGGAAAAGAAAATGGCTTTGGTTTGAGATCTGCTGAAATGCAGTTGCCTATCAGATTACCTATATGGTGATTTCCAGTAAGCAGTAGGAAATATAAATCTGCAGCTCAGAAGAAGGAAGTAGAAGCTAAGAGATGTACACTTTGGAAGTCATTCACATTGATGACAGATTTACAAGTGAACTAGATTTCTCAGCAATACTGCACTGTCTCACACATAGCAAAAGTAAATGCTCATTCCCATCCTTACACTATTTTCTAAATCATGGAGGGACATTGTATTATACACTGTCTCATTAGAAAGATTAAGTCACTCTAGAAAAACACAAAACACGTATGTATAGGTTTTTGTCAGTTGGATTGCACAGTAAATACTTTGATCAATCCCTCTTTATTCAAATCACCAAGATTCAAAATCACAGACATATTCACTTACAGAAAACCCTTTTGTGACAGGCATAATTCTAAGATGCCCGTAAGATTTTCCTCTGGTGTACACACCCTGCATAATTTGCAGGACTGAAAATGATGGATTTTACTCTCATGATTAGGTTATGTTACATCATAGATTGGCCTTAAAACAGGAAGATTATCCAGTTGGGTCTGACCTAATCACACGAACCCTTGAAGAACAAATAATTTTCTCTGCTGGTGGCAGAAAGGGAACTTCAAGATTCAAGCACAAGAAAGATTCAGAGCTCCACTGCCACCTTGAAGATGGAGGGCCATGCATCAAGGAATGCGGTCAAACTCTGGGGGCCCAGCAAGGAAAGAGGGGGCCTTGGTCCTACTGCCACAAGGAACTGCCTTCTGCCAATGACGAGATCGAGTTTAGGAAGCTGAACTTTCCCCAGAGCCTCCAGATGAGAACTAAGTAAGGTGAACACCTTAATTTTAGCCTTGTGATACCCTAAGCAAAAAAAAAAAGTCACACAACACCAGACTGTTGGTCCACAGAACTGTGAGCTAATAAATGGGCATTGTTTTAAATCACTAAATTTGTGGCATTTGTTATGCAAAAATAGTAAATACTCCATTGAAAGTTAGATTATTTTTAACATTAATCCACTTAAAAGTAAAAAGGAATATAATACACTTCCCAAACTATGTGACCCGTATACAGTTTAACAAAAAGTATAACTGCCAACTGTTGTTAAAGTTGTAAAAATTTTTTGTTTAACGGAAGTTCAGACTCGGAAAAGTAAATCTCTACTTTCCCAAGCTCACGTTAGCACTGAAAGACACTGACAGTTCTGAGGAATATGTACATGATTCTGAGGGAACACACCAACGGTGGTGGAACATTCCTGACAGGTTATAGTTTGTGAAAACTAGCATTCATTTAACTAGCTACTGTAACACTCCCAGCAGACCGTAACAAGCACCCAATCCAGGATGCCCTGAAAAGCCCATGCAGAAGACCCTATCAGGTATTCAGTTACATGACAGCACAATTAGGAAAACACATTCCAAAAGCAACAGCATAAAGGAGATGTATAAGTCAGCTTGGGCTGTCATAACAAAATATCACAGACTGGGCAGCTTAAATACAGGTTTATTTTCTCACAGTTCTAGAGACTGGGGAGCCCAAGGTCAAGGTTCCATCAGGGTTTGGTTTCTGGAGAGGCCTCCCTTTTGGCCGCCCTCCCATGGTGGAGAGAGAACACTAGTTCTCTGGTATCTCCTCTTATAGGGACACTAATCCCATGCGATTAGGGGCCCACTCTTATAACCTCATTTAACCTGAATTATGTCCTTACTGTAAATACAGTCCCAGTAAAGATTAGGGCTTCAACATGTGAATTTTGGGGAAACATAATTCAGTCCACAGCAGCAGAGATTCCCAATCCAAGTATCTTAAATTAGTTCAATTTGTGGTATAATATTATTCAAAAAGGTTTCTTAAATTTTCTTGAATTTTAAAATAACCATGAATGCAAAAAGTGGGAAAATATCATAAATTTAAGTTTGAAAGGGGGTTAAATACCTGAGTGAGGATAAGTGGTTAAAAGGTGTTAATATCAAAGGCTCAATTAGCAGACACAGTGGGTGCATAAGGAATAGCCCACTGGAGGATTCCCCTCTGAAAGGTTAAACAGTCAGCAACATCACTGAGAATAAATTTCTTTAAAAAGCATACGGTTCCACTGGTGAATTATCTAAAATATTTAAGAAGAAAATAATACCAATCCCACACAAAGCCAAGAGGGAAGATTTCCCAACTCCTGTTATGAGGCATTTTACCCTGATACCAAACATAAATATGCCTCATGAATGTAGAGCAAAGATCCTTAATAAAATATTAGCAAATTAGGGCTTCCCTGATGGCACAGTGGTTAAGAATCCGCCTGCCAATGCAGGAGACACGGATTCGAGCCCTGGTCCGGGAAGATCCCACATGCCGCGGAGCAACTAAGCCCGTGTGCCACAACTACTGATCCTGCGCTCTAGAGCCCACGAGCCACAACTACCGAGCCCGCGTGCCACAACTACTGAAGCCCGCACGCCTAGAGCCCGTGCTCCGCTACAAGGGAAGCCACAGCAATGAGGAGCCCACGCACCGCAATGAAGAGTAGCCCCCGCTCACCGCAACTAGAGAAAGCCTGCATGCAGCAACGAAGACCCAACGCAGCCAAAATAAATAATTAAAAAAATAAATAAATTTAAAAATACATATATTAGCAAATTAAACCCAACAATATATATAAAGGAATATGCACCAAAATCAAGAGGGTCTTATCCTAGGAATGTAAGGCTTGTATAACATCCAAAAATAAATTAACATAACATAGCAAGTTAATAATCATAACAATAAAGTTATGATACAAAAATCATACAATCACCTAATTCAATGCAGGTAAAGTTACATGACAAAATCCAACATCCACTCATGATATAGAAACAGAGGAGATTTCCTCAACCAGATAAAAGGCGTCTATAAAAAACCTATAACAAAACCCATAGTTCATAGGTAAAAAACTGAATGCTTTCCTAAGACAAGGAACAAGGCAAAGATGTCTGCTCTCACCACTTCTAGTCAACATTGTACTGAAGGCTCTAGTCAGTATACTAACGCAAGAAAAAAAATGTAATAACTCAAGAAAAAAAGTAAAAGCATACAGACTAGAAGGGAAGAGGGAAAGCTGTCTTTATTCACAAACAACACACATAACCTTGTAGGTAGAAAATCCTAAAGTATCTACAAGAAACTACTAGAACAAATAAGCATATTTAGCAGGGTCACAGGATACAAATAAATATCTAAAAATCAATTATTTTTCTAAACACTAGTAGGAAATAATTGAAAAAGGAACTAAAACAATAGCATCATAAAGAATAAAACATGTAGAAACAACTTTAACAAAATAAATTTAAGATCAATACATTGAAAACTAGAAACACAGCAAATACGAATTAAAGAACACTTAAATAGAGAGATATACTATATACACTGATTACAAGACTCGGTATCATTAAGGTATTTATTCTCTCCAAACTGATCTACAGCTTTTTATAAGAAATTGCTATGGATTCAAAAGACCTAGAATAACCAGAACAATCTTGAAAATGAAAAAAAGAAAGAAAAGACTTATATACCTGAGCTTGACACTGACTATAAAGTTACAGTAGTATGTCTTAAAAACAAATTAATAATACACTCATGTTACAACATTCTACCTAAAATTGTTTAATCCACATATTTCCAAAATAAGACTTTTCTAAAACCTTCTTCTTAACAGTTTCCATCATCTCTGTAAATGAAAACTCCATTCTCTGACTTGCTCAGGCCAAAATCTCTCTAGTCAGCCTTAACTCCCCTCTCTGTCACTAAGTCCAGTGGGCTCTAAATCTAGAATCCAACCACTCAATACCTTTACTCTTGCTGTCCAGGTTCTAGCCACAACCTCACTCACCTACGCATTTCAGTAGTTTCCTAAATCCTAAATGGTTTCCCTGCTACTACCCTTGCCTTCCTTCTTTCTATTCTGTACACAGCAACAAAGCAATGCTGTGAAAATTCTGATATAAGTCAGATCACGTCACTTGGCTCAAATAGCTTCCCGTATCTTCAAAATAATAGTCCCTCCCCCAAATGACCCCCTTGACCCCTCACTTCTCTATTTTCCCTCTTGTTCACTTCACTCCAGGAACTTGGTCAGAGGTACCAAGAACGCTGCCTCAGGGCATTTGCACGTTGGTGTCCTTGCCTGGGAAGCTCTTTTTTTTTTTCCTTTTTAAACATCTTTATTGGAGTATAATTGCTTTTAAATGGTGTGTTAGTTTCTGCTGTATAACAAACTGAATCAGCTATACATATACATATACATATATCCCCATATCTCCTCCCCCTTGCGTCTCCCTCCCACCCTCCCTATCCCACCCCTCTAGGTGGTCACAAAGCACAGAGCTGATCTCCCTGTGCTATGCAGCTGCTTCCCACTAGCTATCTATATTTTACATTTGGTAGTGTATATATGTCCATGTCACTCTCTCACTTCATCCCAGCTTACCCTTCCCCCTCCCTGTGTCCTCAAGTCCATTCTCTACGTCTGCGTCTTTATTCCCGTCCTGCCCCTAGGTTCTTCAGAACCATTTTTATCTTTCTTTCTTTTTTTTTTTTTTTTAGATTCTATATATATATGTGTTAGCATACGGTATTTGTCTTTCTCTTTCTGACTTACTTCACACTGTATGACAGACTCTAGGTCTATCCACCTGACTACAGATAACTCAACTTCATTTCTTTTTATGGCTGAGTAATATTCCATTGTATATATGTGCCACAGCTTCTTTATCCATTCATCTGTCGATGGACACTTAGGTGGCTTCCATGTCCTGGCTATAGTAAATACAGCTGCAATGAACATTGTGGTACATGATTCTCTTTGAATTATGGTTTTCTCAGGGTATATGCCCAGGAGTGGGATTGCTGGCTCATATGGTAGTTCTATTTTTAGTTTTTTAAGGAACTTCCATACTGTTCTCCATAGTGGCTGTATCAATGTACATTCCCACCAACAGTGCAAGAGGGTTCCCTTTTCTCCACACCCTCTCCAGCATTTATTGTTTGTAGATTTTTTGATGATGGCCATTCTGACTGGTGTGAGGTGATACCTCACTGTAGTTTTGACTTGCATTTCTCTAATGATTAGTGATGTTGAGCATCCTTTCATGTATTTGTTGGCAATATATATATCTTCTTTGGAGAAATGTCTATTTAGGTCTTCTGCCCATTCTTGGATTGGGTTGTTTGTTTTTTTGACATTGAGCTGCATGACCTGCTTGTAAATTTGGAGATTAATCCTTTGTCCGTTGATTTGTTTGCAACTACTTTCTCCCATTCTAAGGGTTGTCTTTTCGTCTTGTTTATGGTTTCCTTTGCTGTGCAAAAGCTTTTAAGTTTCATTAGGTCCCATTTGTTTATTTGTGTTTTTATTTCCATTTCTCTAGGAGGTGGGTCAAAAAGGATCTTGCTGTGATGGATGCCATACAGTGTTCTTCTTATGTTTTCCTCTAAGAGTTTTATAGTGTCTGGCCTTACATTTAGGTCTTTAATCCATTTTGAGTTTATTTTTGTGTATGGTGTTAGGGAGTGTCCTAATTTCATTCTTTTACATGTAGCTGTCCAGTTTTCCCAGCACCAGTTATTGAAGAGGCTGTCTTTTCTCCATTGTATATTCTTGCCTCCTTTATCAAAGATAAGGTGACCATATGTGCATGGGTTAAACTCTGGGCTTTCTATCCTGTTCCATTGATCTATTTTTCTGTTTTTGTGCCAGTACCATACTGTCTTGATTACAGTAGCTTTGTAGTATAGTCTGAAGTCCGGGAGCCTGATTCCTCCAGCTCCATTTTGCTTTCTCAAGATTGCTTTGGCTATTCAGGGACTTTTGTGTTTCCATACAGATTGTGAAATTTTTTGTTCTAACTCTGTGAAAAATACCATTGGTAGTTTGATAGGGATTGCAATGAATCTGTAGATTGCTTTGGGTAGTAGAGTCATTTTCACAATGTTGAGTCTTCCAATCCAAGAACATGGTATATCTCTCCATCTGTTTATATCATCCTTAATTTCTTTCATCAGTGTCTTATAGTTTTCTGCATACAGGTCTTTTGTCTCCTTAGGTAGGTTTATTCCCAGGTATTTTATTCTTCTTGTTGCAGTGGTAAATGGGATTGTTTCCTTAATTTCTCTTTCAGATTTTTCATCATTAGTGTATAGGAATGCAAGAGATTTCTGTGCATTAATTTTGTATCCTGCTACTTTACCAAATTCATTGATTAGCTCTAGTAGTTTTCTGGTAGCATCTTTAGGACTCTCTATGTACAGTATCATGTCATCTGCAAACAGTGACAGCTTTACTTCTTCTTTCCCGATTTGAATTCCTTTTATTTCCTTTTCTTCTCTGATTGCTGTGGCTAAAACTTCCAAAACTATGTTGAATAATAGTGGTGAGAGTGGACAACCTTGTCTTGTTCCTGATCTTGGAGGAAATGGTTTCAGTTTTTCACCATTGAGAATGATGTTGGATGTGGGTTTGTCATATATGGCCTTTATTATGTTGAGGTAGGTTCCCTCTATGCCTACTTTCTGGAGGGTTTTTATCATAAATGGGTGTTGAATTTTGTCAAAAGCTTTTTCTGCATCTATTGAGATGATCATATGGTTTTTCTCCTTCAATTTGTTAATATGGTGTATCACATTGATTGATTTGTGTATATTGAAGAATCCTTGCATTCCTGGGATAAACCCCACTTGATGACGGTATATGATCCTTTTAACGTGCTGTTGGATCCTGTTTGCTAGTATTTTGTTCAGTATTTTTGCATCTTTGTTCATCAGTGATATTGGCCTGTAGTTTTCTTTCTCTGTGACATCTTTGTCTGGTTTTGGTATCAGGGCAAGGGTGGCCTCGTAGAATGAGTTTGGGAGTGTTCCTCCCTCTGCTATATTTTGGAAGAGTTTGAGAAGGATAGGTGTTAGCTCTTCTCTAAATGTTTGATAGAATTTGCCTGTGAGGCCATCTGGTCCTGGGCTTTTGTTTGTTGGGAGATTTTTAATCACAGTCTCAATTTCAGTGCTTGTGATTGGTCTGTTTATATTTTCTGTTTCTTCCTGGTTCAGTCTCAGATGGTGGTGCTTTTCTAAGAATGTGTCCATTTCTTCCCGGTTGTCCATTTTATTGGCATATAGTTGCTTGTAGTCATCTCTCATGATCCTTTGTATTTCTGCAGGGTCAGTTGTTACTTCTCCTTTTTCATTTCCAATTCTTTTGATTTGAGTCTTCTCCCCTTTTTTCTTGATGAGTCTGGCTAATGGTTTACCAATTTTATTTTCTCAATGAACCACCTTTTAGTCTGATATGAGAATTGCTACTCCAGCTTTCTTTTGATTTCCATTTGCATGAAATATCTTTTTTCATCCCCTCACTTTCAGTCTGTATGTGTCCCTAGGTCTGAAGTGGGTCTCTTGCAGACAGCATATATAAGGGTCTAGTTTTCGTATCCATTCAGCCAGTCTATGTCTTTTGTTTGGAGCATTTAATCCATTTACATTTAAGGTAGTTATCGGTATGTGTGTTCCTATTAACATTTTCTTAATTGTTTTGGGTTTGTGATTGTAGGTCTTTTCCTTCTCTTGTGTTTCCTGCCTAGAGAAGTTCCTTTAGCATTTGTTGTAGAGCTGGTTTGGTGGTGTTGAATCCTCTTAGCTTTTGCTTGTCTGTAAAGGTTTTAATTTCTCCGTCAAATCTGAATGGGATTCTTGCTGGGTAGAGTAATCTTTGTTGTAGGTTTTTCCCTTTCATCACTTTAAATACGTCCTGCCATTCCCTTCTGGCTTGCAGAGTTTCTCCTGAAAGATCAGCTGTTAACCTTATGGGGATTCCCTTGTGTGTTATTTGTTGTTTTCCTCTCGATGCTTTTAATATTTTTTCTTTGTATTTAGTTTTTCATAGTTTGATTAATATGTGTCTTGGTGTGTTTCTCTTTGGATTTATCCTGTATGGGACTCTCTGCGCTTCCTGGACTTGACTATTTCCTTTCTCATATTAGGGAAGTTTTCAACTATAATCTCTTCAAATATTTTCTCAGTCCCTTTCTTTTTCTCTTCTTCTTCTGGGACCCCTATAACTTGAATGCTGGTGCCTTTAATGCTGTCCCAGAGGTCTCTGAGACTGTCCTCAATTCTTTTCATTCTTTTTTCTTTATTCTGCTCTGCGGTACCTATTTCCACTATTTTATCTTCCAGGTCACTTATCCGTTCTTCTGCCTCAGTTATTCTGCTATTGATTCCTTCTAGAGAATATCTAATTTCATTTATTGTGTTGTTCATCATTATTTGTTTGTTCTTTAGTTCTTCTGGGTCCTTGTTAAACATTTCTTGTATTTTCTCCTTTCTCTTTCCAAGATTTTGGATCATCTTTCCTATCATTACTCTGAATTCTTTTTCAGGTAGACTGCCTATTTCCTCTTCATTTGTTTGGTCTGGTGGGTTTTTACCTTGCTCCTTCATCTGCAGTGTGTTTCTCTGTCTTCTCATTTTGCTTTCCTTACTGTGTTTGGGGGTCTCCTTTTCACAGTCTGCAGGTTCATAGTTCCCATTGTTTTTGGTGTCTGCCCCTGTGGCTAAGGTTGGTTCAGTGTGTTGTGTAGGCTTCCTGGTGGAGGGGACTGGTGCCTGTGTTCTGGTGGATGAGGCTGGATCTTGTCTTTCTTGTGGGCAGGACCATGTCCAGGGGTGTGTTTTGGGGTGTCTGTGACCTTATTATGATTTTAGGCAGTCTCTCTGCTAACGGGTGGGGTTGTGTTCCTGTCTTGCTAGTTGTTTGGCATGGTGTGTCCAGCACTGTAGCTTGCTGGTCGTTGGTTGGAGCTGTGTCTTAGCGTTGAGATGGAGATGTCTAGGAGAGCTTTCACCATTTGATATTATGTGGGGCCGGGAGGTCTCTAGTGGACCAATGTCCTGAACTAGGCTCTCCCACCTCAGAGGCACAGGCCTGACACCTGGCCAGAGCACCAAAACCTTGTCAGCCACACGGCCAGGTACGTGGGGAGTTTCCTGCCTTTTGTGAAGTCTGAGGTCTTCTGCCAGCGTTCAGTAGGTGTTCTGTAGGAGTTGTTCCACATGTAGATGTATTTCTGATGTATTTGTAGGGAGGAAGGTGATCTCCACGTCTTACTTCTCCGCCGTCTTGAAGGTCTGTGATCCCTGGGAAGCTCTTAACCCAGTTTTCCCAAGGACCTCTCCCTCACCTCCTCCAGGCTTTAACCCACTCATGTTGTCATTTTCTCAGTGAGGGCTCCCTGGTATCTTTTCTGAAACTGCCAATTCTGCCATTCAAAAGAAACACATAAAGAGTCTCTTCTCCACTTTATTTTTCCCTTTGGTATATATAATCTATAGACCAGTTTTCTTTTCTTCACTATTTTATTCCTAGTCTAGAATAGTGCCAGGCTTATAATAAATACCCAACAAATTATCTGTTGAAAGAATGAATGTGTATGTATTTTGACAACTCCTCATTAAAAAAACCCAGTAAGCTGATTTTTATATAAATAAGTATACAGTTCAAAATAAGACTTGTTTAAAATCCCAAAGGACTCTGGAATTTGGGCAGAAGAGTCTGAAAGAAAACATCTGAAAAAGAAAATGATGACAAAAGCATACCATTTATTGCTGTAAAAGAGTGGCACTATGCTTTTTTCTGGCATACTAAATTAATGTGTTTCAGGTGTTTTAGAAGTAAATCTCTGAGAAGAAGAATTATGACACATACCTTTAACTATAAATTGAAATAACTGCAATTGCTGCAGATCATCAAATTTCATTTAACTTATGTATTTTATTCAAAAGAAAACTACATATTTTTGCATAATCTAAAGAACTATGGAGTCACAGAATTTTAGCATTATTTTTTAATAGTTACCAAATTATAACCATTATTTACCAAATTCTGTCAGAGAGATAAACAAAACATTTTTTTTTTAAGTCAGTGCGTTTTTATTTGAGAAATAAATTTGACCTCCAAACAACGAATATTTCTGGGGATAAAAATGAAATCTAAAATAGTTGACAAGTTAGAGAAATGCATTTGGAGGAAAGAAATACTAAAAATACACCTTACACTACTGCACGATATGGTCTTTTGATATCTCTTAAAATAGAAAAAAGATTCATATCCTTCATGGAGGGAGAAACCATGAGCAATTTTTCTTCCAGAAAGTTAAAAGAAAAACAAAAACAAAAACTCTGTAAGAAATAAAAGCTCTCAGTTTTTGTCTTCCAGAAGGACCATTTTTTAAAAATCTAAGAGGCATCATACAACAAAGGAGTTCACCCAAGACTACAGTTTTGAAAAGATTATTTCTTTATCCTCTGTCTCCAAATCCTGGCTTCGTTGCTCAACCAGATTTATTCCAAATAACAAAATTTTGAGCCCATCTACAAACACATATGACACCGTGCCCCTCTGTTCTGTAGGATGCTTATATAAATATTTTGATACCTTCCCTGTTTTCAAGAGCAGAGCAAGCAAAAATCGGTAGGTCCATTTAGGGCAATTAAGGTCAAAATGCCTCTGACTTGCAATGCTGAAAGAGCTTTTAATACCTTCGAATAGTAAGGTCTTGATTCCCCTAAAACTTCACGTTGACCACTGATAAATGAAATTAGGCCAATAATCACCAACATGAACTCGTAAAAGATTAATCATATTAACTTCAATTCTATATTTAAACCCAGAAAATCCCTCCCTCAACATACGAAATTTTATGAAGTATTAAAATTAGTTTTCATGAATCATGTATGAAGTCATTTTTGTTACTTTTTAGTGCCACTGTGTATTGTTTCAAAATTCCATTGGAAATTTAAATGATTTAAATATTATAATGCAATTTAATAATATCAGATAAAACGATTTCCAAAATTAAAATCGATTTCCTAATGTCATTGCACTAAAAAATACAACAAAACAACGGTGACATGACCTCCCTCTTTGGATTGTCAGGAAAAGCAACTGTACTCTCTCAAAGCTGTTCGTTGGCTGTAGAAATGACTCAGTCAGCATGGCCATCATTATTTCACTAAACTCACTATAGCTGTTTATGATTTTAATAATCAAAACAATTATAATGTTTAAAATATTTCAAAAGCTAGAAACAAAATGTACCTTTACATTCAAATGCAGGGTGTACTATCACGAAGAAATATAGTCAGTTATTAAATTTATATCTATGAAGAAAAGGAATGAATTTGATCTTCTTAAATCAATGAAAAGTCTCAATTCTCCAACTATTTTACATTAAAGCACAGGCACTGGTATTAGCTCTTCTTCAACATAGCTTTCAGATAAATATTTTTTAAAGTGCAATTTAAGACAAAAGATGGAAAAAAGTCTAGAGAATATCAAAGATAATTCCTAACGATTAGAAACAACAGCTAAGATTTCTTCAAGATATGTGTGAAAAAGCTGCTGCTTTTTAAATTTAGCTTCTAGATTCCCGGATTGTTCTACTCCCTTCTCACCCCTGGCACAATCTGACTCTGAGTTTCCTTGATACGCTGTTCTCTGCTGCCCTGCACGGCGTACGTGTGTAACCAGTGTCAGTGACCTGAGTCACTTGAGGACGGAAGTTGTCAGAGTCAAATCTTCAGATTCCCCAGTGCCTGGCCTGGCACAGAGTAAAGTGTACATCAGTGGTTCTCAGCAGGAGGCAACCTTGTCCCCAGGAGGACAATTAGCAATGTGTCTGGAGATGTTTTGTCACAGTGGTGGGGGGGGGGGGGAGGGTGAAGAAAGAGGAGTTGTACTGGCATCTAGTGGGTAGAGGCCAGAGATTCTGTTAAACAGCCTGCAGTGCCCAGGATAGCCCCATAACAAAGAACCACCCGCACAAAGTATCAATAGTGTTGAGGTTGAGAAATCCTGGTTTCAATAAGTGTCTCCTGAATTAATACTATAAGCTTTCCCACATGTGGAAGTTTAAGAAGAATGTAAGCAAAAGAAAGAAAGGAAGGGAGGGAAAATAATTAAAAAGATGGAGAACACTGAGATTATGAAAAGTACAGCCTGGACACCTGATGGAGATGTGCTAAGTGTAGCTGAAGATGTTGATATAACGCTGATTTAAATGTCTTGGCATCTGGACTTTAGGCCTTCTAGTAACCATCTGAAACAGAAGGCCTTTGAAATTATGGCAATTAAAAATCACTTAGGGAACGTTATATGTTGAATTGTAGTCCCCAAAATTCACATATTCATATATTCAGATACCTCCCTGAGGCATCTGTGGCATTTTGCATTCCTGAACATATGTACATTTTCCTGGGGAAAGCGCAACATGCTTTCATCAGATTCTCAAGCAGTTCTGTGGTCCCATCATCTAAACTAGAATCTAATCCTTTTGCTTCAATAATGTCCTGAAGTTCATACACCATATTTGGTTGCTCCACTGAGCTGAGATTTTTAGATTGACTTTTTTAACCAAGGAAACCATTTTCTGTGCAATGCGGTCACCAAACCAGAAAAAGTAAATTAAAGCACATTCTCACAGAAGACTGATTTGTCTTTTTAATTGTTTTTTAAACATTTGAACATTGTATTAGCTGAAAGTTCTTTGAAAGACGTCTATTTTCTTTCATTGTATGATAATGGTATGATGTTATCTCCATCTCTCTGCATCTGTAAACAGATGTCCACTTTCATCTCCTGCGCGGTAAACAGCTGCTCTGACCACTGCCAGGATTTGCTCCCCCTCGGCAAAACCCTCACATTCCCTGGAAGCATCAACTCACCCCCCGAGTGGGCGCCCCCCTCCAGATGACAGGGGATGCCCAATAACCACAGCAAAGAGAAAATGAATGAGAGAAAACGTGCCCCTGCCGCCCCAGCTCTAATTCAGAACGTACTGCCGACTAGAAAAAAGCTGCACCGAGTTGCAGTGTAAACGTAGATTATTAGGACCCCAAGCTGAACAACACTGAACCAAGTTTATTTAATCCCTAATGAAGTTTTAACAAATAGCAAAGAGGAGGGGCAGGGAAGAAACAAAACTAAAAGGGAGATAGATAAGGAGCAGGATAAAAATCTAAGAGTAGGAGAGAGTAATAAGCAAGCCAACTTACAGCCTCTGGGTAAATTATTTTAGTGTCAACTATATCCCATCCTAAAATTACAATTGAAACTTTTGTTGACTGTCCCAATGTGACAGGCATGGTACTCTGCACTTTATGCAATCATTACAGGCATAACTATTTCTACTTATTCCCATTCTATAGATGGGAAAACTGAGGCAGAGAGAGTTTAAGTCACATAGCTACTAGGTGGTTTATCCTGATCTCAGTGTTCACTTCTCAATCACTATGCTATAATACTGTAGATCCTTGTGTGTTGCCTAGGAAACTAAAAAACTACACTTTCTGTAGGAAAGGTTTGGTACTTAACTGTATGCAGAACTCTCTTGGGAGGAAATTAAATAGGATCTCTGTACCAAAGAACCAATAATATATTCATGTACGAATTCTTATCCTCCAGACGGTTTTGAAATTATAAAGTTTATTTATGATCACTACATTCATCAAACATTTCCTTTAAAATCTGAAGAGGCTAAAAAGTGCATAAGAACGTATTTTCTTATTACGTATTTATTCATTCTGGTGTATTCATACGAGCTCTGTTAAGTTGGTCAGCTTACCTACCCCTCCCCCTGCTCTTCAGGTACCCAAGCCCAGGCAGGCAGTTCCCACCTGAGGGCCTGTGAGCTTTCTGCTGTCTTTTCCTTCCACTCTCTTTCTCTAGATTTAACAACTTCCTTTCCAATTCTCAGGTCTCAGCTCAAGTGTGGCTTCTCAGAGCAGTCTGACCTGCCTACACACTGAGGCAGGTCCCACCACACTCCACAGTCATTCTCGATCCTCTAGCTGGTTTTACATCCTTTCTAGCCCTTGACGCTGCTGGAAACTGTCTGAATTATTTACATGATTATCTTATCTGTTCTCCGTCAACCCCAACTGTAACATCCGCTTCAGGAGAACAGACATTTTGTGGGTTTGACTCACTTCTATATATAACACCTGGAACAGTATGTGGTGTGTAAAAAGAGAGGTGATCAAATGTTTGCTGAATGAATGGATTTTCCCATGTTTCAGCTAAAATACCTTACAAACTGATTATATGTCATTTCTTTTAACTAATAATAAGGAGCAGCCTTAAGGCTAAAGAATCCAACACAACCTTTAACAGGCAAATTTGTTTTGTTTCACATTTAGAAACTGGAGAAGTCTGTGATTCTCAAAATAGGATACAAGAATCTCCGGGGGGCAGAAGAAGGTGTTCTGGGTGGGGATACAAAAGGTAAAGATGAGGAATTCGGAGTGCCAACATCTATTTGGGGTTGGGAGTTGGGGAAGTAAGGAAGTAATCAAACTACAGACACAGAGCCCAAGCAGGTATGCTTTTACCTTTCCTCTGACATTAGGAGTGCTTGGGTAGAAACCTCGTAAGAAACCACAACAATTCAGACCACATTAAAGATATAAGAATAAAATAATGAAACTACTGTCCTCTATGTCTTGAGTAAATTATACCATTATGATGTAGTTCTCATTTCTCAGCTGTACCACTGTACAATAGACCAAGGTCTCTTCCCCAGTTGGGCCAGTTTATCTTCAATCTAACCCAAGATCGAGGAGATATTCTACATTTGCAAACCACCTTGCAAATAAATGCTATTATTTACAAATCAGTGCAAGTCCACTATCACAGGAAATATAATACTAAATATGCAGCTCATTGCCAATAAGTCAAAATACATCAGTTAAAATGTGATACTGATTTTTACAAAAAGTAATACGCCTTACTTTGGGGGATGGGGGAGAATAAAAGGGGGCTTGCCAGAAGGTGCTTTTCTTATTCCAACAAGTTCAAATGAGTATGCCAGTAGTGTATACTAATTTTATATCTAATATACTAATTTTATATGTGTATATATATAAATATACCCGTAAATACATAAATGTCTTTAAAAGGTATATATGTGCATGTTTATCAGACAAAAATCATTTCAAACTCTTGGTTCTGCCACTAATAGGCAGAATGACTTAGCAAGTTAGGGAGGCTTTCTGACCTGTTTTCTGATCTATGAGTAATAATTACACATCCATCTCATGGCTCAGATGAGAATTAAAATTAACGTATGGAAAAGACATAAAACTTGGCTCAAAGAAACGGTAGTTATGATGATGAGACAGATGAAGGCATATGCACATATATACCTTCCCCTCCTCCTCTCCCCTCTCTTCTCCCTCCCCCTCAACCACATAGGCCAGCCTTCTCTCCAGAAATGCACAGCATTCAAAGGGAAGGGACTATTCTTTATGATTCTGCAGAAGAAATTTAAAAATCTCTTAGCCACAAAACCCTCGGTCTGAAATTTTTCTCCCCCAAAACGCTGGAACAAAAAATCCTCAACTCAAACCCCCATACTTCAGAACAAGTATTTACAGGGAAGACTGTTAAATAGTGGATTTTCGAGCAAAGGTTTCCTGAGAAGTCCAAGATTGTTCTCCAAAGCAGGGCTGTTGAGAGAAGCAAGAAACACAGGGCTGGTGTTTGTGCCTGACCACACAAAGAGTTGGCAGTTGAGTGAAGCAAGGCAGCCAAGGCTCTCTCGTCTTGCGTCTCATCCTTAAGCCCACAAAAACGCAAGAGGGCGAACAAGGACGGACAAGACCCCTCGACACTCCTGACTAAACAACAATAAAATGTTTTGACTAGGAACATCTTCCTGAAAAACAGAGATTACTCAAATAAATTTATTTTAAAAATCTTTCCTCAAACTCATTCAGACTTAATCGTAGAAAACATCACCGGTGGCCACCTGCCCTGGCATATTCCACACCCATGTGGGCTAGACAGACCTACTATAGACAGATTTTTCTCCTTGCCTAGTCCAACAAATTAGTGAGTGTGATACTTCAAGTTATAGAAAAAATATATACTTGGTCTTCATCCACAGTTCCTGGCTCATAGCTCCCAAAACCCTTGGAATTTCCTAAGTGATAAGAGCAATGGAATAATATTCAGTCTCTTGTCCTCAGTTCCTGAGAAGGCTTCAGGGAAGGTGGCCTTTGGGTACCACCCAAGGGTGAGGGCTGGTTCCCAGGAGAACCAACCATGTGATAAGAGGGTTGGAACTTTCAGTCCCACCATCTGATTTCTGGGGAAGGGAGAAGCGCTGGAGGTTGAATCAACTGCCGTTGGCCAATGATTCAGTCATGTAATGAGGCCTCCATAAAAATCCAGAAGAGGTGGCTTTTGTGCCCTTTCTAAGAGCTTCATGATGGCGAACAGTACCACCGGCCGGGTCCCATGCCCTACAAGGACATAAGCTCCTTTGTTCAGGGCCTTGCCCTATACATCTCTTCATCTGGCCATTGATTTGTATGCTTTTATAATAAATCAGTAATCTAGTGAGTAAAATGGTCTTCCTGAGTTCGATGAGCCCTTCTAGCAAATTAATCAAACCAGAGGAGGGGGTTCCGGGAACCTCTGATTTATAGCCAGTCAGTCAGAAGTACAGGTTAACAACCTGGACATGTGACTGTCATTCTGAGTAGAAGGTCCTCGAAACGTCCAGTTTGTACCCGGTAGGTCAAAGCAGAGGTAACCACCCGGGCTTGGGACTGGTGTCTGAAGTGGAGGGGAGGTCTTGTGGCACTAAGTCCTTTACCTGTGGAATCTGATTCTATTTCTGGGTAGATAAGTGTCAAAATTGAGCTGAATTCTCAGACACACTGCTGGTGTCGGAGAATTGCTTGTTGGTGTCGGGAAGCCTACACACACACACCAAGCTGGAACTGGGTCCAGGAACTCTTTGCAATGAGCCATTGCCCCCCCAAGAAGCATTCGACCCTTCACCTTCACAGTATATTGCATACTTCCAATTTGTTAGGTCATCATCTCTAATTATTTACTTAATGAATGTAAGATTAAGTTCCATAAAGAGTCTCTCTCGTTTTCTGATATATACTCATCAGTAACTATTAAGTAACTGACAGACTAGGAGTGTATTTGACACCTAATATACCTTACTTTAATATAAACATTTTATCCCACACTTATCAAATAGAAACTCAATAGATAAATCAGAGCTTCTTCATGGGAGAGAAAAATTAACTATTCCTCTCCAACAACTTTAACTTAAAAAGGGAAGCAAAAGACTGGGTAGAGACAGCTACATTTAGGCTTATAACAAAAATTTTCCCAAAGTATGTCAAAAATTATAACATTATCATCATAGCATATTAAAACAAGAGGAGAGTTTACACCATGGTATACATTGAGAAGACAGGAATTTCCTTCAAGAAATGAAATTTATAACAATATTCCAGGGGAAATATGCAAAGCATGTAATAAAGACATACAAGAATACAGATAAAAATCTTTAGTGACAAGAATCATTTTATTGAATCAATCCTATTTCCAAGTTTTAAAAAGCAAAATATATTTTAAAAATTCTGAGAATATTTTATTAGCATAATTCCACTTCTCAATAAGACGTAAAAGTAGTACTGCTAAGAATCAGCATGGAATATAAAACTGAAGTCTTAGAACTGGAAGGAATTTGGGAGATCACCAAATAAGGGAAAGGCCAAGCTACGTGACCAAATAGGTGCACTAGAATAGTAAAAGCCGAATGTCCCACATCTTACTGTAATACTGGGTTGGCCAAAAAGTGCCTTCGGTTTTTAAGTAAAAATAAAAGACACATTTTTCATTTTCACCAAGAACTTTCTTGAACAACATCTTCACCCTTTTGTTCCACTACCTTCTGCCATTTTTCAGGCAACTTCATAATTCCATCTTCCCGAAATTTTTTATCTTTTTGAGCAAAGAACTGATCCAGGTGCCTTTTACAGTCTTCCAGGGAACTGAAATTTTTTGCAATAAGAGAAGTTTGTAAAGACCTAAATAAATGGAAATCTGAAGGTGCAATATGTCTGGTGAATACAGCAGGTGAATCAGAACTTCCCAGACAAGCTGTTACAGTGTTTGCCTGGTCATCAAAGAAACACGCAGTCTTGAGTTATCCTGATGGAAGATTATGCATTTTCTGTTGACTAATTCTGGATGCTTTTCATCAAGTGCTGCTTTCAGTTGGTCTAACTGGGAGCAGTACTTGTTGGAATGAATTGTTTGTTTGGTTTTCCGTAAGGAGCTCATGATAGAGGACTCCCTTCCAATCCTACCATATACACAACATCACCTTCTCTGGATGAAGACCGGCCTTTGGTGTGGTTGGTGGTGGTTCATCTTGCTTGCCCCACGATCTCTTCCGTTCCATGTTATTGTACAGTATCCACTTTTCATCGCCCGTCACAAGGTGTTTTAAAAACGGAATGTTTTCATTACGTTTAAGTAGAGAATCGCATGTGGAAATACGGTCAAGGTTTTTTTCGCTTAACTGAGGTGGAACCCAGACATCAAAGCATCATAACCAAGCTGGTGCAAATGATTTCCATCGCTTGATTTGGGTATTTTGAGTATGTCGGCTGTCTCCCGTGTGGTAGTTATCCCACAATCAACGTTAGTTGATTGCTCTCAATTAGTGTCTCTATTTGATCGCTGTCAACTTCAACTGGTCTCCCCGACTGTGGAGCATCGTCCAGCGAGAAATTTCCAGCACGAAACTTCGCAAACCACTTTTGACACGTTTGATCAATCACAGCACCTTCTCCATAAGCTGCACAAAGCTTTTTTTGCGTTTTGGTTGCATTTTTACCGTTCTTGGAATGATAAAGCATAATATGCCGAAAATGTTGCTTTTTTCTCTTCCACCTTCAATATTAAGATGGCTACACAAAAATTCACCAATTTTGGTAAGTCTTTTTTTAAATGCATGCTGATGTGACAGCTGTCACATACAATCTAACAAAACTGTTTCAAATGAAGTTAAAGACAATTAAGTGCTGCTAGAGCCGTCCTATGGAAAAAACCGAAAGAACCTTTTGGCCAACCCAATACCATCTCTCCCAAAGAATTCTAAGTCTCTGCTTCTTTTCATTAAAAAGAAAAAAAAAAAAATCCCCCTGGCCCTTTTAAAATCTTTCAGTGGCTTTCAAATGGCATGCTGAATTCCAAACTGTTATTGGTGATAAAAGACGTTTCCTGTCTCTGACACTGTAACACGCTGCTAGGTTCTTAAAAATTTTTAGTCCAAAAAATTGCAGAGGAGATATTTTTAACAGGGTCAAGGGTGTCTTTAAAAATAGTACATTTTCACATCCCTTGGCTAATATGAGTGCTTAGGGGAAAATAATTACAGTGATGCTTATTGCAATATATTCAAGTCTAAGAGAATAAGCTCAAAACACTCAACGCAATTTTTAAAGACAACTTCTTAGAACAGCTTTAGGTTTCACGGCAAAATTGAGAGGAACGTACAAGGATTTCCTATATGTCACCTGCCCCCCACGTGCGTGTGACCTCCGCCACTACCAACATCCCCACCAGAATGGTTCATTTGTTACAGTCTATAAACCTACACTGACACATCGGAATCACCCAGAGTCCACAGTTGACATTAGGCTTCACTCAGTGTACTTTCCGTGGGTTTGGACAAATGTGCAATGACATGTGTCCACCATTACTGTACCATACACAGTACTTCCACTGCCCTAACAATCCCCTCCCTGTGCTCAGCCTGTTCATCCCTCCCCCACCTCAACCCCTGGCAACCTCTGATTTTTTTTACTGTCTCCATAGTTTTGCCTTTTCCAGAACGTCATGTAGTTAAAAATCATACAGTATCTAACCTTTTCAGACAGGCTTCTTTTACTTAGTAAGATACTTTTTTTTTTAATTAATTAATTAATTTATTTATTTATTTTTGGCTGTGTTGGGTCTCCATTTCTGTGCGAGGGCTTTCTCTAGTTGTGGCAAGCGGGGGCCACTCTTCATGGTGGTGCGCGGGCCTCTCACTATCGTGGCCTCTCTTGTTGCAGAGCACAGGCTCCAGACGCGCAGGCTCAGTAGTTGTGGCTCATGGGCCTAGTTGCTCCGCGGCATGTGGGATCTTCCCGGACCAGGGCTCGAACCCGTGTCCCCTGCATTAGCAGGCAGATTCTCAACCACTGCGCCACCAGGGAAGTCCTAGTAAGATACATTTAACGTTCCTCCATGTCTTATCATGGCTTGGTAGCTCATTTCTTCCCGGTAATGGATAATACTCCACTATGTGGATTTACCACAGTTTATTTATCCATTCACCTATCGAAGGACATCTTGGTTGCTTCCAGTATTGAAAATTATACATAAACCTGCTATAAACATACGCGTGTAAGTTTTGGGGTGGACATAAGTTTTCAACTCATTTGGGTAAAAGAACACAACTGCTGGGCTGTGTGGTAAGATGCTTCATTTTGTAAAAAATCATCAAACCGTCTTCCAAAGTAGCTGTACCATTTTGCATTCCCAACAGCAGTGAATGAGAGGGTTCCCGTTGCTCCACATCCTCGCCAGCAGTTGGTATTGTTAGTGTCTTAGATTTTGGTTATTCTAATAGGTGTGGTAGTAGTGGTAACTCACTGTTGTTTTCATATGTATTTTCCTGACGACAAATGATTTGGAACATCTTTTCATACGTTTATTTGCCATATATATATATATATATAGAGAGAGAGAGAGAGAGAGAGAGAGAGAGAGAGAGAGCGCTCTTCTCTGGTGAGGTGTTTGTTAAGGTTGCTGGCCATCAGGTTATTTGTTTTCTTACTGTTGAGGTTTAAAAGCTTTTTGTATATTATGGATAATAGTGCTGCATCAGATGTGTGTTTTGCAAATATTTTCTACCAGTCTGTAGCTTGCCTTCTCATTATCCTGACATTGTCTTTCACAGAACAAAAATTTTTAGTTTTAATGAAGCCCACCTTCTCAATTTTTCTGTGATGGATTGTGCCTTTGAGGCTGTATCTAGAAAATTATCGCCCACACCCAAGGTCATCTAGGCTTTTTCTATGTTATCTTCTAGGAGTTTTATAGTTTTGCATTTTACATTTAGGTCTACTATTCAGTTTCAGTTACTTTTTGGTGAAAGGTTTATGGTCTGTGAATAGATTTCTTTTTCTGCTTGTGGATGTCCAATTGTTCAAGCACCCTCTATTGAAGAGACTATCTTTGCTCCACTGTATTGCCTTTGCTCCTTTGTCAAATATGAGTTGATTATATTTATGTGAGTCTATTTCTGGGCTCTGTATTTTTCCATGGATCTATCTGTCTATTTTTTTCACCAGTACCTCACTCTCTTGATTATGGTACTTTTGTAGTTAAGTCAAGGTGTCAGTTAGTGACAATCCTCCAACTCTGTTCTTCTTCTTCAATTTTGTGTTGGCTATTCCAGGTCTTTTGCCACACCATGTAAACTTTAAAATCAGTTTGTCGATATCCACAAAGTAACTTGCTGAAATTTTGATTAGGACTGCATTGAACCTATAGATAAAGTTGGAAAGAAATGACATCTTGCCAATATTGAGTCTTCCTGTGTATGAACATGGAATATCCTGTTTATTTAGTTCTCCTTTGGTTTCACTCAGTTTTGCAGTTTTCCTCAGATATATTTTGTGTACATCTTCTTAGGTTGATATCTAAGTATTCCATTTTTGGAGGTGCTAATGTAAATGGTATTGTGTTTTTAATTTCAAATTCCACTTGTTCATGGCTGGTACATAGGAAAGCAACTAACTTTTGCATAGTAACTTTATATCCTGAAGGCTTGCTATAATCACTTATTAGTTCCAGGAGTTTTTTTGTTGTTGATTCTTTCAGATTTTCTACACTGACAATCACAACATCTGTGAAAAAAGACTTTTATTTTTTTCCCTCCCAGTCTGGATACCTTGTTTTCCTTTTCTTGTCTTATTGCATTAACTAGATCTTTCAGTACAAGGTTGAATAGGAGTGGTGATCAAACAGGAGGGAAGGGGGCAGGGCACAACCTTTGAAAGAATGACACAGCCTGAGAACATGACATAAACTGATTAGAACCAAATGGGTCCAAGATGGCAGACAAGTTGAGTTCCACTAAACCTTGAGCCCCAGTATACGCTCACTGTAACACATCAGCAAGCTAAATGACACAGCCACAGGCTCCATGACAGTTCCAAGGCTGACCATAAGCATCAAAAAGTGGGTGGTGGCCCAAGTCTTGGAAATCCCTGCCCCTTTCCGAAACAGCTAGAATACTCCTCCCACTCATTAGCCTGTGAAATTACCCACCCCTATATAAACTGACAACCCCGTACCCTGGTGCCTTTCTCACCTTCTGAGATGGCCCACACTCTGTCTGCAGAGTTTGTTTCTCTCTAAACAAATCCACTTCTTACCTATCAATCACCTTGACTCTCACTGAATTCTTTCTGCGATGAGACATCAAGAACCTGAGCTTCATGAAGTCCTGAGACCAGGTGTGTGATCTCAGTTGGAAGACCGTGGGTTTTGGCCAGGTTCGAGTCCCGGCTGTGTGGGTTCAAGTCCCAATGTGGGTGTAGGCTGGGTTCAAGTCCCAACACATGGGTTCAAGTCCCAATCTGAGGTGCATGGTTTCAGCAAAGCGGGACATCCTTGCTTTGTACCTCATCTTAGTTGTAAAATATCAACCTTCTCATCATAAAGTATAATATTAGCTGTAAGTTTTTTATAGATAGAGTGACCTTAACAAAAATGGCAAAGTAGGGAGCTCAAATGACCTGACCCTCCATAGAGCAAAAACTGTCAGAATCAACTTTGTCAGAATTTTGGAAAATAGTCATCAGATGTTTACAGCAACCAAAATACGTTAAATCCAGAAAAATGCAACTTAAAAACAGAAGAGCTTTGTGCATCTCTACTTGCCATTGTCCCATCCACTCCCTTGCTGGGCAGTGGTATTGAAGACAGCAGCCACATTCCCAGTGTTGGAACCTGGTCCCTAGCTCCAGAGGAAGCAGAGCAGATCATGATCTCAAAAAATAAATTGTACGGTCTGGAACTGCCTGTATTAGCAAGTAAAAGTGCAAAAGCACTTCAGTGTTAGCAAATTATAATAGTTAACATGTACATAGCACTTACGAGGTGCCAGGTTCTAAGTGCTCTTCCACACCTCAATCTTCCCAACACCTAAACCTCGTCCTCCCCTCTGTCCTCCCTCTCTCCCATCTTCCCCACTCTGTCCTCTTTCCCCTTCCTCTTCCCCCTCTTTCTCCTCCATTTCACACATCAGAAAACTGAGGGTCAGAATAAAAGATTTGTCCAAGGTCTAATTAGTAAAGGGCAAAGGCAGAATTAAAACCCTGTGGGTCTGTCTTGAAATAAAACAATAGTACAGTCTCCTTTTGTTTTTTTTTTTTTTTTGCTGTTTTGTTTCTGTTTTTGCTTTTTTCGCTCGTGATTTCCAAATTTAGTGAGGGGGTCAGTCACAAACATCTATATGAAAAGTCTGTTGACAGTGAGACCAGAGGTGATATCTAAATTGGGCACTGAAGGACTAATGAGGGTTAGCCAAGGAGGAGAGGGAAGGTCTTCTGGCAAAGGGAACAGCATGGGTCAAAGTCCGGAAATGAGTGCGTGTGTTTGGGGGTGGCTGTTGAGGGGGGGGGGGTGGATACTGCAACTAACTCCATTCGGCTGAGAAGTACAATGCCAAGAGAAGATTCTAGAGATAAATGTGTAGAGCAAAGCCAGGGTCAGATAACAACAGGCCTGGTAAGCCATAAACTGTTTTGTCCTGAAGGCAAAAACAGCTACTAAAGGACTTTCCTAAAGCGTGGGAGTGACAGGATCCTAATCACACTTGTAAAAAACAATCCCAGCTTTAGTGAGTAAGCTCTGGCAAAACGAGCAAGTCAAAATTCCACCCTCATTCCCATATGCTGTTGGCGGGAGGATAAATCAGCGTGATCACACTGGAAAAGCGTTGGGCAGCATCTAGTGAAACTGAACGTATGCAGGTCCTATGACCCAGCAATCCCACCTGACAGCACTGCATACTTCTGACCATCAAAGCCACACACAGTACTAGAACATTCAAGGAAGCACTCTTTCTGAGAGCCAAAACCTGGAAAGACCAAAACGTTCATCAACGGAATAGAGAAGAAAGTTGTATATTCACACAACGGAATACCATATAACAATAAGAACTTGTTACAACTGCGCGCAACAATATGGGTGAAGTGCACAGACAGAATGGTGAACAAAAGCAGCAAAAGACAAAAGCGTAAATACTGCATGATGCCATTTATAAACTTTTTTTTTTAATTACCATCTGTAAGAAGTCGGAAAAGTGGTTTTTCTAAGGAGTAGTAACTGGAAAGGGGCACAGTAAGGGCTTCGGTATGATTATCCTCATTTTTCAGTCAAGGAAGCCAAAATTCAGAGAGGTTAAATTACTGAGAACTAGTAAGTGGTAGAAATGACATCCGAACCCGGGTTTACAAAACTATGAAAAATATACAGCCCGGAGTTAAAAGCTACTTAGAGAAACTGTCATGTTTTTAGCCAGTGTCTGTTCTCCTCGGGCTTCAGGTGCGCCGAATGCACCGCGAGCACTGCCTTTGCGTCTCCACACGAGCACCCGCGCCTCTCCTAAGTGAAGCCTCCCCCAGTCTCTCCCTCCACCCTCAACAGATCAGGAAACTAGCTGGTTGGAAAGTTACTTTTAAAATACTTTAAAAAAAATTATCATTTATTAAGGGCTTACTAATAAGTGCCTGGCATTTATCAGCCTTTTCTCAATAAGAATAGAGGGGGGTTCAAGAGATAAATCATCTGGGGTCACAAGGCTAAAAAGTACCAAAACTAAGATCCAAATCCTAGTCTGGCTGAATCCAAATCCAAAGTTCTACCTACCACATCAGTTTCCATCTTTCACTTTACCTTGTTAATGATCGATTTATCTGTTTTGACCTCAAGATTCTAATCTCTAACTTACTTACCTTTGCATCCTCTGCTCTAAGTAGAAGGCCTACCACATAACAGGAGCTCATTAAAGGTTTTTAAAAGAACTAAGTAATTAATAGGTATAATTTCCTCTGAAGATAAAAAATGAAGGCTCTATTAGAATACACAGGTGCTTATTAGATCACTCAACAAACATTCACCAAGTGCCTCCTATACCCCCAGAAACTTGACATTTTCTGGGGTAAGAACTAGAAATACACTCTTCTGTCACAAAGTCTATAGGGCTGTGCTTGTCCAACACAGTAGCTATTAGCCACGTGTGGCTATTGAGCACTTGAAAAGCTGCTTCTCCAAAAGGGAGATGTGCTGTAAGTATAAAATATATATGGATTTCAAAGACAACAGTGTGAATGTAACAGTGTAAAATATTAAATAATTGGATGACTTATTGGGTTAAATTAGATGTATTATTAAAATTAATTTCAGCTGTTTACTTTTTTAAAGGGGTCACTAGGAAATTTTTTTAAATTAATTTTTATTGGAGTATTGTTGCTTTACAATGTTGTGTTAGCCTCCACTGCACAACAAAATGAATCAGCCATACACATAGAGATATCCCCTCCCTTTTGGACTTCCCTCCCATTTAGGCTACCACAGTGCACCAGGTGAGCTCCCTGTGCTATACAGTGCGTTCCCATCAGCTGTCCATTTTATACAGAGTATCAGTGGTGTATATGTGTCCGTCCCAGTCTCCCACTTCCTCCCACCCCACCCCTTTCCCCTCGGTGTCCATACATTTTTGTTCTCTACGTCTGTGTCTCTATTTCTGCTTTGCAACTAAGATCACCTCTACCATTTTTCTAGATTCCACATATATATGCGTTATTATACGACATTTGTTTTTCTCTGTCTGACTTACTTCCCTCTGTCTGACACTCGCTAGGTCCATCCACGTCTCTACAAATGACCCAGTTTCGTTCCTTTTTATGGCTGAGTAATATTCCACTGCATATATGTACCACATCTTTACCCATTCCTCTGCTGATAGACATTGAGGGTGCTTCCATGTCCTGGCTATTGTAAATGGTGCTGCAATGAACACTGGGGTGCATGTGTTTTAAGGGGCCACCAGGAAATTTTAACTTACATATGTGGTTTGCATTACATTTCTATTGGACAGCACTGCTCTGAGGACTTTTTTTTTTTTTTTTCCTGCTTATTCAAGATCTCTTTCCCTTAATTTAGGCTATTAAAATGCACAGCAGAAACTAACTGACAGCCCATTCAGTTGCCATCCTCTGTCCTGGGTTCCACATAGAGAAGTAAATTTATTGTGTTTTCTTCTCTTGCAAGAGTGTTCTTAGACTGTATTAGTATTCAAAAGACATGCTCCAACTTTGCCAGCCTACTTAAAAATTGATTTTGACATTACTATTCTTAAGTGATTAACATGTAAAACAAATAACGTTTTTGATTTCTATAAAGTGATGTACATCAACATAATTTCTTTAAACCTTTATAGATCACCTAGTACATGGTCTCGTGATTCTAACAAAAGGCTTGAGGGAGCTAGGGCTATTATTCTCATCCCCTTTTATGATGTAAAACCTGAAACAAGGATAAGTGATCTGCCCAAGAATATACGACTGACTGACCATTAGCAGAGTGGAGACTCAAGCCAGGCTTTCAGACCCATCTCAGGGGTGTTTCAGAATAAGAGATTACTCTTTGTATTAGTTTTCTGTGGCTACTATAACAAATCAGCACAAACCGGCGACTTAAAGCAACAGAAATTCATTTTCTCACAGTTCTGGGGGCAGGGCGGGCGGACCTCACCCTGGCCAAGGGGCCCTGACTCTCGGCTGCCGCAGCACCTATGCCCTGAGGCCTCCTGGACAGGCTCCCTCCTCCTCTTTGGCTGTGTGAGCTCCCTCCCCGTCTCTCCTGTAAAGACACTTGTCATTGGATTCAGTGCCCATCCAAGTAATCCAGGATGAACTCATCTCAAGATCCTTAGTTTAGTTACACCTGCAAGACTCTTCTTCCAAATAAGGTAACATTCACAGGTTCTGTGTTTAGTATGGGGACATATGGGGGTCGGGGGAGGGACCATTCAACCCACCACGCTCTCCTGCAGCCCCCCAGAGCCACTGCTCTGTACAGTAGCTTGGCTCTATGTTCCAGTTCACATGTCCTGGCTTTTGCTCCCAGGATCAGTAAAAATAAAACACCGATGATTGATTAGGGAAAAAGTAAGGATTTGGAGTCAGGCAGACATGGACCCCAAAAGTGGCTCTAACATTGGTTAACTGTGTGACTTTGGATAAATTATTTAATCTCTCTGGGCCTCAGTTTTATCTTCTGTTTGATAGAAGTAATAACACCTGCCTTATGCGGTTTTATGATCATTGCATTTTCTTAAAAAAAGTAAACCATCAGCACTGTGCAACATCACCTAGGCTCCCTTGCCCCACCTTCTTTTCCAGATTTATGCCTTCAGTCAAACAATATCTGGGTTTACCTTACAGAGTGAAGGATCTTTAGAAAACCTAGCACACACCTATCATGCACAACCTTAAGTAAATTCAGGGTGTAAAACATCTAAATTTCCTAAAAGGATGAGTTATTATGTGCTTCACAAAAGCTTCCTTTGCTTTACAAAAGAATTCAACGTCTACGTTTACCTTAAATACCAAATCAAATCTGCAAATCTCTGTTAAAGGCTGGCTCGCTCTGCATATGGTTTATGCTTAATAACTGTTTTGTAGAAAAGAACACATCTGCATAAAGGGAGGCAAATTTGCAGTCTCTTAGCAAAACCCTGTTTCCTACTATAGTGGTGCCGCATGAAAGAAAGAGTACAGTTAGACTTGCCAAGCTGGAAGCATAAACTTGAAACACAGGTGTTAAGTAGTTTTCTTCTAAGAGCTGAACTAAACTGCACTCATTTGTGGGCAATCTTTATTGCTGATGCTATTCCTTGGAGATACTATTGGTCTTTTTTTTTTTAAATTAATTTTTATTGGAGTACAGTTGATTTACAATGTTGTGTTAGTTTCTGCTGTACAGCAAAGAGAATCAGTTATACATACATATATATCCACTCTTTCTTAGATTCTTTTCCCATATAGGTCATTACAGAGTATTGAGTAGAGTTCCCTGTGCTATACAGTAGGTCCTTGTTGGTTATCTTTTTTTTTTTTAACATCTTTATTGGAGTATAATTGCTTTACTATTGGTTTCATATTTTTTGGCCCACATTTCCTGAAAGAATTAATGTTAAATAGAGCATAGAGAAGTGCCATCGGGAGAATATTCTCAGAGGCAGTTTGGTTCAAGAAATAAAATGGACAGTCACTAACTCAGAACTGCATTTTACATGCTGAAAAACAATGGAAAGTAATAAAATGTAGAAGGACAGATGGATAATCCAACGTGACTGATGTCCTTATGACAGCCCTTGCAAACCAATACATTCTCCTTTCTGACAATCTTACTTCTAAAACTGTTTTTAAAGGCAGAATGAATCTTTTTAATAAATGCATAAATATTGTGTCCAATAATAAACATGCATAAAAAGACTATTAATCTGATCTGATATCTGAGCCATGCAAATGTATAACTACAGTCTTCCTAATGCTTAAATTTAGTTGCATTCACTAGGAGAACAATCAAGATAAATGGGAGAGTTCCGACTAAGAACTAACACAATGCATATAATAATGTGCTTTACTGTACACTTTCAAAAAATACATATTTGAAATTACAGCAATTCATTATTTTACTTTATTAATTTATTATTCATTATTTTAATATCAAAAAATTATATTTTAAGATAAATGTTTTCCAAGTCAAAACCAATATGCTCAAGTACTACTTAATTTTAAAACAGGAATAACTCAATTCCCTTTAATAAAGTTAATAAACTGGCATCCCATCCCCCAAAAGTCTTCAAAGTCTTTGCTGAAAAGACCTATGCTATATGGGATCTTCGGTACATCAATTTTCTAAACTTTAACTTAAGACTCTCTCCACTCTTAGCATGATCTTTGAAGACAGAAACTATAACTTATTTATCTTCTTATTCCCAGAGCCTGTAACTACTGTTGACTCTTGTTAGTAGCAGTAGTTATGTTCTATAAAGCCAAAGCAAACACTAAATTAGTGAATACTGAGACACTGCCCTTGGAGAAATAAATAGAGGGTTTGGTTCCTATAAACTGCTGTCACAACATTTTCACCAACCGACCAATATATAGCCTTGTTTTATGTGTCTTTCTATTTAAAGATACCTTAAATATATAATAAGTATACCTCATTTAGCGTATACTGTTGATTACTTAACATTGAACTTACAGCCGACAGCACTGTAACTCATTCCTGAATGAAGCTTATCTGACACCTGTATTTTCTCCATAATAAGGCCCATCACAGCCTGCTTGTGCCTAAGAAGCCTAAACAGCACTTCAGTGCTCTACTTGGAAGTCATTTTTAACAGTGAAGTCACCAATAAAATGCACAAAAATGGGGAAAACGTGGCACTAAATATACCACGGAAAGGACTTTTGTTTACAGGGTGAGAGCTTAAACAGTAAGGTAGAGTATGGCATTGTTTGACCTCAGCTGGGAACGTGTGTGTAGGATGGCTCATATCTTCCACGGCTCTATGTATACACATGCCCATGAGTAACACTAAAGCACTTGAGTACTGATTTTGGAGTTACAAACAAATTTTAGTGAGTAGGCAAATTTGCAAATGCAGAATCCACAAATAAAGAGATTCAACTCATTTTCACATAGTAGTCATTTGATAAATGTCTTAGAATTGAAGGAATAAATGAATGAAATCACTATCATAATGAGATGTTCCCTTTACTTCTAGTAATTTCATTATTTTGATCCCACCTAAAACATACCCATATGACACTGAATCCACCAGGGCAGGAAAAGCTGTGCATGTCATGACCCAGGCTGTTTGTTAGCCGTCAAGCTAACAATCTGAGTCTGTGGGGACTAAGCCTTCTGCCTTGCCCACCTAGCAAGCAGGTTACCTTCTTTGTTTATTCTACTAGCTTTTTGCTGATAAATATGAATATACTGAAACAGCACATGCCATGAAATTATATTGGGAAAACTAAGGAATCAAGTCCTGCCAATAGAATGGAACAAGAAATCACACACTATTTATAATTGGCACTGAGATATTAAAAACTTCCTATGTTTAAGAGTCAATATCACTGCTGTGGATAATGTTATCTCTGAGGGAAAGTAAGGCCAGAATAAAGTTGAAGGAATCATGCTCCCTGACTTCAGACTACACTAAAAGCTACAGTAATCAAAACAGTATGGTACTGGCACGAATACAGACTTATAGATCAATGTAATGGGATAGGCAGCCCAGAAATAAACCCATGCACCTATGGTCAATTAATCCACAACAAAGGAGGCAAGAATATACAATGGAGAAAAACAGTCTCTTCAATAAGTGGTGCTGGGAAAACTGGACAGCTACATGTAAAATAAAGAAAATTAGAACATTCTCTAACACCATATATAAAAATTAACTCAAAAAGGGTTAAAAACCTAAATGTAAGACTGGATACTGTAAAACTCCTAGAGGAAAACATAGGCAGAACACCCTTTGACATAAATCACGGCAATATTTTTTTGGATTTGTCTCCTAGCGTAATGGAAATAAAAAGAAAAATAAACAAATGGGACCTAATGCAACGTAAAAGCTTTTGCACAGCAAAGGAAACCATAAACAAAATGAAAAGACAACCTACAGACTAGGAGAAACTATTTGCAAATGATGCTACTGACAAGGGATTAATTTGCAAAATATACAAACGGCTCATACAGCTTAATATATATAAACAAACAACCCAATCAAAAAATGGGCAGAAGATCTAAACAGACATTTCTCCAAAGAAGACATGCAGATGGCCAACAGACACATGGAAAGATGCTTAATATTGCCAGTAATTAGAGAAATGCAAATCAAAAGTACAATGAGCTATCACCTCACATCAGTAAGAATGGCTATCATTAAAAAGTCTACAAATAATAAATGTTGGAGAGGATGTGGAGAAAAAGGAACCCTCCTGCACTGTTGGTGGGAATGTAAATTGAGACAGCCACTATGGAGAACAGTACGGAGGTTCCTTCAAAACTAAAAACAGAGCTACCATGTGATCCTGCAATCCCACTCCTGGGCATATACCCTGAGAAAACTTTAATTAGAAAAGATATATGCACCCCAATGTTCATAGAAGCACTATTTACAACAACTTAAGTGTCCATCAACAGATGAACAGATAAAGAAGATGTGGTATGTATGTGTGCGTGCGCACGGGGACACACACACACACACACACACACACACACAAAATGGAATATTACTCAGCCATAAAAAAAGAAAGAAAGAATGTCATTTGCAGCAACATGGATGGACCTAAACATTATCACACTAAGTGAAGTAAGTCACAATCTTTTATGGGAAAAGAATCTAAAAAAGAGTGGATACATGTATATGTATAACTGAAACACTCTGCTGTACACCTGAAACTAACACAACATTGTAAATTAACTATACTTCAATTTAAAAAATGATTAAAAAATAATTTAAGAAATTAAAAAGTAATAATAATAATTAATGACCCAGTTTCTTCCTGGTGACTAAGAAATGCCACAATTAGGAATATAAACATCTAAATTCTTCACACTAATTTAAACTTGCTGCACAGAAGGAACAGAACAGTGTTCATTTATATTAGAGAAAAATTTAAATATTGGGTTGGCCCAAAGTTCATTCGGGTTTTTCTATAATATCTTGCGGAAAAACCTGAATGAATTTTTTGGCCCACCCAATGCAAACATATCTGTTTTCTTGAAAGTTTCATAAATGTCACCTATTATCTCTAAAGCTCCAGTTCCCTTCCTCAATACTTAATCACTTATAATGATAGTTAAGTTGGCAGCCAAAGAAAAGGTGCATTATTTTTCTGGTCACTGTGACACCGTTTAATCTGTGTGTTAAAGAAAGACTGCCAGGGTCCTTCTCTGAGCTCTCCCACTTACTGAGTTACTGAACAAGTTATTTAGCCTTTTTGTGCCTCAATTTCCTCATCTGTAAAATGGAGACAAAAATAGTATCTACACCTCATAAGACTGTTTTAAGGATTAAGTCAGGATATGAGATGAAAATGTTTTAAAATTGTGCTCAGAAATCGTTAGCTATTGCTAGCACATACATATAAAACATTAGTTTATGTATTAATTAGCAGAAGACACAATACTATGTCATCATAAAAGTGGCCACAGTAGAATATCACAGCTTCAAAATAAAACTTAAGGAATTCAGTGGCATTTATACATTCCCAAAACACTTTTTTTCAATTTCTGAGTGACAAAAACATAGACATTAAACAGTCATTCTTCACAGCTTTTTCATTTTCAACATATTTTACCCTTCTCCATTATTCCAACTGGATGTACATGCTTACCACTGTAATCTAGAGTTCTCATGCTAACTTTATTCAAAAGCGTGTAATCTGAAATAGAAAATCTAGATGATAATGAAAAATATGAATTTCACTAACCTGAGCTGATCTCTGAATTAATAATTAATAACTTTGATATAAAATGTGCTAGGATGTTTAGGTTTGCAGACCATTCGTTCAATTTGCTGTAGGCACCTTGGGCTCCCCTTTTTAACAAGGCAGTCATAAAATTACAGATTTGAAGCTCTCTTTATTCTCAAGGATCTCATAATGAGCCATTAATATAGTCAAGCAGACATTTTACTGGATGATATAAAGCTCAGACCTTATCACTGTAATGATAATTTGGCTCGAGAGTGTGGTCTGATATCTGGATGCTTTTAATCAGGAGAGAGAATATGTTTGGTGTACACACCAGTAGATTATCACCAGTTTTAACAGTTCAATCCCATGAAGCTAATATTTCTCATATTTCAGTATAAACACCAATAAGTATGTTGAGATGAATGGCCTGTCAGATGTTAAGGGTTGCTGAATTGATCCTAGTTGATACTTGTTTTTTTTCCCCCTCCTCATAGATTTATTAAGATACCTGGGGTGATACCCAGGTATCGTCTAATTTGCCACACTTGTTTTTTCACAAAAAAATACAAAAACAAATGCGACGCCTTGTAAGTGGTAACAAATATATCACAGAAATCATGCATAATGAGTTAAACATATTTTTGCTGACCAACATTTCTGCCAAACAACTCAGAAATAATACTAAATGGTTTAAACAGACAGGAATCTGGCCTACAGTCAAGCAAAGCAATAATATGTTAAAAAAAAAAACTTCAATAGAGCTGATTTTTCAGACAAAGAGCCTTTTCTCCCTCTGGCACAAAATGTGGGAAAGGAGCCAAGGCGCTACTTATCAGCTGTCTGACATCAGGGGAGGGCTGTGTGCGTCAGCCAGCCCAGCAGGGACCCCTGGCTCATGGCAGTGGACCATGTGCTGCTTATCTTATCAGTTTACAGTGTCTGGCACTTCCACCATTACTGTGCGAACCTGGGGGGAAGGAAGGTGTATAACTGTGAGGGTGTAGGTTACAGTTGTGAGTTAAGCAGGTTTTAGCCACTTATTAACAACAACAAAAAAATAGTCCAACGTGTTACGTTAGATATAATGAAAGTTTCTGCCCTCAAACTCAACCTTAAGAGAAAGAGAGTTTTTTTAAAAAGGCTCTCTAGCTATATGACGACCACCTCTCCTCCTACTTACGCAAATGTATGTCAAAGTTACAGTTCCAGAAGAATGATTCTGTTATATTCCACTTAGAAGAGTTAAAGAAAAAGCAATTTGTTAGAAAATGTGCATGTAACTCTTACATTAGCTCCATTAAAACAGTCGTTTGGGGGTTGGGAATGAGATTTAAACTGTTTTCAAGTGTTCGCCAATGTTCGCAACTCTTAAACACAAGATCTGAAAGGCAGAGAGATACACTCAACCACCCTGGTGCAGCTCAGTCACGTCACTCAAACCAGGACTGAGAGTCTCCTGCAGAGATAAACTGCCTTATAAAAACTACCTAAAAATTAATTTTTTTAAAAACTGTAATTTACTTTAAAATCACTTTAAAACAAATTTTAAATATTTGGGAAAGATCATACTTGCTAAGTAAAAATTAATTCTGCCAATGTAATAAACATTTATATTTTGAATGTCCAAAACAAATTTTTATTTACTATTCTCAACTCGGCTTATATGTTAAATGGTTCTCTATGAAAAAATGATAGTACCTTTATACCATGATTTATATCTCAAAATACTACACATCACAAACTACGTTGTCATCCGGGTTATACAGCTAATAAAACTATAGACATAAAATTACAGTAAATCCACTGCTTATTATTCCTTCAAGCTTACCTGTTAAATTAGAATAAATATAATTAATTTGCACCCAAATACTCCTCTATATGGGTTGGAGGTCATAAATGATGGATTGAAAAATTGTTCTCGCTCCCCCATGACAAAATTCCCGTCTGACCACACCTTCTGTTACAGACTGAATTGTAACCCTGCAAAATTCTACATTGAAGTTTAAACCCCCAGTGTGACAGTATTTGGAGATGGGGCCTTTGGGAAGTAATTAAGTTATGGGAGTGGGGCCCTCCTGATGGGATTAGTGTCCTTAAGAGATGCCAAGTCTCTCTTGCTGTGAGGATGCAGCAAGAAGAGGGCCATCTGCACGCCAGGAAAAGAGCTCTCACCAGGAACTGAACCAGCCAGCACCTTGATCTTGGACTTCTCAGCCTCCAGAACAGTGAGAAATCAATGTCTGTGGTTTAAGCCACACAGTCTATAGTAATCTGTTATAGCAGCCCTAGCAGACTGATCCACCTTTTCCTATCCTTATGTCTTGTTCTTTCATTCCTGTTGAGCCTGGTCTTTGCCCTCAACTGTACACTTTGGCTCCTGTTCACCTGGTTTCTCTGCCATTAGAATTAATTTTGTCTCACTGTAGAGTCTGGAAACCTTTGCCAATTACTGCAATGATGCCTTAGCTACCACCACAGAATCCCTTGCATATCCCCAACACTAGGCAAACTCACCATCCAATTCCTTTCACTGGTATTTCTAATTGTTTAGAGAAAAATGCAGTCATGCCAATACTTTATATTTCCCCTGAGATGACTCCCTGTCTTGATCCCAAAGCAGCTGAACCAAGACGGCTACATTACTCTTAACATCCAGACACATAATTATCTCCCTGACATGTGACTTGACCTTTTTTTCTTCCTCCTGAGAGCATCCTTCACTTTTCCTCTTCAACATTTCTCTCTACCTTCTGTTCTTAACTCAGCTAGCTATCCCTCTCGGTTCTTCATTACTTCTTTGCCTTGCTCACTCAAGTATCTCCCTTCTACATCTCATGTCTTCAAACTCGCTTTATCCCCTTCTATCAGATTTCTAATATGCTTAGGCTTCCACTAACCCTGAAACAACAAAGACTTCCCACCACCACAAAGCAATCTTGAGAAACAAAAACGGAGCTGAAGGAATCAGGCTCCCTGACTTCAGAATATACTACAAAGCTACAGTAATCAAGACAGTACAGTAATGGCATAAAAACAGAAATATAGATCAACAGAACAGGATAGAAATCCCAGAGATAAACCCACGCACCTATGGTCACCCAATCTATGAAAAAGGAGGCAAGAATATACAATGGAGAAAAGACAGCCTCTTCAATAAGTGGTGCTTAGAAAACTGGACAGCGACATGCAAAAGAATAAATTAGAACATTCCCTAACACCATACACAAAAATAAATTCAAAATGAATTAAAGTCCTGAATGTAAGGCCAGACACTATCAAATTCTTAGAGGAAAACATAGGCAGAACACTGTTTGACATAAATTGCAGCAAGATCTTTTTTGATACACCTCCTAGAGTAATGAGAATAAAAACAAAAATAAACAAATGGGACCTAATGAAACTTAAAAGCTTTTGCACAGCAAAGGAAACCATGAACAAGACAATAAGACAACCCTCAGAATGGGAGAAAATATTTGCAAATGAAGCAACTGACAAAGGATTAATGTCTAAAATATACAAACAGTTCATGCAGCCCAATATCAAAAAAACAAACAACCCAATCAAAAAATAGGTGGAAAACCTAAATAGACATTTCTCCAAAGAAGACATACAGATGGCCAACAAACACATGAAAAAATGATCAATGTCACTAATTATTAGAGAAATTCAAATCAAAACTACAATGAGGTATCACCTCACACCCATCAGAATGGTCATCATTAAAAAACCTACAACCAATAAATGCTGGATAGGGTGTGGAGAAAAGGGAACCCTCTCACACTGTTGGTGGGAATGTAAATTGATACAGCCAATATGGAGAAAAGTATGGAAGTTCCTTAAAAAACTAAAAATAGAACTACTATATGACCCAGCAATCCCATTACTGGGCATATACCCTGAGAAAAACATAATTCAAAAAGACACATGCACCCCAGTGTTCACTGCAGCACTATTTACAATAGCCAGGACATGGAAGCAAACTAAACGTCCATTAACAGAGGAATGGATAAAGAAGATGTGGTATATATACATATATATATACAATGGAATATTACTCAGCCATAAAAAGGAACAAAACTGGGTCATTTGTAGAGATGTGGATGGACCTAGAGACTCATACAGCATGAAGTAAGTCAGAAAGAGAAAACCAAATATCGTAGATTAACGTATATATGTGGAATCTAGAAAAATGGTATAGGTGATCTTATTTGCAAAGCAGAAATAGAGACAGACACAGAGAACAAATGTATGGACACCAAGGGGGAAGGGGGATGGGAGGAACTGGGAGATTGGGATTGTATATCAATATATACACTATTGATACTATGTATAAAATAGATAACTAATGAGAACCTACTGTACAGCTCAGGGGACTTTACTCAGTGCTCTCTGGTGACCTAAATGGGAAGGATATCAAAAAAAGACGGGATATATGTATACATATAGCTGATTCACTTTGCTGTACAGTAGAAAGTAACGTAACATTGTAAAGCAACTATATTCCAAGAAAAATTAATTAAAAATTGTATAGAAATAATTTGTTTAGAAAAAGAAAAAACTATAAAAGTATAAAACTATAAATAAATTAATTAAATACACTGGTTTAAAATTAAGGAAAATGTCTTATTTCCTTATCTTAGGTGTAAGTAAAACAGACAATCAAAAACTGTAAAAAGTGAACATTACCACCTTTTAACTTTAAAAATCGAGTATTTCTTACAGTGGTTTGTTATTGCATGGGTGTTCATTTTACTCTCATGTTCTAAACTAATTACATTTATCCCAGACACACAAAAGTGCCAAGCACAGAAAATTTTTTTTTTAATTTTTATTTATTTATTTATGGCTGTGTTGGGTCTTCGTTTCTGTGCGAGGGCTTTCTCTGGTTGCGGCAAGTGGGGGCCACTCTTCATCGCGGTACGCGGGCCTCTCACTATCGCGGCCTCTCTTGTTGCGGAGCACAAGCTCCAGACGCGCAGGCTCAGTAATTGTGGCTCACAGGCCCAGTTGCTCCGCGGCATGTGGGATCTTCCCAGACCAGGGCTCAAACCTGTGTCCCCTGCATTGGCAGGCAGATTCTCAACCACTGCGCCAGCAGGGAAGCCCACAGAAAATTTTTGTTACTGGATGTATGGAGAACGGATGGATGGATGGATGAATGGATCGATGGAAAGCCAAGTGGATGGATGAGAAAAACTGTGAATCTGGGGAAAAAAAAGTCTTAGACTATATGCTCAGGCTAACTTATCTGCAATGTGGTATGACTTGAAAGTTCAATAACAAACTAGAAATTGAGGGAATAGGTTTTCAAAACGTCCACCCATATAGTATATTAAAATTTTTGAGTTTTATTTAAAATTTAAAAGTGTAAGTTTAATTTAAAGAAAATTTAAAGAGTGTTAAGTTAAAGAAAAACACTTCAAAAGGCAAAATATTAAGCTTAAATATGCATACTGTATTATTTCTTTTTTTAAGACAAAAATAAAAATGTATAAAGTTTCTTCTGAAAGTTCATTGAAGAATTTGGATTTTCAGTTGTATATATCTGAGGATGAGATAAATTTTTGGATTATTAGTGAATATGTTTCAGGGATGTTTATAAAGACTAGAAGAGGTTCAGATAGAAGAATAATGACTAAATAATCTTTAATAATTGGTTTTCATATAAAATAACACCAGTATTTATTTCAAGAAAATCTTGGATTGGGCTTTTTTTCCCACAAGTTTACTAATTAAGAGGCAGGTAATAGTGATTTACAGGAAAGTAGTCATAATAATGATAATGGCTGACATTTATTAAGTATTAACCATGGACTAAGCGCTGTATTGTTTTACACATATTAACTCATTTATTCTTCACAAAAATTCTTTCAGATGAGAATTGCTATTCCCTCCATTTTATAGATGAGGAAACAGAAGCAGAGGAAACGGAAGCAGAGGAAGGCTGAAGAGCTGGTCACACAGCGAGTCAGTGGCAAAGCTGGGGTTAAAATCCAGGTGTCTGCCTCCAGAGTAACACTCTTAATTCCAAGGGCAGAAATACTTCTTGAATTAAACTGAACTATAAAGCAAACATATGTCAAACATATAGAGTTTTCTACGCTTTTAATATTTACCCAAACACTTTTTGAGTGCTTATGATGCACCAGTTGCAATACCACAGCCTTCTTTTTTCTTCTTTTAATGCATACATTTCAGTGTTTGGACATATGCTGAAAAATGACTTAAGTTAAAGAAATATCATTTTAAATAGTGTAGACATTTAACTCCAAATTACAATCATGATGAAATTATAAATTTGTAGAGTTATTTCCCTTCAATTAACAAATCGTTTAGACCAAAATAAGTAAGAAGATGAGACAGAGTTGTTTTTCCTGGATACTTTCCCATTGAATCTTATTAGTCATCTGGATTACAAAAGCAGTAAAGCAACAAAAGAGGTATTTTCATTGGTAAGAGAAGTAAGAGCAGAGGGTGGAGTGAAAGGGGAAAGTTTTTAACTGTGCATAATTCACTGTAAATTAGATAGCATGGTCAAAAAGGGAATCACATTGCAACCTTCCTGTCTGTGAGTCCTAACAGCCAACAAAAAGGAGGCTTTTCTTTCATAGCCCAAAAAACAGCTGAATAGATTTCAAGCATTTTCCCTGACAAGTATTTTCAGTCAACCTTTGTTTGTTATTCTTTGAAGGCAGAACCTGGGATGAAGTTTAAATTTTGCACTTGAAATACAACTAGAGCAGGGCCTTCCCTGGTGGTCCAAAGGTAAAGAATCCGCCTTCCAATGCAGAGGATGTGGGTTTGATCCCTGGTCAGGGAACTAAGATCCCATATGCCATGGGGCAACTAAGCCCGTGCACCACAACTACTGAACTCACACACCTCAACAAGAGAGCCTGCATGCCGCAAACTACAGAGCCCACGTGCCCTGGAGCCCGCGCACCACAACTAGAGAGAGAAAACCTGCATGCCACAACTAGAGAGAAGCCCGCACACCACAACGAGGAGCCTGTGTGCCACAATGAAAGATCCTGCATGCCGCAACAAAGATCCCACATGCCACAACTAAGACCCAACGCAGCCAAAAAAATAAAGAAAATAAATAAATAAAACATTTAAAAAAAAAAAAAAAAGAAATACAACTGGTGCAACTGTAGTTGGTGTCAATATAGAAGTTATTTGTTTATTGTTTTATTTTTCTTTGCTCTACTCTACCATAGTAAACCTGTCAGTTCTGGCTGCTGTCTCTCATTCAAAGGCCAGGTTTTCCAATAGCAAGAACTGCAGCAGTATGGAATGGGTTCCCAGAAATTTGAACCGTTATAAGTATTACTCACCTAGTCCTGCCCTGCTCCTCAATCCTGGTCAAAATGCAATGTCAAGTTCACCTCACACTTGGGACATGCAAACAAAGAGCTTAAATAGCTCTTCGAAAGATCAAAAATCGTTAAGTGGCAGCTGAATATATATTAGCATGACATAAATTAAGAATATAACCTACCTGAGATTGCCTTCAATGGATTTTATGCTATTTGCCAGAAGAAAGAAAAGAACTTAATCCACAAAGCTGATCCAGTCATTCAGCAATGATTTTTATTTAAAAGACTGTATTATGTGTTCATAACAAAAATATCAAATATTTCAAAATATAAGTAGACAAAAATGCCATACTAGCATAATAAACACTCATTGCAGCATAATCAGTTTTAATTCAAATCGTTTCATATTCATATATATATAGTTTAAAATGTTCTTTTATGTATATGTGTATATATATATATAGTTTAAAATGTTCTAATTAGCAAAAGTGATACTAAGAGGGAAATTTATAGCAATACAAGCCTATTTCAAGAAACAAGAAAAATCTCAAATAAACAATCTAACCTTACACCTAAAGGAACCAGAAAAAGAAGTGAAGCCCAAAGTCAGTAGAAGGAAGGAAATAATAAATATCAGAATGTAAATAAGTAAAATAGAGACTATAAAGACAACAGGGAAAACCAATAAAAAAACTAAGAGCTGGGTTCTTTGAAAAGATAAAACTAACAAAGTTTTAGCTAGGCTCACTAAGTGAGACGGGGAGAACTAACAACAGATACTACAGAAATACAAAGGATTATAAGAAAGTATTATGAACCACCATACACCAACAAATTGCACAATCCAGAAGAAAAGGGCAAATTCTTAGAATCATACAACCTCCCATGACTGAATTATGAAGACAGAGAAACTCTAAATAGACTAATCATTAGTACAGAGATTGAAACAGTAATCAAAAAGCTCCCCCAAAACAAAAGTCCACGACCAGATGGCTTCACAGGTGAATTCTACCAAACATTAAATCAAAGAAGATTTAATACTTGTCCTTCTCAAACTCTTCCAAACAATTAAAGAGGAGGGAACGTTTCCTAACTCATTTTACAAGGCCAACATCACCCTGACACCAAAATCAGACAAGGACAATGCAAAAAAAGAAAATTAAAGATCAATATCTCTGATGAATATAGACGCAAAAATCCTCAACAAAATAGTAACCAATCAGATAGATCAATACTTTAAAGTGATCATACGCCAAGATCAGCAGGATTTATGCCAGGGATGCAAGGATGGTTCGACATCCACAAGCCAATCAACATGATACATCACATTAACGAAATGAAGGCTAAGAACTATACAATCATCTCAATAGATGCAGAAAAAGCATTTGACAAGATTCAACACCCATTTATGATTTTTTTAAAAAAACTATCAATAAAGTGGGTATAGAAGGAATGTACAAAGGTCATATGTGATAGACCCGCAGCTAACATCATACTCAATGATGAAAAACTGAAAGCTATTCCTCTAAAGTCAGGAACAAGACAAGGAGGCCCACTTGCCACTCTTATTAAACACAGTATTAGAAGTTCTAACCAGAGCAATTAGGCAAGAAAAAGAAATAAAAGTTATCCAAATTAGAAAGGAAGAAGTAAAACTGTCACTATTTGCAGATGACATGTTTATATATAGACAACCCTAAAGACTCCACCAAAAAATCTATTAGAGGTAATAAATTAATGCAGTAAAGTTTCAAGGTACAAAGTCAACATACAAAAATCTGTTGGATTTCTATATGCGAACAACGAGCTAGCAATTAAGAAAACAATCCCGTTTACAAACAAAATAAAAATAATACCTAGGAATAAATTTAACCAAAGAGGTGAACGGTCTGTATACTGAAAACTATAAGACATTGTTGACAGAAATTGAAGAAGTCACAAATAAATGTAAGAATCTGTCCTCAGAGATTGGAAGAATTAGCATTGTTAAAATGTCCATATTACCTAAACCGATCTACAGATTCAATGCAGCTCTGATCAAAATCTCAAGGACATTTTTTATAGAAATAGAACAAAAAATTCTAAAATTTATATGGAACCACAAAGGACACTGAATAGTCAAAGCAATCCTGAGAAAAAAGTTTAACAAAGCTGGAGATATCACACTTCCTGACTTCAAACTATATTACAAATCAAAAGAGCATGGTACTAGCAGAAAAAGATATATAAATCAATGGAACAGAATTGAGAGTACAGAAATAAACCCACACATATGTGGACAATTACAAGTCAACAAAGGAGCAAAGTACCTATAATGGGTAAAGGATAGTTTGTTCAATAAATGGTGTTCAGAACAGTGGATAGCCATGTGCAAAAAAATGAAGCTAGACCACCATCTCACACTATACACAAAAGTCAACCCAAAATTGATTAAACACTTGAATGGAAAACCTGAAACCTTAAAACTCCTAGAAGAACACATAAGACATGCATTCTTTGACTTCAGTCTTAGCAATATCTTTCTAGATATGACTCCTCAGGCAAGGGAAACAAAAGCAAAAATAAACAAATGGGACTACATCGAACTAAAAAGCTTCTGTACAGCAAAGGAAACCATCAACAAAATGAAAAGACAACCAAGAATGGAGAAGATAGTTGCAAATGATATATCTGATAAGGGATTCATATCCAAAATATATAAAGAACTCATACAGCTCAACAACAAAATAACAAACAATCCAATTTAAAATGGGCAGAGGAGCTGAAGAGACATTTTCCCAAAGAAGACATGCAGCTGGCCAACAGGCACATGAAAAGATGTTCAACGTCACTAATTATTAAGGAAATGCAAATCAAAACCATAATGAGATAGCACTTCACAACTGTTAGAATGGCTATTATTAAAAAGGCAAGAAATATCAAGTGTTGGCAAGAATATGGTGAAAAGGGAACCCTTATATGCTGTTGGTGGGAATGTAAACTTGTATAGCCACTATGGAAACAGCATGGAGATTCCTCAAAAAATTAATAATAAAACTATCATATGATCCAGCAACCCTACTTTTTGGGTATTTATCCAAAGAATATCCAAAAAAAAAAAAGAATATGAAGATACTCATTTAAAAAGATATACACACACCTATGTTCATCTCAGCATTATTTACAATAGCCAAGTAGGGAAACAACCTTAGTGCCTATCAATGAATAAATGGATTAAAAAGTTATGATACATATATATAAATACACTAGAATACTAGTCTGCCATAAAAAAGATGAAATCTTGCCATTTGCAACAACATGGATGACCTTGAGGGTATTATGCTAAGTGAAATAAGTCAGATGGAGAAAGACAAATATTGTATGATTTCACTCATGTGGAATATAAAAAACAAACAAAATAAATGAACAAATCAAACAAAAACAAACACATACAGAGAAGAGAGTAGTGGTTACCAGAGGGAAAGGGGCAGGGAGGAGGGTGAAACAGATAATGGGGGTCAACTGTATGTGATGGATGGAAACTAACCTTGTGGTGGTGAGCATGCTGTAGGGTACATGGAAGTATAAATATAATGTTGCACACATGAAATTTACATAATGTTATAAACCAACATTACCTCTATTTTTTTAATTAATTAATTTTTTAAAATATTCTAATTAGGAGAGTTGATGGTATGGGGTATGAAACTTTAAAAGTCAAAATTCATATGTTGACTATCACATCAACAAAATCTACAGCTAATATTAAGACATTACATTAGTCACATTTCAATTTCTTCAAAGTCTTATTAGTAAACATTTATGTTTTAATAAATATATTTGTGTTATAATTTAAGAAATGTTAAAATGGTAAATGTACTCCTAAACTATCCAACTTGTAAAGACACTAATATTATGAATCACGTAGTCATTCTGAATAAGTTAGGGATGCAAAGAGTTATCAAGTCAAGATTCCAAAGACAACAAAAATTTTCCTCAAATTTCTTGTTCTATCATAGCCCACAAACGATATTATTCTAAGTGAGCTAAATCATCAATATTAATACTTGTACCATAAGATGAGATTCTTATTGAGTCACACTAGCCTGTAATACATCGACTTTCTAATAATTGTTTTCTATGCTGATTACTTGATATAATAATTTTTTTAACTGCCTTTCCTAGTGAGGAAGAACCCTATGGTATTGGATTTGAACTGGAGCTAGCATTATAAACTTCTAGCTTTATCCACTGAAAGGGCCTAGAATGAATAACAGCCAAGTTGCAGTGAGCACACTTGGTGCTCAGGTCTTGGCTACTAACTACCATTCCCCATTAAACAGGACTGGGGCTCCTTGGAGAAATGGCTAATTCCAGGTCTGAGATAGGAAAGTATAAAATAATTATGGAAAATTTTGTGCTAGAAGGGCAAGTAAGTGTCTAAGGCTAATGGAGACATGTTAAATGGGCTGAGGAAAAGTTTTGAAAGAATTGATACTGCCCAAATACGGGGCAGTTTGAGGATCAGAAATAATAAATACAGCAATGTATTGCAACATATTAAATATAAAAAGAAAAAGAATAAATGTTGGAACGTATTATCATAACACTGAATATAAAAGGAATACATGAGTCCATAATGATACACAAAGCAAAGCAAAACAACAACAAAAAAAAAAAAAGAGAGAGAGAGAGCAGGGGATTGGGGGTGGGTGGTGAGGGGAGCTCACCTAGCCTATAAGGATAATTCAAGGTTTAAAGGTACAACAAATAGAATTTTTCAAAATCATCATTCTGTAAGCCCCGAAGTAATAATGCAAGCAAAGATAATTAATGAATGCTAAAACCACTGAATGAAAGGGTGTTAGAAACATGATATTCACACCATCTCAAAGTATCATTCCACAGATTACTCATTACAAAGGAGAAAAGATACCTTTATAGTAGAGACATCTGGCGGGCACCATCTGAACCTAGTGAGCAAATTTAGGATCACCAAAAATAGAACTGACATTATGGGATGCAATAAGAATTTGTGCTAAGCCAGAGAACCATATACTCTCCTGCATAATTTGAAAGAGAAGTAACACATACAGGGGTGGCAGGAGATAAAGCTGGTATGGTAAACAAGATCCAGATCACGAAATTAGGGTTATCTCCAATCCGCTGATAAAGAAACTGTAATTCAGAGAAGTTAGATAACTTTCTCAAAGTCAAGTATCTAGTGATTGCCAAAGCCGAAATTTAAACCAAGTGCAGCTGATTCTCAAACCCAGATTATTCTGAGTACAGGAGCCAGGCAACCTCAACCACCACTGGTTCTAAAGTCTACGTCCAGCCAATTGTAGACTGCTCCCTTAAATAGCGGCCCACTCCCTCAGGGCCAGCCCTGAAGCCTACCTGCCCCAGCCTCAGTCCTTCCTCTTCCTAACCTACTTGACTCTACGTTAGTCCTTATGAAATTCAAGCTAGAATACCCCACCACCACCAAAGCTGTGCCACAGCACAGTTACAGTAAAGATGGCTAGATGCCTTTGGCTGTATTATAGTGAAGAAAAATAGCTCAATTATTACAGGGATGGATGCCTGCAAAGTTAATAAAGATGAGCCCATAGAACCGCCAAAATTAAAAGATTATTATTATTTTATTGTTCTAGTCAATTTAAATTACTGAATAAAATTAACCATGAGACATATCCATGAAATGCTTGCCTGTGGTCCATTACAACAGCCTCAGATGAAAATCAATGCCCATTTTAATCAAGTTTTAACACCCAGACTTCTGTCATAACTTAGCCAAAAGCCTACTCAATAGCTCTACTTAACATGTCCGAAACCAAACACCTGATTTTCCCACCAACCTGATCCCCCATTCTTCCAAAACTTTGGCCAAGAAACTTGGCCAAAACTTTGACACCATCACTCATGCCTTTCCCTCCCACCCCACGTCCAAATCCACTGGGAAATCCTGTTAGCTGTACCTTTAAAATATATCCACAACCCGCCATTTTTCATCCAGTCGACTGCCTCTGCTGTGGCCCGGCCACCATCATCCTTTGCCTGGATTGGTCACTGGCTTCCTAACCTGCCTCCCTGGCTGCACCCTTCTTCTCCTTAGAGTCTGTTCCCAAACCAGCAACCAGGGTGATTTTAGTAGGTCAGATCACTCCTCTACTTAAAACCCTTTAATGGCTCCCTATCTTATGCAGAGAACAGACAAAACCCTTAATGGGGGCCTGAGCACCCTCCACAATCTTTGCTTTTCTCCCCTACTCACACTGGCCTCCCTGCAAAGCCTTTCAATATGCCAGCCATGCTCTCAGATCAGGTTTTTGCCTTGCTGTTTGTTCCCTCTGCATGAAAACCTTGTCACCAGCGATCTGCCTGGCTCACCTGCTTGAAATCTTTGCTGAGATTTTACCTTCTTGGTGCAGCCTTCCCTGCTTATATCAACTAAAATTATAACTACACTCTATATCCCCCCTCACTGCTGTATTTTTCACTGTAGCACTTATCACCAACCTGACACTCTATATATTTCACTTGTTTATTTCTGTCTACCTGCCCACACCCATCATGTAGGTATCCAGGAGCACAGAGGTTTTTTTTTTAATCTGTTCACTGCTGTATTCCCAATTCCTAAAACAGTAGGCTCCGAATATCTGTTGTGTAAATGAATATCAAATAGATAAATATATGACAAACCCATACATACAATCATGGATTAAGAAAATTATCCTTGAGAGCAACAGTCAGCTCTACCCACCACCAGTCCCTCCCATCAACCCTCTTAGATAGCCTCATCCACCAGAGGGCAGACAGCAGAAGCAACAAGAACTACAATCCTGCAGCCTGTGGAACAAAAACCACATTCACAGAGAAATAGACAAGATGAAAAGGCAGAGGGCTATATACCAGATGAAGGAACAAGATAAAACCCCAGAAAAACAACTAAATGAAGTGGAGATAGGCAACCTTCCAGAAAATGAATTCAGAATAATGATAGCGAAGATGATCCAGGACCTCGGAAGAAGAATGGAGGCAAAGATCAAGAAGATGCAAGAAATGTTTAACAAAGAACTTGAAGAATTAAAGAATAAACAAACAGAGATGAACAATACAATAACTGAAATGAAAACTACACTAGAAAGAATCAATAGCAGAATAACTGAGACAGAAGAACGGATAAGTGACCTGGAAGACAGAATGGTGAAATGCACTGCTGCGGAACAGAATAAAGAAAAAAGAATGAAAAGAAATGAAGACAGCCTAGGAGACCTCTGGGACAACATTAAACACAACAACATTCGCATTACAGGTGTCCCAGAAGGAGAAGAGAGAGAGAAAGGACCCGAGAAAATATTTGAAGAGATTATAGTCGAAAAATTCCCTAACATGGGAAAGGAAATAGCCACCCAAGTCCAGGAAGCGCAGAGAGTCCCATACAGGATAAACCCAAGGAGAAACACGCCGAGACACATAGTAATCAAATTGGCAAAAATTAAAGACAAAGAAAAATTATTGAAAGCAGCAAGGGAAAAACGACAAATAACATACAAGGGAACTCCCATAAGGTTAACAGCTGATTTCTCAGCAGAAACTCTACAAGCCAGAAGGGAGTGGCATGATATACTTAAAGTGATGAAAGGGAAGAACCTACAACCAAGATTACTCTACCCAGCAAGGATCTCATTCAGATTCGATGGAGAAATCAAAAGCTTTACAGACAAGCAAAAGCTAAGAGAACTCAACACCACCAAACCAGCTCTACAACAAATGCTAAAGGAACTTCTCTAAGTGGGAAACACAAGAGAAGAAAAGGACCTACAAAAACAAATTCAAAACAATTAAGAAAATGGTCATAGGAACATACATATCGATAATTACCTTAAATGTGAATGGATTAAATGCTCCAACCAAAAGACACAGGCTTGCTGAATGGATACAAAAACAAGACCCATATATATGCTGTCTACAAGAGAACCACTTCAGACCAAGGGACACATACAGACTGAAAGTGAGGGGATGGAAAAAGATAGTCCATGCAAATGGAAATCAAAAGAAAGCTGGAGTAGCTACACTCATATCAGATAAAATAGACTTTAAAATAAAGAATGTTACAAGAGACAAGGAAGGACACTACATAATGATCAAGGGATCAATCCAAGAAGAAGATATAACAATTATAAATATATATGCATGCAACATAGGAGCACATCAATACATGAGGTAACTGCTAACAGCTATAACAGAGGAAATCGACAGTAACACAATAATAGTGGGGGACTTTAACACCTCACTTACACCAATGGACAGATCATCCAAAATGAAAATAAATAAGGAAACAGAAGCTTTAAATGACACAATAGATCAGATAGATTTAATTGATTTTTATAGGACATTCCATCCAAAAACAGCGGATTACACTTTCTTCTCAAGTGCGCACGGAACATTCTCCAGGATAGATCACATCTTGGGGCACAAATCAAGCCTCAGTAAATTTAAGAAAATTGAAATCATATCAAGCATCTTTTCTGACCACAACGTTATGAGATTAGAAATGAATTACAGGGAAAAAAACGTAAAAAACACAAACACATGGAGGCTAAACAATACGTTACTAAATAACCAAGAGACCACTGAAGAAATGAAAGAGGAAATCAAAAAATACCTAGAAACAAATGACAATGAAAACACGATGATCCAAAACCTATGGGATGCAGCAAAAGCAGTTCTAAGAGGGAAGTTTATAGCTATAGAAGCCTCCCTCAAGAAACAAGAAAAATCTCAAGTAAACAATCTAACCTTACACCTAAAGGAACTAGAGAAAGAACAACAAACAAAACCCAAAGTTAGCAGAAGGAAAGAAATCATAAAGATCAGAGCAGAAATAAATGAAATAGAAACAAAGAAAACAATAGCAAAGATCAATAAAACTAAAAGCTGGTTCTTTGAGAAGATAATCAAAATTGAGAAACCATTAGCCAGACTCATCAAGAAAAAGAGGGAGAGGACTCAAATCAATAAAATTAGAAATGAAAAAGGAGAAGTTACAACAGACATGGCAGAAATACAAAGCATCCTAAGAGACTACTACAAGCAACTCTATGCCAAAAAAATGGACAACCTGGAAGAAATGGACAAATTCTTAGAAAGGTATAACCTTCCAAGACTGAACCAGGAAGAAACAGAAAATATGAACAGACCAATCACAAGTAATGAAATTGAAACTGTGATTAAAAATCTTCCAACAAACAAAAGTCCAGGACCAGATGGCTTCACAGGCGAATTCTATCAAACATTTAGAGAAGAGTTAACACCCATCCTTCTCAAACTCTTCCAAAAAATTACAGAGGAAGGAACACTCCTAAACTCATTCTACGAGGCCACCATCACCCTGATAGCAAAACCTGACAAAGATGTCACAAAGAAAGAAAACTACAGGCCAATATCACTGATAAACATAGATGAAAAAATCCTCAATAAAATACTAGCAAACAGAATCCAACAACACATTAAAAGGATCATACACCACGGATCAAGTGGGATTTATCCCAGGGATGCAAGGATTCTTCAATATACGCAAATCAATCACTGTGATACACCATATTAATAAACTGAAGAATAAAAACCATATGATCATCTCAATAGATGCAGAAAAAGCTTTTGACAAAATTCAACACCCATTTATGACAAAAACTCTCCAGAAAGTGGGCATAGAGGGAACCTACCTCAACATAATAAAGGCCATATATGACAAACCCACAGCAAACATCATTCTCAATGGTGAAAAACTGAAAGCATTTCAGGAACGGGACAAGGTTGCTCCCTCTCACCACTATTATTCAACATCGTTTTGGAAATTTTAGCCACGGCAATCAGAGAAGAAAAAGAAATAAAAGGAATTCAAATCGGAAAAGCAGAAGTAAAACTGTCACTGTTTGCGGATGACATGATACTATACGTAGAGAATCCTAAAGATGCTACCAGAAAACTACTACAGCTAATCAATGAATTTGGTAAAGTAGCAGGATACAAAATTAATGCACAGAAATCTCTTGCATTCCTATACACTAATGATGAACAATCTGAAAGAGAAATTATGGAAACACTCCCATTTACCATTGCAACAAAAAGAATAAAATACCTAGGAATAAACCTACCTAGGGAGACAAAAGACCTGTATGCAGAAAACTATAAGACACTGATGAAAGAAATTAAAGATGATACCAACAGATAGAGAGATATACCATGTTCTTGGATTGGAAGAATCAACATTGTGAAAATGACTATACTACCCAAAGCAATCTACAGATTCATTGCAATCCCTATCAAATTACTAATGGCATTTTTTACGGAACTAGAACAAATCATCTTAAAATTTGTATGGAGACACAAAAGACCCCGAATAGCCAAAGCAGTCTTGAGGGAAAAAAACGGAGCTGGAGGAATCAGATTTCCTGACTTCAGACTATACTACAAAGCTACAGTAATCAAGACAATATGGTACTGGCACAAAAACAGAAACATAGATCAATGGAACAGGATAGAAAGCCCAGAGATAAACCCACGCACCTATGGTCAACTAATCTATGACAAAGGAGCAAACATATACAATGGAGAAAAGACAGTCTCTTCAGTAAGTGGTGCTGGGAAAACTGGACAGCTACATGTAAAAGAATGAAATTAGAACACTCCCTAACACCATACACAAAAATAAACTCAAAATGGATTAAAGACCTAAATGTAAGGCCAGACACTATAAAACTCTTAGAGGAAAACATAGGAAGAACACTCTTTGACATAAATCACAGCAAGATCTTTTTTGATCCACCTCCTACAGTAATGGAAATAAAAACAAAAATAAACAAATGGGACCGAATGAAACTTCAAAGCTTTTGCACAGCAAAGGAAACCATAAACAAGATGAAAAGACAACCCTCAGAATGGGAGAAAATATTTGCAAACGAATCAACAGACAACGGATTAATCTCCAAAATATATAAACAGCTCATGCAGCTCAATATTAAAGAAACAAACAACCCAATCCAAAAATGGGCAGAAGACCTAAATAGACATTTCTCCAAAGAAGACATACAGATGGCCAAGAAGCTCATGAAAAGCTGCTCAACATCACTAATTATTAGAGAAATGCAAATCAAAACTACAATGAGGTATCACCTCACACCAGTTAGAATGGGCATCATCAGAAAATCTACAACCAACAAATGCTGGAGAGGGTGTGGAGAAAAGGGGAACCCTCTTGCACTGTTGGTGGGAATGTAAATTGATACAGCCACTATGGAGAACAGTATGGAGGTTCCTTTAAAAACTAAAAATAGAATTACCATATGATCCAGCAATCCCACTACTGGGCATATACCCAGGGAAAACCATAATTCAAAAAGACACATGCACCCCAATGTTCACTGCAGCACTATTTACAATAGCCAGGTCATGGAAGCAACCTAAATGCCCATTGACAGACAAATGGATAAAGAAGTTGTGGTACATATATACAATGGAACACTACTCAGCCATAAAAAGGAACGAAATTGAGTCATTTGTTGAGACGTGGATGGATCTAGAGACTGTCATACAGAGTGAAGTAAGTCAGAAAGAGAAAAACAAATACCGTATATTAACGCATGAATGTGGAACCTAGAAGAATGGTACAGATGAACCGGTTTGCAGGGCAGAAGTTGAGACACAGATGTAGAGAACAAACATATGGACACCAAGCGGGGGAAACCGTGGTGGGGTGGGGTTGGTGGTGTGCTGAATTGGGCGATTGGGATTGACATGTATACCCTGATGTGTATAAAATTGATGACTAATAAGAACTTGCAGTATAAAAAAACAAACAAACAAACAAACAAAACAACTAATACTAAACTTTCTTTGGGTTATTTGTATGGAAATATGTTAATATAAATGTTTGACATTACACAAAATTGTTAAAAATCTTATATGTTCTGGTATAATGTTGTAAGTCATAATTCTAGTTATTACTTTAAAATGTATATCTCAGAAATAACAAAAAAAAAAAGAAAAAAGAAAATTATCCTTGTGGGTTGTGTTTTTTTAAGCCACTTTCTTCTAATCAGGTTTTAATGTTGAACTAATCATGAAGTTATCTTAATTCTTAAAACAAACTGTATGTAGAAAAGTAAGCCAATGAGTTTTTGCTTGTATTTGTATTTTCCTACACAGAACTCAAGTTTTAGCCACAAAAATGTTTTCTCCCTTAGGTTATCTGTGTTGACTACAGAATAGTGTATGATATTTAATGTGACTACTGTAATTAATAGGAAGAAGAAGTCCCTCAAGTCCAAATGTAGCACATAAACAAAGACTTGGGAAATTTTTGTAGGACAGAAACAAATCCACTTTAGAAACAGAATGTCTGTATTACGTGTTCCAGTTAATTCTTTTCCAGATCGCTTAGTAGCTGTGGACGGATCTTAGCAATGTCAAACTAAAGTAGACAAGGAAAAACATAAATGACATTAGGTTTACTTACAGTCTAGTTGTGTCCCTCATATGCCTTGAAATCCTATTTTTATATATAAAATGGAATGTAATTAGAAGCTAACAGAAAAAAGACTGCAAGGCTAGTATAAAGGAAAAGAAGAGAAAGGGCAACTAAGATCTGCTGTGTGCAACCCACATGGAAGAGTGAAATAGATGTCTTCTATGAACCAAACACTTATGACAACAAGAACTTCACCAGCATAAGTAACATTTTGGTCCCTGGCCTCCTGACTTACTCAAGGCCATGAATCAGACCAACAAACCACTCATAGTCTAATTTAACAAGACTCTTTTCCCACTTATTTTTTGTTGAGGAAAACCTCCAAATCTGTCAATTTGCTGGTTAGATCTTAAAATACCAACATACATTTTGGCAATTATTTCACTGCATCTGAGAATGGTAAAATTAGTTGTTGTAACAGTTTGAAAGTAAACTTCACGACTGATATTTAATTTCTGTTCTCCTTATTTCCAGATCTTGGAGAGAGCCCCAGAAGACTAACGATATGAAAGAGACCTTAAAAATATAACTTTTCAGAGTTACATGCAAATGCAGTGGCAACTTATTGTCAAATTATCTTTTGAAACAGAAAAAATTAATGAAAAAATACTTTTTGGCAAAACTGCTTACAATCTTCCACACTTAAGTCATTGGTACAGAAGCTGCTCCACATCACGGAAAAGGAAGTCCTTCCCTTCATTTATAATCAGGGTACAAATGGTATGGTCCCTACTGTGTGATGTAGGGCAATGGACTTATCCTAAGGTTCATATCTGTAAAATGGTGATAATAATAGTACCAGTCTTATAAGAATTACTGTAAAGACTAATAAAAATAATGCAGGTAAAATTTTCAATATACCGTCTAGAACACGATAACTGCTCAATAAATGGTTCCTGAGGTTCTTCTATTTTCTACTAAGCTCATACACTGGGTAGAATCACAAATCAATTTTCAAAGAAAAAAAATCCTTATCTCTATCGTTTTTCAAATAAATTAGGAGAACTTAAAACTACTTACCCTGGCCTAGGAGCTAGAAACTTGCTTTTGCTCTCAGCTAGGAGTGTGGCTTTGGACCTTAATTTATGTAAAATAAAGTGACCAGATCAGTGCATCACAACAACCTTTGCATCACCCCATCCCCTCTTGTCTCTGGAAGAGATCTCCAGCTGTCTCTTACGGAATGTTTTCCTTCCCATTTTCTACCCTACCCAAATGTGCCTCTCCAACACTTCAAAAGAGGTGAGAAACGGCCCTAGCAGAACGTACTTCCAGATTAACCCGAACTCTAATCCAGACATTCTAATCTCTATTTCACTCTGGTAATCTTAGAAATGCCATATTACAGGACAATTATGGATGAATTGTAAAGAATACAAATCATCATAGTGAATTTTATGCCAACTCCTCCCTTCCTGCCGGCGTTTCTGGCGAGTAATAAATGCTCTGCTGAAAACAAAAGCATACTAAAACAAGCAAACAAAAAGAAGCAGTTGCAAAATGTCAGCCCTCATCTTCATAAGGCAAACAAATCTTTATGTGCAGCCTTTGCTCAGTTTAACTCACTCCCTTGCAGTGGGGTTGAATTTCTCTCTGTTCCACAAATGCACAGGGCATCTGCAGTTTTCCCTTTTTTTCGCCTCTACCTCTTTCCAAGCTTCTCTCTGATAAACTGTGTTAATATCAGTTTTTGGTTTTGTTTTCTCATCCGTCTCTCCTCCTGGTCTTTTAGAATAATGAAAAGTCAGAGGAACCCTTGAAGCCACTGCTTCTATCACTTAACCTACATTAATTAGGAAAATACTAGGTGCCCCCGTTACATTATGACACCATAAAACAGCTACTTAAGAGAACCCAGGGGTTTTTAAACAGGCTGGGCACACTGGTACACAGTAAGGGCTGAGTGAGCCTGCACTCACTGAGCCTGAACAAGCCTCCTCCTCACCATATAATCTTGCCATCCCACAGTTAGCCATTAGCCACTGGGGGCCGGGGGCAGGGGCAGGAGCGCTTCTCCGGCCAGCAGCACAGAGCTGCTAAGCTGGCCTCTCCGGCCCCTGGGGCAGCCTGACTCCTGGGGCTGGCATCAGGCTTGCGGGCCGTCCTGGGAAGGGGGACTTGCACGAGCCCTCACGTTACTTCCTCTCCAGCTGGAGTGAAAGCTGATGCACTGGTGGGGTCTCCTACTGCCCCAACTCTCTCAGGCCAAGGATTGGCCAACCGCCCTCCAACAGATTCCAACTGCCGTGGGCTGAGTACACGCTTCTTCCCTCCGGGGCCGCTGACGTCACAGAGCAAGCCTGGAACCTTCACCTCACCACAGCTCCCTCCCCGCTCCCCAGCCAGGGGCTTGAGTCTCTCTCCACCACCACTCCCCCCCCCAGGGAGAATCCGACACCTTACAATCATCATCTTCACTTCTCAGGGGGTTCCAGGGAAGCCTCGAGGGTTTTTCAGCGCTCCAGCCTGGGGACGAATGGCCAAGAGGCCCTGAGCTTTTCCGAGGTGCTCACCGCTTGGTAGGGAGCGCGAGGCCAGCCAGCGCACAGTTCTAAAGGCCGATTGGTAGGAAATGGCAGGGAATGAGTTCTCGGGAAAGTTGGCTTTGAGACAGGGTGGGACCTGGGACCTGGTCCCCTTTGCTGCAGTGCCTGCACCCGGACAAATGTCTCCTCCAGTAACAAAATACAAAAAAACAAAAACAAAAACTATAAGGGACTAAGAACAACTGCGTCCCTGCACAGTCAGGGCAAATTATGGACCACAAGATACAAAGAGACCAAAAAGCCCAAGTGCCACTTCTGAAGAGCTGGAAGCAGAAGCAGGGCACTGCGTACACCCCCTGCACACAACGCCACCAAAGGGGTGGGTGAAGCACCTAAGCCACCCCTCCTGCCGAGCCCTGGACCCCCCCCCACCCCCAGCTCACCGCCCCCTGCCCTCGGCAAGCGAGCAAGCAAGGGAACGTGTTGTTCGTTCTCACTGCCCACTGCTGCAGCAGGGGCCCCAGTAGCGCCTTGCCTGGATTTCTTGTCTGGCCTCTGATTGATTTCTATTGATTAAGGAGGCCAAGAGCCCTGATCGTTAACAGTTTTCAGATCAGGGTAAAAGTTACTCTGATGGAAAAGTGGGTTGGTTGCCTTCTGAGGGTCTGTGCTTCTGTTCAAGGAACCAAACTGTGCGAGTGCGTGTGTGTGGACACACAGGCACAGGTAAACTGCTCCACTGTGCCCTTCCGTGGACAGCGTAGCAAGTCCCGCTTCCTGGGCTCCTGTCACAGAGCCCCCTCCCTCCCCTCTGCCTTGCACGCCAGCTCAGCTGGCGCACCTCCCCTTGTATTAGCTTTTTCCTCACTGGGTTTTCTAGCTCTTGCTGGCAGATTTACATCCATATCTTCCCTCACCACACCTTTCACTCCCACAGGGTGTACTCCATCAAGGTCTTGCGGCTATTTAAGCAAGGACACAGAAAAGCATTTGCCCACAGACATTCCCACAGGGCCTAATAACTGCCTTTAACTTCACTGCCAGTATTATAGCAAGCGCGATCACAAATTGGTACTTGCAAATATTGTTCCTACTCTATCCACTCCAGTCTTGCCTCACAAATAAGGAATTAATTCTTAAAACATACCTGCTGCTCAAAGCAATATTAGCCGAATCTAGTGCTCAAAGATTTAGATTACGTATGACTTCAATATTCTTTCTCTACCTACTCAAATGCGATAATATGAGTATTGTTTTTTTCTTACTTTTTTATGGGCATATAGTTGATTTACAATATTGTGTTAGTTTCAGGTGTACAGCAAAGTGAATCAGTCATACATATACACATATCCACTCGTTTTTAGATTCTTTTCCCATGTAGGTCATTACAAGGTATTGAGTAGAGTTCCCTGTGCTATGCAGTAGGCTCTTATTAGTTACCTATTTTATATATAGTAGTGGGTGTGTGTGTGTTAAGCCCAATCTCCCAGTTTATCCCTCCCCCTAGCATTCTGCTTCGCAAGCAGTTCTTATCACACATAATTTATTACACACGATTTGCTAACATTTATTGAGTGCCTGCTACATACTATGTAATGCTTCATGTGACTAATGGCATTACAACATGTCACAGTTACAGTTTCTCTAGGAGGTAGAGATGAAGACACCAACACACAAAAGTTGATAGACTCCAATACTTACGTCCAGTTGCCCCATCCTTCAAATTCACTTCACAAGAGTAACTGCTTTCAAGACGTCCTAGTCTCTGGATGCCTCATCCCCTGACATTTTTACATTAAGAACTTGCTAACAGGGACTTCCCTGGTGGCACAGTGGTTAAGAACCTGCCTGCCAATGCAGGGAACACGGGTTCGAGCCCTGGTCCAGGAAGATCCCACATGCCGCGGAGCAACTAAGCCCGTGTGCCACAACTACTGAGCCTGAGTGCCACAACTACTGAGCCCATGCGCCACAACTACTGAAGCCCGCACACCTAGAGCCCATGTTCCGCAACAAGAGAAGCCACCGCAATGAAGAGTAGTCCCCACTCGCTGCAACTAGAGAAAGCCCGTGAGCAGCAACGAAGACCCAACGCAGCCAAAAATAAATAAATAAATAAATATTAAAAAGAAAAAGGAACTTGCTAACAGACAACTTCTTAGTCCTTCTAAAATTTTTCAGAGAGTAGTCAGGCAGGCTGTTTTCTGATATTTTTACTTATTTGCTCTTAGTTGAGTTAAGTAATAGGTAGGGTCTCTCACATCTGTCTAATTTATTGAGAGTTTATGATTATACTGTCTCTTCTCAAAGTCTTCAAATATAAAGGGTCCCATACCTACTACTACAGCACTTAACCCAACTCTATCCTGGTTGCAATAATTATTGTTATATGATAGATGTCAGAAACAAAGGAGAAAATTGTTTTTCTGATCACTATTTTTAAAAACGAAAACAGATCAGGATCTACCGAGCTAAACAGGTTGATAAAACAAGTTTGTCTCTGGGTCTGAGTTTTCAATTTTCATCCAGCCCTTTTCCTCCAGATCCACTGCCCTCTTCCTTCTTCACTACTCTCTAGGCCCCAGCATTCTCCATAGGCTTTTACGAGGACAGGGAAAAGTAATATCATAAATCCATAAAGTAACTCATGCTAAGGCATGAGGCAATGGTAACAAACTGCAGGGACAGAAAACAAGTCCTCCTGACCCACCCCGGGTCTCCCTCCCCCTCCCCCCATCCTACAGACAACTCCCCCTCCCCCTCCCGCCACCCCAATCTATATCACACCCTTCCTCAACAAAACACTCCAGGATTTGGCTACGGCCCACGGGAGTCGGGCCTGGAGAATAAACCTACTGGTCTCTATGGCTTAACTGTTTCAGTCTCTCTCAGAAGTTTTAATTTTACTGCAAGAATTCCAGAAAAAGCAATGTACCACTGGAGTGCCCCTCCAGACATGCAACTTCAGCCATGGTGGAAACTGACCGGGAACAATATTTTGGGGTAGAGGATGATTTACCAAAAAGCTATGTTTCAAGGCCTAGCACTTGGACAGGCCCCTCCGCGGTCCCGGGAAAGACCCTAATAACGAGGTTTTGTGAAATTTGCAAAATTTCACATGATCACATATTTTTGTGAAATTTGCAAAAGTGAGATATTTGTGTTCTTCTTCATAACTAGGCACCCATACGGTATAAAGTTCAACCTCACAAAAATCCAGTGCTCCTAAATTATATCTTATACAGGTATAAGGCTCTAATTAAAAGATAGATAATATTAAGTCTAAACTAGTTGGTATTACATTTATTTATGTGGCACTGCAAGTCGTTTTTTCTCCAATATGAAAACAAAATGAGGTTAACTTTCAAAAGAAGGGAAATAAGTTAAAAACAAATTTCATGTTAGAAAGAAAAAATATTCATATAATATGGTAGTTACTAATGATATGCCTCCTTTTCAGATCTCCCGTGAACCGGCTTTGGTAGCCCCTGAGCACCTTTTTAAAAGCTGTGCTGTCTGAAGAGTGTGCATGAGTAAGTCTAAGACAGGAACCTTGGCTCTCCCACAGGATTCTGCTGTGCAATCACACTGAGGGAAAATTAATGCACCAAAAGGTTTATGGGATTATACTCCATGGCAACTCTTTAAAAACTCACTGACGTTTACGATAATTTAGAATTGTACTTTAGTGACATAAGGGCCAAGGCAATTGTAACCCACATGCTGTTAGCAGGAAACAGTTAAAACAGAATCAGAGAAGTAACACTTAGGAGCAAAAATGACACTTCTAATACCCCATGTTGTGTCCACAGCAGGAAGGCTTTCGGGTAAGAGAGAGAGGTCTTCCCGCCAGCACACAGTCCTGAAGACATAGTGTCCTCTTCTAATGCATTCGGACGCTAAGCCCCTCCTACACTGTTCAGAGGAAAGGCCTTTGCAGAGGGTCCGGGAGGACAGTGTACCAGTGAGGATGGGGTCAGGCGGGAAGCACACCTCCAAGCAAGGAGAAGTCATTGGCACATTGACACCTGCAAACAGAACTAGTACTAAACTAACGTAGAGAAACACGGCAAGTTCAATGTTGGATGTGTTGTTCCCGAAATAGCTTTTTTAAAAAATAAATAAATAAATAACAAAGAGTTGGTAATAACCTAAATGTTTATCCACTGTGGAATGAAAAAAATAAAAGGTGGTATAAGCAAACAACGGAATACTATCCCCCAATTAGCTAAAGCAGGTAATAAAACCACACAAATTATCATCCAAACTGAGAATATTTCTACTTGTTTAAGCCAATTTTTACAGTGTGCTCCTTCTAGGATACATGGAAAGTACAATAATCAAGACATGTACATAAAGAAAATATTATTGAGATTAGCAAAAAAGAAAAATATATGACAAACAGGGAGGGTTCTCCCTACCACAGAATTTAAGAACTTGAGTCCCTCCTACCAGCCATTTCTTCTTTTTTGTAAACTTTATCACAATTTTTAGATAGATACATGAGTATCCTTTATAGCATTACTTGTAAAAGCAAATATAAAGAAGTAAACAGAAACATTATAAATGGAATGAAATACAACTTATCCTTTTACACTAGTAAATAAAATAGATCCATCTCTATGTACTTAAGTGGAAAGCTGCTCATACCATGCTATTAAATGACAAAAGAAACCTGCGAAAGGTACTATTCTTGTTTAAGATGATCATTACACAGACATGTGGTTTTAAACAAATGGGGAAAAACTAACAGGGCCATCACGTATGGGGTGTAGAATTCCTCCTTTACTTTGAACATTTTTCACATTGTTTTATTTTTTAAAGTTAATAATCCCTATACAAAAAAGAAAATTTGATATTAAAAAACAGAACTCTTTCTGCATTCGCAATCTTTATTACAAACATCTAAGTCACCAAATCCGAAACTCGGGAGCTCTCCTGGGCTCCTCTCTTGCCCTCACTCCTGAAATTGTATAAAGGAATATGTCTCTCAACTTTCATTCCTTAGTGTTGCTTTATATCTAATCTCTCCATTCCATCCCCTCTGCCTTAATTTAAGATTTCATCATCTCTCCCTCTCCAGCAGTCTACTAATTGGCTTCCTTTCCTTCGTCTGTGACCCCCTCCAATCCATCTTTGACGTTGCTTCCACACTTCCTGAAACCACACTTTAAAAAGAAAAAAGCCACAGCACAGATTTATCCCTCCCAATGGTTCCTTAAGGCCTGAGCCACAAAGCTGAAGCAACTCAGTCGGCCCAGGACACCTGCCAGAATGTCATCTCTCGCCATTTCCTCCACTGTGCTCCGTATTTTTCTAATAATACATCTCTTATTGTTCCCTAAATGTTTCATAACTTAGTCCATGCTATTCCACTTAGCCTGGAACGCGCTTCCCTCTCCCACCTCCTGTGAGTGACGTACACTTCTGTTCAAGAGCTCAAGCCCAGCGTCACCTCCTCCATGAAACTCTCCGGCTCCTTTTCCCTCGGATGGAGGGCTCCTTCCTCATGTTCTCACTGAATCTTCTACTGAAACAACAAGATCAACTGGGAACTCCCAGGTATCGTAGGCTGCCAAGTGCCAGGGACTTTTAAATATTTGACCTATTCCATGCTAATGCTATTTTTGAGGTAGATGGGCTTCTGAATTTTATAGCTTATACAATTTTGAAACTTCCCCCATTTTAGGAATGACAGAATAGAAGTCAGGAAGTGGGGGTGGGTTTGAGGACTTGCCCAAGACCATACAGTAGGGGACAGGTTTTGATTCCAAATCTTTGAGTAGCCACTATGCTGCATTACTTTTAAGACTTCATGGTGGTACTTACAGGTCCCTCTCTCCCTGTACGACCCTAATCTTCTCATGGACAGAGACTATTTCTGATTCACATTTTCATCCTCAGACCTAGTACAGAGCAGGGTCCACAACAGGAGGAGCTCAGGGATATTTGCAGGATACTGCGGCCCAGGGGGTCAGGGAGAGCAGAAGCACAGGCTCCAGAGACACACGGCATGACCCTGAACAAATTATATTACGTCTCCAAGCCTCAGTTTCCCTAAAAGTGCAACCGTGATAAAAAGAAATTCCTATAGGGCTACTGAGAAGATTCAATGAGATAACACAAATGAAGCACCTTGCACAGAGCATGAGACACAGTAAATTCTCAAAAATGCCATCAGTAGTTACAATAACCTTGAGGAAAGGGAAGCTCATTATAGGGGGCATGCATCAGTCAGTAAGAGCTAAATTTCACTGAAGTAACAAACTCTTCCAGAACCTTAGTAACTGAAAACACGAAGGATTTCTTTTCACTCACTCTACTTGCCCACTGAAGTTCTGGGGATTCACCCCTACTTTGTTCTCACTCAGCCACTCAAAATGAGAGTCTAGAACATCACTACCTACCCTGGCGGGGGAAGGCAACACGGTAAACTGTGCACTGGCTATCAAAGACGTCCACTGTTAAGTAACACACCTCGCTTCCTTCCACATTTTATTGGCCATGGCAAGTCACATGATTATAAGCTTGAAGGGGATGGGGAAATGCAATCTTACCTCATACCCAGGGGAAAAACCAGAAACACCACATCACCAGTGACTACAGTGGGAACAGAAGAGCATTTCTTGGAGCAGTAAGTGTACCAGGTACAGCAAGAGGGAGAAAGGCTCAGGGGAGGCACCAGGGGAAGAATGCACAAAGGTCGGCAGAGAGCAAACAGTAAGTCAGGTTGGAAGACAAGCATCTGCAGCGTGGTGTGGCTGGAACGCGGAGTGTGTGGAGACCTTGCAGGAGCTTGGGCTGAGGAAGGCAGGTTGAGTCGGATCGCAAAGGGCTTCTACGCTATGTCAGTGGTCACCCGAGTGGTGGGAGCCCAGGAGACTGGCGTGATAATATTTGCAATTGAATACGATCAACCTAGGGCTCTTCATCTTCCAAGAGGAAGTATATGTATTCTGTTGTTACCTTGTCATAATTATACTCATGTTTTATCTATTTTCTTGCTTCACAACTTGGAAACAGAAAAACAACTTTTTCAAAGTATTTTTCCCACTTAGATGGAGAAAGAAAGTTAAATTCGGAAACTCATGAACCATAGGACCTGAAAGACCTGAAGTGCACACGCATCTCCACAAGGAGCGGCTTCTCCTCCCTGGAAGAACGAGGCCAAGTTGGCACCGCCCGTCCCAGTCCCTGATGGAGTGTGGACCGCAAAGCTTTCATGTAATTATTCAAATGCCTACTCAGACTGGAGCTGGGCGGGCGCGGAAGGAAGGGAGTTTCAGGCATGTGGAACTCATCCCCAGCTGAGTTCCAGGGTCTCTGGTGTCAGCTGAGTTTACAGAGCGCAGACCCCAACATGACCTCCGTGTTATGAGATGATGCCAAAACGCTTGTCCTGGCAAAGAGTCACCCTCTGTTATTCTAGAAAAAGTTCTTCCAATTCAAGTGGTGCTTCTGCTGCCATCAATGATAACTTACAGGATTTTTAAATGCAATGCCCAACTTGTGGGCAACGCGCCTACTGTGTGTGCTAACCTCATATACACTTGCCTTTTCTTTAGATACTTTATGAGCCAGGCCCTCGAAACTTTTCTACCTTTATTTGTGAGAGAGAGATTGTAAAGCATTGACAAATCACTGCATGTGGAGTCAGAAATCCTTTTTTCTGGTTTAAGTCCCAGTCTTTAAATTCCTATTTGACCTTTAACAGGAGGCCCAAGTCACCTCACCTCAGCTTTCCCTTCATAAAATAAGGAAAACTATTAGTCTAACTTGAAGTTTTAACTTAAGAATCTTCCAGTGGAAGCAGCTGAGGGCCCGTACCCATGTTACAGTGAATTCTAATGCCGTTCCTAACCATTGGCTCTGCTTGTATCTCTCTCCTAAGGTGGTGTTCCTTTCCACTGGATAAAATTCCAGTATGTTTCTCAAAAGACCCTTTCAACTGCAAGAGACAAAATCCCAATTCATACTAGCTCAGCAAACAAACAAACAAGCAAGCAAAAAGCACGAAGCTATGAAGCTATCATCTGGGCCTGTGGAAAACTGTGTGTGAAAAGAAATACATTACCATTCTACGGAGCCACTGAGATTTCCAGGGCACTTGTTACTGCGTTTTAACCTAGCCCATCCTGACTGAAGCACAAGCTTCCTTCACACGAGTGCAAGCAAATCCACCCCTGCTTACCAGCCTCAGCAGAATAAGAGAACCCCTCCTCCCGGCGGCCCCTCCCAGTCCTGAGGAAGGGCTCTGATGAGCCTTGCCATGGTCAAGTCCCTGCCCCGGATGACGGGACACTGTGAGGTCCAGCCCTGAGACACACGCCTTCTAACCCAGCAGGCGTGCAGGGGCTGTGACCAAAAGCTGACAGATGAGTCATAATTACTACTATCCATGGAATACTCTCTCTAAAATTTACCTAATCTCTGAGCAATTATCTGCAAGCCTATCTCTTTATTAGTGCAGCCATTACACATTTTCATTCCCTTGAAAGCAACATGCAGAAAATTCTCCATAAATATTAATATAATTTTCTCTAAGAAAGCCTGCCACAATGTTTGGATTAAACAAGTTGTGTTTGTTTTATGCAACCATAAGTAAAACAAAGATCATGTACTGTTTAGGTTATTTTGTCTCCTTCATTCAAAAATCAGCTCTCTTTCCCAGCCTATGAAGACTTGCCAAATTCCGTTTGAAAATTACACTGTCATCAGTAACTACTGCAGACAAATTCTGCTGGTCGCCAAGATGGGATACAATCTTCCCCCACTTCTTTCACGCACCCATGTATCCTCTTCTCCCTGGTACTGAAAACATACGCTGTCCACACGCAGAAGACAATGCATCTCATTTAGGGTTTCCAAACATCATATACTGAACAACATCATTCCGAAAAAATATCAACACAAGAATATCCATGCTAAATTACCTATTATAAATCTAAAGGTAGACCAAATGAGATTTATATTGCTCAGAGAACAGAAAGTAATTTTCTGATGGGAAGCATTTGTTATTCTTGTATTCCTCTAAACTAGGGCAACCCTTGGGAAGGGTCTTTTCGTTCCTCTCCCCAGCCCAACACATGTAAGCAAACATCAGGTACACTGTCCTTATCTGCATACACTTTTGAAACAGTCTTCACATTAGAAAATGGCGTGAGAAACAAACCTATATGGTTTTATCTAATGCCAAGAATGCAAAATGAAGTAGACTATGAGAAACGGTACTAAAATAGCCCAGAAAAATTCTTTTCCAGCAAGAGACTCTCACCTCACTACATTTCTTTCATGAATAACTATAAAAATATCTAGGCTTCCACACATCAAAAACCATTGTAATCAACAGGGCATAAATTCAAACAGAATGATGTGACACTATCAGCAAAACCCTTTATTACACCTGTAATCAGAAGCGATGGGTAAAGACGAAAATGCATTCAAACTTGACACACAAAATATTTTAAAACTCCAACAGAAAAGAATATTTTTATTTAGGAGATAGCTCCTCTTTTATATTTACTCGAGTTCTTTCATACGTTCATACCTTAATTGAAAACCAAATGTCTCACTTTGTTTCTGTTCCTTGCATCATGTGGTGTAATAGACGGTAATGTTATTTTCCCAATAGACGCTGCCTTTTGAAGAGTGATGTTATACCTTCTTTGTGTGTGTTTGGATATTTTTCTTAACATGTCTCACTCCATAACCCAGCAGACGATGAACCAAATACTTATTTGATTACAGTTAATAAATTGCCTATTCGTGGATACTGAGGAAGCCCACAGAACTGGTAAAGCAGAGGTCGTGGAACTTATTAGTCACAACTAAGTGTGAAATTAGCTGAGTCAATCTGTTGCAGAGCTCCTCTTCCAAAGGCAGCATAAAAGTTAAAGATACAGCAATATTCTCATTAACAACTTCCTGCTCTCTCTTCAGCCTCAGACCCACGTGCTCGAACTGCTAACACCAGCCCGCGCTCGCCACTTGTCCAGCCAACATGTACCTGAGACTCAGCTGGCCCAAGCCAAGCCCTTCATCTCACTCGCCAAGCCGGCCCTCCTCCTGGGGCCCCTTCCTCGCCGCCCAGACCTGACACCAGGAGGTCCTCCGGGGGCCCCGCCATCCTCCTCCCCTCTCTGCCACAGGACACCACAGCTCCAAGCTGTGCTGACGCCATCAGACATCTCTCAGATATTTCCATTATTTTCACTCCTTCCGTCAGTGACTGGGTCTTAAAACCTCTGCTGCCTACGCTCTGCTTTAACTCGTGCCCCTCCAAACCAGGGTCCAAAATTGCCAAAGTCGCCCTTGTCGGTGTTCATTCGACCTTATTCCCCACACTCCCTCCTTAGGAGTCTTCAGCCGGTCCTCGTGCCTTGAAGATAAAATCAGAACTGTGGTTGTGGCTCAGAAAGCCTCCCCAAATCCCATCGCAAACCGCCTCTTCCGCTTCCCCTCCTCCACCCATCTCCCTACTGTAAGCGCAGGGTCAGCGACCCCAGGACACTGGGACAGACCACGGGAGCCTGACCTGTGCCCTGGTCGTACACTGTCCCCTCCCCTACGAACGCACCCCCTACCTCCACCCCCATCTGCCTAAGGCCCACGTATCTTTTAAGCCCACGTATCAGGATGTGCCTGGTTCCAGCGAAGCCCCGCAGTGCGCCCAGCCTGCGGTAGCTGTTCTCCCCTGGGCCTTTTTCGAAACGGGGACTACTCTTTATTTAGTTCACTGATGCATTTCCAGCACCTAGCAGAGTTCTTGGTGCACAAGAGGCATCCAGTAAACACCTGAATAACCGATTAAATGAATTAAAACAGAGAAAATATGTTAAAATCGCTCTGCAGGTGCAGTGATTGATCAAACAGAAATAAGGACTGCATGAGGGAACTGTTCACTGGAAGGAATGTGATGAAAGAAGAATCTAAGCGAAGTGGTGTAAACTCATCCCACCGAACTTACAAAAATGCATATAAAATAAATAAACTCCCTTCATTATGCTAAGATAAAACAAATTTGATAAGGCAGCGAATTAAAGTCATAATAATTACGTAAAACCTATCATTTTAAATGTCAGGCTTCCGAAAAAGCTTTTTATTCAGATACTCTCAACAAGCTCTGGAATGTTTCTGATACCAAAGGGATAAAGATAAGTCTGGATTTCTTCCACGAGTGGCAAACAGAAGCAAAAGGCAAAGATTATTAGGCTATGATGAAAGCAATGAGATATTATTGCTTTGTTGCTTTTTTAAAAGAAATATTTAAAACAAAACAATGATAAAGCATTAGATGTGTGAGTCTGAGGTTCTTTTAAATATGATAGGTATCAAAAGTTTTATCTTAAAACTCCTTTTTGCAAAGAAATACTTTATGCATAATAACACTTATTCATTCAGCTTTGATTCATTTTATTAAGTTACTACTCAGTTGACTTTAATAAAATTCAAATGTCTTTTCACATTTATGCTACTTTCTCTCAGCGCCTCATTCAGAACCTGCTTACACACCATTTCCCCATTTATGGTCACTTTCATTTTCCGGTTCCTGTGATCTAACCCTGCGTCCTTGTTGTGTTTGCAGCATTGCAGAGGAATGCATGAATCACACCCTGAAGACCAAAACAGAGGGAAATAAAGCAAAATCTATTTTCATTGATTCACATTAGATATTTTAAAACCCTGATTTTTGCCCACAAACTTGAGTTTTCTTCCTTTTGTTTTACACCTGACTTTCAGTTTGAAAATACTGGCTTTCTAGTAAGTTACTTAAATTAATTTCCTCTGTTATTCTTTCCAACTGAAGAGAAGACATTTTCCAGGTCAGATGTGTTTTAGTCCCCCGTTTGGCCTTACCCACATGACAGGAACGCAAGTTACCAGAACTCAAGGTAAGCAGTGGCTGCGATATTTTCTACTTTCCTCACCCAGAAACCTCTCAGGAACCAATTTATAAAATTATTCGGAAAATAAGTGCTCTCTTTAGCACAAAGCCTAGTTTGAAGGGGCAAACATCCTGAACCATACTTAGCAAGGAAACAGCATAAGGTCCCGGGGAGCAACCTTCAGCACATATCCCATGAGTTCATGAAGTAACTGCTCCTTGGCAGCCGTAGTAAACACTTTTTAAAGAATAATTCCAGTTTTTCCCCAAGTAGCTTTCACTCTTTTAGGGAAACGTTTTCTTTAGGCAGACAGCCTAAAGGGGATAGATGTTTTGTGGCCTTTTCTAAAGTTTCTTTGTGATATTATCATGATGTGTATGTGTATGTGTATATATATGTAATGAGATACATAACAAGATATTATAACAAGATATTACCATATACAATCAAAGCCAATATCATTATTACGTGCACTTGGCTTGGATGCCAAATTAATATCCTACTAGCAAATTATTACACAGCCACTTAATTTCAAAAAGACTAGCTTCCTTCTAGCACAATGAATTATTTTGTTAATAGACAACTTATTACAATCAGTTTCTCCTGAATCCAACAAGTTAATGTGCACCACAGTTTCCTACACAAATAAAAGAGTTGATTTCTAAACGGCAAAGAGAAAGGCACACATATTGTATATCTCCAGCATCTTCACACACACACACACACAAATTGAAAGCAATACAAATATGCAACAGACCATTTTTTCAATAAATTTTATTTAAAATAAATATTTTATTTTAATTATACTGGCAGACATCTCCTGAATCTTTGCAGAATTAGTCAATACTATTCCTGTGTTAGATGCCTAGAATCAAAACTAAGAGCACAACTTCAAGAAAATATATCTTGGTATGAGAGATACTCGTAAGGACATATGACTGACATTTTCTCAAGTGCAAGATGCTTTCTCAAGTGTGGTTATGTTTACATCCCTAAGTCCTGAAATGCCAGGAGAGCCTCTGGGAAAACAAGCAGAGCTAGCCTAAAAGGGTGAAGCCCATTTCTAAAGGTGGCAGGGTTCCTTCCCATCCTCTGACTCCGATATAGGCAAGTTGACCCCTTGCAAAGGCAAAATACCCAACGAAGCAGTGCCTAGAAATCAGGAAGGGGTGAGCTTTAGGGGTTACAATATCTACAGCAGTGCCACACCTTTCAACTCTGCATGAACAACTTAAAATGAGCTGCTACAGGTGATCAGCTACCAACTGTCAGTACTAAGGTAGGGCCAGAGGTGGCCAGGTGTTTGCAGCAATGCGCTCCTCGGAAAGTCTGGCACTAGGGTAAGCAACCCTCTCGGCTTGCCTGGGACTGCGGGGTTTCCCAGGACATGAGACATTTTGTGCTGAAACCGGGAAACTCCCAGGCCAACCAGGACCAGGCAGTAGATCCGCCTAACGGGCACAGTCGCAACTGCAGCATGAGATTTAGCCAAAATAAAGGTCAACCAAACACAAAATCAATCTCATGAGCAGAATAAACCCCACTGGCCTTCAGCTTTAAGGATCCACGCTTATTCACACAATTCTCAGTAGTGAAGCACAGTGGAATAATCACACAGCAATTAAGGCGGTTTTTTCTCCAAAATAAATTGCATGCATTAAAGATTAGAAAACTGACCAATGAAATACTCAGAGAAGAATATAGTGACCCTACTTTTTTGATAGCAAAAATAACTTGTGTATAGGTACAGATATATAATATGTATTGTTTAAATGTGTATTTGCTACTGTTTTACTTGGTAAAACTGGTGCATGAGAAAATCACTTGGACTAATATAATTGTCTAGTAATTGGGTTTTTTTTTTTTTACTTTTAGTATAACAGACCTTTAACTTGCAGATTGCACAAGCAAAAAAGAAACAGGAGCAAAATTCACTCTGATAGCAATTCTTGGATCTGAAACCTGGACACTACATCACACATGAAATCCACCCATTCTGCAAACATAGAAAAGGCATGTGAGGATTATCCAGAGGTGTCTGTGCTGGCCGTCTATGTCAGGCCTGGTATCCTCACACCACAGCGGGCCCATCTCGACATCAAGCACACAACCGGCTGCGATTCGCATGCACGTGGTTCACATCCTTGAGGAGAAAGTGGTCTATGTGAAGAAAGGACCAAAGACACAGAGGGAGAAAACAGAAAACTTGAACTAGAGAATCCAAGAATTACATGGTCCTTTTCCACACAGAGAGTCACAAAGAGGGGGTTCTGGTGCGCCCTCCAATTTTTTTCAGGCCTCCAGCAAGGGCAGTTTGTACTGATATACAAAAACGTCAGCTCTGCCCCTCACCCATCACCCGACCCCCCCGGGGCCAGACGGTGATGACCTGTACCGGCTTCCCTCCTCCTGTCATAGCCATGTTCACATGACAGCGCACAGCAAAAAGCACAAAACCCTCCGACACGATGTGAAGGATAAAGTGTGTTGGGTGAGCATTAAAAAAGAAAAAAGCAGTGTTAGTAGGTAGTCAAAGAGCCCTAAGAGTATGGCCTGGCTCATCCCCTGGCCAGCGTGAGAAAGACATGCCAGGTAATGATCAAGGGTGTCATCTTGAGAGCCAGATCAACCGGGTTCTAACTCACCACAGAGCACCCTGAATAAGTTACCTGAACTCCCTGAGCATGTTGCAGTATCTGTAATCCCTGGACGACGTATAGGGCAGCAGTGAAGATTACACGAGATGATATATTTCATAAGCGCCCAGACACTCTGAGCTTGTCATAACTGACTCTTAGCTACCCTTGCGCTAACATTCAAGGTCTCAACCAACAGTAAGGCAGAATTCTAATAATGTCTAAAATGAAGAATCTGTTTCAGAGAAGCTGAGAATACATTTTAATCTTTCCCTACTCATATCCCTTTACTCTCCTCCATTAATTGTATTATTTTCCTACCAATTCCTACCCTCCATCTAATAAAAAAAATCGACAGGCCACTCAATACGCTGGGCCATGATACTTTTTTTTATACCAAGGACCAATCTCTGTGCTCACAGAATAAAGACATCAAGTAAAGCAGGGTTTTTTGTTTTCTTTCATGTCTCCACTCCTGCCGCCACCCCATCCCAGCAGTGCCTAAACGTGGGGAGGTGACGAAGGGCAGTAGAAACGGAAGAGCGGCTGCGTCTCGTCAGTGTCCAAATGAAATACCTTGTGACATGTCGAGGCTAGAGCAGCTGCCTACCAGCTTTGTGCTTCCTGATGCCACAGAGCATACCTGAGGGTCTGTAACCAGGTAGCTGTGGAAAACCTGACTGTTCCCTAGGCTAGCAGCAGCCCAGGACCTGGCGAAATGCTCAGCAGAGCTACTTAAGGCCAAAGGAAGAGAGCAAATGTCCAAGTAAAGGAACGGATAAGGTGTGAAGTGGGGTGGCCAAAGGCAAAGGATGAGGAAGGAAGGACGCTACCTCACATGGTGGCGAGTTTCATGGAAGAGCCCAGACCTCTCGGACTCAATTTTTGGCTCCAGAGCAGATGCTATATCAGGACAAGAAGGGCAGAGAAAGGTACAACTGCTCACACTTTGATTCTTACCTCCAATTCTTATTCCATATATTGTCCTGAAACAATTTGAGAAAAAAAAAAATTTGAAGACCCTAATCAAATGTAACTGTTGTGATGAAAACGACACGGTGAAGCAAACTGCATATTTTAAAGATATCATTCATAACATTTAGAGAACTAAAAAATTTAAAAACTGGAACTGACGTTCAGGAAAGCATCACATACCAAATTTAAGCTTAAAAATGACGACGCTTCTTACAGTATGACTTGCCTATGACGCTCACAATATAAAATTTGCAAAGTCAAAACTGACTCTTTCTGGAACTGAAAAGGTCTTTTACCTCTCAGATCAGGATCTCTAACAGGTTGCATAAGATCTAAATTGTCAGTAAAGGATTATAAGAGACTGATACAGAAGACAAAATCCCTGATACCAAGAGGTTTCTCCCCTCATTTTCTATCATACCTAAGGCTTCTAACACATAGATAATTGTCCTAAACTGTTTCCTTTCTTCCTGTGATGGTTCATTTTACATGTTAACTTGGCTAGGCCATGGTACCCAGGTGTTTGGTCAAACCAGACTCGATGTTGCTATGAAAGTATTTTTTAGATGTGATTAAATCAGTCCCCTGTGAGTAAAGCAGATCACCCTCCATAACGTGGTGGGCCTCACCCAATCAGTCGAAGGCCTTAAGAGCAAAGACTGAGGTTTCTCCCAAGAAGAAGGAATTCTCCTCAAGACTGCAACACAGAAACCCACGCTGAGTTTCCAGCCTGCTGCCCTGAAGAATTCAGACTCAAGACTGCAACACCAACTCTTACCTGAACTTCCAGCCTGCCATACAGATTTCAGATTTGCAGCCTCCATAATTATGTGAGCCAGCTCCTTAAAATCAATCAATAAATCAATCTCTCTCTCTCCACATTCACACACACACACACACAAACACACACACACAATTGGTTCTTTTTTGTTTGCTTGTTTCAGGCACCATTTATTTGATTTGGTGGGTGGATATTTTTGTTTGTTTTGTTTTGGTTTTTTGTTTTAGACTATTCAGAAGAATAAGAGCCTCTAAGATTGCTCATAGTTTTAAGTGGAATTTTCTATCACAAGTGAGAGGTCATGAATAGCGTTCGTTTTAGGTCAGCTGCGACTGGTTCTAATTGGGATTGGTTCTGTTTTCCTGGAAAACCATGACTAATACACTTTCTCTTCACCCTAAAATACCTAATAAAATCCTTATGGTAAAACATGCACATGTGCGTGCGCGCGCACACACACGCACACACACACACGCACACACACACACACACACACACAGCGGAGCTATCAGAAAACACCTTCGGTTGAAAAGTTCATGTGAGAAAGAAACCCGGTAAAAGGAAGAAATTTGGGGAAGTCCCTGGTGGTCCAGTGGTTAGGACTCTGCACTTTCACTGCCGAACAAGACGCAGGGCACGGCGGAAAAAAAAAAAAAAAATTTCTTTACAATCAACTTAGATGCCAAGGGACTCTATCACATCCTATGCCTTTTAACCTATGAAACAAGAAGTGCAGGGAGACCAAGAGGGAGGGAAGAAAGCAGGGAAACGGGGAGAGGGAGAGAAAAGAAACCAGAGAAATCTAGACACCCTCAAAAAGGAGCTGCCAGAAATGTCATCAAGGGAAGCACGTTTGAAACAGAAACTTTTTTAATGGTACAAAAGTCTTAATATATTTTAAAGTTACTTAAAGGAAAAAGGAATGGTAGCTTGGGAAGACATCACAGAAGACAAATTCTCCAGATTTCAATGACTGCAATTTACTAATAAGGTTTCCTCTCAATCTTTTACTTGAAAGTGGTTTATTCTTGCTTTATACATAATTTTAGACCTTGCTTATGTGGATTATAAACCAGTGCCACGGTACATCAGCGTAACAAACACAAACAGCTGTAAATGATAAAAATCTTAAACCATCGGAATTTAAGAGACTAGTGTGAAGTGACAGTCTTCAAGCATAAAAAAATTAAGAGAACAGCGCCACTCTGGGATCAGCTTGCCTGGGTTTTGAAACTCTCTGTGCTCACAGGCCAAGTTACCTAATCCCTCTGACATTTATTTTCCTTATATATTCAGTGAGGATAATCACCACTACCTCACAGGGACGGACTGAGGCGCCAATAAAACAATCCAGGCAAAACGTTAAGCACAGTGCCTGACAGAGAGTAAGGACGCACTGATTTCTCTTATTTCTATTATTTCTATCAAGAAAAGGCTCGGTGATATCAGTTTGCTCTGATTTGGAAGTCAGAATAGCACACAGAAATTTTAAGCAGAATTTAAAACATTTCCATCCAAAATGGTAAGTTTTTCAAGTGTGGTGCTTCAAGGGGTGGTGAAATTCACTAATTCACTAAGCTGGTCTAAACCTCCAGAATGATCGATAACCAGGATTTCACTATTGCATGTTTCCCTCACAGTAAAAAGCACTGTAATGCTCTGAATAATCCAAGTGCTGGATTGAAAAAAAAAAAAAATCTAGATAGTGAAAAGACCCCTTACTTAACTGAGGGCAGCGGACGTATGTGTTGAAAAAGCCCAGACTTTCATCACAGTTTTCAGAATCCCTGATACCCAGATTTTCACGGTGCTGGTTGTTTTTTTAATACAGAGATGAATGGCTTGACACTATTTCAGTATTTTTGATGTGCAAGTGGGCAGACGGTGTGGGAGGATGTGATGACTAAGCGTTGAAAAAAAACTTCTGAAGGGTTCCTAAGAGTTGGAGAAGTTAAGCTGTGCAGTGAGTGCGTGAGCAGATAAGACGGAGCTGTAGGCTAAGAGGCAGCAAACTCAAAGGCAGGGCACCGAGTCTACCGGACTTCCAGCAAGCAGTTACAGAATGGATCCTACATTCTCCTTAGATGCCTCCAGAAAGGAGAATTCCAGAAGGCTGTGTGCCAGAGTGAGATGTGATCCCAACAGCATACAGCTAAGGTTCCATAGAAAACCGTTTCCCCTGACCTGGAGTCTTTAAATATCATCATACTGAATTCAGAAAGCCAGAAAACAAGTCACTTGAATGACATTTTCAAATCCAAACTTTTTATTTTCTTAATTAGATATAAATTCGTTTATAAACTTTCCAAGTAAAGCATGAATAATTTTTTTTTATTGACGTATAGTGGATTTACACTGTTGTGTTAATTTCAGGTGTACAGCAAAGTGATTCAGTTATATTTATATATCTATTTTTTCAGATTCTTTTCCCTTACACATTATTACAAAATATTGAGTATAGTTCCCTGTGCTATATAGTAGGTTTTTGTTGGTTATTTTTTTATATATAGTAGTGTGTATATGTTAATATTAAAAACTACTTTCAAGTTGCCTAGTTTGAGTTATGAGATTTTTTAAAATTAAAACTCACTAGAGAATTTTAACCAGCTCAGGATTAGCAACTGCTTTCAACTAAAAAACGAACAAGAATAAATTGTTATCATATTAAACCATTTTCACTGTACTGATTTCATTTTGGTTCCAATTAAACACCACTGTCAATATAAGAACTCATCCACAATTAGGAAAAATCAAACGTGAAACCCTCATCAAACAACACCTCAAGTTCCTTGAAATCTTCTTAACTTCAGTACAAAACCAGAGAATCCAAGCAGGGCTATTTCGACACTGATTTAAATGTATGTAAGGATTGTAGTTATGTGCAAAATGGACTGTAATTATTCCATGCAATTTAATGTATAGTGACACGAAGGAATTACACAGACTCGTTCTCTCTCTCTCACTCTTTTACCCTCCCTCCCTCCCTCCCGCTCTCTCTTAAATAAACTATTAAGGGAGGCATGTTTGAATGGAATTGAAATTTCTCCAGGTAGACGTTTGCGGCCCTTTATGTGTCCACATGAACATTTAGCAAAAGCTTCCCTCCACTTGTACGGCCCAGGAAGCAGGGCTGAGTGTGGAAGAAGAGAAGTAGGATCAATGGGGTCAAGCTTTCCATGAAAGACATCAGGATACGGGGAATTTTCCTTCACCGTTAAATGTCACAAAGTCAACTAGGTCCCTTGAAATATTAATATTATTTGGGGTTTTTTTAACAGCTATCTTGAGATATAATTCACATAACATACAATTAACCCATTTAAAGTGTTTAACAATTTTGGTACATAACATTTTTTAAATTGTGGTAAAAAAAAATGCGAACATACTCTTTATCCATTCATCTGTCACTGGGCACTTGGGTAGCTTACATGTCTTAAATAAAGGATAAAGAAGATGTGGTATATATACACAACTGAGTATTACTCAGTCGTAAAAAATGAAATAATGCCATTTGCAGCAACATGAATGGACCTAGAGATTATCATATTAAGCAAAGTAAGTCAGACAGAGAAAGACAACTATCATATGAGACATGGAAAACAAACTTATGGTTACCAGAGGGGATGACGGGGGGACGGGGTGGGGAAGATAAATTAGGATATACACACACTACTATTAAATAGACATACTACTATTAAATATGCAGCATAAAATTTGCCACTTTAACCTTTTTTAAGAGTACAATTCAATGGCAGTTATGACATTCACAATGTTACACAACCATCACCATTATCTAGTTCCAAAAATTTTTAACACCCCAAACAGAAACTCTGTAGCCATTAAGCAATAAATCCCCATTCTCTGCCCCGCCGAGTCCCTGGTAAACTCCATTTTACTTTCTGTCTTGATGAGTCTGCCTATGCTAGATAGTTCATATAAGTGGAACCACACAATAGTTATCCTTTTGTATCTGACATAATGTCTTCAAGATTTATCCATGTTGCAAAAAAAATAAAAAATAGTTATCGATGTTGCAGCATGTGTCAGACTTTCCTTTCTTTCGAAGGCTGAATAATATTCCATTGTATGTATATACCACATTTCGTTTATCCATTCATCTGTCGATGGACACTTGGGATGTTTCCATCCTTTGGCTGTTGTGAATAGTGCTGCAATGAACATTATCATACAAGTATTTGTTTGCGTCCCTGATTACAGTTCCTTTGGACATATACCTAAGAGCGGACTTGCTGGGTCATATGGTAATTCAATGTTTAGCTTTTCAAGGAACCACCAGACTGTTTTCCCTCATGGCTGCACCATTTTACATTCCCATCAGCAGTGCAGGAGGGCCCAAATGTCTCCACATGCTCACCAACAATAATTCTCCATTTTTAAATTATACCTATTGTACAATACTAGGTGTGAAATGGTATTTCATTGCATTTTTTAAACGTCTTTATTGGAGCATAATCGCTTTACAGTGTTGTGTTAGTTGCTGCTGTATAACAAAGTGAGTGAATCAGCCATATGCATACGTATATCCCCACATCTCCTCCCTCTTGCGTCTCCCTCCCACCCTCCTTATCCCACCCCTATTTGCATTTCCCTAATGGCTAATGATGTTCAACATCTTTTCATATGCTTATTGGCCATCTGTGTATCTTCTTTGGAGAAATATCTATTCAAGTCCTTTGGCCATCTTTTTTTTTTTAATTTTATTTATTTTTGGCTGCGTTGGGTCTTCGTTGCTGAGCGCGGGCTTTCTCTAGTTGTGGCGAGCGGGGGCTACTCTTCGTTGCGGTACACGGGCTTCTCATCGCGGTGGCTTCTCTTGTTGCAGAGCACAAGCCCTAGGGCATGGGTTTCAGTAGTTGTGGCACGTGGGCTCAGTAATTGTGGCGCACGGGCTTAGTTCCTCTGCAGCATGTGGGATCCTCCCCATCAGGGATCGAACCTGTGTCCCCTGCATTGGCAGGTGGATTCTTAACCACTGTGCCACCAGGGAAGTCCCTTGACCATCTTTCAGCTGAGTTATCTTTTATCCTTCAGTTGTAGGAGTTCTTTATATATTCTGGCTATTAAACCTTTATCGAACATATGATTTCCAAATATTTCCTCTCACTCCATCAACTGTCTTTTCACTTTCTTGACAGTGTCCCCTGATACCCCAAAGTTCTGAATTTTCATGAAGTCCAATTTATCTATTTTTTATTGTGTTGCTTGTGCTTTTGGTGTCATATCTAGAAGCCATTTCCCATATAGATTGTTTTTGAAGGAAGTTTTTCCTTTTCATTCTTTGTTCTGTTTCTTACTCTGCATTACACACTAGAACATGTGGATTCCGACCACCACAATTAACACTGGTAGGACACATTTCAGAGCATATTTGGAAATGAAGAATATTTCTACTGTAAATTATTAGAGAAATGTACACTTGACAACCCTGACGTTTTACCTACAGATGGGGAAAAGCTGAAGCAACCCCACAGAAAGTATGATGCTGACAGCCTAGCAAAAGACCTAAGTCTGAGACTCTGTACACACATTAAGTCTTCCGAGTAGAAAATGTGAAGAATGAAGGAAATCTTGGAGAGACAGAACCCAAGGGACAGCTCCTCCAGAATCAGCTGGGTGGAGTTCCCACGGATCCAAGCCTAAAGCTCCGTCTAGCTCTCCTGCAAACTGCCCCAGTGCAATGAATTTTGTCTAAACAATAAAATAAACGTTAAGTGTCAAAATAACTGGAATCACTGTTTTCCTGTGCAGTGTGTATGAGGCCACCTAACTATTCTCTTTGGATCGAGTAAAGGAGGGTTTAATTTCAACGTAACCATGTGACATGTCATAAATGTACACACCATCCTTAGCACCCACCTGGGGGCAGGGGTGGGGAAGAAAAAGTCAATTCCCTCAGGATTGTTTGAGTGAGACAATTTGGACAAAAGTAACCTGTCATCAATAATTTCCTTCCAAAAATGAGTGCTGCGCTACCTGTATCACTACAGATTTATTAATTACAGTATGCCATTAATTATGTGTCTTAAATACCTTTCTCCATGTTTTTTATTACAAGATTAAACTTACTGTTACAAAACCGTGGATAAACAAAACAGTCTACGTAGAAATAAGAACCGTTAGTAATTACCAAGAGTAAAGAGGGGAGAAAGGAACACCATCCCCCAAACCAGTATGTATAGCCTATGGAGGTTGCAAATGTCTTACAAATGTCATTCAGAAATTATATCTTACATAAAACCTACCCTTATACCCTTAGACTATAAACAGCCACCACCAAAAGACAGTACCTAATACTCAAGGGGATAGTGACATAACTAAAGATTTTTAAAAATAAAAAAGGATATTAAGAGGCTGAGATTACAGAGGCCTGGGGGTGAATGCCATCCCTCGCTAAGCAGGAAGCCACAGAAGCTATGCTGCTTTAGAATCAAACGAAATGGAATTCCAGTTTGAGTTTAAAGCTCATAAGAAAGCTCAGATAGGAGACTGTGATGGCAACGTCAGATAACAGCTACACAGAAGGCCCTTGAGGACAGAGAACAGTGGGATCCCTCTCTCTCCTTAGAAATTTCTTACACTGTAATTTGAACGAACTTCTAACACTTCAGAGAACCATCATGAAATGCACTGTTTTGATAATGAGACTCCTAAAGAAAACTGAACTCTGCTCTGATTCTTATCAGCTCCAAGAAGCTGTGAGATAAGGGATCATCACAATCGCCTTATCTTGTGCTTTCAAATTAAGAACAAAAAAAGATGGACTTCCTATGACTTGGATCCCAGTATCCCGGTAAATCTCAGGGGGAGAATTTCTGCCCAGATTCTACAGCCCTTGGGGATGAAGTGGCGTGGGGAAGGCTGTCCTTGCACATGTCAGACACACGGGAGCCTAAAAGGCTGGCTGCATGCAATAACTTTAGTCACAAAGATGGGAATGAGGGTTCCTTCAGGCACATAAACTCCAACTAGAAAGAGACCTGGAGGGCTTACGGGACACCAGCTCCAGGACATCTCGACTGACACGCTTCTAAAACATCTGCTTTGCTCTTTAGTGCTACACACCCAGGAATCACTCAGATTTGCCAAGATGGGCTCCCAGCTCTAGCTTGAAGGCACAGGGCTTCCTTCCATCCGAGATCCGGGGGCTGCATGATTAAAACATCCCCATCACCTTGTGTGTTTTTCAGTCAATGAATGCGGAAGAGATTATTTCACAATTTCTGTAAAGAGGGTACCATGCTCACTTCAGAGAATAAAGGAAGTCATTGTATAGAAAAACACAGCTTTTTATCTTGGTCTGATGTTAACACTGCACACTGAAGTCAATGCCCGTGGTTTATGCACTTGTGAGACGCAGGGTTACTTCTCTACATCCAAACAAAGCACCAGGGAGAAATTAATAATAAGGCCCATAATAATGAATAATAAGGCACCCTCCATTAAGTTAATGTCCCTGAAATCGAGCTCAGAAGCTGCCTCTCCATGATGAGGGCACCACACACTCACAGGAGCAGAGACTCTTCAGGAAAACGGGGGCCCGGTTTCCTTTGTGCAGAAGGGGATCAGAGCGATGGGCAAGAAAATTAAAGCTGTGGGGCTCCTCGCGGCGGGGGAAGGAGAGAGCCCACGAGGGCACGTACTGATGTCAGTGAGCACTGCAGCCAAAGGCTGAGTGCAAAGGATTCTCCTCAATATCTTCAGGCGGGATGTCCTTTGTAAACATATTATACAATCTCTACTGATAGGTTAGCTTTTTCTCTATAGTTACAGAATCGCAGGCTGGAAAAAAAACGGAAAAACTCCCCTTGGAAGAGCGAAAGGATGGAATCATTAAGAAAAGAAACCAACACGTAAACATTTAAAAACCCTGCATTCACGTCTCCAAAGGAAACAGGGGCCGGTAGTTTGGAGAAGTATTGAGAACAGGAATAGTACAGATCATTTTTATTTCTAAAACTTACTCTTTTCACCCAACAGATAAGTTATGGAAGCGATGTCTAAAAACTGAATCCTTAAAAATTGAATTCAAATATACATGGACTTGAAGCACCCGTTATTTAAGGAAACAATTTTTTTTTCTCTAAAAAAAATACTGAGTGGTTTCCAAAGTAAAGAGTGCATCAGCTGGTGCTGGGCCCCCTGCCCTGAGCTTCCGATGCAGGAGGTGTGGGGTAGGGCCCATGCGCTTTGAGAACCCTGTGGGGTCAGCCTGGACAATCTGCATGTGTTTGGCTTGGGGTGTGGATGTGTTTGCAGCTCCCCAGGCAAAGTTCATTTGTGTTTGTGGAGTGTCATGAGTTGTCACATTGTAGTTGTTGGTTTTCCTGAGAGAGAACATGGCATGGTTGGTGGAACGAGCTTGGCTTTTCCAGGAAAGGGACCTACAGCTGAACCTGAATCCTGCCACTCACGTTATTAGCTGTGGGACCTTAAAAATGCTGGTTCCTCTTATGTAAAACAAAGATAATACACCTTACCGTCTCAAGACTGTACTAAATAATGAATAAATGAAGATTATTTACCTTGCCTTGTTCCAGAGTATGTATTGCAAGTATACATCAAGAGGAGTGAAAAAACAAGATAACATACATTAAACAAAAATGAAAAAGAAAGCAAAAAATAGGGAAATAAAATAGCACAAATGTGGATAAGACAAAACACATCCCACAGAAAGTGACACACACACTACAGATAAGCCACAAATTTGCCTGCAAACTTTCAGCAGTCAAGGTGAAAATGCAAATTGCTCATTTACACAACTCGGCATCCACAGGATAAAAGCAGACCACTTGTTCTGGAAAAACAGAACAGTATTCCTGGTACTAAAAGACTGAACACGCCCCCCCCAGCTGCTGGTCTTTCACAGCAAACTTTCTGCAGACACAACCTCATTATAACGTCCCCCCTACAGAGCCGTGTTCACACGGACGGGTCCGATGGGACACGGTCCAGGGTCCACGTGCAGCACAGGCCTCTGGCCTGTCCTAGCTCAAGCTTTTAGGCGGTAATCACTGACCTATGATGTTTCCCGAGAAGTGGCTGGACTACAGCTTCTCCAGGTTGTCCGTTCAACAAAGACTCATGCCACCTCATTAAGGGCTGAGGGGGTAGAGGGGATATTGTTACTGAAACTGAGCAGCCCCGCTGCACTCCTCACAGAGGCCACCTCACAGTTACCGAGAAGCAGCCGTGGGCCCCCCCTAGTCGGTGGCGGTATCACAGGGACAAACAGGCAAGGAAGACCCCAGAAGAAACGAGTGTTGTGGGCACGTGCCGAGCCCAGGGAACGGGTTTATAAAAGGCATCGGAACAGGTCGTATCCGCAAAGGGATCTTACTTATTATTATCATTTGTGAGGAGCAGGGGTTATTATTTATCATGTTACAAGACTGAACGTAGGCGCCAATTTAGTCCTGGCATGAGCATCCCATCACAGATCGGTACGAAGTCAAACGGTGCATGTGTGTGTGTGTGTTCGTGGTCTTTGGGAAGCCAGGGAGTTCAATAATACACAGCTTCTCTCTGAGTGTACAGTCGTAGCCAGTCCATTAAATCAGTTAGTGGGTAAAGAAACTTGCAAAACTTCTTAGGTCTGTATTTATAGACAGTTACCTTAGGAAACCACTGTCCGTGGCAAGTATCATACCAGATTCAGAATTATGCCATACAATGAAACAAGTGGATGCTTTACTTAGAGTACATTTATATCTATTTTAACTTACTTTAAAAGGGATTTGTGACAAGTCTAAACATTTTCCTACGTATGCATTTTGTAAAATTTTTTCAGAGATTTGGAAATACTTCTCAGAGCGAACAGTTTAAATTACGTTCAAATAAATGCATAGGTCTGTTCAAATAAAAAATGTTAAAGACCATAGTCTTTGCTGAGATACATAATTTGAGGCATTCAATAAAGAAGATAACTTTAATAACCGTCTGAGGAGTAATTAGGAACAAAAAATAAAGAGACAGGAATATTATACTTTAATTTAATAAAAACCAAAGATTCTACTTTCTTAACAGAAAAATATTAAATGCTATATAATTACAGTAATCTGCCTGGCTGCAATGTTTCAAACAGAAACATTCACAGTAACTGCAAATATCACAAGCTAAGGCTTATCATTATTGTTAAGTGTCTCGATGTAATGCAAGCTGTTCCCATGCCCTCTAGGAAGTCCCTTAGCGTTTGCCCTTTATTTTTTCTACAAATTTCAAATGCATAATTCTATCTATAGGTAGACATTTACATTCATGTGGTAAATAAAAATCTCTTGTTCACCTGGGGCATGTGATGCACATTATCAAAAGAATCCCATATTTCTATCCGTGGGTTAGAATAAATCCTGGGAAACAAATCCCATATGCTTGCCCCCATACCTTTTGTCATATTAGCAAACATACAAGCCAGTTCATTGGCTCCGTACAAAGAAAATTTTGACACAATACACAAACACACACACACACCTCAAAACAAAGTTCTAACAATTATTTTGAGGGTGAAAATATGGGAATATAATTTGATAAGTTACATTTATGTATCTATAGTCTTTCCATTGATATATAACTTTGAGGATTAAACATCCATCGTCGAACATTGAAAACAATTATACTCCAGTAAAGATGTTAAAAAAAAAAAAATCCATCATCAAAGAGAAGCACCCTAATCTGATTACAATTTACAGCTTTTTGGTAAATCTTCACAGGAAGAATGCAGGCAAAAGCAGCCCTGACAGGAAACCTCACATTCCAGACGTACCGTGGGCTCAAGTGAATCCCAGGAACAGCAGCTGTCTGTTCCCGTCTACTTCCCACAGTAAATGCAACACTCACTATTCAAACAGAGAAATTTGCTACACAAGCAATTATTCTACAAAAACTGGATAGGCAGTTCATGCACCCACATGAAAATAGATGTGAAAAATTAATTGGAGGTATAGAAATCAGCTTCCTTCTGATGCCACGCATTCGCTTGCTTTAATCAGGCATGATTCCATCTAGTGTACGAAAGCCCTGCTTCCCAAACCAGCCCCCGGCCCAGACACCCTTCACCCCGGAAGGAAGGCAGGGCGGGCTACCGGCAGGGTATGGCAATGTCAAAACCTCCACTCAGGCTGAGAGGCTGTCACCAAGCCACCTGACACCTCAAAACCAATTTTATGATCTCAAAACAACAGCTTGCCTCTCTAGCAAGATGGCTAGGATCACACTTGAGATCATTAACCTGAAAATCCTCAATAAAGGAAATAATAGCTGGTATGTATTCAGTGCCTTGCCCCGACTCCTATTATTTAACTAGTTCAATCTAAGAACAAGGTACTTCCTTCCATTTGATGTTATCGATGAGATAAGTGGGGCAAAAAAGAAGTTATACAACTAACTGCTCACCGACAGTAAGTGACAGGTCAGGGCTGAGGCACTTCCCCACCTGAACCAAAGTGCCGAGTACGAACGCCACGGGCAGGAACACAGCTGACACAGAAAGAACCGGCAAAAGAGGGGCCACCTGCTTCCCCCAGGCTTCCATTGCTCCAGCCACTGCCCACATCTTCCACCCACCCCGTCCCGCCCGGGCTTCGAGGTGTGTTTATGACCAGATAAACCTATCTCTGACATGCACCGACTGTACTTGCCCATGAAAGACTGGGTGCGATCTGTTCCGTCCCCAAAACTAAGCTTTATGGTGGATGGCAGTGGCGTGCACACACAGGCTTTGGAAAATGACCCATACCTGCCATGAGGAAACAGATGCTATATCCAGTCAATATTCAGTAAATACTCTTTGGAGCACCTGCTATGTGTCAAGCAGCGTCATAGGATCACAAAGACAAAGGCCTCATTTTTAATGGTGTGTAAAAGGCCCTGCCCCAGTACTACAAACTTCTTCTTATTTCTTCTTATCCAAACATGCGGAAAAGAAGAGCAAGGGCCAGGCACCCCCAGATCTGAGTGTGCGGTTCCCGGGCACAGGCGGGAGATCCTCCCAGATTTGCAGCAAAGCCTTTCCAGAGTTCTCACTGAATTCCCTGGGCAATGATATTTACAATAAAGGCAGGGTGCCAGAGCAGAAGGCAAAATCTGGCTTGAATTTCCCTACAGCCAAAAAATAATTTCTAAAAATGTGCCTTGCCTACCTCTTGAAGTAAGAAAATGCTTTTTAGCAATTATTCTCCATAATCCCACTTTCCCATAGGTCCTCATTTCCTCCATCCAGTACTCGCTGCTAGTAAATGCTGTCAATAACTTCTCTTCTAAAAATAGGTCAAGATTTCTTTATGCTGCGTGAAAAGGTCCAACTCAAAATGGATATCTAATCAGATTCGAAGATTATGCCTTTTGTGAAATGCCTCAGAGTAAAGCCTCCTACTTTTTTGCCGAAAGAAAGAAAGAAAGAAGAAAGAAAGAAAGGAAGGAAGGAAGGGAGGAAGAAATTATTTTAACCTTTTCCATTTGGAAATGATTCTAATATGCAGCACATCCACCCTTCCCTTTTATTTCCACTTTACAATTCAGATTAAGCACAGCAGGAGTCAAAACTAAATGCAAAGAAATGCAAAGAAATTTTAACAAAAAGGAAGGAAGGGAGGGGGGGAAGGAGGGAGGGTAGAAGGAAGGAAGGAAGGGCTCAGTTATTTTTATATCAAAGAAAATCTATCATTAAAAGAAAAATAATTTAATTTTCGTATACCAATTACTGCACTGTTGTGTTGCATTCTGAAAGGATGCACATAATCCTATTCCTCTGCTCAGATCACCTCATCTGCACTGGCGTTTGGGATAGAACACTTACACTGTATATTCTATGCTGTTAACATAACTACACAGATAAATGCAAAGAGAATAAGATTTTTAAAGAGCATATACTATAAAATCTTAAAACTTGATCATTTAAATATTTACTAGTCATACTGGTAAAAGTTAAGTTCATCATCCCAAGGTTAATTCACCCACACTGTATAACAAGGTATGTATTTAGTTGCCCACCTAGCAATCTAAAATACAGCCTGTGAACAACAATGGCAAATTAACTATTGTACTGAGGGGGAGCTGGTCTCTGAGGGCCTAGAGCACAAAACTGCCACTCAAACACCATATAACAATGAGAACTATTAACTATATATTCTCTGTCCCCCCCCCCCCCCGGTTTTGTAACAATACCCTAATGATGCATCACATTTGTGGTGAATTTTACAGTTTACAAAGCACTTCCACATTCATTATTTCATCTTTATCCTGACCAAAAAGGGAGGACGCAGGAGACGGAGGGGCGGATAGTAAGAGTGCCACCATTTTACAGACTGGGGAAAACACTCAGAAATGAAGTGGTTTGCCCAGCCATCCATAACCAGTAGACGGAGGAACCAGTGTTTAAACTATTCCATATTCAAATTCTGGTCATTTGATTTCAAGGCTTACATTCTTTACATTACACTCTGATACCTATATTTTATTGACTTGCTGCTATTATGACTTTTCATTCATTACCTTAGTTTGTACAACTGAAAACTCAGAAACTAATTTTATTTCTTATAGGAAGTCATACCTATTATAATTCTCAACTGCAATTAATAAAAGATAAACAATGAAGGGAGACAAAAAGTAATCTATGTAACATCAAATGAAGCAAAGTTCTTTAAATTGCATGCATGTCACTCTTTTCCATTAGGATATAAGAAATGCAGACAATGTGAAATTTCTAGATGTTGAAAATGCTTTTAAACTGCTAAGACATTTCAAAGCATAAAAGTTCTGATGGCTTTTATATACCATTTTCTTTTAAATCTTTTAAAAGTCACATGCCTTTCTGTTTCTGTATTATTTTATATGTAATATTAAGATTTTACACCTTTTTCAAATCACCAACCATAATACATCATTTACTCAGTGAACACATATTAAACAAGTACAACTATACTATTCTTGGTTTGTAAAGGTTTAAAAGTAAAAATTTCATGTTACTTATCAACAAATTGTACTGTGAAATTTAAACAAGCTTACGCACGTGATTCCAAAATGGTGAGAAAAGCAGTTAATTACTTTAGCACAAAGAAAATGTAAAGAACATGAAAACTAGTAAAAATTAAGGAGAACTTTCATGTAATAACCTATACATTACTATTAACTATTCGTAACTGCTGTGAGGCTCTCCCTCTTCCTCTTCCGAAACTTCTCGTTACAAAGGACTGAAACTACACCAGATTCTCATCTGGATGTCAGATGTATAAAATAAAGCTTTGATAAACTATGCAATGTTGTTTCTGTAAGATGCAAATTTAGATCAAACCTGGCTTGTGTAAATAACGGTCTATACGTTTTTAATAAAAATTACTTATTAAAAAATAATTTATAAGTTTGGCAGAGAACAACATAATTCACCCAATAAGTACAGTAACTTTATCCTGATTGTTACTTTGCCCAGCAGGCTATCGGGAAATACTGAAAATGCACACAAAGTCAGTGTCACTCATCCAAGGCCACTTCTCCAGTAACCATTCTCCACGCAGTCAGGAGTGACTTCACCAAGGAGTGGGTGCCCTCCATCCACGAGCAGGCCTGCAGATCCCATATTTAGGGCTAGTAACCTGCACACAAATGTGGTGTCTGCTTTTCCCGACCAGAGGAGATGGAAAGCAAGCCGCCTAGGGACGGGAGGACAGGAGAGCCTCTGTGGCTGATGCCCATGGATCCACAGAGAAAAAAAAGGGGAAACAAAAACCTTAAAAGTTGCAAGAAAGATAAACAAAAATGCACAATTGTCTGAGATTATTAATTAAAGCAGCCTATAGAACCATAAACCTTAAGAGTTCTTTCAGGCACTCCTATATTATAAAAGAACAATAATTGATGCTCATAAGGATAAAAGGGAAAATATTAGATTAACAATATACATCTAATAAGATAAGAAAGGCATCACACATTTTTGGAAGATTTCTGTGTAAAATAAATTATTAAAAGTAGATGCTTTAAAAGTTACACATGAGTAATCTGAAAAAGGTTCCCCTCCCAGAAAGGCTGGATCACGGAGGCAGAGGCAGTCCATTTCAGGGTGATAACGCACAAGGAGGTCACCATGCAAGCACATCCAGGTACAGAAGCCAGCATGGACCAAGGCTCACTGTGTCTACAGCGCTGGGGCCCAGGTCTGCGCCTCTGAGCCTCTCTTTGCTTACAATTTGTCCTCTCGGGACTGTTTTAAGAACCAAAAGAGCAAACTTCCAGTTATAAAATAAGTAAGTCACCGGGACAAAACGTACAGCATAGGGAATATAGTCAATAATACTGTAATGACGTTGTATGGTGACAGATGGTCACTAGACTTACTGAGTTGATCATTTCATAATGTATAAAAATATCGAATCACTGTTATACACCTGAAACTAACATAATATTGTAAGTCAATTATACTTCAAAAAAATAACCAAAAAAACCATGTGAGATCATGAATATAAAGCGATTTAACAAACCGAAAACGCTTCCAGGTCTGTAAAGCGCTGTTATCCCTGGAACTACCCAGGTCACTAGAGGCCTCCCCAGGCGGCTGTGGCAGCTCTGGCCGCATCTGCCCTCTGGCTGTCAACCCCCATTTTAAGGGCGTGGCCTCCCGTGAATTTGGTTTCCTCATCCATCGGGGAGGTGCTGTCACAAACGCGCATGAGATCCATCTGTTCACTCTGTGGGGACCGCAGCGTGTCGCCTTGACGGTGACGAGGCCGCCCCAAGACACCAGATCCAGACACGGGCACCTGGGCGACAAGCGCCCTCTCCCCAGGCCTCTGCACCCACTGCTCCTCCACCAGGGCACCTTCCCTCCCCTCCCCCCTCTCCAGAGCACCCACAGCGGCTCATCAGCCTCTTCCTTCTCTCTGCCTCTTCCTCAGGGGGTCAAAGGCGCAGCCTAGCTCAGCCCCTGGGCACACGGGTCCAGCGTGCTGGTGTAGGTCTGCCTGGACTGCTGGACCACGGGCCACAGGGCTGCGGACGCTGCCAGCTTTGCTCACCTCCATATCGACAACATGCGGTCCTCAAAAAACGCTCACTGGATTGAAGTGCATCAACGTGGAATTTAAAATAAACATAGGCCACCACAGAGATATCCAGAGGGCGAGCTCTGCAAAGCAGGGAGGTGTGTGCAATCCCAAACAGTCACCCTGGTCACGACATCAGGGGTATGAGCTGGTTGACAGTAGGAAGACAATTCTGGGGTCCTCTCTGGTCTTGAAGACATCTGTGAGCCAAACCTCAAGCATAATCCCCATCCGTCATCTTTACCCTTTTGGCTTCCCCTCCACCTTTTAGGGCTTTCAGGTACTCTTAGGTGGGGGACACCACGGCCCAGGTAATTCACCCACGTGCAGCACATCAGTTCAGGTCAAGAGCACCTTTCACATCTACTCACTCTTCTGCAGCGTATTTTACTTGCAGAAGAAATTGTACCCTCTCACACATTCTTAGGTTGACACATAAGAATTTTTATCACAGGTTTAAATAGATGTGAATGATATATGTTTTTTTTTTTTTACAACAAATATGTCTTACATGTATTTCTGTCAAAACCTTGGAGCTGAGGAATAGTTCATTCAGTCTATGGGGTCTGTCCACCACACAGCCTTACTGGAAAGCCATGCCAACAAATAACTAAGTCAGGCCTAATTTCGGTCTGAAAGGATTATTTTATAATTTAGATACACATTCTGACTTGCATCTCACTTCTGCGTTAGAATTCGAAGATGGAGGATGGATGGAGCACGGATGGAGACACACAAGGAGCTCGGTAATGATCTGTTAATGTGAGAAGCAGAGTCTCCACGTCCCCAGGAGCTCTGCTCCCTTCGCTCTCCCCGGACCCTCCCTCAGAGCAGAGCCTTCTCAGATGGTGTCCCGGTTCAGGACCCACGTCTACACCCCGGGGCAACAAGCCACGGTGAGACTCTGGATAGGAAAGTGGGAAGCCTTTCTTCTTTTGTAAGTGGGAGAAGCGCAATCGTGCAAGGGAAGCAAATTCATTTTTCAAGAGTCTATATGAACACTGAGGACATAGCAATTGATTTCTTTAAATCCTTTTCTTAAATTCTTAAAACCTTTGCCCAAGTCCCCTCTTGGAAGTGGGTACACCAGTTTGAAGACAGCTGATGAGGAATTCCCACCATTTCGAGAGAGCCCTGGGGTCCTCCTGTCATCCCCCCTGAGCGAGGGCATTTCCAGCATCCCTACAGGCTGCCTTTACCCCTGGGCATCACAGGTGTGAAGACAGGCCCAGTGGTTTCCCCTCAGGCTTCTCCTTTAATGTGGCCATTACATTATTCATTCATCACTATTACACATGCATTGTAATAATAATAACAGTTATCACATGTAATGTATATATATTATTATACAAATGTATTTAGCATGCATTCAGTATGTAAACCCTGGAAAAACTTCCCTAACGTATCTAAATAATAAGTCAGGCTGCATTATCCAAATCTTTCCTAGGATCCGTAATCAATATACTAAGAAAAAAAGAAAGACAGGCATGTATGTATGTGACAACAGGGGTTTCTTGACAAATTGGCCATTCTGAGTACTAGGTCATTGGCCTCTGTGTAAATTAATCTAGTTATCCCCAAAAAAGGATATATCAATATCATCTCTCCAAGCCAGTTCAACTGTACAAAAAATTTAAAGCATTCTGCCAAAAGAAATTACACATACATCATATGGGTCCCAGAGATAAGTGCATATTTATACATGTCTCCTGATTTCTGTCTTACTCTTTGTGAAGTGATTTAGGACTACAAGATGCTAAAAAAAATAAAAATCAGTGATGCAAATTCTACAAGGAAAACCCAACAATTCCCGTTTCATGAAATTGCTGCCCTTTCGACTCCCCACATAAGTTGAATTACTGGAGCAGGGCGCCCTGTCTTAAACAAACTGGGCCACTAGAGCAAAGAGCCAGCCTGCCACACTGCTTTGGGGTGGATGTCCACATTCCCAAACTATGACTATGACCTCAGACACTCTTTCTATTGAAAGAGTGCTTAGTGCTTTCTAAACACCCAAAGGGAGAAATTTGTGTTCATCAAAAATAATATATTCTTCTAACATGAGGGGTCAGCAAACTACAGTCCACTGCCAGGTTTTGTAAATAAGCTCATTCGCTTATGTGCTGCCTGTGTTTTCCTGCTACAACAGCAGAGCTGAGGAGTGACAACAGAAACTATGTCCCACAAAGTCTAAAACAGGCACCTAGCCCTTTACAGAGAAAGTTTGCCCCTGTTCTAAGACCATTATTTCATATAGATGTTTTCATAGAATATGCTAGCGTTAGTATTTATTTTAAAATAGTCTCTTTATTATTAGTCTTAGGCAATCACCATATTGATTGAATTAATCAACAATTACTTTATACAATCTTCTGATTCAGAAACGTGCAACAGTAAAGATATTTTTTTACTAACCTAAATTCCATCTGTGCCAAATTTATAAATAAAGCTACATTCCCTGTGCTTATAATTACTAGCCCTATGGATAATAATTCCACATTATCTAGGAGAATCACTTTTAAAAGCTGAGGACTAGGAACAACAAAATGGTGGAAATTTGATTATTCAGAGAGCATGCGAAACTTCTGGTTTCTGGCCCAGCAGTGGGGGCCTGTTCCCAACGAGGTGAGACTCCGCTGAGGCGGTCCACACCCTAAGAAGTGCACACCCTGAGCCTTACTGCTTTCAGGAGAGACACACGGCCCTCCAGCAAGCGCAGAAGAGGCTGGAAGTGCAGAGCCAGTGCTGCCAAGAACGGCCCTCCCCAGTGGGGGGGGGGGGGAGCAGGTGGGTAAACGCTGCTGGCCCCTACCCCACCCCAAGCCCTGCAGGAGGGAGGCCCCCCGTCTGGGTGGAGGCCCCTCTCCTCCGGGAGGGAGGGCCAGCGAGTGGGGCCCTTACTGCCCACAGGGCCGTGTGAATAACTCGCCCTCTACTGGCTTCACTCCTTGCCCATGACCCACACTTCCACTCCCTTGCTCCCACCTGCTGGAATCACCTCCCAGATCAACTACTGGTCTTTTATCGCGGGCTCTGCTTCCAGGGAAAACCCAACTAAGAAACTAGAGCTCTTCGAAATCTTTCTTCAAGGGAAACGGAGTAATTAAGAGAACCACTGGAGTCAGAGGTGTGAGTGCAGGCTGATTTCACAGCAATGCAACCACGCTCGACTCTGGAAAACCTACAGGAGGGGCCAGCTGGGAGCCCCTCAACTTCTCACTGGCTTCAGCCAATCACTCGACTCCACCCGAAGCCGCTACCAAACCAACCACAAATGGCTTCACAGACTCTTCCACTTGAGGACGATAGCCTTATATAAGGTAAGAAAGGAGAATAAAAGAGGCAAAATCACCCAGCAATGGAAAACACTGGGTTTTCAGGTCAAATCCTGAACCCTGCGTCAGTCTTCTCAGGGAGAGGCCACACGGGCCCCCAGGACCAGCCCGTCGGCAGGTGGGGGCCCTGCAGCCCCAGCCCTGGCGCTTCCTTACAGACCTTTCCGCGAAGTCACAGACTCTTTTAAGAATCAGAGGCAATATTTTAAGGAATTCCGAAAACTGCTCTGCATTTTCTTGTCTCTTTTAATGCAAAAGAACTAAGCTGAGCCTCTCATACTTAACATAAAATCAAAATGAAAACATTACAAATCTAAAATTTGTTACAATTCAAGAAAATTCCAAAGTGTTATGGCTTAGATCTGCTCTTTCTTCTTTGGGGAAAAGTACTGAAGGGAAGCTAACATGTACTGACCACCCATTTTACAGATAAGCAGAGCTCAGCTCAGAAATTAAGCAGAGCTGAGATCTGAACCCAACTTTTTTTCCAAAGTACAGGTTTCCAGTGCACCTTCCTGCTTCTTGGAAATCCTTCACTCATTCAATACACACTTAGTGAATGATGCCTACTGAAGACTCTGCCGGTCATCTGAGATATAAAGACAGCAAACCTCGAGCTCACAGTGTCAAGGAAAGACAGATGAACAGGTGAGCGATTTCGGCATCATGACAGAGTGATCACCCAGGTCTCCGTCCAAAGAGAAGGATGGGGAAGGAGCCTTTGCCACGGCTGCACCGCTGAACGCCCATCTGGAATTTCTTTTAATTTTTATGAACTATTCTCTGCGGTAAAGCAGAAGCCAACGCAGTATTTTTTTAAATATACATGTCTACTACATAGTATTAAAGAATTCCAAAAGATCGTAACAGATAAAAGTGTAATTCCTCAAATTATTTGTAAAGTTTTACATGAAAATGAGATAACTCGTTGGTAGTTTTGTTTCAGATAAATGTAAACCAGATGGAGAATGTTTTTTTAAAATGGTTTCAAGTGTAGCCTCAAAATTCACCCTTAAGGAGGTAATTGTTCATGGGCACATTCCCACCTTTCTCCAAGTTAGAGTCTATTAAATTACAGAAGAAAAATGTAACACATACATAGGACTAAGACCATTCACGTAGTTAACTAAGAATATAGACCAAAACTCTTACAAAAGTCTGAAGTGAATAAAGAGCCAGTGGCAAAGTAAACAGTACACATACAAACCAAATCTAATCTATCCTGTCCTCTGGATAGAGGCCCAGACGTGGGAGCTGCGTCCTGGGCCGGCACACGCCTCACGTGAGGCCTGTCCCTGCGTCCAGGGCTGCTGCACTTTCCCACTCAACTGCAGCAGCAGGGAGGCCCCATAGAAACGTCCCTCTTTAGTCAGGCCAAGTGAGAGTGAACAGTTCAGGGACACGAGAAAATGGAGGTCAAAGATGTTGCAACTGCAGAACCTCCACAAACGGGGGAAATGACTATATTAGCCGTTCAAAAAATAGATTCCCCTAAATGCAAGAATTCTAATGACAATCACTGTTTTTCAGTTCTTTCTCTTTCCAAAAATTCTTCCCTTTTATTTTCAACACTTTCCTTTAACTCCTTGCCAAGAAACTGGAATTGCTCTAAGGCTCCAGCCATTTCCTGGTATCAGTGTTTCCAGAAGCCGTACTTCCTGCAACGACAAAGAAACACCTTTCCCAGCCAATCGGCTGCTCGAGGCAGCCTTTTTCTTCGTTTCCCTTTGCCACTCGACCATCTCCCCGCCAGATGATGCCCTCGCAGGGCTGCTGTGCTTCCCTCCCAGCAAAGCCTGTCTCACGGGGTTCGCTCAGAGCCCAGGGGCGTGAGGACGGGCGACTGTGCTCTGGCACTAACTCTGTTCAAGGCGCCGTTGCCAACACTGGATAACACGTCATCTCGTCTCGTCTTCGCTCCAACGTGGGCTCGCCTAACTCCACAAGCACCGGGTTATGCTGTGTCCTCGGCATCTGCTTAACAAACAGCGACACAGACCCATTTCTTAACACCTCAGACCCTCTGCTTCTCCTTACTGAGAAGTCGCCAGTCCCAACGCGCTAGGAAATACTGACCAGGGCCAGCAGTGTATCAACAAAGAAAGAAAAAATGAACAAGAGTATGAACTGTTTGTATCTCTCTCCACACACACCCCCTCCCCAGGGCAGATCTCTGTCTCATAATGACATCTGCAAAAAGACTGGGTCGTCCCACACCCTGGTACCTTGCCATAAGAGCAATATGGGGTAGTTCTCACCAGACCATAACCCAGATACAAGAAGCCGTAATAATCTGGAATCTTGAAAATCTGGCCAGGAGACATTAAAAAATGTACCAATACAAAACAAAAAGAGTTCAAAAATCACTTAGAAAAAAAAAATGACAAATTTCCTAACGATGGCCCCTTTGACAAAAAGAACAGAACGCTTACAAGACACATAGGTGCCAAAACTCTACAGCTATGGTAGGATCTTAGGAGAAATGCAATTAAACTAGAGCATTAATGTTAATAAAGAATAACCTTTAAGATAAAGGCATTCCCAGCGACCTGAAAATCCTCTGAAAGTATCTGCAGTCCTCAGCAGAGTGAAAGAACTAGGATTCCGCCCCCCACACACACACCTGATCCACATGCCTCACTCCAGGAAAAAAGAGCAATAATCATCAGGGCTCTCCCTGAAAACCTGGCTACTATGGGAAAACCGTGCCTTCAAGAAAGAGGCTTAAGTATGTGCAAGCTGGCAATGTCTGCATCCCCAAGGCTAGGGTGTGTAGCATGGATTAACTGTGTCAAGACCCCAGAAGCATGAATATGTGGGTCAGAGAACTTGGTTAGGGTAGTGGAAGGCTGACATTTAAGGTTAGAAAAGGGTTTGCACAAACTCCAGTAACTAGGAAGGAAGTAGCAGCTAAAATAAAACCAATGGGTGGACTAGGAGGAAATAATACTAAGCGATAAGACAAAGAAAAATGTCAACATTATAAGCAGAACACAGGAAAATCAGCAGGGTTGATAACTAAGGAGGTTAGAAAGAAACCCACTTAGATACCGAGAGAAATGGTGAATATTAACTTTAAACCCAAAATAAAATCAGAGAATAGATCAAATGGGAGCATCTAAAGAATGTTTCCACCACAAAGGCACAGCCAGAAGGAGGGCAGTATCCTTGCTGGACAGCAAGGTCTCTGAGGTCAGGGGCAGGCTTTCATCGGGTCCGGCCAGGCAGCTCCCACAGCGGCTCAGCCCGTGTCTGCTGAGGAATGAATGCATGAGTTCACACTGTCCCTGCTCAAAAGGAAAAAATCCAATCACTGTAACGAGAATAAATTATAATGAACTGCTGTGGCCCCTGTTGAGGGGTATTATTAAGTTGCAAGACAACTGGAGGCTACATTTCCACTCACTTAAGAAGCGCTAAAATGTAAAGCCCACGTTTTCACAGGGAAGACGTTCAGTTTCTTGCCAAAATGTAGTGATTTCTACCAGATGAAGCTGGCCGGGCAGCTCTCCAACAGTGTAAACAATAGTTCATATCTTAAATGTGAATCCATAGACTCTATCAGAGTCAGAAATTACATTAAAATAGAAGTGACTTTTTTTCTTCCATTTTCAAATCTGTGCATGACGTAGAAAAGGAGTTGGTAAGTATGAGAGGTATTGATGCATGTGACTTTTTTCTTTAATATTCATGGTTTGACATTTTGAGATCTTGTGTAGGAGAAGTAAGTGGGAGGCTAGAGAAAGGCAGAAATCAAGTGAACAAACTTCAGGGGCTGAAAAATCAACTATGATCTCAATAGGAGGACAATAAAAAAAAAAAGGATAACGTGAACCACAAAGTAGGACGACTACAATTAGTTAAACGGCATTTCAGTAAAATCTTATTTTTAAATTTAATTTTTGAATGGGTAATAAATTGTTATTCAAAAATCAAAAAATATAAAAGGTATACACTGAAGTCTCCCTACAACTCGTTCCCAGGCCCCCCATCTCCACCAGTCCTGCAGAGAAAGTGCTGTGGGCGCTTCCCTGAGTTTCTGCCCCGTTTCTTTATGCAACACAGACACACACAGGTATACACTTTTATTGTCCTTTCTAACACAAAATTGTGTGTGTACATGTGTGCATTGCTTTACATTTTGCTTTCTTCACATAGCGATGTATCTGGAAGAGCTTTAGTACCTTTGTTTCACTGCTACAGATTTTATTTAGCCAGGCCCCTACAGGTAGGCCTTCAGGTGGTTTCTTCCAACGTTCTCTTCAACCAGTGCTGCAATATATTAATACCTTGTTAAGTCATCTTGCCCAAGTGTGAGTCTATCTGAATGATAAATTCCCAGAAGTGGAATTATTGATTCAATGGGTACATGCATCTTTAATACTGATCGATACTGCCAAATTGCCCTCTTCCGGGGCTGTACCAGTGCATGCTCCCACCAGGAATGCATGCCAGTACCTGCTTCCTCATAAAATTGCCAATAGTGTGTTATAAAATTTATTAATTTCTGCACACCCGACAGGAGAAAACGGTACCTCAGTGTGACTTGAAATGGCATTTATCTTATCACGAATGAGGTTGAGCATCTTTGTGTCCATATCCTTCGACTAATTTTTAATTGGGTTGTTCTTTTTCTTAACCATTTCTAGGAGCTCTTCGTATGTTAGGAAGGTTGGCCCTATGCTGTGATGTGGGCTATTAGTGTTTTTTTCTAGGGCTGACGGTTAAGAACAGTTTGGTGCTGCTGGAGCCCTAACTGTCCTGTAGGAAGCAGGATAGAGACAGCACAGGAAGGCAGAGGGCGTCACCGCACGGGAGAGGCGCAGGAATATATTGTGATTTTTGCTTATGGTATTTAGGGCCATCAAAAGGTGTTTTTGCTAATGTAGACTCACTTCTCCATCTTTTCTTTGATTACTTCCAGATTTTGAGTCACATTTAAAGGCTCTTCCTACTCCAAGGCTAGAAGGGAATTTCCTCATTTTTCTTCTTTCTATGGTACATTTTTTATTATTTTTTTTAACATCTTTATTGGAGTATAATTGCTTTACAATAGTTAGTTTCTGCTTTATAACGAAGTGAATCAGTTATACATATACGTATGTTCCCATATCTCTCCCTCTTGCATCTCCCTCCCTCCCACCCTCCCTATCCCACCCCTCTAGGTGGTCACAAAGCACAGAGCTGATCTCCCTGTGCTATGCGGCTGCTTCCCACTAGCTATCTATTTTACGTTTGGTAGTGTATATATGTCCATGCCACTCTCTCACTTTGTCCCAGCTTACCCTTCCCCTCCCCGTATCCTCAAGTCCTTTCTCTAGTAGGTCTGCATCTTTATTCCCGTCTTGCCCCTAGGTTCTTCTGACCTTTTTTTTTTTTCCTTAGATTCCATATATATGTGTTAGCATACGGTATTTGTTTTTCTCTTTCTGACTTACTTCACTCTGTATGACAGACTCTAGGTCCATCCACCTCACTACAAATGACTCAATTTCGTTTCTTTTTATGGCTGAGTAATATTCCATTGTATATATGTGCCACATCTTCTTTATCCATTCATCTGTTGATGGACACTTAGGTTGCTTCCATGTCCTGGCTATTATAAATAGAGCTGCAATGAACATTTTGGTACATGACTCTTTTTGAATTATGGTTTTCTCAGGGTATATGCCCAGTAGTGGGCTTGCTGGGTCGTATGGTAGTTCTATTTTTAGTTTTTTAAGGAACCTCCATACTGTTCCCCATAGTGGCTGTTATCAATTTACATTCCCACCAACAGTGCACGTGGGTTCCCTTTTCTCCACACCCTCTCCAGCATTTATTGTTTGCAGATTTTTTTGATGATGGCTATTCTAACCGGTGTGAGATGATATCTCATTGTAGTTTTGATTTGCATTTCTCTAATGATTAATGATGTTGAGCATTCTTTCATGTGTTTGTTGGCAATCTGTATATCTTCTTTGGAGAAATGTCTATTTAGGTTTTCTGCCCATTTTTGGACTGGGTTTTTTTTTTTGATATTGAGCTGCATGAGCTGCTTATAAATTTTGGAGATTAATCCTTTGTCAGCTGCTTCATCTGCAAATATTTTCTCCCATTCTGAGGGTTGTCTTTTCATCTTGTTTATGGTTTCCTTTGCTGTGCAAAAGCTTTTAAGTTTCATTAGGTCCCATTTGTTTATTTTTGTTTTTATTTCCATTTCTCTAGGAGGTGGGTCAAAAAGGATCTTGCTGTGATTTACGTCATAGAGTGTTCTGCCTATGTTTTCCTCTAAGAGTTTGATAGTGTCTGGCCTTACATTTAGGTCTTTAATCCATTTCGAGTTTATTTTTGTGTATGGTGTTAGGGAGTGTTCTAATTTCATACTTTCACATGTACCTGTCCAGTTTTCCCAGCACCACTTATTGAAGAGGCTGTCTTTTCTCCACTGTATATTCTTGCCTCCTTTATCAAAGATAAGGTGACCATATGTGCGTGGGTTTATCTCTGGGCTTTCTATCCTGTTCCATTGATCTATATTTCTGTTTCTGTGCCAGCATCTATGGTATATTTTTAAATATATATTTAAACATATGATCCATATGGAATTTATCCTGGAGGTATAGTAAAAGGTATGCTCTAATTTTATTTTTTTTCCAGATGACTACCTAGTGGTCCCCAAATCATTTATTCAGTAGTCTATCTCTACTCCTCCTATATGAGGTGACACTTTTAAAATACACTAAATTCCTTTATGAGTCTGGCTCTGTTCTAAGGCCTTTCTATTCTGTTGTACTGGTCTGTCTGTTCACACGCCAGTACCACATTGTTTTAATCACTGCAGTTTTATAAAAAAAATAATTAGATGACATATTTAATCATGAGACACAAAGAGTATTATCCTAAAAAGGCGTGATGACTGAGGACACAAGAATGTTTTTCAAAGTAAACTTCTGGTCCTGGGAGAAAAAGAAAATGTGAAAATGTATGTAATCCTAATAGCAAAGATAAATATATAATTACCAAATCTAGAAAACCATAGTAATCAAGCCCTTCTGGATATCATTTAAGATGTTTATTTTGGAAGCTGCTAAAACTCCAAAACAGAAGCACACAATTACGTCACGCACAGAGAAGTACAACTTGAATACCATACACCCATGATGCTTTGCTCCAGCAGTGACCTGCTCTTCATGCAAAATTGCTTCTTACAGAGTAGTTACCAACTTACAAGTCCAAATATGCTTATTCTTTTAAATAATTCATCACATCCAAACACATGGCATTGTTTCAGCACTTCATAAGCAACACTTTCTCTTTCCTCGTGTAGAAAATGTTTTTGTCAAAGTAAAAAGCTCTTTATCACCACCTCAGGAACTAAAGCTGAGGCGTCCAAAATGCTCTACACACTTATGCCCCACTCCTCCTATCGTCTCCTGGTGCCGCCCCTGGAGCTCCCCATCCAGCAGCTCAGGCGGACAAACATGCTGTGCCCTCCGTAACTCAGAAGCCCTGGTCATTGGTGCCAAACAGTGTATTTGGATCACATGAAAAAGAAAAAAGAATCAAGTGGAATTTCAAGTTATGCTAGCAAAATTTATCAACCACATTACTTATTTTATTATTCCCTTCCTTTGCAAAAACTAACATTTTTAAAGGACCACTTTGATCGTTTTCTCCCGTTTAAACACCTTCACTTACTTATGCATTAGACTTGCTGTGCTTTGCACTGTGCTAGGCCCTGAGGTTAAGAAAAAGAAGAAAACATGCTGCCTGCCCTCACGGAGCACACGCAAGCGTGGGCGCCTACAAGCGCCAGGCATTAGGGAGACACAGACGGGGCCGGTGAGCAAGCTGGGGGGCAGGGCGGGATTCCAGGGGTCCCCGCAGCTGGCATCGGGGAGGAAGCCCTGTCGCAGGAGACGGCGTGACCTGGGCCAGAAGCTCAGGATGTCAAGCAAATGGCCCTGTGGACAGTGGGCAATGGATGCCATTAAAGAGTGTTCTTCACGCCTATGCACGCCTCCATCAGTTGTCCGAGACGGCCTTTTATCCTGTCCGCATCCCTCCTTGAAGGCAAGGATGGGTCTGGACATATCCATTACTGGTGATTACGACCGCAACTGGTACACGGCAGACCCTCGATAAACATCTGCGTGCTACGTCATCTGATAACACTGCGTACCTCGGCACCTCCCACGCCTTCCCCAGTGAGACTTTCGAATGGCCTCCAGGGGAGGACCTGACAGTCTTTCCTTGCTCCGTCCTACCAGCTCCACCTTTCCGTCTCTTCTGCGTGAAGCCCTCACCACCATCCAATCATCCCACTTCCTGTTTCCTGGATTCCGACTGTACGTTCCTACCCTCCTGCCTCTGTCCAGGGCCTTGCTCAGCTCCACATACGAAACACTCTTTCTCCCTCAAGACGCCTCTCAAATTTCATCCCACTGGGCCCTTTTCACCAAGATGTGTACGGAGAGCTTACAAGTGTTCCGCGTACTCTTTAAATGCAGAAGTGTGTGTGCACGGGCTCTGTATCGCTTGCTCTCACGCAAGCCTCTCTACATACCACGGATGGACAAGTCTTCCTCAACTGTCCCTTCAATCATATAAGTTCCCTTCTAAAAAGTTGTCCGTCATTCCCATCCCTCAGCTAACCATCCAGTCACGAGTCCGTCCTCTCCAGCCTGGGCAGGACCTGCGACCGTACTCTTGACTCCTGCGTGGCCCCGGGCAGCTCGTCTTCCTCGGGGCTGGCCCTCCTACTCCGATCACCCCCACGTGCCCGCAAGGTTGTCCAGTCAGGGAAATGGGAAGAGAGGATCTTGTGAAGGCGCTGTTAATTCTTCCCGTTCCCTCTCTCCACCCAAACCCTTCTCAGCACCCACACCCGCTCTTCCCACCATTCTCTCCGAGGACAAGGTCCCCTTGCTGTCCCAAGCCCTCTCGTGCCCACTACGTTCCATTGCTCCCAGCTTCTCTAAGGTTCTGCTCTGTTCTCTTTTTTCCTACTCTTCAAACTCCTTTTCCTCAACAAATAAACACTCTCCAGCCAGTCCTACGTGGGGAAAAGCCAGCTCTTCTCTCCCTGTAGATACGGGGCGACGTCTCCCCTTCCCTCCTCTGAGGACTAAAGCGCCTGAGTGAGTCCCCACCGACTCCTCAGCCCCTGAAGGTGGCTCTCCGCCTCCGCCACTCCACTCGGAAGCCCTGGACAGAGGTCGCTGGTGGCGCCCCAGCTGCCTCTGCCTCGAGGTTCTTCTTCCAAATTCCACAACACGGTCGTTCCGGCCCGTTTCACCTCCTCGCTCTCGCACCACCCCTTCTCAGGGCTTCCACGGCGCCTTCCCTTCTGTCAGCTCTGACTCCTGCCCTCTCCTCACTCCCACTGTTTATTTCAGGTTCCCATTCAGCGCCATGGCTTCAACGCCCACCTGCAGAGTCACACACCTCATCAGTTCCCTCCGCAGGGTTCCAGAGCCCTCCTGTCACTCAGCAGACTGGGGGAGCACCTACACCGCACCACACGCCCGCTCCTTAGCCGACTCCATCAAAGCCCTCCCGGTCACGCAAAGCATCTGCCCACTCTCGGTGGGGGGCACACGGCCCCAGGGTTTTAGACACCATGACTATAGTCTTTATTCTCCGGGCTTGGTCCATCAACCCTCTGATTTCCAGACTTACTTACCCACCTGCCTTCTTACCATCTCCACTAAACTGCGCAGCAGGCATCTCAGACTCAACACAGCCCAACAGGACGCCTGGTCCCTAGCCGCCCCCGTGCCAGCTCCCCCCGCTGGGCACAGTTCCACCTTGCGGCCTGTGCTCCAGCTAAAGCCCTGGGCCCTATTCTTGGTCCTCGCTCCCCCTTTTTCCAAGTAGCCGACCCGCCCGCTCGTCTGACGTGTTCTAACACCTCCTGAAGGTACGGGGTTCGACGGATTCCACTTCTGTCGCCATCGCCCTAGTCCAAGCCACCCATGTCTCTTGTCCTGGCTACCGTGGTGGCCTTCGGGTCCTCCGTTTCCCCTGCAGACCCTAGATTCACTCACCAAACTGCAGCCAGAATGAACTTCTGAGATCACAACTGCTTAGAACCTTCCAGGACCTGCCCCTTGCACGGGGAGTAAGATGCAAATTTTCCAAAGCCCTAACCTGGCCCGTGTGCCTCGTGGTCTTCGTTCCACCGGCACGGTGTTCCCCTGGGCTCAGAGCCCCAGCATCGAGGCCCTCGCTCGGTTCCGGGGGTCTCCCTCGGCCTGGGGCGCTCTTTCTCTAACATCTGCAGTTTAACCTCCTCTACCCAGAGAGACCCTCACAGACCGCTCAAACCTGCCAACTCTTACGGCACTTGATCTTCCTGACGGTTGACACTTTTGGTTTGTATGCCTGATTGCTCAGCGTCTCCACCATGGCACGTAGGCACCGACGACGCTCGGCCCAGAGGAGGGGCTCAGTGCCAGCCCCTCTTTTCTCAGGACACCACACGCAGCCCAAGCCTCCCGTCAGGACCCGAGCGGCCCTCTGCCCTCGCCTCACCCGGCCGCCCGCCCTGTCAGCGATGGCTGCCATCCTCCCTGCCTCGGGCTGCCTTTCACGTGCTGCCTGCCTGGCTCAGGCCCGCCTCTTCTCACCGGCCGTGCCCGCCACAGACCCGAGCCCTCTGTCTGCATCGCCCACGAGCCCAGCTCCACCACGGAAGGTGGGCTTCCTGCCTTCCTACCTTCCCTCTTCTGTAGGGTCCCTCAAAGGATAACTGTGAGGCCCTCGGCGCTGGTCCAGAAGAATCCTCTCAGCCTCGCCAGCCTCCCTCCCCAGGCCTCGCCCCACCTGCCTCCTGACAGCAGCCTCCGACGTGCCTCCCCTGGCCAGAAAGGCTTTCCCCAGAACCCGGCCCCGCCCAGCCCTGGCTGGAAGCACCCTCCACCGCGAGCCCCAGCCCAGCTCCTCTGGAACCTTTCTGGGGCCCTCGGAGGAGACGGGGCTCAGCTCTGGGTCCCAGAGCGTCCGCACGGCCTCCCCCGGGAACCTGCTTGTCAGCTGGCTCGTCTCTGTGCTCAGCCGTGCGCTCTGACCACAGTGGCTCTTTCTCACCCACGGTGGAATCCTGGCTCCTCAGGACAAGGGCCAAGGCCAAGGACGCTTTCGATGAGTGGCCTTCAACTTCCGAGTTCCTTGAAGGCGGACATCACGTTGTTGTTCGTTTCCGTTCACCTCTGAATTTTCAACACAAATATCTGACCTCCTTCCATATATGTGTCCGCCACCTTTCCAGGCTCAGGGATGTAAGCAAGTAAGACAAGCCCCTGCCCTCAGGCTGGCACCAAGCTTGCCTTCTGCACAGGGAAGACAGGCAGTAAACAAGTAGGCCAGTAAATGAGCACAAGAATTCCAGAAAGTGGTAAATGCTACAAATAAAATCAGAGTGCTAGGCGTCCTCTGCTTCCTTTGTAAGATTTGAGCGATTCTATCGCTGTGGAGTTTTCCCTTAGACAGACTTAGATCAGCTGAAGGGGACTGATTTACATTTTAAAAGGAAATTAAAATGTTTTGAATTAAAACTAAGAGTTCTCCTTTTAAGACAGAAATATTCCTTTCTCACGAAAATTATAGTTTCTTTCCTTCTCGGACCTCATGAGCTGTTTTTAAACAAACAAAAACTAACAATGTATTAACTGGTAAAATGTTCACCACACCAAGTTTAACCTGCTTTATCGTAAACGAAATATCGTAATCATCTAGCACACTGCATTTTGTGTGTGTGTGTGTGTGTGTGTGTGTGTGTGTGTGTGTGATGAGGACTGTTAAGATCTACTCTCCTAGCCACTTTCAAATATGCGGTACAGTCTTAATAACTACAGTCACCATGCTACGTTACCATCACTAATTTATCTATCGTACCGCATTCATTTTTCTTAATGGGGTAGAAAAAGTTTTAGATGCAGAAATTACCTAAAGTTAATATATCAGGTTGACACTGTAGAAGACACCATCTTCTACTGTCTCCACCATTGGTCATTTAAATTTTTAGGGATTATCTTTGTTCATGGAAGCTTTTTGAAATTAAAAGAGGAATTTCACGAAATTAAAATTAATGAATCTAAATAGTTCCACCCGGTTTAAACAGTTTGCCCTTTGGATTTAAGCCCTGATTACTCCAGCCAAAACAGACGTAGGCACCTCCACTACGCCTGGCCGTTTCATGACCTGCACCCTGGCCTGGCAGCAAGAGTTCCCAGCCTTCCTTTGCTGGTTATCTTGGTAGGTATCCTATCTATATTCCAGGTCCTTTGAGGGACTAGTTCTTATCATTTGCATCTCCCTAAAATGATGTGCACTGAATAGGTCCTCAATAATTACCTGTTAGTTGGCTATTCATTGAGTTATACACAGTTTGGTTGCTGTCTTGTTGGCCTTGCACCCCTCTGCAGTCCCAGTCTCAACAGGTCCATAAAAACAGGTTCAACGTGAAGTCCAGTGTAGCTTCTATGCGGTAGACACATTTGCTCTTAAAAGGGATCATATTTATCTCAGTTTGCTCAAGTGTTGGCCACACAGTATCTTAAGTCTCAAGAAACAGAGCAAGAGTGGTCAGTGATGGATGCGGAGTATATTTAAAGTCTAGGATTCCTAGACACATACACATTTCCTGTTTGGAATATTTGAGAAATACACAAATTGTGTGAAGAAGTATTGAAGATTTGCCACCTGCACTAACAAATCTTTCCCAGCTCCTTTTTCTTGCTGTCTCTGATCTCTCATTGACCAACAGTTTTCTCTTCTACAGCACTCTGCATCATTCGGAGCAGCCAACTGGTGAAACCTACAGTAGCAGAGCGGTGGGAGCATTCATGAGAGGGAGAGAAAGACAATGACCCTCCTTTAACTTCTGGATGTCTTTAAGGCAGGGTTCCCGACTCGACTGGTAAAGTCCTTGCCCCCCAGGTATATTTCCTGCAATTCCCGCCACGGCACCAAGTGTACTCAAGGTAAGCTCTTTCCTCCGGAAGACTGAATGCAACTCCTACAGGCCTATCGAAGCACGACTTCTTGGCTTTCCTTTCCTGTGTGTATGTGCATGTGTACACACACACACACACACCACACACACACACACACACACACACACACACACACCCGCTGCCAAGTGGACTTCTCAGTTCGCTCTGGGAGGATTTGGGCTCTCCCTGCACGGGGACTGCTTTCTATTCCAACCAGCATCAACTCTCCGAGCAGCAAAGTGCTCGAGCCCAGTGCCTGAGGACAACCTCAGAGGTCAGCAATGAAAGGTGAAGTCAGCAACACCCTGATAGGGATGTAGAGTGACCACTGACCCTTCTAGCACTGGGCGTCAATGCTGCACCTGCTTTTAGGAGCTCTCTTCTCCTGGTGGGTGACATCCTCTTGGACCGCAGCCCGGCTAGGGCAGCGCCTGGCAAGTGGCAGTAGCTCTTAGTAAGTGTTTGCTCCGTGCGTTACTGAGCGAACCAGTGAATCTGTGTGAGCCAAAATGCAGAGCCAAAGTGGACAGGAATGGAACTAGGATATTATACTTTTAAAACACAATTTGCTTTTTGATGATGATAAAAAGCAGGCATTCCTACAAACAACAGTTGGACACAGCAGCCTTTACATGAAAACTTGCTCGTTAGACCTAGAGGAGATCAAACTGAACGGAAAAAAAGGGAATAAACATGCACCAATCACGACACATCTGTATACACTTGGGGCGTTCTTCCATTCTTATAGAATTCCAAAGTTTTCTCAAAAAGACTCATTTTTATTGACAAATATCAAAAAAGTCGGCCAAGCTTCAGGTACTTCAGCCATTCACACAAACGTGGCTTGTCACGCAGCAACAGACAGAAACAGTCCCCCAACGTGAAGGATACAGTGTCAGAGCAGAAACTGGCAATGGTCCTTAAAGTCGCCATCTAGCCTTTTTCCACTTTTGCAGTGACGTGGGTCTAATAATAGATTTTGCTTAAAAGAACCTTAGTATTTACTACCTTAGGTAACGTCCCAAAGAAGATTCTGGTTCCTATTCAAACCCCAAGCTACCTCTCACTGACTTGGTTAGAGAAAAAGACAAACAGAAAAACCCAACAACTCCTGAGTCTATTGTCACTGGGCTTCTCCCTGTGGGAACTTCCCACGGGGGTGAGGGGGGCGGGCAGCGCGGTCAGATGGCCCTCTTCTCCGGGTCCTCTGTCTTTCCAAAAGGAAAACCTGCTAGGGATTCCCCTAGGACATCTCCATCCCACCTGAGCTGTTCATCTTCATTCTTCTCCCCAGTATCCCTCACAACCTGCCCCACCCGAGACAAACAGCAGTAACAACACACAAACAGAAACTTCGTTTTAGGACAACCCCTGCACAGCTGGTCTCCCCAGCACAGCGTTCTTCCCAAAACGTTCCTATGCGAGATGTGGCAGCCTCTGACCCGCACCCTCACTCCTGCCACCCCACCAGCTGCCGGCTGTAAAGAGTAGATGTTTATTTTTTACAGAAGGAAATCACTAGTGCAGGAGGAGGCGGGCAGACAGGAGCCCCAATTCTAGGCCCCAGACTAACCCAACACAAGTCAGAGCTGGTCGGGAGCTCCGTCCTCTCCCGCAACCTTCATTCAGTTCACGGCCACCAGGCTCTGTTTCAGCGAGTAAAAATGTCCATTCCTAACACATCCAAGGGCAGCTGGCGAGGCCACTCCTGCCCAGACCATGTCCTTCCTGAACCGCAACATTCTGAATTAATCAACACCCGCAGGTGGGGCCCGAGGGAAGCAGACTCCTGGGAGTTGCTGTGCGGGTCAGACTACGGGAGGCTACGGGATGGAGGGGTCAGCTGCGAGCCCAGGGCCCACGCCCCGATGTCCTATCAGGTCCACCGGCAAATATGAGCAGAGACAGCCGCCAGCGGCTCCAGACAGCCAGCAAGCAAGCGAGAGGCCGCTGGACCACGCGGCCCCCTCGGACTGAACCTCGCCAGGGAGGCGGGATCTCGGGGCGGGGCGGGGCTGGGCGGGGAGGGGGTGGGGGGTTGCCGGGCCGCACCGTACACGCTCGCACGCCCAGGGGCTGCACCCCAAAGGCGCCCTGCGGGCGGTGAGCCCAGACAAGTTCCGGCCGCGAGGAGGGGTTAGACCCCGGGTACCCAGGAGGCGCGGGCCGGCCGGGACTGCGGAGTGAGCGGCAGATGGGAGACGGAAGCCGCAACAGCAACCCTGGAAGAGTCTGCCTGGAGAAGGCGCCGCGGAAACGCGGTTCCCCGGCGAGAAGCAGACAAAGGCTCGGGTGCGCACGCGGTGGACGGTGGCGCCGGAGCCCCGCGCCCAGGGCCTCGAGGGGCCGCGCCCGCCCCGGCTGGCGCCGGAGTCGCCCGGTGTTCCGCGGGCGCGACCTCCCTCCCCGCCCCGCCCCAGGTCTCCGGTCCTCACCTCGCTCGCCCTCCATCCAAGACAACGGAGACCCCCTCCTCTGTGCACCCGGCGCCTCTTCCCTTAACATCTCCCGCCTCCTGCCTTCTAGCAAATACCTGCCTTGACGATTCTGCTCAGTCCCGTCCCCCTCCCCCGTGACACGCCTTCTGCCACCCCTGCTCCCGCGCGCTCTCAGCCCCGATCCCGGGGCTGGGGAGGCGGAGTGGCCGTGATCCCGGGGCGGGGGGCGGGGGGTCCGAACCGGCGGCACCTTTCTCCTCCACCCTAGCGCCCCATTGTCCTTCCCCTGGCCAACCCGACCACCAGCTAACCCCCAGGATCTAGAGAAAGTGGACTCTCGGCGGAGGCGCACCCACTTCCACGCGGCTAGTCCACGCTCTGGAACAGGGTCACTGCGGGGTCCGGGGGTACAGCGGCCAGGCGCCGACACCCAGCCGGGGAACCGCGAGCGCCTTCACGCTTGGGAGCGCGGGGTCCCGGGACCCTGGCCTGCCCTCCCCTAGCCTGGGGACGCAGCGGGCGGGACCCCACGCGGAAAGAAGCGCCTCGACTCCAGCCTAGTGGCCGCAGGCTAAAGAGACGAGCCTGGCGTCAGTGATCACAGAGTTGAGAGTATAAAGACGTGCAGGGCAAGTGTGGCCAGAAACAGCACCGGGACCCCGAGGCGGGCAGCAGGTCCTGTTTTAACGCTGGCCTCCCGCCGCTCTCCCGCTCACCCTTCCCCCGCACGCACGCGGAGCCTGGGAAACGCCGGTGTCCCGCCGCTGGCCGAGCCCCCCGCCCCTCCAGAGAAGCCCGCTGGCCGCCAAACTCCCTGGGCACACGCACCCTGCCGGCCGCCCACCGCGGGGAAGGTGGAGCCAGGCACTTACTGGGGCTCAGGAAACACTCCGTCAGCCTTCGGAAGCAGCTCGCATTATTAGAAGGTCCATCTTCCATGTCGGCACCGAAAAGCAGCGAGGACGCGGCGACGAGGGCGGCGCCGGCGCCTCGCGGCCACCGCGGAGTTCGGCCGCCGCCGCCGCCGAGGCTGGGACCGGGGCCGGGGCCGGGGCCGGGGCAGCCCCCGCCGGCGCCCGGGAAGCCGTGGGAGCCCGCGCGGAGGACCGCCGGGCCGAGCGGGAGCCGGGGCGGCGGCGGCGGCGGCCGGGGCCCGGCGCGAGCTGGCAGCAGCAAGCCCTGGAGCGCAGGGGAGAGGAAGAGCCGCCGCCGCCGCCGCCGCGGTGACTACTGCTGGGGGGGACGCTCAAGGGAGCTGCCTCTTGTCCTCCTCCTCCTCCTCCGCCAGCATCGCCGCCGCCGCCGCCGCCGCCGCGCCCTCCCTTCCTGGGAGACGCACGGGGAAGTGAAAGGCAGATGAGGAGGGGAGAGGAGAAGGAGGGGGCGGAGGGGGCGGAGGGGGCGGCGGCCAGAAGTAAAAGGAAGATGGAGTGGAGGAGCGGACAGGGGAGGAGAAGGCGAGCGCGGAGGGAGCGCGGGCTGCGACCCAGCCGCCGCGCGCAGGCAGGGCGGCGGGGCCCCCCGCGGGGCTGGCGCGGCCTGCGGACGAGGGGGGAGGGCGCGGGGGCACGGCGCGCTCGGCCCGGCTGCGACCAGGCTCCTCGGGGGCCGGGCCCTGGACCGCCGCGCTCCCCCCGCCGGCTGCGCTGCCCCCGGGCTCCGGGCGTAGTTTGCCGGGGCCGGGCTCGTTCCCGGCCGCGGGCAGGGGGGCCTGGGGGCGGGGAACGAGCGGCTCCACGGGGTCGGCCATGGCCCTCCTCCTCGGGCCGCCGGTGGGGGCCGGCCGCGGGCCGGAGGGGCGCGCGGCGGGCCGGGACTCGGCGGGCTCCGCCCCCTCAGAACCAGCCCTCCGGGGCCACTCGGCCCGACTGTCAATCTAGCCCTTCTCTCCCTCTCGGCCCGGTCTTCACGTCGTGTTCCGCGCCGGGTGTGGGAGGGCCTGGGGCGTGCTCCCGGCCGGGGCGAGGGGCTGCGGAGCAAGCGTGGCGTGGTGTGCGCGCGCTCCGCTGGCGGAGCCTCCGCGACTGCTCGAAAACAGCGGAGAGAAGCGCCGCAGTGCCGCTGCCCGTGGAAGCGGCAGCGGCTGCAGAAGACGCCCACTGGCGGAGCCGGCGCTCCCCACGCCGCCACCGCCCGCGCCGCCGTAGCGCGCCCCGCAGCTTCTCGGCCTCACCGCGCCAGGCCCCGCACCCCGGCGGCCCTGTGCTAACAGGGCGCCCCAAGCCCGGGAGGGAGGGCCGAGAAACGCTGCGTCTCTGCGAGGCGTTCTCACATCCTAGTGTTGCGCATTCGGTACCCGCCGCCCTGCTGCCGCCCCAGCTGTGCACTGCTGGGCGAGCCACGTCGGCCTGCTCCGTGCCCGAGCCCGGGAGCCCTACTGATGGCGGGCCAGCAGCTCCAGCTGCGCTGTGCTCAGAGCTCCCAGGAGAGTGCAAACTCAGACATTTGGTTGGAGTTCCCTTCAAGGCATACTGTTTCCAGTAATCTAAGGTTTAGAAACCTGGTTCGTTCCCAGTACTCCCTTTCCAATACTCACTTTATAACGAACTTTGTGTGCACAACCCAGTTTGCCCCGGCCACGTTAGAGAAATGGAAAGGGCAAACTATGGCTGCCCTTAGTGAAAAACTAGGAGACCATCACTCCAAAGCCTAGAGGACCGCGTCCGCACCTTTGGCTTTCTTGGACGACGGCCCGTCTCTCCTTCCCCAGCCCCAATCCATACGGTTGCTACTGAAGAGAACTGTGCCGCCCAATGGGCGCTCAGAACCAGGAGCGGCCGCCAGAAGTTAGGAAAGTTGGAGCGCTGCGCGCACGGATGCGCTGGTGTCGGTGTCCGGCAGGCGCGCGCAGCGGGGCCGCCGCAGCGCTCCGGGTCTGAGCCGGGGCGGCGGGCCTGCTGACCCACGGTGGGACGGGCTGTCCAGACTCCCCGGGCTGGGTCACCTTCCCAAGACGGCAGCACGCGCGCCGATGCCCAGCTTCCGCGAAGGTCACGGCGGTCCCTTGGGCGCCAGGTGTGCGCGGCGCTGCAGCCGCTCCGGTGACGCAGGGCCCGGGGCCCCCACCGTGCGCTTGGCCTGGGGGGTCTTTTCTCGCTCTCAACTGTTTCTTCCCTCCGGCCAGTTCTCTGGTGTTTTTATCTTGAAACGTACTCCAGATTCTTCCCTAGTCTGCTTTTCCTCACTCCCATCCAGACACCCACAGTGGAAAAGGGCATACTGGTATTTGCACCAAACTGGGCCGGTGGGGCGCCTGGGAGGCTGTGCGGCTCCCCCCCCTCTCCAAAGTACCCGGGCGTTTCCGCGACTGCGGGGCGGACTCGGACCGTCGCTTGTTAACGCGCGCCGACCCTGGCACTCACTGGATCGGAATTCTTAACTTTGCGGAAGAAGCAGAAGATTCTGGTGGGTCTTACCTTACTGAGGGGGGATTTTGTCCGTTGCATTTGCATTTTTTTTTTCCGGCGAAGAAAAAACGACAACGACCGAGCCGTGCTGCCTGGTCTGCTGCTGCAGCCTCCAGGCTGACGTTTCTGGGCCGCGCAGCTCTGACACCTGTTAACTTTCCTGAGAGTCGGCAATTCGCGCGGGCTGAGCGCTCGGCCCCGCGGGGAGGGTGTCCTGGGCTGCCCGCAGGTTTGGGGAGGACGCGTTTCTCCTTGGAGTGTTTACTGTTCGTTCTTTTACAGGCAAAATGTTTCTACTTGTCGTTTAAGTTTCTTTAGTTGCCTTTCTGGAGTCATTAAAGTGACTTTCCTGTTACAAGAAAATTTGCCTTTAACTTGAATTAAGCCGTGGGAGCGCGGAGTGCAGGGCGCGGGATGGAAAACGTCAAATATTTGTTCTCCGGGTCTTTGTTAAACCAGGACGCAAACTTTAGAATTTTCAGTAACCCTTTTCTGGAATCAACCTCTTTCTATTTTTCTTCCTTCTTTTCTCCAAATGATTGCTGGAAGGCACACATTTCCTGGACAAATTAAAAACGACAAAGCCTGACAACGGAAAAGAAACACGATGAGGAGTTTACTGATTATCGGTTACATCTATCTGTTAAGTGTTCTCCCTACTTAATGCTGGAGTCCATTTCTGTTAATACAAGTCTAACAGGCGCCCAGCCACAGTTCCTTTCTTCATGAAATATTGTGTAGTCAAGATGTAAATTACGAACACATAGACATAAAGGCGGTGTCACTCACCCCTGTGTTCAGGTGTGGCAACACCTGTAGAATGTGTTTCTTGCGGATTCTTTTCCTTCGCTTTGAGCTTCCTTAGTGATGATATATCAGGAGAAGGAGAAGACTGTCACTAAACATTTGTTACTCCAAGCCTTTTAGGAATAAACACGCTGGCTCACAGTTAAGTGCACTCTGCATTCTGATAGCCCCCATAAAATTAGCAATTTAGCTATATGTCAGAATGTTATCAGATTACAACACAGTTTAAGCACAACTGAAATTATTAGCTGTAACTCCAGCAAAAGAAGAGCAATGGCAGGTCACACCACGACTGTGCACCCTCTGCGAAATGAACCATCTTCCTCATTCTCGGTTGAAGAAATGCCAGCCCGCACTGCAAAGAATAAAAACTAAAAGAATACTAAGAGGGCGACTAACACCAGGAAAGGTGCCAAAATTATGATGATCATTACTAGTAGTTCAGCATTTTAAAAGAATGTAAAGCATCTGTCTCTGCCCTTTACCAAGGAAAATGATCAAGGAAGAAACTGATATCGGTAATGAAACCTTATATTAGTGGACCTATGCAACCATAAGTATATTTAAATTCTCCAAGTATTCTTCCATATGCTGTTAGTTTTCAATTACCTTAATTCTATATTAATTTTAGTATTTTATGCATAATAATTCATATATAGAGGAAACAATATCTGCCTGATTATTATCTAACTTGAAAGATATGTTCTTAAAAACATTTTAAAATATGGGTCAAGGAAGAAAATAAGAAATGTTAAAATGTTGGTTTTCTCATAAAATTATAAAATTTCTTTTATGATAATTGAACCACGAACCCCTTTTAATAGCCTAAGAGTTAGGTTTACAATAAATATGATTAATATTTTATGAACTCTTTGGTCAACATGTGGGCCTGCGTCTTAATTGATTTTATTTTACAACTTTTAACATTAGTGCTTACAGCTGTAAATTTAACATTGCTAACTGATTTTTGAATAATCTGTTTTCTCTTTGAAAATGCTAGTAACCTTTATAAAGATATAAGACAAAGACTGATTAAACGTTAAACTCCTCTATATAGATAAGGTCTATAAAAAGACACATTGTTTTTACTTTGATTTTAATTTTTGTGACTTATTTAAAATACAAAGTTATCGGAGCAAAATAATTCATAAGCAAGTGTCTTTTGCTCCCAAGCTCAATAGAAACATGTGGGTTTCACATGTCAGACTTTTCCATTTAATTGCTAGTAAATTATCAACATGTATCATATCACACAAACTCTGCATTCTAATAAGATAACTTATTCCTTGTCTGGCATGTTAAAAGTGGAGTTCAGCCTCCAGGCACTAATTCATGCCCTCCCCAGTGCACCAAATCCCTCACTACTAGTTCTAAGTTTTTCTTTCTCAAAAGCCTCCTTTAATTTTTCTCATCCGCAATCCATCACAGCTTTGCTGTCCAGACTCCTAGAACTAATGCATTTTATCTGCATATATGAATGTGTTGCACTAAACCTCTTAAGAAATTTAATGCACGTATAATCTGCACTGACAATTTTATTTTAAACAGCCTGATATTGGAAGTCATGCTTCTCTTACCACTCATAACCTTTAATAAAGGCCAGCACACAAGAGGCACTCAATGTTTGCTCCCCTACCTGTCACCTGCATGCCAACTGATTACAAATTTCTATTAGCATCGTTGTTAACAAATCTTGACTAAAGTGACAGATCCATTCTTACAGTACCGTTGTAGTCAGGCCTATTTTTTAAAAAGGGCATTATAATTTTTGTAAGAAAAATATTATTATAAAGTCAATACACTGAATGGGACTGCCTTGAAAATAGACCAGAGTTGATGAAAACAACTTCTTCAGCCCTAATATTCCTAAGTCTGCAGTTTTGATTGAATTATTTTTATGAATTCAAACAAATTAACTAGAAAACAAACTACAATTTTAGTACTGCTTTATGTTATAAAACAACTAACACTATATTATTTTTCATTAAAAAACACCAAAAGAGTGTTTAATTTTCAATGAGGGAATGTTTTTGATAAGAGGCCAATTGTTAAAACATTAATATTCCAAATAAATCTCCTTAGGTATCCATACCTTCTGAAAAGGGGGATAAGTGTGTCTCTTGATGAATAATAAGATCAAGTAGAAATTTTCATTAATCAAGAGCAAAACACTTAATTCCCTCATGAAAATAAGCTCTGCTTAATGGCTGTGAACATCTAGACCCTAGGAGACTGCAGTTAAAAGGCCTGCTTAAGTTATATAATCAATACAAAGTCCCTGTGAGCATTTACTTTCTCATATAACACTACTGTGTTATGACACAGAACTAAATTTTGAAGATGTTGCCATTTAAAAAAATATCGAATCACTTTAGAAACCCACTGAGATTTGTAGAATGCTGAAGCAGTTTTCACTTCTCAAAAACACACAAAGTAGAATACAACAGTGAGTTCTGGTTAAATAATCAACACTATCACCAAACTTCCACAAGTCAGATATATCAATTTCCTTTGAGGCTGTCTTAAGAGTCACCTAGAAGCTGAATGAGAGATTACATATATTTATATATAATTATATACATAAAAGGCCTAAACGAAAGAAATATTTCTTTAAGAGAGCCAAGTCAATTTAAAGCACTTAAGTAGAACGTGACCATGGGGGCATCAGGGATAAAAAGGATAAGCTAGGGAATGGCTTAGATTCCCTGACCCCTATGACCACCTGACATACAACAAGCAGAGAGTTTCGTAAAAGGTTGTCAAAATTCCTACTAAGTCTGTCCCCCCTTGATGAGTACCTTAGCGCCCACACAAATTATCATGTGATATTTGAACTGTGTACTGTTAAAGTCATTTGAAATAAGCAGGTCTTCATCTGTGGTTTGGGAATCCTTTCCTTGCAAACATTATTTTAATAGCCATACTCTTACAATGTGCCTTGCCATTTATACAAGGCGGGGTATGATGCAGTTATGGAAAAAGCAAAACTGTTGACTCTTACCGATTTGTCTCAAAAATTAGGATCAAAATGGCTCACTTAATCCAGAGAATGTGATTCCTTTCTGTTCATCTCAAAACAAAAAACAAAACAAGAAAAACCATGGCATGGCCTGGGGCACAAGTGTTCTGATCTGGACCAGTATTGGATGGGCATTTAAGGGCATGCGGCAGAGGCCACGTTCATTCACACGGGTGAGTTGTTCTGACGTCAGGCCTTGACTTACAAAGACAGGTTTTTCCCGGAGCTCCTCTTACAAAAGTGCCCAAAGGAAAAAGGAGATGGCGAGAGAGGTTCATGCAGCCGTCCAGCGCCCTGGGCTGCTGACGTGCACTGCACACGTTAGACACGCAGCGCCCAGACAGTTCTCAGGATTTGGGTTTTATGATACAGACGGTCCTTGCCCACACTAAGTCATCCCTCCTTGTTGACACACACACCATCCGGCGTCTGGAAAAGCAACACGTTGTGAACTATCACTAGAACTTTGTGTATTAAATCTTTTGAAAGGACTCTCATCACAGAAAAAAAACAAACGGAAGCCAAAAGGTAAGCAGCCTTGGTTTTTCGGCCACATTTGTTGTCTATGTGACTTGACCCAAAGCTGGGGGCCTGTGGTTGAAGAAAGGGGAAGCTGAGACAATGTATATTCCATAACCTCTGGACACATTCGTTTTGTTTGGTTGAGAATGGGGGGCGAGTAACTTTGTTTTATCTTCTGCACTAATTCATACTGCAGTCATCAACAAAAGCAATGTCCAAAAGTGGGCTTTCCTCCCCAGGGAGCTCATCTGCATCCACATTATGCTCCTGACCTGTAAGCAATGATGTGGTAGGATTTCCTTGTTTCAGACAGAGGATAGGAGAGCGCTAGCCAAGCACCTGGAGGTCCCCTGAGTTCAAATCTGCCCCTTCACTGATCCCAGGTCTCCAGTTAGATTTCTGCAACGGTGTGTGTGAAAATCCCCTTTCTCTTTCTCCCTCCAGGAGAGGGAGAAATTTCCACAGGAAGAGATTTCCACAGGAAATTTCCAGAAATCTCCACCCAGGAGTCTTGTGCTCCTGGCACGTTAATCCATACTCTGCCTACTGGTGTTCAAAATAGTCCTACGGGGGACTTCCCTGGCGGTCCAGTGGCTAAGACTTCGTGCTCCCAATGCGGGGGTCTGGGTTCGATCCCTGGTCAGGGAATTAGATCTCACATGCCACAACTAAAGACCCTGCATGCCACAACAAAGATTCTGCGTGCCGCAACTAGGACCCGGCTCGGCCATATAAATAAATATTTTAAAAAATAGTCCTTTGTAAGGACGCTTGCCCTGTTCAAATAACCCAACATCATTGCTATCAGCAACAAAACCCAACTATTTAGCGTATCAACCCTAGCTGAAAAAATATACTAAAAAGCCATGTATCCTCCTGACTGGAAATCTCCATGATAAATCTCCATTTTACTTTTCTTCAGTTTGCTGTGCCCTGAGAGCTTCCAGCTGAGCGACATGACTATGGCCAACAAGGCAAATGCCATCTTTACAGAAGAACACACCAAGGTTAAGTGGCGTTAAATAATTTGTTAGCTTTGCTTTCCATGTTACACTGGTCCTTTTTTTAAAGGACCCAGCTGGCCCAAGCCCAGGTCTGTACACTTGTGGTTGAACAGGGCAGGAAGGGAACATCTGGAGGCTGCATTTGCTAAAGCTGCACCACCTGGCAGGGGCCAGGAAAAAAATCCTGCCACACACGGATGGTTAGGGTGGCTCGTGGGGAATCAGACACAGAGAGCTTCAGAGGGGCAAGTAACGTGGCACGTTCTGTGTAGACTTTGTCCATCTTCTCCTTCCAAAGGGTGTGAGGGTGGACCTCTGGTCCTGACATGAGCATCGTGAGCCAAGGACGGTGAACAGACTGACATATACGGTGTGCAGACCTAATACACTTCTCAATATGAGTCACCAAAAAATGCATTTGAGTGAAATACAGAAAACAAAGCGTGGCTTTAAGGCATTTATATCATAGTTACCATTTAGCTACTGTTTTCCCATCCATAGTGTAAAGTCCTTACCACAGGTGCACTGAGAAAGATAACGGAACATTAACCCAGATTCAGCTCATTTGATAACAAACGTTTAGAAATGTTAACGCGCATTCTGAAAAATTCTACTTGGTTAAAAAAATGAAACTGAACAATTAAAACCAAGTTTAAAATGATTGTGACTTTTACCTGATAATCTTACATAATTGACAAATAAATCGTGATATAGTCACCTTAATTTAAATATGAGTGTTTCCTATGACTGCCTTATTCCTTGTTTCTGGAGTTACCTAAAAGCAGTGGCAACATTTCTGGGGAAGCTGCCCAGGTTACAGGTGGTAGAGAGGGCTTACAATCCCTAGGGTCTTAGCATACCCCAAACTGCCGACATTATACACGCTTTAGGTGAGGAACGAGAACGGAGATAAATGTATGCAAACAGAGAAGTTTCATGCAGCAGGGCCCCTTTAGATGAATTACGGTAGGGTCCCACCATGAAGGAGACCTTGATCATATTATCTGATAGCTGCGTGGTGTCTCTGTTGACCATGTTCCCCGGCTTTCTTGCTAACTGCTGGAGTCTTAACACATGGACACTGTATACCCATGGCCTACCTTTCACATTACACTACAATAGTAAAGAGATGGATTTCATAGGTTTTCAATGTATCAATGTTAAATCACCCTTTTTGGCCAAAAGAAGTTCACTATTTTTAAAGAATAAAGAGTAGATGATCTTTGCTATACATTCCCAAAGTCTATTTGTTTTTCTGAATATCATCCAATGATAGGCTACAGTGAAACCCTCTTCTGGCTTTTGTTTTGTTTTCTTTTGTTTTGCTTTGTTTTTTAACTATGTTGATTAAATTTCCCTAACCCTCTTTTCCCAAGACTGGCAAACTTGGTAATTTATTTTTTTCGGGAGACAATGAGCATGATACCCCAGGAGTGATCACAGAGTATGTCTAACCCTGAAGAGCGTAGATTCAGCCCAGGTACCCCTGCCCACTTAACTCGAGAACTGATCATGCGCCATTCACACAGCACTTGTGAGTTAAGTCAGCCCAGGAGAGAAGAGATGGCTCATTCTGCCCCCTTCACGTGACTATTTTCTGTGTCTCTCCCTGAGTGTGTTCACCGTGACTGCCCTCAGAGACAGTTAATTTACCTCCCATAAGACTGTTAACTGCCATAACAGTCCTCAGAGGTGGCTTTTATGGGCTAGGATTTAGGTCCATTTGTAGATTTTGCACACGAATTATAAACCTGACAAAAAGCAGCTACAGAAAGCAAATTAGGCCTTTTGATTTCTCCTTTAGGTATGTAATGTGTGCTTTATTCTCCAAGGCAGGATGTCCGCATTCAGTATTTCCAAATTTTTGTATATACTAAGGTGAGATCACTTTCAAGAGGGCTCAATTAAAATGCTCTTCTGATATAAAAGCAAGCTTAAGCATTAAATAGGCTGATTTTATAGCTGGGTTAGTATACATGCTATGAAAAAAATCTATCCATCTGTTTGCAGTCAAATCTTATTTCTTAAGTAACCATAAAATACAGGTGAAGTCTAATTTTGTGTTTTGAACTCTGATTTAAACAAATCCAGTATAAATAAGTTTTCAGAAGAGAGATCAGTACAAAGTGATAGATCTATGATTCAAAGTACCCCTTTGAATCGTGCATTTAGAACCTGATTCTAATTATAAAAGAGAATATTTCCAAGCTGATCTCCCTGTGCTATGCGGCTGCTTCCCACTAGCTTTCGGTTTTACATTTGGTAGTGATCAGCTCGACGCTTTGTGTCCACCTAGAGGGGTGGGATAGGGAGGGTGGGAGGGAGGGAGACGCAAGAGGGAAGAGATATGGGGATATATGTATATGTATAGCTGATTCACTTTGTTATAAAGCAGAAACTAACACACCATTGTAAAGCAATTATACTCCAATAAAGATGTTAAAAAATTTTTTTAAAAAAGAGTACTTCCACAAAGTTTATCAGAAACTCATTAACTGCATACAAGTATGCGTTACTCATATGTATCTCCTGGGTCAATGGTCCTACAAAGCAATGGCTTTTAGCTTGACCAAAGCCTTTTAACATAACTCTAGCACTTCACTGTGGCTACTGGAGTTGCCAGTCTTTGTTGGGTATAAAAGAGTCCTTCCCCCCTTCCCTCTACAACAGATTAAAATAAGGTAACAGCAGTGGGCCCATACTGCTCACGGCAATTAAATCTGGAACCAAATACTTAACATGTCCCAGAACTGTCATTTCTAGGTGAATTCATCCAGAATACAGTTACTGAACACAGTATAACTCTGAAGAAAGTGTAATTAGTGAAAAAAATTTAATTTTCAAATCTTTCATTTGGTTTATAATAGTCACATCTTATTTTAAAACATTATAGGGTAGAAGAATTACCATCACAACTCCTGGGCACTGTGACATTGTTACTGTGGTAGTACAGGCTAGATGGGGGAATGGTGTGTGAAGTCTATTTGGTAGGGAAAATCTTAACTGGAAAGTAAAAGTGTAGATTCACAATCACAAAATACAAATAGAAAGTTTGTAATAACAGAAAAATCCAAAAGCTTGCCTCCAAAAAGCCCAAATCAATGGTGATACATGAGCTTTGAGTGGCAAAGAATTTAAAGAGGGTCTATAAATCATGGTCTATCTGTTGAATAAGCAGTCAGCAAGCACAGCACAACTCTGAAGAAAATATAACTTTATCAGTAGATAAAGGAGACTGAGGGAAGGGAAGAGGCCATGCACCATTACAGGTGAATGGAACGCAGATTCTCTGTTGTGTGCAAACTTCCCAAGTGCATTTAAGTGGAATTTGGTTTACAAAAGCCAGCATCACATGTCAGGAATCTGTAACCCCACTGTGAGGCACACTATTCCAAAATAAGAAAAGCAGAGCAGTTAAATACTTGTAATTGTCTTCTTTCATGCCATAGCAGGTTTGGCTTTATTAGACCAATGTAGCTTCTTTGTCAGTTTTGGAAAGACACGGGCTAAGGTCCTCAAAGACCAGGAGTTCCCATACTGTGGCGGCAAGAGGGCCCCTCAGAGATCCTGAGACACCACCCACAGCTCAGACCACCTCGGCCACTTCCAGTTTCAAAGACTCAGTTTCCGTATTTACTTGTACTTTCTCTTATATGTTATTAGTTTCAGCTGTTCTGAATTCTCTCTTTGCACTTTCATTTTTTGTCTGTTTTCTACGTTTTTATGATGTGTTCTCAGCTCCTTTCAGTCTTTCTTCTCTCATATTGAAGGCATTTCCTTCCATACATTGAGCTTTGGGGGATCCCACAGTCTTCAAAATAAAATATTCCCCCTTTCATATGTTTCTAGATTCCTAATTTCAGTTTTAATATCCTCTTTGATAGATGGGTTATATAGAAGTATGCTTATCAATTTCCAAGTAGTGAAGAATATGTTCAGCCACATTAATATCATTTTTAAATTTTTTTGGCTATAGTGAAAGTATGTGGCCCGTAAAATCTCTAATTTTACATTTAAATTAAAGTGTTCTTTGTGTCCATGTATATACTCAACCTTTATAAAGGTCTGGTGGGGAAGGAGAACCTGAGCTTTGCAGACTCGTATCTTTGTTGAGGAGACAAATTGCCCAGGTTCAAAACTTGCTTATACCACCTTCCAGGTGTGTGTCTCTGGACAAAATACAGAACTTCTCTGAGCTTCGTTTTCCATCCTCAAAGTGGGAACAATAATAGCATTCACCTCCTAATGTTGCTGTGAGAATTATGGAAGACTATGTGTGTGAAATGCCTCACATGGTGCCTGGCATGTCGTAAGCACTCAATAGACAGAAATACTACTAAGAAAAAAGAAGGAAAAAAAGAAATGGGTCTCTGAAGTCAGAGCAGCGTGGTTCTGAATCCTGGGTCTGCCACACCCTGGCAGCTCTTTCAGGTCATTTTAGACGTAACTGTGAGGATTCAGAGAGAAAGCACATGGAGGCTGTTAGACGGATGCCTGACACAGAGCCAAGGCCCCACGCCTGCAACCTGCTACTTAGGGCCATAAAATGAGACAACTCAGACTGAACTGTGTTTTCAGCTAACGAGCTAGCCTAACTGATGATTCTTGAGGGCCTGACCAGGCCAAAGAAAACCACCGACCCTCTCACAAAAGAAAGGCAGAAGCCACCGGGACTCAAAGTGCCCAGAGATTGCACTTCCAAACAAGACCCCGGAGCAGAGTGCAGCCAACAGCCTGTGAACATTGTAACACTAACTTTCAACACCAGCTTCCACGTACGGATTTTTCATGTGTTTTGGGGGCATCTCCCATCCCCAATTCTCGAAGCTCGGAGAAAGGTGGTTCCATTCCAAGTGCCTTTTCCTTACCCACTCAGACCTCAGCCTCCTCTCTGAGCTCCAGCATTCTCCATTCAGATGCCCACAGCACACAGCAACCCACTGCAACCAGGGCCTTTTCTTCTGGAAAAAGGGAGCAAAGTTTTCAAGCTGGAGTTTTTAGAATAAGCCATCTTGGTGAAAAGAAGAGAGGTGAAGACATCAAGATAATCTGGTATTAGAAAATCAAGGGTTTTCTCTACATCTCGGTCTGCTCTAAAAATATGGCTATATTTTTCATATGAATTTGCTATTCTGCAAATAGGCAATTTTTTACATGCTTCTGAAAGTCTGAGATTTAAGTATCCGCTTTGTTTGCTTTTGTTTTGGAAGACACTTCTTAAGCAAAAAGACCAAACCACAGAACTTCACATTTAGTCACTGGAAAGTGTAAATAAAATTAGACTGCATGCTGGCAAGTCATTACCAGTGCTTATCTATGCCTGGGTCTAAAGTAAGGATTTATTTTTATTTGATAAGAGTAAAGTACATCATTCTCTAAGTATTTTCTGTGTACTGAGAAGGGGAGAGAAGCCTTTAATATAGTTAATTCAAATTTTTCTTGGATGATTTGCATTCTATATTTAGCTGAAATAAGATCATTTAAAATCAGATGTACAAATACTCTTGGCGTGCCCATGTGCACGGATGCCCCCAGAGGATATTCGCAAACTGGAAAGGACTCCCATCTCTTCCCAAGATTGCCTCAATCAGGCCAGTGAGGAAAACCCAGAAATGCTGCGTGAGGGATTTAGCGGCAGCTGACCACCAACTCTTGCGGCACACTAGGAAGTCACTCGTGTGTTCAGTCGACAAAAATTAACTGGGTGTCTGCTACGTGCCAGGCCTTATTCCAGGCACTTGGGATACATGAGTGGACCAAACAGATACAAACCACTGCCCTTATGAAGCCTGTACTCCAGAATGGAGAATACAAAGCCACAAATAACATGAATAAGTCGGCTGTATAATGTGGTAGATGTGGTGGGTACAGCGAGGTGGGTCGAGGCGCTGGCAGATTTTCAGCAGTGGTCGGGCGGGGCTCACTAAGAAGCTGGTGTGTGAGCCAAGACCTGACGGAGGTGAGGGTGAGCCAAGGCCTGACGGAGGTGAGGGTGAGCCTGCGGAGTGCGGGAGGAGGAGTGCCCCAGGGGACAGTCTGTGTGAAGAGGCCCCACAAGGACCCACGTGCGGCTTCTCAGAAAGGAGCCTGGAGCAGATCTGAGCGGGGAGGGGCGGCCGTGGCCAGGAGGCAGAAAGGGAATGGCGACCGGCTCGTGCCAGCTGTTCAGGCCACTGACCTTGGTTTTCCTCCTTCGTGAAATGGGGGAACTGGTGGACTCACATGATCTGATTTTTGTTTTCAAAAAAATCGTCTACATTTCATGTATTTTTTTTTTCCTGAATTGCTCTGGAAGGATGGAGGTGCTAGGAGCCCGGCCAAGTGGCAATCCACACTTGTGCTTCCTTTCCCGTGCGTCAGGATGGGCCTGTAGCCTCAGGAGTGGGTGAAAGCAGACCTTCAAAGAGCCCTGAAGGTGACTGGGGGCCCCAAGGGCCATCTCCTCCCACAGGACGGGCACTAACTTATCCCCAAGAAATGGAACTGTTCTGATGACAACTTTCAGAGAAAAAGTACAAAATCTTCCTTAAATTATCGACGCTCTTCCTTCCTGCAATGGTTCACTTTATACATCAATTCGCCTCACCATAGTGCCCATGTTTGGTCTGCATGTTGCAGGGAAGGCATCTTTTAGATGAGATTAACATTTACACGGGTAGACTTTGGCTCTCCTCCCTGTCTGTCTGTCTGTCTTTGTCTCTCCCCTCCCCCCCATCCAACGCTTTTGGTTCTGTTTCTCTGGAGAACACTTCCCCATGATTCCTTCCCTGTTGTTAAGCCTGTATTCAGACCTTGGTCTTCTGTATTTCTGGAAAATGCGTCTGTATTATCTCTTACGTAGCAATAACCTTTTGGGATTTCTTTTTTAAATTTAAACTGGAAGTGTGAAAGCGCAAATCCTCATAACCATTTTATTTGGATTCCAAAATAAAGTTAGTAAAAATTGTCTCCCTTTCCTATTCTGCTTGCCTCGCGGCAACAGTTTTCTCTCGTGCTACGTGTTTGGTGCCAAACTCCAGCCCCCAGCCCCCGCCAGCGTCCTTCGCTGCTTTAATCTCAAACCCTTTCGCTGCCAACGCACTAGATCACAACCCTCCTCCGCCCACACTCAGCTTCTCTGTCTCTCTTTCTCCCTTTGTACTAACAGGTTTTGCACATTAGCGCTTACCAAAAAAGAAAAAAATTCTCTTTGAATGATAAATTAGCATCACATTCTTATTTACACGTGGCAGAAATTCTACCCTAGCAACAGCCACCAAATCAACTGTCATCCCCAAGGATCTGGTCTGTTTTCTTCTAGAAAGAGATTTAAAGCAGTCAGCCAGACTTTTCCAGATTCTTTTATGTTAAGGAGTACATTAGAAGATGAAAGAAGATGGGAGGTTGTCCAGGAAAAAATCCCATTGAAAGGATCAGTTTGGAACTTCTGAATTTTCCCAAGGGTATTTTGATAGTATTTTTTAAGTGTGTGGCATGTGGTCACTTCAGGTAACCGTGGCCTGGGGTGTTCAGAATAAGGGGCTGTCCTGTCAATCATCTCAGTTGAACTCTGGAACAACCTCACCAGATCGGGAGACCAAAATGCATGCCAGGTGAAGGGAGAAGAGAAGAGGGGTGAGGTATTTTAGTCTATTTAAAAGCCAGTTTAGGCAGATAAATCTCAGTGTAAGCCCAAATAACCTGATCCTTACCTTAACGCTCTTTATGCTTCGGTAGCCTCAGGTACCAGCAAAAAACAAAACAAACAAACAAAAAAAAATAGGGCTTCAAAGTTGAAACAGGAAAGTTATGAAGAACCTTCTCTCAGCCTTCCTAACAATCCTGGGGAAGGGTATGGGATCAGAAAGGCTACTTGGAAAGGGAAAGTCTGGAATTTGATGCGGCTCTTACCTCTTCCAGCCCTTGAGGGGCTGCCACCTTCCCCTGACAAAAACCCTCTAGAGATGCTATCAACAAAGCAAAGCTGGGCTCCCAAAGCTGTCAAAGTGTGTGAAGGCCAAGGAAATACTTCACAGTCTCCTTAGGTTTAAGGCTATCCTATTTCACAGTTGGGAAATATATATACAGTAAAGTTGGACCTATGAAATCGCTGATATTCAACTGGTTCTGACCTATAGGAATGGTATTTTACACGGTTTAGCCTCAAACATAGCTATGCCCTCTTTCAAAGACACGAGGCCACAAAATTTCATGTGTCCAGTTTAGGGATGCAGAGAGAAAAGTTTGGGAAGTGGCACTTCTGGAATAGTCTTTACCTTATGGTCACCATGGGTACTGCTGAGTACCCATGGTGAGTACTCTTGGTTATGATTGGGCACCCATTGTGGATACTGTTGAGCACTATTGGGTACCCATGGTGGGTACCAGTGGGTATTGTTGGGTGTTACTGGGTACTGGGATGGAAACAAAAATAATTATGGATATTGTTCTTTGGTTTATCTCTTAAGGAGTATAACATCTTACTGGGAGAAGTGAAAAAACTCCACCATGAAATTTCTTCTCAGAAATAGGGGGTAATATGGTAAGTAAAGAGAGATTTAAGGCCTAATATATTTTTCAAATTCTAACGTTTAAGTGATTTGCTGCCAAAGAAGCAAAAATGATCAAAGTTCAGCTGTAGCAACCTCCACTGAGCAAACAAGGTGAACAATTATACTTTCTCCATTTTACCAGAAGGAAGACTTCCAATTACAATTAATTTAAGGTGCCTTTCAATTGGAGATAGGTAGATACTCCTTGAGTACAGTAAGAAAAAAAAAGAAATGGAGTCTTGTCTATATAAATTGACCTTGAACTTGAGTCATAATCTGCAGACAATTTTTAGATAAAGCTAAAGGTACCTCAAAAATCTCTACCACTGTGTTACACCCCAAAACACTTCCTTTCAAAAATACTCATTACCTTCTGCCTAATACATCCGTTTCCTCCTATATATTTTAGGGTGGCCAACTTGAAGAAAATGCTTTTCGGTGCTAGTATCTTTACATTACTATGGAACCTGTAAATCTGAAGACCCAAATTACTTTGTAAACTTCCTATGAAAGCTTCTAGAGAGAATACATGTGGGACTTTCCATATAAGTGTAGTACTGAACAGCTTCCGACTCTCCCTTTACTATAACAATGCCTGTATTTACAGAGCACTACAGTTTACCTCATCCAGCATGCCCATATGACAGACACTGGAGTCTAGAAGATTAAATCAGTTTCCAAATGGAGAACAGTAACATTTGCTAAAGGAATAAAAAGCCAGCCCTAATATAATACTTAGGTCCATGTGGCTATAGGAAAAGAGACAATTTTTAAACATATTCCATATTCTCTTCCATTACAGACTATTACAAGATATTGAATATAGTTCCCTGTGCTATATAGTAGGTCCTTGTTGTTTATCTATTTTATATATAATAGTTTGTATCTGCTAATCCCAAACTGAGACAATTTTTTAAACTTCAAAATTATATATTTTATGCATCAATAGTAACATCAATAATTGTTTTGGAAATGTGTGTGTATGTGTGTGTATGTGTGTGTGTTTTCCCTTATGGCAGAGGTTGAGAATCATGTGGAGGATCTCTGCAAAACAGACTGCCCTGCCCCAGAGCTTCTGATTCAGATCTGGCATGGGGCTGAGGATATGCATTTCTAATAAGTCCCCCGGTGATACTGAGGAAGTTGGGCCAGCATACCACTACTACTTCCTTAAAATTATAAAGGAATCTATGGTGATTACATGTACTTCTCTCCTTCTTCTAAAAAGAGCAAACTGTGGACAGGATATAGTCAACATCTATGAGTGTTTTGAAATACATTTGTTGTTTACTCAGAATCAACTCTGAGCTGCATCAGCTTAGAAAAGGTGTGACCTTTGCAGAGTCAACAGCAGCTGTAGACCAAATGGGTGGGTTTTACAAAGGCACTGGCCGCCACTACGTGCTCTGCCCTAACAGAGCCACTGGAGGGGGGTGAGAAGCGTAGAGAAGTACAGTGACCGCCTAAACCAACTTGATGACCCATCCATTTGTATTAATGATAAGGAGTTTAATTTTTCTGAAATAATTGATTGTCATCAAAGGAGTGTATAATCACTCACAGAACAGTGGGTGTCATTCTGGAAAATCTGTTTCCAATGGCCATGATGAAATCGTGCTAAGTTGTCCTTGATCTAGTTTTTGACTGGCTGATTTTCCACCGATCTATTAAAATAGCCAAATTTATGTAAACACCGTATTTACCATCACCTGGGAACATGAAGATCAACAGCTACAGTCCAGAATCTGGCTGATGTCAGCTGCTTCTGGCGAGCTGCACCTGCACCTTCAGGTCTGGGCTGGGTGCCCTCTGATCTGGGTCTCTCCTCACCCCTCACCTACCTCCCGCTAGAATGTAAAAGTTGGGCAGGGACCAGGTCTGTGTGGATCACTGTATCTGACACTTAGCACAGCTCCTGGCACATAGCACGTATTCACTAAAACACTTGCTGAATGAATGGATGACAGGAAGATGTATAGACAGTAACTCGGGATGAGGGGGGTAGTTTTCTGAAAGGGACTGATTCCCAGAGTAGTGATGCAGATCTCAGGTGACAGGTGGAAGGATGCAGCGTGAACAAAACAGAATGTGACTCAGGACGCGCTGAAGACCTTCGGGTGGCGCATCACCAACACAGACGTCTAGGAAACAGCCCAGACAGCAGGCATCCCAAAGGAAAAGTCAGGTAAAGACTTAAAAAAACAACAAAAAGTGCACACACACACACACACACACTCACACGTTACCTACGAAGACCCCTATGAACTAGCTTTGCAGTCACACTTGTCTGATGAGGCACCACTCATCATCCCATGAGGAGCCCTCTGGGGTCCTGACGTGTGATGTGTTCAGAGTCTCAAGCCGCAAACTCTTGGGTCTTTCGTGTTGGGCACAGTGCCTGGTGAACGATGACAGCAACATTTCCGGATGTGATTTCCCTGTGAGTCTGGCTCTCCTTGAATGTCTGCTCTTTTCCATCTTGGCCGCCATGCTTGCTACATGAGGCCTCTTCTCCCTTCGGGTGTGCCCCTCATTTTGTTGCTGTTCAGGGAAGAGCTGTGGCCCACTCTACTCCCAAAGTCTGGCTTATTGGCTCTATTTTAAACGTTAGGGTGAGTATTGAATTCTTGCAGCATCAGCATTTAGAATGACACATAAAGAGGGCAGAGTACAACAACGTCTAACACGAAGGTCTGTAATATCATATGCATGTGGTAGGAAGAACAACAGCCTTTTTTCCAATCAAATCGTAAGTTGTATTTGTATCTGTCCCCTTGTTTCCAACACGTTTCTGTAAGTGCTTTTTGGAAAATCCTTAGAGATGCAGTGGACGCTTGCCATTCAGACCAGGGCACACATATGAGCATGGGCATCACCCACTCGTTTGCTGGTTCTCGTGGGCATTAGCATTCTCACGGGGCAGGACCTCCGCAGCCCAGCTGGACGTGAGCTCTTCCCTAAACGCTCTGCAGAGCCACCTTCTCCATTGAACGCTATTATGCGTGCTTCAGGAACGTTTTGGAAAATGTACAACAGTTTGATGTTAAGGAGAGTGACATAAATAACACTAGAACAAAAACAATAGTTCTTTAAATGACTTTCAAAATGCTCTCTATTCAAAGTTCTAGCAAAAACAAGTCAGAGCACGGCTGTTCCCCACCACCTGCCTTCCTTTCTGTCCACCCCGCAGTGCGCCTACACTCTACCCCGTCCTCCAGCCACTTTAAAGCACCTATCCCGCCCTGCGAGCTCCCAGACGATGCCCACTGGCAGGCTGCTGCCCCGGTCAAGGCATGCTCTTTGTGAGGAAGCTGTATTTCCACATCACTTATGAAGATGTCTTAACTATGGAGTCAAAGTTGCCAAACTGAGGGAACCTAAAGCAGTTCTTTAAGATAAAGATGAACATCACTACCTTGTATTTCACTCTCATAAGAAGAGAAGAACCGCAAAATCGAGAAGTTCATGAAATGAAAGTTTTCACTTAGTGAGACTACTTTAAATATCATCGACCAGTTTAACTTTCCCACTAGTTCCATTAGCAGGATGCGGTTTTCCATGATGTTCATTAGTTTGGTAGTGATACCGAGGCGCCGACGTTAAAATGATTCTGTCTCCAACTATAAACTGCAGAGACGCACTAACATTTGCATAACGTATCAGGCTTTGTCTTTTCTAAGTCGTTTCTTTATACTTTATCTCACAATGCTTCCATGAAATATTGTTGCTGGCTCCACATTCAGACGGGCAGCCTTAGATACAGAGGTTGAGGTTCCCTGAGAGGTTTTTATTTATTTATTTATTTTATTTATTTATTTTTAATTAATTAACTAATTAATTAATTTATTTATTTATGGCTGTGTTAGGTCTTTGTTTCTGTGCGAGGGCTTTCTCTAGTTGCGGCAAGCGGGGGCCACTCTTCATCGCGGTGCGCGGGCCTCTCACTATCGCGGCCTCTCCTGTTGCGGAGCACAGGCTCCAGACGCGCAGGCTCAGTAGTTGTGGCTCACGGGCCTAGTTGCTCCGCGGCATGTGGGATCTTCCCAGACCAGGGCTCGAACCCGTGTCCCCTGCATTGGCAGGCAGATTCTCAACCACTGCGCTACCAGGGAAGCCCCCTTATTTTGCTTTTTTTTGCCAACCACGTACTTTATGCACCGCGCATGGTCTTATTTGCTGAGCACGTTAACTATGGAATGTTGAGTGCCTGCACTTGGGAGACCCTGTGGCTCTCTGCTGGTCTCCCAGCAGAATTGCCAGAGTTCAGATTTGAATCCAGTTCTGCCTCAAGCCAAAGCTCACGCTTCTTCCTCCACAGGCCACCTCCTATTTCAATTCAGTGTCAAACAGTCTCAGCCCAAGACCCCGGGGCTGCTCTGCAGGGACCACTACGAATTTCCCAGCTGGTTTAAACCTCATCCTAAGGCTTTGTTAATGAAAACTGTTGCCTGCGTATCAACAAACAAAGGATGCGGAGGCCATCGAGCCCTCAGCCACTGCCGCAGCCCAAGGTGAGCCCTGCGGGAGCTCAGGGTGGGGACAAACGATCTGCCCTCTGCCAAGCCCTCAGCCATGGCAGCCGCCCCCAAGGGTGCACCCTGAGGGGACCGGGATGGGAGAGCACAGGACGCCGGCCCTAGAGAGCTAAGGTGCGTGTCAAAGGAATGATCTCAAGAAGCCCAGACTCTTGCATCTTCCCACACACAGAAAAGCGCTACATTCCTTACCTTGAGATGTCTGATTTTCTTCACTTAACGGTACTCTCTTGATGTTCTGACTCCCTGGTCTTTGTTGCAAAGCTCCTCCACATCCTGGCTCCCCCCAGAGCTCTTGGGAACCGTCCCTCAGAGCGATCGGAGAGGCTGTCTTCCGGGCTTAAATCCTCAGTTTTGTTTGCCAAATAAAAGATGATTCTCAACTTTTAGGCTGTGCATTTTTTTTTCGGTCGACAGTTTCCAATCTTGTACATGGTCTCATCCCAATAGAAAATGAACAGTCTCTGGCTTTGGGCTGCTCAGCCGCTGTTCTTCTGGCATGGTTCTCCACAAGTTCTCACATCAAATGTTTGTGCAGATCGCCATCGCTCCAGCCCGCCTGGTTTCTGGTCTCCCTGGCTCTGCCCTCCTCAATTCATTTCCTTATAAAGCCAGCGTGAGCTCCAGAAACGGCGAATCTGATCTGGCCACCCCCTTGGTTCTTGGGGACGAGCCCAGACTTGCTGGCGTGCCCGTAGGGTCTTCACGGGGCTCTCTGGCCCCGTCCCCCACCACCTACAGACGCTTGAAAGTACAGAACTGCCTCCAGCTCCCGGGGTGCTCCTTCTCAAGTCTCCTCCTTTCCTGCACGTGCATTCTTAGCTGCCAGCTCCTGCTCACGCTGCAGCCCAGCTGTCCTCAGGAGGCCTCCCGGAGCCTCCAAGCGCCCATCAGGAGGCCCAGCAGGGGCCGTCTCCCCACCCTACAGTGCCCAGCTCAACTCCCCAAGGAGCCCAAGCTCCCGGCTCTTCATCCTGCCACCCACTGGGCTCTAAACTCTGAGTTGGTCCTGTTTATTATCATTTTATCTTACACTTTTAAAATAAGCACTCATTAAGTGCTTACTGAATTAATGGATTTTGATTATATCCCTTACACTTTTTGACTGTACACTGAACGAACTGACAAGCAGGCAGCTTACATCATCCCTTTATTTAAGTCCTTACAATGAACCATCCCTTGAATAGGTGCCCTTTGCTCGGTAATTTTAAAAGATGTAATTGTTAAAAGTACCTAATTAGTGGCAGGACTAATCCTCAAATACAGCCCAGTACAGTCTAGAGCAGTATACCGCTGTGTTCACCACGCTCCACTCGTGCAAAAGTGCAGGGAGGTGATGAGTTGGGACAGCGAGGGGGATTTCGACGCAGGTTCATACCCAGCTCCAACCCCAGATCTGCCTGCCTTCACGGAGAGATGATCTTGAATCCCAGCCTCATAGAGTGTTGTGAGATTGTAAAGGCGCTTGATGCTGGGAGAGCACCTGCCAAGTTCTCCTTATATTCAGATCCACAGGTATGCTGAAAGCGGGTGGGACAAAGGGTTTATCCTGTATTTTATGGCAGAGCTTTGTAGCAGGCCATTGTGCTTTGAAGAGGAAAAGGCATTCCCACCTCTTTTGGGCATGTGTGAATGAGGACAGTATTATGACTGGGCCTTTGGCACGCCCTGTATCATGATAATTTCGCATTACGAAGACTACTGCTCCCTCGCGCAGTGATGGGCTCAGGCTTCTGGGTCGCTGGCCCGGGAACCCTGTCTGTCCCCAGGGGGCACACTTCACGACCACTATCAACAGGATCCCACTGCCCTCTCTCTTCTGCTTGTCCTTCCATCTGCCTTTTGGCTAAAACTTCCAGGAGTTAAGCGTATCTAGAGAAGTGTTTTTCTTTAAACCCTTAGTCCAGAAAGCATTTTCTTCGCAGTAACACATACAGCACACAAACAAATCCTGCAAATCTTAAACAGATTTTGCATTTGGGAGAAAATTCATATTTAGAAATTACCAGAGCACTTCTGATCACATACTTTCAATCTTTCCTTTTCTAACAGAATAAAAAGTGTTGTCTAATACAACCAGAAGTAGTGGAGTACCACGTTTTATTTCTAGGTTCCAACTAAATCCATAGTGGCTGTGCTGCAGAGATATGCCTGCAGTATATTTATAGTTTGCAGGAAACTGGTTCCTCTCTTATCTTGTTAACGTCACAGAGAGGATGGAATAGGTCTAGATAACCATCAATAGCCTAAAAGATGTACCAGTTCTAGGTGTCACATTTTAATTAAAAAAAAAATCATTATGTCCCCTAATTTGTTTTAAGTGTTGAATCTATGAATCGGGGATTTAGAAACACTGGCTTTAGTGAGCTGGGTTTCACTCTGGGTATCTACGCAACAGTTAGTTGAGATTCTCATTCTGGAGAATATTGTGTGAAATCATGAGTTAAGTGAAACATTTAAAATTACAGTGACGTTTTTAGAATATGAATAGCAGCCAAGTATAATACTCCACATCACCATCATGGTTTCTCTTTTTACTATTATTTAAAAACCTGTAAGTACTCTAAGTCACGTAGTATTGGTTTTAAGAACCTGATTTGTTTGAATAATTCTCACCAATCTGAAAGGACAGCCTTGGATTCCCCACATCTTGGCACCAACAAAATTGATCTCAGGAATTAATTTTTTTGTGGAGCCAATTAACTTCGGGCAAGAAGGCAAAATAATACATTCACAGGGCCTTGTTGAGCAGTTTTCGGGTTTCAAATAATCCTTGCTGTTCCCATAATGCTCATAAAAGTTTTTAAAAGTTTTTTTTCCTGCTAGCTAATACAGTTATATGAAATCAACTTATTATTTTTCTGAAATGTATCCTGAATTTCATAAATCCAGTTTGAAGTAAATATTTTACTTTTAATGGATCCAGGTTGAAACATCTCACAAAACCACACAACATCTGTGCACAACAATATTAGATAATGTGTACATAATTCAAGGCACTGTAAATGTAACATAAACCAGAAGGAAAGGTGGCTCATTATATAACAGGCTTCCTGCCTTTGCGGGCAGTGCACAGGTATATCTCATTACAAGTTAATTAAATACAGAGACAAACTTACAAAATCAGGGAAGTAGGAATTTCTTTAATTTTTTGACATTACCCTCAGCCTTATAACTGATGAATTTTCAGGTCACTGTGCACCATGTTTCACTGTAGCAGCTACAAGGCAATGTGATGGAGCGCCCCCCCCCCTCCTCCATCAGCATGTTGGGAATGAAGGGGTCAGAGCGGCAGTGGGAAGAAGTCAGGAGTGATCTGCCATCGCATGGAGTGGCGGTCAGATCTATAAACAAAACTGATGAGTCACGTGATGCTGGAGGGTGGGATTCACCGCCCTCCAACTCTACCCCCAAAGTGTCCTGTAACAGCAGCAGGTGGGGCAGCGAGCAGCAGGGGGGCCGGGAGACCAGGGCTCCGAAGGCGGGATGTTGCGTGGGAGGAGCTTCTCACCCCTGAGGACTGCGCTCCCTCACTTACGAGAAAAGAGGAGAGTGCAGTCCATGGTCTGTAAGTGCCTGCTGAGCTAGACGCTTCTCTGAGTCAAAATATCACCCAGTAAGGTTTTGTTTTGTTGCTTTTTAACTATCTGGGACACAGAGTGGATGAGAAGGGAGCACTGACAGTAAAGAAAAGAGACAAAATCAGGCTCCAAAATGAAACAAAAACCTACTCGTGGAGAATGTTAACTCCCTAAAAACACAATTTTAACCAGTTGGCAGCTTTCCCCTGTATTTGCCATATACTTTCATTCAATTAATTATGGGACTTTTTTCTCCCTAAGAATAAATCTCTTATTTGAAAATGAAGTCCATGGAAAGTGATGTTTATTTTTCAGCCCCATTTCTGTAACACATTTTCCCCTGAAGTGAACAATGTTTCTATATAGAGATACAAATGAGGGTTTTTTCCCCTAAGAAAAACAGTATGCATAATACTAAGGGTGCATCATCTAGAGACCAACTTTCAGCTTGGCAGTGTGAAGAGCTCTGTGGGCTCCTTCCCCAAAGAAACTGGGGAAAACTGTGAAAAAAAACCCCCAAAAACATATACTTAAAGCCTCTACAAATGATCCTAAGAGCATACAACAAATGGAGAAACATCTATTCAAGAAAATCTACAGACATTTGTTAAGAACTGAGAGGGTCTGTGATGTTTGAACTGCGGTTGCATCTTCACTGCCTCCTTCCAGCTGAGGGAGGTGGAGACTCCACTGCAGACAGCGGCCGTCAGGATGGCAGGACTCCCTCCCTCCCCCCAGCTCCCAGGGCCCCAGGGGTGGAGGGGAGGTGACTTCAGTGTTTCCCCTCCTGCCCCAGCTCCCTGTGGCTAAGGCAAAGTCCCGGTGAGTGCAGTGGAGAGGTGAGGCTTCCTTCTGCAGCCCAGACCCCATTCATGGAATGGAGGCTCTCCCTCGGACATGGCATGCTCAGAAAACTGGGCCTCAGTCACCCTTCCTCCAGCTGCGAGGTGGAGGTTCCAGGCCAGGAGAGGTGAGCTAAGAAGACCCCAGGCTGCTGTCTACCTCTCCTCCCCTACAAGCACTCAGCCCCTAGAGCAGAAGTGTCACACAGAGAGAGGTTAGCCCATGTCCCCATTCTCAGCCCCAGAGCCCTGGTTAAGAGATTTGGCCTGGGGGCAGAAGCAGGCTATAAAACAGATAGCTCCTATCTCTTGGGAAGAGGAAGGAACTGATTTCACTTACAATAGAGCCTGGAGAAGTTTAAGATTGAGGGCACTCTCAAGAACAATGGAGGTGTGGTGAAAGGCAACTGGGAGGAGATGTGTGGTCTTAAGGAAGAGACAGTCTAGGCTGTAGGCTGGTTAGCCTGCTTTAGAGAACTGGGGAATAAGATCGCTGGTGGGAGCCCTCCTAGGGTTAGAATATCAAACATGACCTCAGAAACTTTTCCTCAAAGGAGCCAGAATTTGATTTGATCAGTTTGTAAATCAATCTATCCCTAGGCATTGTTGAAAGCAACTGAGCAATCAGCCAGCAACGCAATTAGTGGAGTTAAACAACTGTTTAGTCAAGGAAAGCAGGAAGAGAGCCCCACCAGTACCATTGTCACCCAGAGCGACTGTGGGCACACCAGAAAAGCTGTGTCTCCAGTGGAGGAGCGATGTCAGAGGGTTATGCTGCGTGTGTGCATGTGTGCTTGTGTGTGTGCACACGTGTGTGTGCGCACGTGTGTGTGCTGAGGAGCAATGTCAGAGGGTTATGCTGTGTGTGTGCATGTGTATGTGTGTGTGCGTGTGTGTGTGCTGAGGAGCAATGTCAGAGGGTTATGCAGCGTGTGTGCATGTTGTGTGTGTTGAGGAGCAGTGTCAGAGGGTTATGCTGCATGTGTGTGTGTGTGCGCGCACATGTGTGCTGAGGAGCAATGTCAGAGGGTTATGCTGCGTGTGTGCATGTGTGCTTGTGTGTGTGCGCACGTGTGTGTGCTGAGGAGCAATGTCAGAGGGTTATGCCGCGTGTGTGCATGTGTACGTGTGTGTGTGTGTGTGTGTGCTGAGGAGCAATGTCAGAGGGTTATGCAGCGTGTGCGCATGTTGTGTGTGTTGAGGAGCAGTGTCAGAGGGTTATGCTGCATGTGCGTGTGTGCGCGCACGTGTGTGCTGAGGAGCAATGTCAGAGGGTTATGCTGCATGTGTGTGTGTGCGCGCACGTGTGTGCTGAGGAGCAATGTCAGAGGGTTATGCTGTGTGTGTGTGTGTGTGTGTGTGCACGCGTTGAGGAGCAATGTCAGAGGGTTATGCTGCGTGTGTGCATGTGTGCGTGTGTGTGTGTGTGTGTGTGTGTGTGTGAGAGAGAGAGAATAGGCTTCACTAAAATAATCCAGCAATAACTAAACAAATAAGCAAACAAATACAACAGCAAGCCCTGGGCAGAGGGAGGACCAGTAGCCAGAGTGGCTACAATATATTATCTGAAATGTCCAGTTTCCAACAAAAAATTATGAGACATGTAAAGAAACAGGAAGGTATGACCCACACACTGGGGAAGTGGGTGGGGGAGAAAGGGAAAGTAAAAAATAAACAGATAACAGAAACTGCCTGTGAGAGCAACCAGATGTCAGATTTAATAGGAGATATCAAAGTAGTCATTATAAATATGCTCACAGAGCTAAAGAAAACCATGATTAAAGACGTAAAGGAAGGCATAATGACAATGTCACATCAAATACACAATGTCAGGAAAGAGAGAGAAATTTATGAAAAAGAACCAGGTAGAAATTGTGGAGTCAAAAAGTACAATAAAAAATCAACTAGAGGAGCTCAACAGTAGATATAAACTGGCAGAAGAAAGAATTAGCAAACTTGAAGATAGTTTGAATAGAGATTATGCAAGCTGAAGAACAGAGAGAAAAAAGAAAAGGAAAAATGAACAGAGCCTCATAGAAAAGTGGGGTACCATTAAGCATACCAACCCACATATAATGTAAGTACCAAAGGATGGAGAGAAAAGAGAAGAAAAAATATTCAAATAAATAATGGCCAAAATGTCTCCAATTTACCGAAAAACTATAACCAATAACCTACACACCTAGGAAGCTCGATGAACTTCAAATCTGATAAACTCAAAAAGACCCACAAATAGACACATCACAGTAAAAATACTGAATGTCAAAGTCAGGAGAAAACCTTGAAAAAAGCAAGAGAAAAATGAAGTGCATAAAAGGGAACCCCAAAAGGTTAAAAGCTGACTTCTCAGAAGGAACAATGGAGTCCAGAAGGCAGCCAAATAACACATTCAAAGTGCTCAAAGGGGGAAAAACCTGTCAATAAAGAATTCTATACCCAGCAAAAATATACTTCAAAAATAAAGGGAAAATAAAGAATTTTCCCAAAGCAAAAACTGAGGTAATTTGTTGCTAGCAGACCTGCTTTATGAGAAACACTAAAGGAATTCTTCAGCCTAAAGACTATAATTCTAATCCACGTGAGTAAGGATGACCAGTAGAAATAATTATAAAAGACACTATAAATGCATACTTTTTCTGATTCTTAACTCACTAAAATAGCAACTATATAAAATAATTATATAAAATAATAGATATATATTTTTGGTCCTATAACATAAAAAATGTGACAGAACTATAATGTACTTGCCAATACAGCACAAAGGAAGTGGGTGGGGGCAAAGCTGTAATTGCTAAGGAAATGATAACAGATTGTAAATTAATAATTATAAGAATATATTGTTGGGCTTGTATTATAATAAATCTAATATGTATAACAATAATACCATCAAAAGGGGGGAAAGGAATAGAGCTATATAAGAGTAACATTTCTATATATCACTGGACTTAAGCTAGTATAAATTTGAAGCTGCTTCTAATAAGTTAAGATGTATATGGTAAGCCTTAGAGCAACCACTAAAAAGTAACTCAAAAATACAGTGACCAATTTACACACCCACTAGGATGGCTATTATCAAAAAACTAAAGCAAAAAACAACAACAACAAAAAGAAAATAACAAATGTTGACAAGGATGTGGAGAAACTGGAACCTTTGTTAATGGCTGATGGAAATGTAAAATGATACAGCTACTATGGAAAATGGCATGGCAACTTCTCAAAACTTTAAGCAGTTCTACCTCTGTGTTTATACCCAAAAGAAGTGAAAGCAGCGACTGAAACATACTTGTGCTCTCATATTCCTAGCAGTTATTATTCACAATAGCCAAAAGGTGGAAGCAACCAAGTGTTTCCTGGTGGATGAATGGATCAACAAATTGTGGTATATACATAAAATGGAATAATATTCAGATGACTAAAATGGTAACTTTTATGTTATGGATATTTTACCATAATAAAAAAATTAATTGTGACTACAGGGTAAAGAGAAAAAGAAAACATTCCAGTCTTACTCAGTTACCATTCCTGCTGCGAGTAGTGAGTATTGGTTCCTATCAACCTTCATAATAATAAGCACCTCAGAGAATTATTTTATTCCTCAGGCTTGACTTTGTAGAATTAAACTCATGAAGTGAATCCTTCCTTTTCCTTAAACATCCCAACTTCCTATTATTTAAAAAAAAAAAAATCCAATATTTCCCTAGTACCTAACTAAATTTTAACCTTTTTTTTTTTTTTTTTTTTTTCTGGCCACACCACACAGTTCGAGGGATCTTAGTTCACTGATCAGGGATCAAACCTGTGCCCCCTGCAGTGGAATGTGGAGTCCTAACCACTGGACTGCCAGGGAATTCCCCCTAACTGAATTTTAGGTGCTATGAATGCCTCACCTAAACACCAGGGAGATCATTCAGTAACAATTACTAGTTGCTTAAGGCACCTTTGGTTGAACAGTCACAGCAGGAGGCCCCTTGGCTCTAGCTAGCAATCTCTTGTCTCGACTGAAACACTTAGGTTAAGCCTTAAATTCTAGTCCTTTCCCCAGTGTTATAAAAAATGAAAACTGGGATAAATAACCCTAGTAAGGGCTACTACCTAAGGAGAAGGCAGGCAACCTGAACTGGGGCCATATGGAGGGAACACTACTTGCAATCGTAAATGTGAGAAGTGGCTTGATATAGTAGAAAGAGTGAGGGGTTTGAAATCAGAAAAAAAAAAGTAGAATGAAAAAAATTATTAATGAAATTATAATGCTACTTCAGAAAATACTATGCAATGTCAAAGAAAGAAGTCAAGGAAAAATAGAGAAACAAAAGAGACATGAGATACATAGAAACAAAAGTAAAATGGCAGAATTAAATCCAACTATAACTAACACAACATTGTTAATCAACTATACTCCAACATAAAATAAAAATTTTTTTAAATCCAACTATATTAATAATAACATTAAATGTAAATGGGTCAAACAATCCAATTAAAAGGCAGAGACTGTCAGAATGCATTAAGAAAACTATTTGTTGTCTACTGAAGATACACTTTAAATTCAAAGATATGAATAGGTTTAAAGTAAAAGGATGAAAAAGATATATAAGGCAAAAAGCACCCACAGGAAAGCTAGAGTGACTAGACTAATATCCAAACAAAATAAGCTTTAAAACAAAAAAAAATGTTACTAGAGATAAATAGGGATATTTCATAATGATAAAAAGGTTAATCCATCAGGAAGATATAATAATTACAAAGATATATGCACCTAATATATATATTAGCATTAGCTAATATATAGCACCAAAATATATGGAGCAAAAACTGACGGAACTGAAGAGAGAAAAGGACAATTCAACAAAAATAATTAGAGACTTCAATACCCCAATTTCAATAATGGATATAATGAGACAGAATATCAACAAGGAAATATAAGACATGAATAACACCATAAACCAACTCAATCTACAGAACACTCCACCTAACAGCAGAACACATTCCTCTCAAGAGCACATAGAACATTCTCCAGGATAGACCATATGCTAGACCATAAAACAACAAATTTAAAAAGATAAAAATAATAGAAAGTATGTTCTCTGGCCACAATAGAATAAAATTAAAAATCAACAACATGGAGAAATTTGGAGAACTCACAAATAGATGAAAATTAAACAACACTCTTAAACAACCAAGGGGTCAAAGAAGAACTAAAAAGGACATCAGAAAATACTCTGAGATGAATGAAATGAAGACAACATATCAAAACTTATGGGATGCAGCTAAAGCAGTGCTTAGGTGGAAATGTATAGCTGTAAACGCCTACAATCAATAAAGCAGAAAGACTGCGAATCAGTAACCTACCCTTCCAATCTTGAGACACTGGAAAGAGCAAACTAAACATAAAGCAAGCAGAAGGAAGGAAATTATAAAGATTAGAGTGGAAATTAATGAAATGAAGAACAGAAAAACAATAGAGAAAATCAACAAAGCTCAAATGTTTATAACAGCATTATTTACAATAGCCAAAAGGTAAAAATAACCCAAATGTCCATCAATTGATGAGTGGAGAGACAAAATGTGGTATATCCATCAAACAGAATATTATCTGTCCATAAAAAGGAGTGAAGCACTGACACATGCTACAACATGGATAAACCTTGAAAACATTATGCTGAGTGAAAGAAGCCAGTTGCAAAAGACCATATATTATGTGATTCTTTTCCTTTGAAAGTCCAGAACAGGATGATCTATAGAGACAGACAGTAGATCTGCGGCTGCTTCTGGACGTGGGAGGGTGATGGGGCTAGGGTTAGGGAGTGAGAGTTAAAGGGCATGCGGTTTCCTTCTGAAGTAATGAAGATGTTCCAAAATCGACTGTGGTGACGGTCGCACATATCTATGAATATGCCCCAAACCATCTAACTGCACGCTTCAAATGGGCAAATTATACCTCAAGAAAGCTTTTTTATTTTTAAATATCACCTCTCTTAGTGTCTCCCAACATTAGCACATACACAGCACGTCCTTTTCCTTTACTTTTTGCAGGTAACATCATACAGATGTTAGAGAATTGGTGGGGGGGGGGGAATTAAAATGTCATTCATTACCCAATATATTGTGTAGATTGGGGACTGACGAGAATTAGAAAGTCAGATTTGAATTTAAATTAACTTTTGGTGCAGATTACATGGTTTATCCTAGGCAGTTTTATACCTACTTTATTTATAAAGATAATGCTCAGAGTTTACCATGATTGGAATGAAATCTCATCTTCTAAGTGCCAGTGGTAAGAGTATTTGCCAAGTATACCGTCACTGGAAGCATATCACCATCAGCTTATCTCTGATGTCAAAACAACACATACATTATGCAACTTACTAGGTTTCTTGTATCCTTAGGAGAACCTCTGAAGAAAAAGGTACAATTTAATGTTCACACGATTTTTTTCTCTTAGAGGATAAAGCTATCATGCAGATGATTTTATAGGTAGTACCAGTGAGAAAAAGTGAGACATTTGAAGGGTTTATTTATGCAGGTTCGTTGGCAGCACTGGCTGGGAAATTGTAGGATATTCGACTTATGTCTGATACCTGCATTCTGTCAGTATGATAATTAGGAGAACAAAGACAGAGGTCTTATTTGTAATATCAGATTCTTTTGTGCCTCATAGGTAATAGTACCTCAGTTAAATGCCTTCCATATTTAGAATAAACAGATCAGTTACAAAGCACACCCTGGCTCTACTGATAGACAGAAGGAGAGATATCTTGTTCAAACAAAAGGCCCCGACTTCAGATACCTGGGCATGAATTCCTGGGAAAAAGGAAAGCTTACAGAAGGGCCACCTGTCCAGCACTGCTGAGGCAAACGACCCAACTTGGTCTCCAGTGACTCCATGCCTTCCACAGGTGCGTTTCCTTTGTCCTCTGGTTGTGTTCAGAACCGAAAAACCACAAACAGAATGGGCCACTGTTGCTGTCCTTTGTACTTTTTCAGGAGGGTTCTGACCACTTGGCAGCTCTGTGCCAATCCCAGCTTGGATTATGCCGCTTTCTTTGATTCCACAAAAATTGTTTTGCTGAATTTCTAACATGTTCCAACACAGCAGTAGGTGCTGGGGATACAGAAGTCAATAAGATGGTTTCTGCCATCAGGAAAGTCAGTCTGGAGAGGAGGCTGATGGAAGTATTTGCACAATACCAAGAGATGTAAGAAGAAGATATGCTGGTAGCTGGAGGGGAGGACGATCAGCTTTCCTGGAGAATGTGTGTGTTTGGAGTGGGGTGAGGGGAGACTTCATAGGCTTGAGATGAGTCCTGACGAATGACTGTTTGATAAACTGAGGGAGGAGAAATTGGACATGTGGAGGGACCCTCACGTGCTACAAAGGAGATGTGCAAGGGAACCCTCGGGCAGTCTGGGCCTGGGTGCTGCAGCCTCGGGTGTCAGAGGGGAGGTCAGGAGGTAGGCAGGGCCACCCCAGCTATGTTAGAGTATGTCTATCCTTCCTTCAAGAGGCAAACAATGTGTGAGCCCCTGATGGATGGAGCTACCTCAAAGTCAGGGTCAGGGTTGTGTGAGTTCAGAACATGCCCTGAGACAGAGAGTCTGCTTAAGGATAAACTCTGTGTGCAGTAAATTGCAAAGGAAAAACCACGCAAAGCAGAGAACAGGTTCATTTTTTAAACCTAATTTTCTAAAAACACCCTGCCCTTTCTCTGTTTCCTTCTGACGGTGAACACTTTTAACTTATAATGAAACCAGACCACGTTCCCCGGTTGCTGACGTCAATGGGCTTTTTGCCTGAGTAAGGACCTCACAGCCGACCCTAAGGGCTTGATTCTAATCTCGGGCACGTGGGCCAGCAGCAGCTCTCCACAACCTGGAGAGCAGCAATCACACACTGAAATGGGACAACGCTGCCATCTGGGGCACACACGCACATACAAGAAACGTTCAGTAACACTTCAGAAACCTATTTGAGTGTCAAGAAGTAGACCGTTAAGATCAACCAACTCGCCGCGGGAGAGTGACAGCACGTGGCACACTCACAGATGTGCTAAGCTGACAAGCGTTACACAATTCAAAGGAGCGAGAAGCAGAAGAGGACAAAGGCAGGCTCGGTTCTGCGCTGGGTAAGCCGAGCTGGCAGCCGGCCTTTGGCCCGCGAGGTCGCTGGACTTCCCACGTCATCTGAAGAGTGAGCGCGGCTCATTACGATACTGCGCTCTCACTATCTAATCTGCTGGAACCAAACGCACACAGGGGCTCTGATATTCTTATTACACAGCATGAAACCTCTCGGAACCAGGGCTTGCTCCGGGAAAGGTCACGCACTGGAAATGAGCGGACCGATGAGAGCCCAGTGCAGCGATCTCTGGCAACCAGAATGCTCCTCAACTTGCTGCGCAACCGGAAATACGTCTGAACAAAAACTAGATAGCGTCTCTGAGAGGTGAAGTGCACACATCTCACTAACTCAGACACAACTCACTTTGGAGAAGGGAACACCGTGTTGTGTTGCAAAGGTCAGATCCTGGAGTTGTCTGTAAACTTGCAAATAATTATTTTTAATTAGACAAAACTGCAGTCACTCCCTACCTCTGTTCGAGTGGCCCAGACCCTGCAGTCACATTGTCTTACACCCGGTGTGCGGTCCGAGCCTCTCTTGAGAAGTGACGTCTCCAAGGAGTTCTATGGTTGGGACGCTGAGCTGATGCAGCTGTTGCTTTAGCCTCATCCAGGGATGGCAGGTGGGACAAAAACACGGGTGTCACTTTGCCAAGTTTTAGAGCCGTAAGAGGGTTTTGTGGGCAAAGCCAATACAAAGAACACAAGGATAAGACACAACTGGGTTCCTTTTGTGCTCACTCCTGCTGTTAATTCACGTTCCCCCTCCGTGAGTTCCAAAGAAACACAAAGCAGAGCAGAGACTATCAGCTCAAGGCTTTCAAAAGTAAGTTCAAAAGTTGTTGTAGATGTGAAGTTAAAGGAACGTGGAGATTGATCTGACGCTCTCTTTTGAGAACAAAGATAAGAAACATTACGCATTTGAAAGCTCAGAAACTCTGTCCAATTTGCTGAATTACTCCAACGATCATGTACCTTGCTCTTCAGCTCTGTAAATCTTGGGCTTAGGCCAAAAGCAAGAAAATGTGACCTGACCTTCTCTGGGACCTCCCACCTCCCCGTCTCCATCCTGCCTCTTCGGCACCTCCTAACTATCACTCCTTCCCAACAGCAGGCGCCCCTCGCCTCTGACCCTCACCAATGGCTATGGGATGGTGCGGGGCTGAGAAGCCAACCAGGGACCAGCCAGCCTGTCTCTCCTGTTTTCACATCCCCTGAGATTCTCTAAGAAGGAGTGGAGGTAGCTAGTCCCTCGGCAGTAAGGATGTGACTTCGCAAGTCACAAAGTCAGATCACCAGGAAGAATGGGTGGAACAATTGGCTACCAGAGTAGTCAAGTCGTGGAGAACACAGCTTCTAGCATTTTCTTTCCCCACACATTTTTCAAGGCTGCTGCACACACACCCAAACATATTCACACATGTTCACCAAGGAGGGAGTAAACTCAGCTGCAGCAGTGTCACACACAATATGTTGTCCCTAACAGAGAAATTCTATATACGTTTGGGAACGGGCTCGAGTTCTCAGGCTCTGGGCCAGCAAACGCTGTGGGTGTTGAACAATACCCACCGCCAGACGAACAGATGCGCACAAGGCCAACAGCTCTGGAGGGACCTGCGGGCGCTCCTTCAAGGAAAGGGAGAGTTGCATGGGGATCAGGAAAGAAAGGGAGGAGAGACCCAGGAGTACCCACTTAAATTATGAGTCAACCAGCACCACCACTGCCTGTCTGCCAGGGGCCGGGGTGTGGCTGAGATAACGTCAAGGAGAGCTGACAGCAGGAACGCTAGGGATGCTACAACTTCCCTGCAGCCTTGGCTTTCTTTGCACGGTGTCCTTTCCAAGAAGAGTTCACACAGAGTTTACATACGTCATCCTATCTGTCACCACTAACACTCCTCAGAGGAATTTCTGTCCTTACCGTCACACCTGCAAATTCACCAATGTATTGACCATTAAGAGGGGGGAAAAAATCAATGGGATTTGATCAAGAGCAAAAAGCCCTGATGATTAGATTTTGTGAACAGGTTTCACTGAACAGAAAATATCCCTTTTTGTAGATCTGGAGAACAGTGAGAGATTAAAATAAACACACGAAGAGATGTAAAACCAAACAGATAAACCATCTTTCCTGTTATACATTTGATCATCTCATGCCTTTGGTCAAGGGGAAAAAAAAGCCGTAGTATAGAAAGATATAACAAATGAATTCCATCATCAATTGATAATAGCCCATAACCAAATATACAATTATAGCATACATCCGTGACTTCCCCTCATTCTCCTCTTTTCTGTCTCTGCCCTTTACATCATCTCCTTTCAGCGGTCATCCCCTTTTCACTGCAGACCCTACTGTCCTCATGGGCAAAGCACAACAAACCTTGATGCTGTAGCAGGTGGCTTCTCCTGCATCACCAGCGCCCAGCACTCCAGTTCTCAATGCTCCACGTACCTGTCAACCACCCAGATTCCCCGGAACGCCCACAGCTCCCAAGAGAGTTCCATGAGGACGGGACTCAGGAATTCTTGTAAGGATTTGTAATATAAAACCTTTTAAAGTACAGAGATTGTTTGAGGCTATGTTCCCCATAGCACCTAGCATGGTGCCAAAGCCAGAATAGTCTTTAAAAAATACTTCTTGGGGTGGCAAGGAAGATGCCAGGAATTCAAGAATTTGTTCAAATAGTCTGTTGTTACAGAATCGTGTGGCATCAAATACAACTGACAATAAGTAGACCTTCAGGTGGAAAATTATTCATACACAGCTTTTGGTTACCGATTTTTGATATATAAGATGGCTATTATAATTTAGGTACTAGATAATTTTGATAGAAGGTGAAATACGGAGTCTGTTTTTTAAAAAGATGCCGTAACGTTAAAAATATTACAAGTGCCTATGGATTATTAAGACAATAACTAAAGCAAACATTTGCTAATGATGAACCCTTCATTTAAATATTGAAAATTTTCTTTATTTGCATGTAAAATGTGAATTTCCCCCGCCCCCAAAAAAAGAGTTCCGATTGATTACAATAATGACACAGGCACTGCCAGAGAGAAGGAAGCGTGGACAGGGCCACGCTCCTCCAGGAACGTGGAGGTATTGGGAATGATCGTCTTCCCAGTGGGACAGCCATCCTCCTAGTACAGCACTCTAACAACACTGGCGATAGAAACGCATCTGAAAAATGTGAAGAGACGGCTGACATGGTGTAGTGGTATCAGAAAAGCACATTTTAGTAGTGCTTAGCTTTGTAGAGAAGGGAAAAGATAAAGTCTGAGAGGCAAAAGCATCCCTGCCACCAGAAAAATGTTCTCAACTGGGCAGCAACAGTATTGCAATGATATTACTATGGTTTGGATGAAACATCCCTCAAGATGTTATTTCCCTTTGCCTTAATCCTAAGCAAATTGCTAATTAGTATTTTGGCTTCCTAGATATCTCAATATCAGGGAAGAGGTTTCCATGGATTACAAACAGGAACATTCTGGTTACCACAAAGAGATCATTGCCATTATAAGTCAATAAATTAGTGTTCTGGGCTTCCCGGGTGGCGCAGCGGTTAAGAATCCGCCTGCCAATGCAGGGGACACAGGTTCGATCCCTGGTCCAGGAAGATCCCACATGCTGCGGAGCAACTAAGCCCGTGTGCCACAACTACCGGGCCTGTGCTCTAGAGCCCATGAGCCACAAATACTGAGCCCGCGTGTTAGAACTACTGAAGCCCACACGCCTAGAGCCCGTGCTCCACAACAAGAGAAGCCACCGCAACGAGAAGCCCACGCACCACAAAGAAGAGTAGTCCGGGCTCACCGCAACTAGAGAAAGCCCACCTGCAGCAACAAAGACCCAGTGCAGCCAAAAATAAATAAATAAAATAAATTAGTGTTCTGATAAATACTTATGATAATAGTCAATTACCCAACAGAAATACTTATTTACGTAGGGTAACTGATAAAGTCGAGTTTCTGGTCCTTCTTAGCTACGGACAGAGCTTGAACCAGAGTCAGATTCCAGAGTCACTGTTCCTTCCCCCCATCCTGTTCTCTCACTCAATTCCAATAACCCTCTTTGGCCTCAGTGTTGAGCCTTCCTCATGAAAACTTCAAAGACTGTGATTAAATCAATTCGTTTTTCTAGGAGCTTCCTGGTAGCCAAGACAAAAAAGGGCAAGAAACTTTGCAGATAATTAGTTCTCATTACCCAATAAAAGGATCCTTTGGAAACCAATATTAGGAGTTATTAAAATCCTATTTTCATTTACCATTTAGACTGTAGGGAGAAAAAGACTTACGAATAGCAGTTTTACATGATTTCATTCAAGGAAAGCAGATTTTTCAAAAGATGAAACACTATTCTTAGCCTCAACCCCAGCGCTATCCCTATCAAGTAAGTAGTTCAGAATTTGCTTAAGTCTTTGAAAAATGCTAACGCTGCATTCCTAACTAGGAATGTTAACATATAAAAGTTGAGATCCAGAAGTTTATTTCAAGTCAGTTGTTTAAAACACAAAATATTTCTCCATGAAAATAGTAGTCTTAAAATTATGGGAATTACTAGGGGGAAGCCCAGGAAATCCTATTTGACCCCAAATGTAGCTGAAATGGTGCTAATAGCAATCATGATCAGATGCCATGTTTTGGTCCCTGGATCTTGAGCCAGGTTGCTCCAGGCTGCACAGGGGCTCCCCTAGCCCTGCCCCGATTCTGCTCCAAAACGGGGCTGGCATGGACCCCTCCTCTCTGCTCAGAACCAAGTCTCAGGGTGCCCAGACTCTAGTCAGGGCCCCTGCCCACCGAGATCTCAGAGAGAGCGCTGAGCCAGGACTCAAAGGTCCACCTTCCACATGCCCTTCCATCTTTTAGGAAACCAGCCTCTCTAAGCCTCAGAAGTCACACCTGAATGTGCTAAGAAGCCCAGCGTTCAAGGACACCGTGGGGTGGGGGGCAGAAAGCTCCTCTGTGAATTATTCAACAATCTCAGTTTCAAGGGAATCCTGTTCTGAGTTGCAAAAAATTGAATTACAAATAAAAAACTGAAATATAATTGTTGGAGCTGCCTTTACTATATTTTTACTGATTTTTTTGCATTCGATTTTCTTCTCTTACAGTAAACTCCGGTTAGTAGCTGTCGATTTGGTGCTGACCTCTTCAGTTCTCATGAGCAACCTATGATTCCATGTCTCCTAATTCTTCAAATGCCTGGCCTTGCTTTCATCATGTTTCTCTTACATTTTATTCAGGATTGACAAATCCCTTCTCAGTTTGCTTTGCTCCCTTCTCCAACAAATAGTTCCTCTTCTTGTAGGCCAATCTTTCTTGAAGAATATTCTTCCCCTTAGGATTCGCAGCAGCCGATCCAACAGAATGTGACTGTGGAAACAGTCCACTTCTATGCTCTTCCCTAAGTAGCCACTCACCACACATGGCTACTGAGCACTTGACATGTGGTGGTTTGACTGAGAAACTGAGTTTTTAATTTCACTGAATTTTGACGAATTTAAATTACAGTAGCCACAGAGGGCAAGTGGCTACCCAAAAATGTAAAGACGCTGTATTTGGTTTCCCCACTGGAACTGAATTTGACACTGGGATTGAATTTGCACGTGTGTGTGTGTGTGTGTGTGTGTATCTGTCTATCTACAGCTTCCTGGCATTGTTTTTGCTTCAAGGTCTCTTGACTGGAGTGATAAGCAGCCTTCTTCCGACAATAAGGCTGAAAAGGTACTGCTTTTGCTTTGGAGACTTCCACAGATAGGAGAGAGTCTCCACCTGGCTGTAGGATGATCACATTTGCCACTGATAGGGGTCAATCAATCTGCCCTGCCCCATGTTTTAAAAAAATATATATATACAAACTAAACAAACCCTGTTGATCCCTACCTCCCCTGCCAGCTTATCGTCCTCCTTCCTTGTTCTATAAAACAAAACCCACTGTAAGAGCTCCGCACACTTGCTGCCTCCCGCCCCCTCCCCCGGCCCTGCCCTGGGACCTCAGGCCTTCCTCCTGTCCCTGCCCGGAACAGCTCTCCCCAAGGTCCACCCGGAATCCACACTGCCAAGTCCACCACTAACGTCCTGGGGCCTTTGTCTCCGTTGCTTGCTTTCTCCTTGAAATGTTTCCTCCTCTTGGCCTCTGGGCCACCCTATGCCTGGCCTCCCTCCTCCTCTCAGCCATTGTTGGGGGCATCTCCACTTCCCGTATTGCAGAGGCTGCAGGGCTCATTTCTCAGCTATTTATTGGCCTCTCTCTCTCTAGGAGACCTCAACTAGTGCAGTAAGTTCACATACCATACATCTTCTCATGACTCCTGTTGGTTCCCTCAGCACCAGAATCAGACATCTCACTGTCTACTCAATCAAAAAGATGCCTGATCTGACTTACAAAAAAGAGAGATAAAGAGCAAGTATATTGGTCAAATAAATCCTCCAACATATGAGAAAGAAGTGAAAGAGAAAAAAGCCATACAGGTGTTTTAGAAAACTCATGCAAGACTGCCTCTGTGTTCCTGGGAACTACGCTAACCTCGAGAATCCCCGTATCTTTCCCGATCACGGACAGTTTTCTTGGCCACTGTCCACAAAGCCCCTGCTCAGATGAGGCGGGATTATCGGGGAAGGTGGAGACAGTCTTAAGGGGGGAACGTCACAGCGGGGCTGTCCTTGTACCTGTTGCACTGCAAGAGTCCAGGCTGCCTTCTGCTGGGTCATTGCTCATCTGCTCCTGGGTGTCTGGCCTGCTTCTCAGTGTCAGCAAAGCGGGTCCTTTGCTCCCACTTTTAAGTGTGAAGGGGAGGCAGCTGGCTGGAGAGAACAACAGGGTATGGTGTTAATGTCAACTACTAGTGAAATGTACTGTCACAGTCAGGAGTGGGGCTCTCCCAGGAAGTCTCCAACCCCAGGAAGGTCATTTACACAGTGTGACCAGGGCTGCAACTGCCCCTCAATACGGGAGCGCGTGCGCGCGCACACACACACACACACACACATACACACACACACACACACAGCGCCAAACTGTGGATTCAGAGCTGTCATGGTCAGAAACTTACACTGGCTAGAACATCCTGCTTCCGGTCAGGTACAGTGGACTCCGAGAGTTAGCTATTTGCAGGTGGCTTTAAGAGTCAGACTCGATTTGGCAGGTTTTCCTAAGGGGACGTCAGGCCAGCCTGCACTGTCTAGCACCTCCGACGGGACCCGAAATGTAGGGAACGTGAGTGTATGTGTGTCTTGGTGCGTCAGGAGATGAGATGAGGGCGAGAGGGAAGGTGGATGGTGAGGAGCTAGACTCACATGCTTGCTCAGTACAATGCTGGCCTATGTTCAGCTTAGCTACAAACCTCTTAAGAACCCAGGAATTGTGCTGTCTCAGATGCATTCCCGCGACACAGTGATGTTGGTGTTATATTATCTGTCATTCACTTTAACAGCCTTTAGTATAGACAGCGTGATGCTGAGTCGTTAGGCAGTTTTAATCTACATCCTTGGGGTAGGTAGTTAGCACCTGAGCCCCCTGATCAATGACGCACTTCAGAAGTGTTTAATATGTGAAAGAAGCATCGAAATCTCATACTCCACAGGTGGTCGCTATAGATTCTTCAACTGTCTTTATTGCTGGTCATACTGGAGGGTTTGTCATCAGAATAATGGGTACAGATATGGCATTTCAGTGGTGAAATGAGGGGAATTCAAGAAGGATGAACTGGTTAGAAGATTTGGGCTTCTGCACGGTGATATGAAGAAGGTAAAGGACTCCAGCAATTCTTTCCAGTTCTGGGAGCTGCAAGTGGAGGGATCTAACATCTGGTGGGACTCAAAGGTTAGCTGAATGCTGCTGCTAGAGCAGGACTGACCTTCCCTGAGTGACCATCTCATGAGAGGCCAGCAGCAGGATGTCCAGAATGACAGTGAACAGAGCACTCACCACCAGGAGTGGGGCTCTCCCGGGAAGCCTCCAATCACAGGTAAACGATTTGTCTTTGTGTGTCCCTGTGCCCATTCCCTGACAAAGGTTTGTCTCGGTTGCAGGATTTGGTCTGAGATTTACCTCATCCACAGGATACCTGGGGAGTGGGGAGATAGGAAAGGCACCCTGTACCCTTCACCCAGCTCTAACTACTGGGGCCCATGGGCATCTTCCATTAAGAACCTGGTTTCGAAAATACCAAAGTGGCTTGGGTCAGTTTGCAACTTCAGCTCTTCTGCTATTGAAAGTAACTTGTAACAGTAAATGTGATTTTTAATAATAAAGGTTTCATTTTTTCTTGAAAATAAATTAGAATGCATAGATTCATCTCTCTCATGTGCAATCTGAAAAGCTTTCTAGAGAGGAAGGGATGGGGACAGAGTTCCCATGATGCAGTGGGAAGTGCCCAGGGCCTTGGATACTTCCAAAGGACAGAGCGGTGCCAGTGAACGCCATCGTGGTCAACAAGGCCGGAGACCACTTTTCTAGAGCCTCGCCCTCAAGGGCCCAGGGCTGCAGTAAAACCAGAAGGAGCAAATGAAGAGCCCCCTCTGTGTCCAGATTCCGGGGAACCATACCTTCCTAGCACACCTCCTGCGCCTAAAGCACCCAGATGCCGGTTCACACCAGCAGGGCTCATCTGGCCAGCTGAGGGGGAACGGCTGGGAGAATCTTCCCAGTTACTGAACACACGTGGAGAGTGTGGTGTACTTGTTCTCACTGGGAGAATGGCAGTGTGCTGGGGTGTTATAGACACAGGGGGTTCGATTCAGAAGTGTGTGTGTGTGTCACGGGGCTATGTCGGCCTCAGCCTGGTCTCTTTCCACAGGGTCATGAGGTTTGCTGTCATTAAGGAAGATTCTTGGGGTGGGGACCACCGAACATCATGGGCAGAAGAGCTGGGTGCTGTGTGTCGGGAAAAAAGGCAAGAACTGAGGAAAGGAGCAGAGGTGGCTGAAGACAAAGGTCATCAGAGCAAATAAGACCAGAACCATGCCAAACATCAGTCCTTTGACAAGTTTAATCCAGCCCTCTCCATGCCAGTAACAGCAGGGTCGGGCAGTGGGGTAGAACCAAGACTGCCAGGTACATCTGTGTGCACGCAACAATTAACTAGTGTTCATGGGTCTCTGTGTTGCTATTCTTACCTTTGATGTGTAAATAACTAACAAGAAAGCTGAGGTCACATGTTTGAAGTGAAAAATCATACAACAACCGATTACAAATAATTTCTAAGTCCTATGTACAGATTCTAGGATGCTTTATTGGTGAGAGGATGACTTTTGATATGTAATAAATATTTCGGATTAAAATGTCCCATAACATATGAATTATTTTAAGACAGTTTAATGAAGGTATAATTGACACCTAAACTGCCCATATTTAAACAGAGCACTCGGATAAATTGTGATATATGTATGCACCCGTGAAACCATCGGCCTAACACTTTGAGTAATTAGAGTTGTGTGGAAACAAAAACACAAAACAGAGCGAATGCTGGAGTTGGATGGCTAGTATTCTAGTCTCAGTTTCGGTATTTCCCGTGCAGTATCGGACCAGTCACATGACATGCCTCGTATCAAAGTCGACCTATGGGCTTGATGGAGGGCCATGGATATTGCCTATTTCAGGCCGCCCCCAATCTGCCAAGAGCGCTTGAGGCAGGAGTGCCAGGAACCACCAGGCCGGGCGGGGCTGGACGTGGAGGCATCCACAGGTTTGCTTTTCCTGACCCCTCTAGCCTCCAGCCCTGTGTGGCAGATCACATATTCCTTTAAAATTTTAGGACATTCTAATGATAACTGTGTCTAAAAGACCAGAGCCAAAGTTTCTTTCTAAAATAAGAGGAATAGATAGGGATTGAAACTCAACCACGAAGACTGCAGAAGAAGGACAGACGTTAAAGGTCGGTAGGAGGGTCGCTCCCCCGGAAAAGCGGGGGCAGGTGGGGCAGGCGACACCTCGCTGCACTGACCAGGCCTCTCCCTGCGTGGAACTGAGATCCTGTCCAGCACTGCGTTACAGGCACAAACAGGCTGGTGTCACACCGGGAAAAACAGGAATTGAATCACAAAGGGGACCTTTGGGGGCCTTGCGAGAACTCCATTACTTCACACGTTAATGCAACAGGAGTCTGCTGTGACTGCTGGACTGAGCCCAGGATCCAAGGCTGCAGGGAGTCACTGTTCTGCGTACAAAGTGATGCGCAAAGAAGAAGGTGCGTGTGTAAACACACAGGGTGCCGCTCTGGGGCTCCAGGGACTCCCCGGCCCAGCAAGTAGGCCAGCAGGACACCAGGGGCGACTGCTCTTCCCCGCACAGCTCAGACGAGCAGAGACCTGTGTGAACTGGGAGCTCCGGGGCCGGACCAGCAGGATGATCGGCCCTTGGCAGGAGCCCAGGCCCACACGTGCAGCAGAGGCTGGCAGCCCTGAGGACAGCGGGCATCAGGGAGAGAATGAGATGGGGTAAAACGGCACCTCGGCAAGCGCTGGGGCTGGGAGCTGGTGACACCCGTGTGCACTAACGAGCCGTAACAGGTACTGTGCCCTTATTCACACTCAAAACTGGTGAGGCTTGGGGACATACAGATTACAAACGTTTCTGAACATAAGCAGCCACATTTTTATACAGATGAAAACCAGGATTTAAAGATTTTTAATAATAAAGTGAAAAGCATTAATCCTAGACAATAGGCTGCACACAGACTCGAAAGTCAGCCAGCAGGAGCTGCACATGCACCAATAAACATCACCTAAATTTGAGCCAATCTCGAATTTAGACATTTTCTCCCCAGATAAACCATTCAGCAGATTCCAGGAATGCTGTGTTTTGGGGCCACCGAGAAGACCACGTTTTCCGGAAGGAGAAGGGACCTGTAGGGGAGTAACAGATTCCAAGGGAAGGAAGGAAAGAAGGAGGGGGAGAGGTGAAAAGAGGGGACACACACACACACACACACAGGCACACACGCACAGGCACACACATGCACACGTATGCACACTCTCGTACACACACTAAGCCTCTTTCAGAGTGTGAGGGGTTGGCGGTATAGAGGACCAATCAGATGGATCAAGGTCCAGGAAGGAAGACGAGACGAAGCTGCCTGACAGAAAACAGAGGACGATCAAATAGCTCTGACTGCGTTCCGACAAGTGTGAGGCTCAAACCTCACCTCCCAGCATCCGTGTCCCCCGCTACGGATCCACTCAGGTTACCACGGCACACCGCTTTCTCCCAGCCTTATTCTGTTCCACCAGAGCAGTCGGGACTCCCTTTCTTCTATAAACCATTCCTGGGAGTCAATGCAACATGAAATGCAGGCTCCTTGACCACAGAAGGCCTCCCGCTTAGGCCCCAGGCCACAGAGTAACTTCACCCACTGAGGACAAACCGCGGGAACAGCAGAGTTCTAACAGAAAGACCACAGAAAGAGAACACTATGTGTTCTCTCGTCCAGACTGATGAAGCCCCAGGCGCCCCGGTGCCAGCCCTGTGTCCTGCACTCACCAAGAGTCAGGGAGTCCTTCTGACAGTTGGGCACCAAGGCCTGGGTTGTAAATTTCCACAATTGTAAAATTCACAAATTATTTACAATTGATTCGGTTTGTGAAATTCACAGGATGGCTGCTTTATAGCAGCTCCTTCATTTTCTTTTATTTTCTGAATGAGCTCAGGCACATTGCAGGGCAAGGCAGAGAGAGAGGGTGCTTCAGGATAGAGCGCGGGCCATGGGGACCGCCGAGGGGCAGTTCTCATGCGCAGGATCTGATACCGAGGGAGCACCTGACCTTCTAGGAGGATCGTGGAAGCAATGTTATCATTTGCTGTAAGCAGGTTTCAGAGCATTAGGCCTGAGGAAACCGTCTCAGCGGTGCTCAGGACAGGGAGTGCAGGTGTGCTGGAGAACCATCTTGAGAAGCGTGAACACTTGGAGGTGCGGCGCAGAGGGCACAGGGCGGTGGCCGGCATGGAGAGCGTGTGGGAGGAGGAGATTCTCCTCAGGCTAATGGAGTTCGGAGCTCGGCTTTAATTAGGGAATAAGAAGCTGACGGTGACAGGGCCTCACGTGTATGGACAAGCGACCAGGGTTCAGAGCCTGGCCACTGTGTGAGGGAACTGGACGAAGGAGTAAGATGTGATGCCTCAGGGAAGGAGGGAAGACAGCTCTTTTCCTTGCATTTAGGAAAAAGGAGGCAATGGGTGAAGACAGAGAGAATTCTGTCATGAAGAAAAGTAAGAGAGAGGAAGCACTAAGATGGTTTTCGGGGCGTCCCTGGTGGCGCGGTGGTTAAGAATCCGCCTGCCAACGCAGGGGACATGGGTTCGAGCCCTGGTCCAGGAAGATCCCACATGCCACGGAGCAACTAAGCCCGTGCACTACAACTTCTGAGCCCGCGTGCTGCAACTACTGAAGCCCGCACGCTGCAACTACTGAAGCCCGCACACCTAGAGCCCGTGCTCCACAAGAGAAGCCACCGCAATGAGAAGCCTGCACACCTGATTCCCACTAGCTATCTATTTTACATTTGGTAGTATATATAAGTCCATGCCACTCTCTCACTTTGTCCCAGCTTACCCTTGCCCCTCCCCGTGTCCTCAAGTCCATTTTCTACGTCTGAAACTAACACACCATTGTAAAGCAATTATACACCAATAAAGATGTTTAAAAAATAATAATAAAATTTAAAAAGAAGCCTGTGCACCACAATGAAGAGCAGCCCCCACTCGCCACAACTAGAGAAAGCCCGTGTGCAACAATGAAGACCCAACGCAGCCAAAAGAGAAAAAAAAAAGATGGTTTTGAACATTTGAGTGAGATGAAATATCTGTGAACACAAATCTTTTCTTTTTAATGGCTATTCCTGATTTAAAATTTTTTTAAATCGTGGTACGTATGCATAACATTTTGCCATAAAATTTTACCATTTCAACTTTTTTAAAGTGTTTGGTTCTGTGGCGTTAAGTACAGTCGCACTGTTGTGCAGACATTACCACAATCCATCTTCAAGTCTTTTCACTTCCCAAACTAAAACTCTGTGCCCATTAAAAACTACTTCCCCATTCTTTCCACCCCGAGCCCTGGAAACCCCCATTCCACTTTCCATCTCTGTGAATCTGACTACTTCAGGAACTTTACATAAGTGGAATCATGCAGTATTTGTCTTTTTGCAACTTGTTTATTTCACTTAACATAATGCCCGGGTTTCACCCATGTTGCAGTTATGTGTCAGAATTCCCTACCTCCTTAAGGCTGAACAATACTCCACTATGTGGATGTACCACATTCTGTTATCCATTCATCTTTGGATGGACACTTGGGTTGCTTCCACCTTTTGGCAACTGTGAATAATGCTACTGTGAATATGGATGCACAACTGTCTTTTTGAACTCCTGCTTTCATGTCTTTTGGGTATATTTCCAGAAGTGAAATTGCTGGATCATATGATAATTATATATTTAATTTTTTGAGGAATCACTATACTATTTTCCACAGCTGCTGCATCATTTTTACATTCCCATCAACAATGCACAAGGGTCCAATATTTCCATATCCTCACCAGCACTTGTTATTTTGTCCCCCCCCCGCCCTTTTTTTTTTATAATAGCCATCCTAAGGGATGTGAAGTGGTATCTCATTGTGGTCTTGATTTGTATTTCTCTAATTCTTAGTGATGTTAAGCATCTTTTCATGTGCTTACTGGACATCTGTATATCTTCTCTGGAGAAATGTCTACTCAAGTCTTTTGCCCATTTTTTAATCAGGTTGTTTTTTTGTTGTTGTTGTTGAGTTGTAGGAGTGCTTTTCACAATGTGGCTATCAACCCGTTATCAGATATATGATTTGCAAACATTTTGTCCCATTCTGTGGGCTGCCTTTTCACTCTGTTTATTGTGCCCAAAATTAAAAGTTTTAAATTTTGATGAAGTCCAACTTATCCCTTTCTTTTTGTCATTGTTGTCCATGCTTTTGGTGTCATGCCCAGGAAATCACTGTAAATCCAATGTCATAAAGCTTTTCTCCTTTATTTTTTCCTGAGAGTTTTATAGTTTTTAGCTCATATGTTTAGGTCTTTGGTCAATTTTGAGTTATTTCTTTGAAAATGTAAAATATGGCACAAATTTACTTGTCATCCTTGCACACGGGCCATGCTAATCTTCTCTGTATAGTTCCAATTTTAGTATATGTCCTGCCAAACCAAGCACTGAAAGTAAATCCTTGGAGGAAATTCCTTAACACAAATGTATGAAAGTAAACCTGTCTGTGTTACACTTACAGTAATAAGTGTTCTCACTCTCTGTCTTGGGGATTCAGCGTATTTATCCCAGGTCCGCCAGATGCTTTAACTGCCACTCTTCAGGCCCAGCTCCGCCTCCCGCATGCTCAGTGAAGCTCTTCCTTAAGGTTCTCACCCTGACTCTCACACATTCTATAATCACTCTCCGTGTGTGGCCAGCATCTTTCCCACTCTCAATGCCAAGCCAGTGGGGACACAGCAAGATTTTTAGGTCCTGTTGTGAATTTTCCATAATTTTCAGATGGAAGCTGTGATAAGGACATATTTCAAAGAATTGAGACATTGATTTAAACAAGGGGGGGTGGACTGAAAGCCTTACATTGAGAGTCTAGACCCTCAGGTACTTTCCCCCATCCCTAGAAGAAAGAGAGGATTTATTCTTGGGACAAACTAAACCAGAGAGACTCTAAACGCAGACACACTGACTGGATAGAGGACTCAGAACACTGTACATACAGGAGGGCAGAGCTGAAGCTCTAGACCGACAGGAACACAGTGAGAATCAGCGTTTCAGCATTTCAGACTATAACGTACCCACCACTGCCCCAACTGCCTCCCCGCATCCTGCTGCTGGAGTGTACGCTTCCAGGGGTATCCTCCTGCCCGCAACCCCTGCCCTGACAAGACACAGGAGAGCTTTTCCCTGAAGAAACCGAACGGTACCAAAGATAAGACCTACACGTTCTGACGTTTGTGAGGGTCTCCCTAGGCAGTCACTCTACAGCAAGCTCACCAGACCACAATCACTGACTCTCCTCCCCACTTCGCTGGAGCTTCCTATTGGCTTTTAGTGCCTCACTCTTTAGTAGGAAAGGATGATAAAGGATAATACAATAGTCAAGGAAAGCTTCCAACACAGAAGACTGAGGCTAAAATAATAAACAGTTAAAAGAACCTTGGAAAGAGACCACACAGGGAGGAAAAAAGTTCTTAACACTATAATATTCTCAGAGAGAGAAGAAAATATATTACATTCATGGTAAAAACAATGCTATAAAAGGAAAGACTAGAGAAGAGAGTTTTTAGAAATTAAAAATAGAATATTAAAAACGGTACAAATCAGTGGAGAATTTCAGGGATAAAACTGAAGAACTCTCTCAGAAAGTAGAGCAAAAATACAAAAATAGCAAAAGAACAGAAAAGATAAGAAAATATAAGGATTAATTCAACACAGAAACAACAACAACAGAAGAAATTATCAAAGAAATAATACAGGAAAATAACCGAGGGCCGAAGCATACAAGTCTCTGTACTGTATGGCACATCACATGCCTGGGACAATAAATTTAAAGAGACCAAGACACATCATTGTGAAATTTATTATCAGTGGAGATCCAGAACAGAGGCCAAGAGCTCCCAGAGAAGGAAAGGGGCCACAAACAAAGGAAAGGGAAGGAGAATGGTGTTCTCTTCCTCAAGAACATTACTGGACACTAGAAGACAGTGGAGTGAAGTGTCCAGAACTCAGATGAAAAAGGATTTTCAACCTGGAATCCTGTATCCGTTGAAAATATCATGGAGGGAGGAAAAAAAGGTATCTTTAGACATACACAGTCTCAAAATGTTTATCTCCCAGGTACCCTTGGTCAGAAAGTCACCTGACGATGGGCTCTGAAAAGTGAGGGAGCAAACCAAGGAAAAGAGAAACACGAGACAGTGGGAGCTCCCAAGGGCTGTCCCAGGTTGACGACGATAGGGGCTCCCAGGGTAGCAGGCGTGCAACAGATGTAGCCCTTCCGGTGGGCCAGAGCTAAAGGTGGTGGGGGAGTGCTCCAAGGGAAAAGACCACCGAGCTAGTAGCGTGCTTTAAACATGTTTGGAATAAATTTGGAACTGTATTGTTAACTGTGACAAATCTGTTAGAGCATCCGGAAAAAAAAAAAAAATCCAAACTAAGATATAGCTAAAAAACAAAGCACCCATAAAACAAAGTTAATACTACTTGAAGGGAAAATAAAAGTTATGCAAGAGAAAAAATGGAATCCAGGTACCCAATCTGGCTCAGGCATGAGGCATATTTACATGGACCAAATAATGCAAATGCCACCACTTTAGCCAATAATTGTGATCTCAACACACTGAGCTCATGAGGGTGCATGGTGGGAGCGAGTGCCAGGAGAGTTAGTCCTCAGTTCCATCACAGAAAATCAGCAGATGATGTGATGTGACTGGTTAGAGGCAGGGAGTTGTAATACAATTTTAGGATGAATAAATGCAAGTCCAGTCTCAAGAAATGGAAGACTGTCACAACCAATCTTCTGCTCTGGCCAGGCCACTTATGCAGTATCGTTCTCAGTTCCAAGGTCTAAGGAGGTCACTGGCTGTGTTTAGGCAGAGTCTTGAAATCGGCAAAGAGCAATCACATGGAGAGTATGGGTATCGGTAACTACAGACCTTCCTTAACTTACGAAGGGGCCACGTCCTGATAAACCCATCATCATTTGACAATACCATTAAGTCGAAAATATATTTAATACACCTAACCTACTGAACATCATGGCTTAGCCAGGCCTGCCTTAAATGTACTCAGAACACCTACATTAGCCTACAGTTGGACAAAATCACCTAACACAAAGCCTGTCTTATAATAAGTGTTGAATATCGCATGTAATTTATTGAATACTGTACTGAAAGTGAAAAACAGAATGGTTGTTAAGTGTCCTGGTTGTTTACCCTCGTGATCTCGGGGCTGACTGGCAGCTGCAGCTCACTGACACTGCGCAGCATCACGAGAGAGGATGATACCACGTGCCACGAGCCTGGAAAAGATCAAAATTCAAAACTCGGAGTACTGTTTCTACTGAATGCGTACTGCTTTCACATGACTGTAAAGTTGAAAAATGGCAAGCCAAACCACCATAAATCGAGGACTGTCTGTAGTCTTAAAAATTTAGAACATCATACAGAACAGCAATAGATTAGACATTTTTAAAGGTAGAGGATTAAAAAAAGTTAAATGGAGAGAGAGACTGACTCATTATACAGGACTTTCTAATTCAAACTGAGATATTCAAGAATAAAATGGGTTGCCTTGCAGTGTTGGGATTAGAACTGGGCCCCTGTTGGGCAGAACAGGAGGGCAAAGTTAGAACGGCTTTTTTGCCCTGGCTGAGACCAATTTCTAGCGTGAAGGGTTTATGATTTAATGCATTTTATCACTTCCTCTGAACCTTGAGCTAGAAAGCACACTTCAAAAATATTTGATTTAAGTGGTTGGTAAGAAATGGTTTCACCCCCAATCCAATTCATTACTTCTTAACTTGAAAACACTGTATTGCTTTTGATTTGCTTCCAGGTAAATGATACTTTGGGGTGTGAATGAAAACCCAAGAGAATTTTCTAAGGATGGTAGATCTGAACTTCTCAACTGCTCTGGAGAGGCTTTTTTGTCACCCTTCATTCCTGTCCATACTCTAAATGCCACTTACACACTGACATCATAAGTGGTTCCAGACGCCGTCAGTGGTCCACAGTGAATTAACAAGCCATAGAATCCAGGTGCTTTTTCCGGTAAACAGCTTCTTTGCAGGAAAAATAAACAGAACAAGAAGGACATTCACTGACCTCCTCTACCACATTCATTCACACACTTCACACCCAGTAAGCATGAGAGCCCCATTTGTAGATTCACTGGTCCACAAATATCACCCATCTCATACATTTTTGCACTCCTTCTTTTAGTTAATTCATTGTTTTAAATAACATAAAGCGAGTAGAGTCTATACAAAAAGATACTAATATATAAATTAAGAAAAGCTGAGATTCTAATAAAATTACTAAAGCCGTTAAAAATTTCCTCTGAGGACTATTGAGTACAATCTTGTCACATCAAGCTACAAATTGTTGGTGCTTAAATTACAGTTCTCGTGGCATTACACTCCTTCTAAACCTAGGGATTCCAAGGTGATTTCTTATATGGGCGTTAAACCACAAATTTATATATTTCATCAAATATATTTCCCCGCAATTTTTTGAGTGGTAAGGAATTATTTACATGATTATGTCAGGTAATTCTACCAGATTAACCTCATTTTGAGATTGGATGAACTTTATGGAAATCTATTTCCAAGGCATGTCCAGTGCTGTGATATAAAGCAAATATGATGGGTTTCTTGCTACATTTACCCATTTACCATTATCTGTGAAAAATAGAAGGTGGCTCCCTTCGACCTAATCCTGCTCCACTGGTTTATAACTATGACACAAGTGTTAGAGGGTTCATTTTTACTCATATTCACGCCAGAACAATACCAGGTAAGGTAAGACACTTGCAAAGTCTCGTATATACAAAGTTCAGGGTCTTTACTTCTGCTGAGCACGCTGATAAATCAGTTCACATCATGTCACACCTTCGCAGGTAAAACAATATGGCCCATTGATCTTATGAATCCTTTCATGAAATTTGTTCCAAAATAAATAAATCTATATTTTCCACCAAGAAGCTTAATTTGCACAGCATTTTTGCTTGAATTCGACACAATAATTCCTCTCAATCCAATATAAACAAAACGTGAACACAGCCCCATCACCCTCTGCTTTAGACAATAAAGTGAATGCTTAGCCCTCTGCCCCTTATCTGCGGTTACATACAATCCAGCCGGGGCAGGGGATAAATACACAGCTATGACTTCAAAGCAGACGTGGCCAGAGCCACCATCACACGGGCTGTGGCGGTTCAACGGAGGTGAGTGTCCCCAGCAAGTGAGGCTGTGGAACTCTGACCTGGACGGCAATCACAATTCTTGAGATTCACTCTAGACAAACCCCAATTTCTCCTTTGTCCACCTCTCCCCTCGCTTTCTCTCTCCTTTGCTTTCTCAAGAGATGGGGGTGAGTGCTTACTATCTAGTATGCAGAGATCTCTGAGTCCTTTCATTTATAATGTGACATATCCGCAAAAAGAGTGAGCATTCATTGTCCTGTTCCACGTGAAATTCCGCTTGCTCACACTCAGCGGAGGGATTTGCTCACAAGGGCACAGGTGGAAACAGTGCAGCTGGAAGTCCAAGTTGTGTCCATCACCCTCCAAAGCCCCCGGTGGGCTGTGCAGATTCTGAATCTCCCAGTGATCAAGATACAGCATATTTTGCTACAGTTGTTAACAATTCCGTATGTTAAATTCTATATTTTAGAAACAGCAGGGAAATGAGTAAATGACTTCTAGCCTCTTCCAGAGAAGTAAGGTAGGATCTGAATTTTAACTATCTTATTTTGAGCTTTGTTTACAACACAAATGCTATTTCTGATTAGCTGCCTCAAATTGATTACTTAAACATTTTTAAGCCAGTTTTGAAGGTGTATGAACAAACAAGGAATAAAATAAGGGTCTGATTATTTTTTTATTTTCCCTTGGAGGTCAGTCTGTGAATTTTATTCAGATAATAAAATTCCTCTGAGAGATGCTGAAAAAAAAAAGAACTTTATTTCACTGAGAAATGCATGCCGTGAATTCTGTAAGCTATTCCAGAATCAGGACTATTCAGGTTTCTCCGTGTATGCTACAGGCTTAAAGTTTGTAGCATGTAGTTAGTTCATCAAAAATAAAAGTTTGAAGATTAGTCAGCAAACCACTACATATAAAATGACCTTTATTTGTGTGCATACACAGGGTCACACTAGGAAGACACTGGCAGACTTCCCCATATACTCATTATGCAAAATTGGAGTTTTATTTAAACTCATAGCATTATGATGTTGCAATTGAAAAAGACACTAGAAGTCTCTAAGTCTAATATCCCAGAGGCTCAGATTTTTCATCTATAAAATGAGCTAATGAAATCTTTCCTGCTCTCCTCAGGGCCATTTTGAGACCAAGAGCGTCACAGATGTGAAAGTATGGCGAGAAAATTAGAAGAGCTATACAGATGCAAAATTAAATTATTATTCCTATTACCATCATTCTGATAGACAAATAGGTAAACAACTAGACTGTTAGAAAAAGACTAGCTAAAAATCAGGCTTGTAATCTTGTCTTTACAAACCTGAAATAGTAGTGTTTCTTTTTGATATCTTCATGAGATCCATCTAGTCATTTAGCCTTTGAATATGCCAAGTGTAATTTCAAAGTTTCTTTTATCACGCCTACCAGGTCCTTATAATTCCTCTAAGCTATACTTACAAGGGAAATTAACGGAACTTTGTTCAAATGTCCACATTTACTGGGAAACGGCTATAATCAAATGAGGTTTACTTGTATTACCAATAATTAGGCAGAAGGAAATGCAGAGTGAAAATAACAGGGCGCAGTCAAGCAGGTTAAACACTTGGCAGTCAGGAGACTGTTGATCATTCACGGAGACAACATCAGATTCCAGCGTCATCTTTCTCACCACAGCAGGTGCAGGTTCCCTCTTCAGGGACGGAAAAGACCGAGATGTTGTAGGTTGTTCATTTAAGATCATTTCCTGTGGTATCCACGAGACTCGTGCAGTCAGGCGTGGCGTGAGGAACTGGTTACAGTTTACCCTAAAGCGTGCGGCTGCTTCTCCATGCTCATTCTTCTTAACGTTGCCATTGCTTTTCAGTAGTTACTGGAAAAACCAACCATGTTTATTTATCCCTCCCTCTTAGTGTTTGACTGAAGGCATCCCCTGCCACCACCTTTCTGCCTCCACGCTCTTCTGTTGCTTCCCATACAGACCCACTCTTTCTGCCACGACTGACCATCAACATGTGTCTGATGTGCCATCTGCAGCTCCATGCCATCGTCTGCAAAGTTCAATGCGGCAGTTTCTCTATCTGTCCGGTGAAGGGCCTGGCTGTGAGCGCGATGGTTTTGAAGGATCCTGTCTACCTGGTACAAGCTACGGAAGTTGAGTTACGTCAGCACAGTCTGTCCTCTTCAGAGGCTCACGCTCCCTGCTAAGAGAATACGGTCTTACGAACAACAGCTCTATTTCTACTTGATTTAATATAGACAAGTATATAATATATATATATTTTTTTTTAAGAGAATTTTTTTAAATTTATTTATTTTATTTATTTTATTTATTTTTATTTTTGGCTGCGTTGGGTCTTTGTTGCTGCGCACAGGCTTTCTCTAGTTGCGGCGAGTGAGAGCTGCTCTTCGTTGCGGTGCAAGGGCTTCTCATTGCAGTGGCTTCTCTTGTTGCGGAGCACGGGCTCTAAGTGCGCGGGCTTCAGTAGTTGTGGCACGTGGGCTCGATAGTTGTGGCTTGCAGGCTCTAGAGCGCAGGCTCAGTAGTTGTGGCACACGGGCTTAGCTGCTCCGCAGCATGTGGGATCTTCCCAGACCAGGGCTTGAACCCGTGTCCCCTGCACTGGCAGGCGGATTCTTGACCTCTGCGCCACCAGGGAAGTCCCAAGTGTATACTATACTGTGTTTCAGTACACATGCAAGGCAGGGGAAGGAAGAACCAAGGAGTCACATTGTTTACAGGATAAATTTCCAGGGTTTCAATGAACAAAGGCAACTCATCCCACGAGAATGTTCACGCCCTGCAACGTTCCAGCCCTTGGAGGGAAAGAGGGAGGAAGATAAAGGAAGTCCAGCAGTCCTCTATTCCCTGAAGCAATCAAATATATAAATTGAGAAATATTTTACAGAACTGGAAAACACTATAATGTTGGGAAAAATATAATGAGGAAACAAAAAATTTTTTTCCTGGGGAAAAGAATTATCCTCAACAGTTAGATGAAAATATTCAAAATTTTACATTGGTGATAAGCAAGATAAATGAGTACCCAGATAATATAAGTTAAGCATTGTCAGCAAAAACTTGAAGCAATGACCACGGAGCTAGGCATGGGGAGAGAGGTGGCAGGCGGAGGGTTGCAAAAGCCCAGTGGTTGCAAGTTATAAGGACGCTGGGCCAGTAATCTTTGCTGGTTTGCTTGTAAGAGCGGGGCTGGGGGTATGCGGTGGTTAGATCCCACATAGCCTGAGAATCAGCTTCCCTGGGCAAACCAGGCCCTCCCAACATCAGGGCACAGGCTAACACAGGACGTCCCCTGCTGAGCTGAACACACAGCACAGTATTTTATAAGCACAGTTGCCTATTAAAGGAAAACGAGCTGAAATTCCCCTTTGGGAAAAGTGCTCCACTTCATTCGTGACCAAACTGGAGATTACAGAGAAGCCCAAACGTGTTCCAAACCAACAAAACAGAAAGCACCCCAAGGACAGATGGGCAAGGCTAGTGAGAATAAAATGCGATACACCACTGTGTCAGTAGATAGCCCGCGGGAAAGGGTTCTTCTGAGGGCACAGGAGGAGAGGGCGCGTTGAGGCATTTCTGCCCTTCCATCCACCCTGCCTCCGGGTCAGAGTCTGCGCTGTGGGCCCTGCGCTGGACAGGAAACGCTTCCCCAGCTGTGATGACGACACACTGGACCCCACCATGCGTGAGCTGAGGGCTGACCTCAGACACAAGCACCGACCGCAGGAGACCAGTGACTAATACAGAGGAGAGTTCTTGAGAATTGACACTAGTTTCCTCCTCCGAACCACATACTAACGGCGCAGCCAAATTTTACTTACCTTTGTGTCATGATTCCTCCTCGGGAGCTCACATCAGAGGTCAGCACGCAGAGCTTGTCAGAGAGCCCAGACCACCCCCAGTGAATCGTGTGCAACCCATGCCTGCTGAAGACAAGGGGCCTTTCCAGGGGCCCAGGGATGTTTTTAAAAAGACAATTCTCGATGCCTATTCCTCTTCCTTCCTCTCCCTGAACCAAGTTCAGGGTCCAGGAAGGAATCGCTACAAGACAGCCGGCCCCAAACTGACAGATAGCCCTGGGAGTGTCTCCTGAGCGGGCCAGCTCACTGATTATTTTCCTAAGGCTGAAGCCACAGTGGTACACTCAAGAATTCAAAATGTTTATGGAAATTTGAAGGGAACAGATAGGAGGAAGAGGGCCAGGAGATCGAAAATTATAAAAGAAATGAATAAATCATTTGCTTTCTTGTCCAATCACTTGATTACTGCAAGGAAAAATCTTGGTCTGTTTGTTTATTTAATGAAACATAACCTGAATAATCCATGTTTCCAAAGAAAAATGAAGACATTTTATTTTGTCCAGCTGCTCTTCATCTTATGCTGCTGAAAAGACCAAAATTCAAAGCTGCTTTGTACGTTTGCAAAAATGAGATGAGGGGGGAGAAAAAACCAAAAGGGATTTACATTTTTTTCTTCTCAGACAACTAGGCCTTAGCCTTCAGCAGAAAACTAGGCAAAAATCCAACAGTTCAAGGAATCCCCACCGACCCCTAACACGTACATTTTTCAGGGGGTAAGACAGTGATGAGATAGGGCAGTTCCCAGGAGCACTGCTTGGGCAGGGTTTCTTCTGATGCCCAGCACCCAGAAATAAAGGTTATCCCCTCGCGGAGCCTCCGAAAGCCCATCAGAGCAGCTGGCACTTTTTCGTGCTTGCCTCCCAACAGAGTCCACACCACCACTTTCACTTTATCCAGCTATTCTTCTAAGCACCTTTGGAGCAGCTTCTGTGGCACAAGAAGAAACTCACGGATCTACACATGTGCCGGGAGAAGAGGGCACAAACGTAAGCCAGTTCATAGCTGGGTTCACCCCTCCCTTCAGAGGTGACGTGTGGGTGCATGGCACTGACCCAGCACAAAGATTAGCTTTCCTGCTTCCACTTGGAGTTTGCCAGAAACAATACACATTTTGAGAAATGTGATGGTTTGAAGACAAAGAATCCATTCACAATTCCAACATACCAGTTTTCACCACGCAAAATAACTGCCCCAAGATGGTAATATGTTAATGACTATGAGAACACTGGAAAAGTTGGAACGGTAAAAAAAAAAGAGGGATGTTGCAATGGTAACATATTTAGGCAAAAATGCATTTTAAGCCATCCAAAATGAAGGTAAGATACATAAAATTGTAAAATACCCTGGAATAAAAACAGAGAACAGTGGCCTTGACCTGGGAGAGACTGTGTGCAACATCCAAAGGCAATGACATCCCTGAAGGAGACTCAGACGACTTCTTGGACCAAACAGATCAACATCTATTGGGCATGACCACTTCTTGGACCAAACAGATCAACATCTATTGGGCATGATTGGTCTCTGATTCCTTAGTTTTTGAGACTCTGCTTTCTTTAGTGCCTAATTTATATTATGTAAGAGTTATAAACATTTATCATAAAAGATGAAGACCTGTCATTTGGAATGAAGTTAATTAAAGAGAGATCAGGAAAAAATGGATGTATTTAAAGCTTTCCAGTGAAAATTTAATTTCAGTAAAACTGAATATCAACCTGCTTCAGGTGGAAAATACCCAAAATATAACAGATGTTTTTCATCCTGATTTTACCTTATAATTTATAGACATGAAGAGATAAAACATTATAATATTTGGATAAATTACTTAAAGCAGTCTTTTCAAATATGGAGAGTTGGAAATCTATTTTAAAAAAGGATTGTGTTAGGAGACACTTAAAGATAATAATAAAATAATAAATAATCACCACCTGCTCCTACCACTGGGGGGCAGTAACCCAATACTCACCTAATTGGGGTACTCAATGGCTAACCTTGGGGCCCAGCCACATGGGTCCAAAGTTCCTGGGGACCATTGTATTAACGGAATCAGAGTCTTAATAAACCTCTGATTTAAGTAGTTCAAAATCATATGCTCAGCAAGGTCTACAGTGATGAGTACCTCAGAGGTGGGCCTTTTGAAGAAATTGTAAAGGGGAGAGCAAATATTGAAAGTGTTCTTATCTGTTCTCAGATAACCATACTGCAGTGGATTATTAGGCGGAAAAAAGTCTAAGGTTATTTTAAGGGCAAACCAGAGTAGCTTCAGGCTTCTAGATAACATCACAAGCTGGAGACGGTGGGGCAATTTCTGTTGTTTGTGATAGAATGATCTATACAGTCAAGCTGTGTTTTGAAGGCAACTGATAGACATATATATATATATATATATATATATATATATATCTTATTATGAGTGTATATTTTCAATAAATATGACACCTGTATACGTTTTTTGAAAAAATTATTAGAAGATGCACTCCAATTAAAAGATGACACCCCAAAAAAAAAAAAAACCCAAGCCCACTCAAAACTCAAGACTGGGTTAAAAAAAAAAAAAAGGTAGGGAATCCTGAGACCAAGCAAAGATAAAGCTGAATGGAAATCACTCCTTCTTAGCACTTCCACAGCCCTCCTCTATTTCTACCAGAGTGTTCCACTTATTCTACAAGGCTAAACCCAAAAACCACATTTGCTCTGAAGTCCTTCTGTATTCTCAGGTCTCCTTGTCAAATACATCACTTCCTCTGACCCCAGAGTGTTTTCTGCATTATCCGAACTATAGCATGCATACAAAAATGTGAGCAAATAATTCAGAACTCATGTACCCAAGCCAGCGACACAATACCACCACACTCCAGAAGCTGTTGGGGTCCCCTCCTTATGTCCCCACATCCCCAGAGGGAACCATCGTCCTGTGGATCCTGGAGACGTGACAGAGAACACGACAGGCAAAACTCAGCCCCTGGGAGAGACAGGCAGTAAAGGAAGAGAGCCAAGCAGGCAGGATGTGACATGGTGGCAGGTGCTATGGAGGAGAGCCATGCCAGGAAGGGGCTTGCAGCGTTAGGGGAGGGGTCTGGACCCTCCTTCGCCAAGTGGGCATTTGAGCAGAGATGAAGGGATTGAAGGAGGGAGCCTTGTGAATATGTGGGGAAGAGGGTACAGGGCAGAAGTATCATATCAGGTGTAAGGTCCTGAGGTCAGAGTTTGCCTGGGGTGTTGGAGGAATAGTAAAGACCAGCTTGGCTGGAGGAGAATTAGCAGAGAGAAGAATGACTCCAGGGTTTGCATTAGTAACTGGAAGAGTGGAAAAATGAACTGCTCCCATCAGTAAGTATTAATTTTATAAAGAGAAAACCTAATAGTTACTTTAAAACAGTAACAGCCAACCAATAAAAATGTCATGTGGGATCAAAGTTTGAGTGTGTCTCAGGGATAATTCTCTAAGCTCTATGCAAGCTTTACTGATCCAGGAGACACTGCAGAGCACTAAAATGCCCACCCTCTAAAGCCAAGACTTCGGGCTGAACCCTAACTCTGCCACTTTCAACAGTGTGGCAATGGGTGAGTTATTTAACCTTCCGGTGCCTCAGTTTCTTTATCTGCAAGATGGACACACTACACTGTGTTATTGTGAGGACTGTATGAGTTCAGGCATTAAAACACTTACACTATGCCTAGTATGTAGTAAGTGCTCAAAAAGAGTTATCATCTTTATAAGAAATTAGATCTGCAGAAAACTCAGTATTTTGTTTTCACCTGGTATCAGGAGTCAAGGTAAGAAGTAGACAATAAAGGTATCTCTATACATTTGGTAAAACTGCTACTGAAGACATGCCCATGGTTTTCAGATCCCTTTATGTGAAACTCACAAAATTAACTTTTCTGGCAGGGAAATTAGTGTTCTTTTATTAGCAAGTTACAGCTGCACCAGCCCTACTGCAGGATGGACCACATAGTGAGTACTCTCTCATTTTGAATGAATTAACTCATCCTGTTCTCTTTTTGCTGTAGCTTTCAGGAAACATGAAGATAAGAGTTTACTCAGTTGAAGCAACAAGACCAGCTTTCTGGCAGCAACAGCCTTAGCCCTTCTATTATTTCATGCCCCCAACCCCTGCTTTACTCCATAGGTTTTTCACAGTTTTAAGCCAACTCCAAATGATATCCTGGCAGCCTTTCATCTTTTGACAACTGTCTTATAGGAGTCCGTTGGTATTTTAGCTCTTAGGTCCCTGGTTCCCAATGACAGTTCTCTGGGATGCCAGTTGCCTGTCTGGATGACTGACTACCACCTGCTCCAAGTTCCATAGGTTCTTATTGCCAATGAAGGCTGCACTGTTCCAGAAATGGCACGCCCTCTGTGCCCTTCACCTTGTCACTCAGCGCTACAGATGTGCTGTTTTCTTTCCTGCTACAATTATCCTAGTAAGCCCTGCTCTCGTCTTGCTGAAAACCTCCCCAGGCATGCCCCATAAAGACCCGAGATATAAAACATAAGCGAGCAAGAAGCTATCATATTAAACCTCTTCTTTGAAGAATATCCAGGATGGTGATTTATTTTCTTGTACATTGTTTTAGGTTAATAACAGCTTCCTTGAGCTGGGAAAGTGGAGGAAGACTCTTCCTATGTTTCTGGTTGCACCTGTGTGAACTTATTCATGGGATAATCTGATATTTTGTTTTCAATGTTGTCACACTTCAGCTACCTGGTCCTCATTTTCCACTAAACAGACTTTTCTACTAACAAACTAGCTTCCACAGCGTGCAAAGGTATTGTCAGGATAAATGGCAATGTCTATAAAGTGCTTGGAATTCTCTGAATAAAAAGCACAGTAGAAGAATAGAGCGTTAGCACATTATTATGCTCATAAGGTGTGGGTGGAATTGCAAAGAGAAATCATGTCAAAGATGTAAGGAAACTTAAAAGTCTGAGACTTTAAAAGGCTGGGATTATTAAAACACCCAGTTGTTTGACAGGAGAAAATTAAACTGTTCTCCTGTCTCAAAAGATAGAATGCCACTTTCTCATTACTTTCTGTACTTCACAATCTCTTCTTCCTGCACAGAGCTTTCAGTGAAGTCAAGAAAGCTCCGTATATGAAAAATTGTTGTACAGATGCACCGTAAACTGACAATCTGGTCAGGAGGGGAACGAGACGATGCCTTTTTGTCAATCACAGCACCTACGGTCATGGGTTATATGTAGGATCCAAAATGCAACACCCAAGTGCACAGGCAATTTTCACTTCTTGCTCATGGATACGGCATGAGGCTTGGGGTCCATGCAAGTTGGGGAAATGAAGCTGAGACATCAGCTTAGAAGTGGGACTCTTCAGAGGCTACATCACCATGGAAAAAGGAAACAAGAAAGATCTATTCACTGGAAGGGAGAGGCTACAAGGAGCACATATCTCCCTGGTCTCTTGGTGAAAAGAAAGGTCTCTGAGGAATAAAAACATGATAGCTGCATGGAGTCGGAATCTAAACTTATTCTGTGTCTGCATGTATGTGGGAACCCACCCAGTGGGGTAAGAAAAGCCTAAGGATGGTTCACAGGGGAGTGATACTCCTTGGCCACCTGCCAAAAGCACAATAAAATCCAGCTGGAGGGACATGGCTACCACCTAAGCCACACATGCTTCCCACAGAAAAAGATGTCGAAACGGGAGGGAAAATACACACAGGAGAGGTTTTGCACATACAGCAAACCCAAAGACGAGCATTCCCAAAATTTCAGAAACTAGAACAAGAAAAAAATTATAGGTCTACTTGAAATTCTTAGACAGAATAGGATTGAGAACTACAAAGAAAAATGCGTTATGAAGAAAGAGGCTGGCAGATTTGAAAAAGAACCAAATCGTAGCTTCTGGAAATAAAAATATAGTCACTGAAAACAAAAAAAAAGAAATAAGCTGCATATTGGATGAAGTTAATGAGAGAGAACTGGTGAACCAGAAGGTGAAACTGAGGTTTACCTAGAACACAGCTGGACTAAAGAGCTAGAGACATGAAAGGAGCCGTGAGAAACCAGCACATAGAAGGAAAACTTCCAGCACATTCCTAGTCGGAGCACCAGAAGGAGAAAATAAAGAAGGTGACAGAGAAGATGTTCTCAGAGATAACGGCAGAGAATTCCCAAGATTGTTGAAAGTCAAGAACCCTCAGACTGGAGAAGTACGACAGTTCTGGGCAGGGTCCATATTCATGTGCTTGATATTTAACTTAATTCTGTATTAGCAACGGATCTCCAGAGAAACAGAACCAATAATACATATAAAGAGATTTATTATATGGACTTGGCTCATGTAATTATAGTCCGTCCCAGTTTGAGTGTGAGGGCTGGAAGCTGCTGTAGAAGCAGGAGTTGCTGACGTTCCAGCTCCAAGGCCACCGGGCAGAATTCTCTCTTACTGAGGAAGGGTCAGTCTTTCGTTCAAGTCAGGGCTTCAGCCAACTGCATGATAAGCCCCAGCCGTATTATGAAGGGCAATCTGATTTACTCCATCTACCAAGTTAAAGGCTAATCCCATCCAAAAATACCCTGACAGAAACACTCAGAATCATCTTTGACCAAATAGCTGGGCATCCCATGGTCCAGTCAAGTTGACACATAAAATTAACCATCACGTATTTCTTATTAGTGAAATTACACAACACCGAAAGACAATGGAAAAAAATTAAAATAGCCAGAGAAGAAAGTTATTTGACTTGTGACGGAATGAAATGGGGCTACAGGGACTTCTTCACAGATCAGAAAATATTTAAATAGTATCTTCAAAGTGCTGATGAAAAATAAACATTAACAGAGAATTTTTTACTCAATCTATTAGAGTATGGGCAAAAAAAAGACTACTCCAGGAATACAAGGACTAAGGGAGTTTGCAGCTTCGAGCTCAGAATGTCTCTCAGGAGGTGGAAACTGCACTCAGAAGGAAGTGGTGGCCAGAGTGACAGCAGCAACCGTGTGAGCAAATCCGAGGGAGACGGCAGACACACGGGCGCGTCTGAGAAAGAGCACTGTGACCCAGCTTCATTATTGTCATCGGCATTGTTATTATTGCTGGTGGTGATTAAAACAAAACCATTCTACGCTGATGTAGCATTCTACATTTCCTAGATGGGTAACAACTAAAAAATGCTACAAGTCCAGATGTTGACAGAGATCTAGATCATCCAAAACTGTTGATGGAAGTTTAATACTGACACAGTTAATTTCAAGAGGGATTTGACAGTAAATAGTAAAGTTGAGTATAGGCGTATCTTACTACCTAGCAACTTTACCTCATGGACAATAAATTTTTTTTAAAAAGGATGTCATTTTATAACATTAAAAGTAAGCACAGCAATACTATGTATTATATAGGAAATTTACTTACATACAGTAAAAGTTTTAAAATGTGCACGTGAACAAAAGTTGCTAAATTTAGGTGAGTGGATTCTTACGGAGAGGGTAGGAAGGAAATGGGATTGATTATGGGTACACGGGAAGATTTATTTATATCTTTCATGATTTACTTTTAAAAGAAACTCTACAGAGCATGATTTCTAAATTTACAAGACCACAAACTATAGGCAAAAGGGTTTTCTCTAGAGATTTTACTTCCCTTTTTCTGATATTTCATTTGCAAAGATGACATATTGAGACCATAAAATGCATACTACAATTAAATGTTGGCAGCGAGGTGTGAAAGGGCAGAGGGATTTAAACTAAGCCACGTGTGTTCGGTACAGGTCAGGACAATCATCTCAGCAAGGAGCATCTACTGATGCCTAAGGACCCGCTATGCATTATCTTATTTAATTACCACACTGACCCTGTAAATATCATTTCCTTCCATTTTAGAGAAGATAAAACAAAGGCTCAGAGAAATGACAAAACCTAACTTCAGACCAGCCTGCATGCCTTCAACATCTGTGCTGACTTCTACCTGCTACTGCACCTCCCCTCAGTCTCCCCATCAGAACTGAAGGCGGTCCCCCTAATGACAGATGATATCAAGTGCCTCTCCGTTCCAGTCCTTTCCATCTCCGAAGTCTCTTAATCATTACGACGGCAATCACTCAGATGGGGCACTAGCATTTACTCGCTGTCACTGGTGAAGAATGAAGTGCAAAATTAAGCAATTTGCCCATGAGAGAGGCATCCCGAGCCAAACCCAGCCCATCGGACTCCAGAACACACCCTCCATGGCCACATCAAGGGGCCCTCACACAGCAACAAGACCACTGCACCTTGCCTCTGGCTGCGGACTATGATTTTCAGACACACTTATGAGAAAATGAGATTGGTGTGTATCTAACAATGATGACCACAGCAGACCAGACTTAGATCTCTGGCCACTGGCCTGCAATCAGGTCCGCAAGACAGTGCCCTGGACGGGAACCCTTGTGCGATGACTGGCTCCTAGATATCCTGTTTCCAGCACTGTCTGCCCCTCTTCTCTGTGCTGTCCCACCTCCTGACACACATACCATGACCCACCATGGAAGTACAGGCTTACCTTCCTAGTTCACGGACAGAAAACTGAAACTCAGCCACTGCCTGCTTGGGTTAACCAAGAATAAACTAGATAATTTACCCTGTAACCAACACTTACAAGGAGGTGTTCAATGAATGCCTGCCCTGATGTCCCCTTATCTTTTTATAGAGGAAAAAAAAGTTGCCAGTAAGCTGTTTCAGAGCCTAATGATGAACCTGTATCTTAGCTGTCCTTCATTATTACTGGAACGAGTGAGTCATTCGTTCTTTTAATAGTAACTGTGTACCTGTGATGTGCTAATTACTACCTAGGCACTAGGACTAAAGTCCATGATATTCTAGTGGACCTATTTCATAAATGTTCCTGGATATGTCACTTTTTAAAACTTTTTTCATTTTGCAGTAATTCTAGGCATACAGAAGAACTGCAGAAATAGCGCCCAGTGTTACCTATGCTGTCACCTGTAGCCTCTGCTGTTAACACCTCACGTCACCACGGCACCTTTATCAAAATTAAGAAGTTAGCATTGGCACGATCGTACTAACTAGACAACATTTCTCAAGTTCTACTTTGAGGACTACTTTGAAAGTGCCTCTCCTGCTCGTCTTTAATTTTCATACAAGGCTGTCCATACTTCTACCCTCTGCCTGCAGCGTCAAGGAAGGAGTTCTAGGAGAGATCTGAGTTATTTCAGTCGGTGTTCATGAGTCTCGAGTTCTTACTTCATAAACCAGATCAATGTGCTCCTGCAGGTAGTGTAGACATTGTCATACTGCAGACCCTCCAGTTTACTGTATTGTTTCAATACAATAAACAGCACAACATAGGCCACTTACTAAATCAGCATCCATCACAGAGCTAAGCAAGTGAAAAGCCAGGATTCTAAGGGAGATGTTCTGGCTCCCTATTTAATCTTCAACAAGAACATTAGTAAGTGGTATTATCCTCACTTTATAGATGAGAAAATAGAGGTTCCATGTGATCAGGCCAACTTTATTTTTATTTTAATGAACATTCCATCTAGGACATGGACAAATTGAATAGGCGGTATCACCTATGTTTATCCACGCACAGGAAAATGGAATGCACAGGGAATATGCAACCAGAGAGTTGATTGTGACTTTTGGATGGCGATTTATCGCCTCCCAATATTGCCTTTAGGGTAAAATGGAGGGTTCAGGCTAAACTATTTGAAACACATATTTTTAAAAAGTGGTTTTACAGTCCCTCTAGGAAAATAGCAGAAATAATGTAAGACCCTAGATTCTTTACACATTTCTGACATAATCCATGTTTATAAGTAGTGATGTCTACAGGAAAAAGAATTCCAAATTCATCCAATCCTTATGGAGCAAACACATTGGAACAGATGACGCAGGCAAGCTTGCATTTTCACGTCTACAATAATTAAAGATCTCATAGTAAAGACGGAGCCAATTTTTAAACATTTTTAAACCAGTTTTGCATATTGGTACATAGTTACCTTAATTTTAATTTTAGTCTTCCTAGTATTTCACTGAGTTACACCACCAACATTTGCTTAAGACTTTCCATAATATTCATTTTAAATTGTTTCGTAGTTTGTTTATATTATTTGTGACAGAAATAATACTGGTATTAATATATTTTTGAGACGAGGTCTTACACATATTTATGAAATAAAAAAGCACTAAAACCTAAATTTTTTTAACAAGTTTGAAAGCAAAATTTATTATTTTCCCTTAAGTTTAAACTCAAAATTCATTGCGAGTCATTATCTTGCTTACACGTTCTACAGGAGAGATATCAGTGTGTTTCAATGTAAGGTGTCACCTCAGACCCTTGCGGTGTCATGACAGTAGATGCATCATATCATCTTTAAAAAAAAAAAAAAAATTAGCCTGAATTGTGAAACACATCCGGCCCAGGGTTTGGATAAGGGATTGTGGACCAGTATTGCCTTTTTAATAGTTCAAGTTATTTATTTTTGATAAGTTTCTAGTAGTGAGATTCCTGGCCTAAAGTGTACAAATGTTTTTACTTAAAAGTATTATTCTGATTTACAATATTATTGGTAATTTTTCAGGATACCTATTTCCTTGCAGACTCTCCCACATTCAATTTCATTTTTAGAATAGCGTTTGCTAGTTTTACAGGATTAAAATTGTAGCTCATTGGTATTTTAATTCCCTTTTATTTAATACAAGCTAACTTAATCATTTTTCCCAGTGAGTTCAATGAAAATAATCTCTTGACTTCAGGCACTTAGAGTTGTGGGAAAGTTCATGTCACAGTTTCTTTACATAAAGTGTCTTTGAATTTTCTTTACACATTTACACACATTCTTTACTTTTAGCTACTTGTATAATGTGCTGTATATATTGACCCTTGACCTTCACATTTATTACAGATGTTTCTCCATGATTTTTTCTTCACTTTTAGTTGTACTTTAGTTGTATTGGTTTTCATGGTACAAAATTCAGGTCTTTGAGCTTTTAATTTGTAATCCCTTAAAGTGCTTCCATTAGTAGAAGATTAACAGTTTTGAAGAGTTAATGCATATCCTTTTAAAACTAATCAAAATAATATTTTTACAATTTTCTTGACTTAAAAATAAACTCCTGACCCAAATATGATTAGAAAACTTAGTTCATTCCCAGTAAACCACTACTTCACCAAAAATGTGTTTAATGCATCACATAAAATTTAGTCAAGGGCTTCCCTGGTGGCGCAGTGGTTGAGAATCCGCCTGCCAATGCAGGGGACATGGGTTCGAGCCCTGGTCTGGGAAGATCCCACATGCCGCGGAGCAACTAGGCCCGTGAGCCACAACTACTGAGCCTGCGCGTCTGGAGCCTGTGCTCCGCAGCAAGAGAGGCCGCGATAATGAGACGCCCGCGCACTGCCATGAAGAGTGGCCCCCACTTGCCGCAACTAGAGAAAGCCCTCATACAGAAACGAAGACCCAACACAGCCAAAAATAAATAAATAAAGGAATTCCTTTAAAAAAAAAAAGTAAAATAAATATCCTTTCAAAAAAAAAAAAAATTAGTCAAATAATGTTAAAACTCAGGCTTGGCTTATTGATTACAACCAACATTGACCTTACCTTTCTCTAATTCCTAATAAACACTTTTACAACTTTGAAGTTATTGTCTAATTACACGTAAACCTCTTTGTAATCGCTTCTACACAGTCTAGCACAAGATCAGGGGCATGCACTCATACGCTTCTAACTCAGTGCCTGGTGCATGCCTCTTGGCTCCAAGGGGTGGGAAAGACATATTAGAACTGATCCTTGCACTCAAGTATTTTGCAATTTGCTTAGGAGGCCAGGAAACATTGAAAGTCAAGGCAGTAAGTCATAAGCACAAAAGGAGTGATCCAGACACTAAACATCTGGTTGAGAGAAGGACAAGAACAGGGTGAACGTACTAATTAGGTGACTTGCCTCAGATTTATTCTCTAAATGTTGTTTTATAAACACGCCTTTTAAAAAATACCCGGTAAAAGAGGTCAGGATAAATTAACAGAGAAGAAACTGAGACCTTAGGAAGTAAATTTAAGAACATTAAATAAAAGCCAGGGCCCACAACATCAAATTATTTGCTCTACTTTCTAAGAAAGTGGCTATAGGACCAGCATATGTTTGAGCTCCCAGGCAAATGAGGTCATGAGGAAAATGTACACCAAGCTCACAGCGTGCACATGATTGAAAAAAGACCATTTGCTAGAAGAAAATGGATAGGCCTGGACAGTTGTGTTCAAAACTCAAACTTACACTCAGTAACATCTCTAAAGCACACAGGATGACAGCATCCTCCCAAAGCAAAGCAATCATACAACTCAAGAGTGCAATCCATAAAAGAAACAAAGTTACATGGGAGTCAGAAAGCCAAGTTTCTGACCATTTAGCTTGATTTCAGGACAATATTTAGAATAGTTAATATGTTGAAAATAACTATGCATTAAGAACTAAGGCATGATCATGACTGCTTGAAGTGGTTGTGAAAAATTAGATTTTCTAAGGTTTTTTTTTTTTAATAAGCAGTAAATAAAATTTACTGAATACTTTCTTGCAGCCATTAAGATGATCACAGGGCTTTTCTCCTTCACTCGATGGGTGTGATAGGTTACATCAACGTTTGTCAGCTTAACAATGTTAAACTGTCCATGCAACTTGGTCATAATTTTAAAAAATTCAGTCAGGTTCAATATGCTATTTTTTTTAAAGAATTATTGCTTATATATTCACAGGAGGGATTGGTTTACAATTTTTTTCCTATGTCCTTTTCTGGCATTTCATTTAATCTCAGAAACACCATACAGATGTCCACTAGCACTGTCAATACTCAATATAGTAATGGATAGACGCAAAAGAAGTCATTTGAATTACTGGAAAGAAAGATATAAAATTGTCATATTTACAGATCATACTGCTAACTATATAGAGCCTAAGGAAACATAAAGACAAATTGTTAGGATGAATTCAAGTGTCTTGAATAAAAGACCAAATGCTTCCCTATAGCTAGTAACAACTATTTAGAAAATGTAATTTAAATAACATGCTGTTTTGATAGCAACTACAGCTACAGAGTAACTGTACTAAATCTAATAAAAGGTGTTAATTATCTTTAAGCTGAAAACTATGATCACATTATTCAAAAACATTTCTGAAAGACCTAAATATATGGAGTGAGAGCATAGTCATGCAATGGGAAAGCTCATTATTATAAAGACATCAGTTCTTCCCAAACTAATCTGAAAGTTCCATGCAATTCCAACCTGATTCTCAACTGGGCTTTTCTGATAAGATGTTCTAAAATTACTGCGGAAGAACAAACGGTCAAAAACAGCCAAGATCATTTTGAGGAAGGAAAAGCTGGGGCACTTGCCATACCAGACATCAAGATTTATATTAATCTATGGTGAATCAGACAATAAGATAATTGTGCAGAAATGACAAACAGACCAAGGAATAAGAGACAGAACCTAGAAAGAGACTCATACATCAATGAAAATTAAAATATGACAAATGTACAATACATTTTAAAATAAACAGTGCTTGGACAACTGGTTTTTCATATTGAATAAAATCAGCTTCCTACCTTGTACAACATACAAAAAACAGTTCAGATGGGAAAAAGCCCTTAATATAAAAAGACAACTTCAAAACGCTTAGAAGAAAATTTGGGAGAGTACCTCTAGGTTCTATAAGAACAAATCATTAAAAAAATGATTACAAAAGTGACAACTTTAAAATTAAAAACTACTGTTCATCAAAAGGAACAATAAATAATTAAAACAAAATAGACATAAACAGCAAGAAGATACTTATGAATATAAATATAAATAGGAAAGGACAAGTATCCAGCATATTAAAGAACCAGAAATCTGTTAGGGAAGACATCAAAAATTCAATGGAAAATGAGCAAAAGAAATGCCAGACACCCAGGGAAAATACTCTAGGCCCTCGTTCTTAAACATGGATCTTTTGGCTCCAAAAAGGCCCACTAGCATTTAATTGTCAATTCCACTTTTACTATTTATAGTGGTTAGGTACTTGGAACATAGAAGTGTTGCGATGGCTCTTGCCCTGAAAATGGATACACAAACCATTAGAAAATATTAAGTGCTAAGCTACCTAAGGCTTTAGAGAAAAAGGAGAGTGTAGTTTGGGTTCTGTACTCTTACTTTGTCATGTGGTTTCTAACTTCGTAGCATGAATGCATACGCTCTCCCTGCTGGAACTGCAAGAATTGTATTTTTTCCCCTTTCAAATATTTTCCTTCCAGTGTATTTCAGTCTCTGGTTCTGCTAATACCACTGCTGTTATTTCAAAGTCAAGGACATGACAGAAACATTTATGTTTTCTTGCTTGTGCCAAAGGAAGTAGTTAAATATGTGGGTTGTAGGAGCAAACTGTTCACAGTAACAACTACCAACAGTTCTACAAAGGCAAAGATGAGGGGCAGTTATCTGGAAGGAGGCAAACCTCACAGCAGAAAACAGATGTGCAGAAGTGCCACAGTGCACAGAGGTTCAAGTGGAGATGACTCTTTTTTTTTGGCAGTGCAGCACGCAGGATCTTAGTTCCCAGTGGAAGCACAGAGTCTTAACCACTGGACCGCCACGGAAGTCTGCACAGAGGTTCAAGAAGCCCAGTGTTGAAATCTGAGTGCCCACTTCACTTCTGGGAAGGGTGTGTGTGTGTGTGTGTGTGTGAGACTTGATCCACCTGTGAAGAGGCACTATGATTAGGAAACAGAATTACATTATCCTGAGGGACCTGCTGGAGAGGCAGCAGAGTGTAGCTCAATTCATAGACTTCAGGTTAGGACTTCTAATATATGCCATTACCACTGTGTGCTTTGGTCAAGTTACTTAGTCCCCCTCTGCCTCAGTTTCCTCATAGGTAAAGTGAGGCTAATACTAGTACCAACCTTGTAAAGTTGCTATGAGAACTGAGTTAACAAACATTAGAGTTAATGCACATGAGAACTGAATCTGGCACATACCAAGTGCTCAGTTTAGACACAGCTATCATCATCACCATCACCAAACACCATCACTATCATCTTCACCATCACCACCATCACTATCATCTTCACCATCACCACCATCACTACCATCTTCACCATCACCACCATCACTATCATCTTCACCATCACTACCATCTTCACCATCACCACCATCACTACCATCTTCACCATCACCACCATCACTATCATCTTCACCATCACATCACTACCATCTTCACCATCACCACCGTCACTACCATCTTCACCATCACCACCATCACTACCATCTTCACCATCACCACCATCACTACCACCCTCATAATCAGCAACATCATCACTATCTTCATCACCATCATCATCACTGTAATCATGATCACCACCATCACCACCACCCTCATCATCATCATCACCATCATCTTTATCAACGGTATCACCATCATCATCATCCATGGACTATTTCTTCCAGTAAAGAAATTATTAAATTATTAAGTTATTAAGAAACAACAAATCCAAAATAAGCAACTATGAGCTCCTAAAATATTGGTCAGACCTCAAATCTTTCCAGCTGGATGCACCTTTTTACCCACTTCCCTACTGGTACACTTACAAACTAATTCTGGCCACCTATCAAATTTAGTTTCTTTACACTTTTATCGGTGTATGAAAAACAGCTGCTCTTCAGATTTCTGCTTTTTAGTATTTACCTTTTCTGTTACTAAGTGGGCAGAGAGAAATGCCATCTATTGAATCCGAAATGTCTCACGCTTCCAACTCAAACCCTGACTTACTCTTTCCTTGGTATTTATTAGCCACTCACATTTCCTGAAGTTTCCTGGAATCTCATGGACCGTGTTTAGGGGGAGAATCTGAGACGTGGGGTTGCTGGCGTGCCGCTTCCTGGTCCTCACTGACTGACAGGTTTCTCCATCTGCCATCTGAAGGGAGAGAAGACTTGACACGACGAAGGCCCAGGGTGGGCGGGGGCTTGCATGGGGACCGTGCAGAGGAGGAAGGGGACGGAACCGGCTCTTGTTCAGTGGAGAGAAAGATGCTGACTTAGGGAGGTGGAGGATGAGAGTGGCAGGTCACAGAGACGGATGAGCGGTGAGCACAGTGGAACGATTAGCGGGAATGATCTGAATTCATTTCCTGAAATCAAAGTGGTCGAACACTGTCAAGTGAAAAGCAAGAAAGGACTGGAGTACCGAGGAACTTTCCTGGACTCCTAGGAGCCACAGTTGAGGGAGGAGGAGGCCGGCTGGAGGAGAGGGTGCAAGGGAGCTCGGAGGGGCTGCGGGCGGCCTCGCGAGGCTCCGTGTCCGCCCCTGGGCCCGAGGTGGCCGCCGGCGGTTCCCTCTCCGCACACAGGGGCCCACGTGGCTGATTCAGCCCTCGGCCCGGCCGTGACCGCGAGCGCCTGGGGCTCAGCCGACAGGCAGGCAGTGGAGGGACGGGGAGCACCTCGCCTTCCGCTTCCGGTCGGGCCTGCCCGGCGTGGGTGAGGGCTTCCGGTTTCCTTCGGTTCCGTTTCAGACGCCGTCTGTCGGCTCCTGTCTCAGGCGCAGACGTTCGCTTTACTTCTTAAATGTGTCCCCGTACACAAACTCTCTGGAGCACACAGCCATCCTGCTTTGTCCAGCTGCTGCTGGAAACCGAACCGGAGCTCTGAGCTGACCCCCTTCAGGTGTCACATGGCCAGGGGCGCCTCCCCCCAGTGGACGGGCCCCCACCCAGGGGGAGCCTGGTGGGCGCCGTCTCTGTCCACAGGGCACTGGGTGCTCGCCCACAGGAGGCCACTCTTCCTCGGCTCCCTGCCCGGGAAGGCGGTGTTGCTTTCAGGACCAGATACCATGAGGGGCCCTCCATCTGCTTAACACATTCCCAAGGTGGCTCCAGTGGTGCCCGCCTCCTGGGGGTCACACTTGTGTTGCCCCTCCCCTTGAGGGTGGGCTGGACCCGTAACTCGCTTCTGATGGCTGGAACACAGCAGAGGGATGGATGCCCACTGGGGGCTGAGTTCAGCCTGTCCTCCCGTCTCCTTGTGGCTCTGAACGAGCTTCCGCACCGGGCGCTGCCCTGGGGAGAGGCCAGCCTGGCAGTGCACGGTGGGATGAGGGGTGCAAGAGGCCCGGAGCCAGAGGGCCCCACTGAGCTGCACCCCAACTCCTCCCCCGCAGGAGCCCAGAGACAGGAAGTGTGTGCCCCTTAAACTACCAGGACTTGGGCTCTTTTGTTACACAGCAACAGATAACCAGTGTAACTGGCTCCATCGTTTGTACCCAAAAGAGTCATAATTAACACATCAACCCGGCAGGAGTACTTAAAATTCTCAAATACTCATCCCTTCAGGTTAGAACACTGAAGGGCCTCTGAGCATATCATTTCTAATGTCAATATCTGTAAGCAAATGGCCTTTGAAGAGATGCTACTTAAAATATGAAGTACATTACCTAGAGTTATGTATCCTCTGATGCTATTCTTTTTTTCTTTTTTTTTGGCTGTGTTGGTCTTCGTTTCTGTGTGAGGGCTTTCTCTAGTTGCGGCAAGCGGGGGCCACTCTTCATCGCGGTGCGCGGGCCTCTCACTGTCCTGGCCTCTCTTGTTGCGGAGCGCAGGCTCAGTAGTTGCGGCTCACGGGCCCAGTTGCTCCACGGCATGTGGGATCTTCCCAGACCAGGGCTCGAAACCATGTCCCCTGCATTGGCAGGCAGATTCTCAACCACTGCGCCACCAGGGAAGCCCTTTTCTTTCATTCTTGCAGGAAAGTCAATACCAAAATTATATCACATTAGGAAATGCCTGTTCATTTCCTATATAATACATATGCACATTAAATATATGTATCCATGTATAACTAAGAACTATTTTAAACATGTAACTCATATTTTACTAAAATAGGTCAGCATTATTACATTATATTGTTAGCATTTGAGAGAAATTTTCATAGCCTTTAAATTGATTATAAATGAAATGTTTTTGTGAGCAATACATGAAACTAGATTACCTGAATTTTAGGTAACCAAAACAAATCAGAGTTGTCGGAAATGTATTCAGTAAGTCAGTGCTATCTTATATTGCATCTTTAACAACTCAAATAATGTACTTTAGGCATCAATTCCCTGGGAGTCGGTAGGTTAAGTTGAAGGAACGCACTTCACCACAGTCTAGGGTAGGTAGATGGGCAGTGTCCACCTTTGGACTCTATTCAGGTAGTTTGGCCACTAACAAGGTGAGAGAGCCAAACTCCTGATGGGAGGGGCCCCTGACGGTGTCTCATCAGACAAATTCTAAAAGAGGAATTTTATTTCACATACAGAAGGCTCACATGAACAGCTTTCCTTTACCTAGGCCAAGTGTACAACTTTGTTTTCGTTTTAAATAACAGTGTCAGAACTCACAGGTTTTGTTTCTTAAAGGATAGTCATAATTTTAATCTTAGTGTTTAGTTTTTTTCCCCACCACAGATGCAAATTTGCTTAAATTTAAACTAAATGAATTTCAGTAATTTATTATAAGCTTATTAAAGTTTTGGATAACTTCCTTTCAGTGACAGAATCTCATCTAATTCACAGTAGTAAAGAATTCCTCAGTGTTTACAATGCTGCGGTACTTTGAAATGCAGAAATGTTAATGGTTACACAGTTTTTTCCATGTTGAGATAAGTAAGCATAGTTACAATTAACTAGAAATAAGAAAACATAGACAATAATTCTTCTACAATCATTTGCTTCATTTTCATAATTTAGTAAAGTTCAAACACGTCCAACTAGTGAGATACATAATTAAGGTACATGCCAGGCTGCCAAAGGCACTAGAGCTTGCTCACTTGTAACGCAGTGCCAGGAACATAGCACTTGATAAGTGACTGTGCAACTGAACCTCCAATGTTTTTGAAAAACAGATTGGAGACATCTCCCAAGAGAACAAACTAGAACAAATCATTTTCCTGGTATGGAGGAATGAAGACCTAGTACTCCAGATACTAATACTACTAATACTAATCAGTGTGCTATTGGAGACAAACACTGATTTAGAAGTAGTTTTTGGGAAAAAAAATATTTAAATTTTAACATAACAGTTCTTATAGGTATGGACAACCAAAACATACTTTATATACATATGTTGTGTGTGTGTTTTTATTATTATTTTTGGTGGCTAAGCACATGGGTTTTGGATTCAGAGAGCTGCAACTCCACACCACTTACAAAGTGGACTTGCACAAGTCACTTAACCTCCTAAAGCTTCAGTTTCTTCATCTGCAGAATGGCAGTAACAATGAGACCTTCTTCACTGTGTTGTTTTAAGAATTAGATAAAACATGGAAAGCACTTAGCTAGTCACCCTTTTGGGGTCAAAAATAGAAATATGTCACTCCCATCTGAACTCCTGTCTTACATCAAATCGTTTAATCAATCTAGAATTAGGATTTCTGGGGCACAACAAACAAGCTTCTCTCAGATGGCCTGTATCTTGAATTTTATCTAGAAATATTACAAAAAGTCAATTTTTGTTTCAGTAATGAATGTTCATGTTTAAAATTGAACAAAAACCCCAAGTAGTAAAAGAGTTCATATAGACAGACATGCTTAGTTCTTTGAATATGTGAACAATATTTGAAGTTCCATAAAGACTAACCATGTCCAAACAAAACTATTGGGCAGTTTGTGACAAGTATTATAGGCAATTGAAATTCACAGCCATATTAGAAGGCTTGTTTCCTTAGAGCCATTAATGAGAACCAGTTTCAGGAGAGAAAAAAAGGTTTTGAAAGCGACGTAAATTATACATCCAAGCTGCGCTATGGCAGAAAGCCATGAGTGTCAGTGTCTTTGGTCTTTGAGAACAGTGGGCATCTGACAATCAGTGTCGGTATTTCTATTTCTAAGTCAGTGAGGGATGTAGGAGCTGTACTATGCGTTTCAATAAAACAGTATGTATCAATAGCCACTTAGTTAAAAAAAAATTCTCCTTATTTTTTCTTACAAATCATTTTCTAATATGTGTACCATGATGTACACTTTATATATTTTACAATTTTGCTTATCAGTTGTATTACAATAAAGCTAAAAATTGAAAAAATAAAGATCCCCCCCACACACAAAAATCTCACTGAAAATACTTGTGTGGTTTTTGTCAGTTTTAATGTTAATCCATAAGTTAGGAGTGTTGGAAGAAAAAGTCCAAATCTATGTCTTGGAAATGTTCTGCGTCTATCTTAGATATTAAACAGCAAGCAAAAAGACACAGCCATCCCCTGACCCCTCCACCCTCCACTCTGGATGTGATTCCATTGAGGATAGGGCAAAGCAGAAATAAATTCCTAAAAATACTTTTCTTTTTCTATTGAACTTCTCTGGAGGCACTTGTGTCCTCCATTCACAGTAAACCAAATGGCATTGACATGATATGGACCTGTGATTGGCAGGAGAGCCTGAGTCCTGAATCTTTCCCTGCTTTCCTAAAAGCCGCCTGCATTCTCCTGAGAAACAGCACTCTTAAGGAAATCACTTAGTAGCAATTATTATTTCATGGTAACAGGGTCCTGACTCTCACCATGTTGCAAAATAATAATTACAAGTTATCAACTTCAAAGTGCTTAATTAAACTTACTTATAAGACTTCTAAAATAAACAGTTGCCCTGGGGAAGTAAGGCCTTGGAAATGATCACACAGCCGGGCATCTGAAGAAAAAGCTCTATGTGTTTAAACAAGTCTTTCTCAGCAGACTTCTCTCTATAAATGTCACTCTACCATCACTCAAAGACATCGCTATTAGAATCACTCTTTTCCTAAAAATACAGCACAAAAAGCAGGGTGTCTAGTCTTCATTATCAAATAAGCTTCAAAGCTGTTCTTCACCTAGTAATTTGGAAGAATGGCTGATAAACAGTGATTTAAACCAAGGAACGATAGGGTTTAATATTTCAAAAGACAGTAAAGGGAAAGAATTGGGTTGAGGGAGGTTTGTGGAAGAAGAGACAGGAAAGAGGAAAGCACACCGCATTTGGAAGAGGCAGGACAGCAGACCTCTGTCGCATGCCAGGGGCAGCTCCCTGGGGTCACGGCAGAGTCCAGTGATCACCTCACCTGGTCACACGACTCACAATGAGACTGCTCAGTCAGTGTCTCTGAACAAGCCCAGCGCGGTAGCAGAAACGTGGGCGCTGAGGTGCCTGGAGCACGTCCCCAACAACTGCCCTTCTGCCACTTACTCTCTGGACCTGAGCACATAAGGCTGATTCCCGTAGTATTCGAGTTCCTGTCCAGACACAGGATCGGTAAAGCCAGGACCTGCCCGTTTTGGGATCCAAATCATCACTCCGTGGCGCCCAGGACGTGGAGCTTTACTTTTCTCTCAAGGAAAAAGAGAAAAAGCTTTGCTTTTCTCTCTTAGCCAAACAAGATATAATTATTTTATAATTTACATCTCAGTTTCCCTTGAAAGTTCTATCACCTGGTCATCTGCAATCTCTCTGCTGGATCCATCACAATTTTGCAGAGACCTTTTAAATTGCCCCTCAGTTTTGCTCAATATATGAGCATGGCTTTTTCTTTAAATTTAAGATGATCTACATGAGGTTAAGACATCAGGTCACCAACAGATGCTTAAAAACAGCAGATTAGAAAAAGCAGTCTAGGTTATTAGAAATACAAAACGCTTAGTGTTTTGATGCAAATAATTAAAATATATTACAATCTTTTAAATGAGTATTTCTTATATCTGCTATAATTAATATATAGTAGTTAAAGAAATATCCCTTTCAAGGGAAACTGAGATGTAAATTATAAAATAAATAGTTTAAAGTACATCCTATTGTGTGGCTAGAACTACCTTCTACAATAAGAAGTAACTGTATGCCTAGTAAATGATCCTCTCTCTAGTTATTTTTAATGGAAATCCAATGAATGGTCTTTTTAAGTAATGCCTTTTTAAAGGTTCATTACAACTTACTCTGTCAGTGGTCACCTGGATCTTTAGATTTCAGAAACATTAAAAAAAAAAATGATGGTGAGAGTGGGGAAGAGAAAAGGGGGGTAATTTCTAATTTTGTAGACTTATTCTGTAATTATGTCTTACACTCATACAGCGGATCTTCACAAATTAAGTGAATTAGAACACAAATATATAATGATTACAAATCAAATAAGTATACCTCCACGAAAATTTTGCTACACTCTTTTTTCTTATGTCACCATAAATACTGCTGCCTTTCCCCCACCTAACTCACTCCACTTCCACTGTCCTCTGGGCAACTGTCTCGACAATAATACTGAGAGAAATGTAGAGATGTGTGCTCATGAAAGCAGTGAGTAAGTAGCAGTCCTTGACAGGCTACTATGACAGGACCCAGGAGAAAGGGGTGTGTTTCTGGCTGCTTTTGCACATCCCATGTGTGGTAGGACAGTCACCAATACTTACTTGAAATAAAACCTTTAGCCTACAAAGAGCCAGCTTTTTTTAATTTGGAAAGATTCATTCTTACATATGATTATATTATTTAGTTACACATTGCTTAGAAGGCCTTAGCAAGAATTTTAAAGTTCAATTCATCTTGTCCTCACAATTTGGCATGGAGACCACGGTTCAGTGCCCAGTTGAAAAACTCTGTATAAAGTTTAGAGAATGAACTGGAAACCTTAGCAGATAGTCTGAAGTCTTTTGCAGATTAAGGTCAATTCTCCATGCAATCGTTTTGTTCTGCAAACTAGCTGAATTTTTAAATTTTTTATGCCCTTACTTTTATTGTTTATTTGTCATGTGGCAAACACTTCCTGCAGGCAGTTTGTCCAGGCTGGGATTTTATATAACCCAGGAAATAGAGCCACCAGACCTGCACCTCTGCAATGATTCTGCTCCCACTTCCTGAGAGAAGCAGGCACTTCAGAGATTTAAATATAAATGCAAAGACAGTGACAAATAAGTGGAAATAAATGTGTTTAATAGTTTGCCAGTGCACTCAGAATCATTCCATTTATTTAAAACTTTAGAGGCGTGTGAAAATCCTATGTGGTTCAGAGCTCTTTTTATATAGCCGTTGAAAGATTATATAACATGCAATTTTGACTAAAAAAGATGTTAACTACTTGAGTCTTTCAAACTCTTCATTGTTTTATAATTAAATTTTCTGGCTCACAAATAACACACTCCACTTATAATTTATACTTTTAGCTAAAGTGAAAAGTGCTGCTTTCCTATGTTTCTACATAAAAACATGGACTTGATTTTGCTATTATCATTCACTCTGACACTTGCTCTTATCGAGTTTTTCCCCCCACTCACATTCCCTGAAAGACTGGGTCAGATGGCACTGAAAAAACTTACATATTATTAGACTAAGTGTTAGAAAGAGAAACCAAGAATTACACACTTATTTTAAAATATTTTATTGAGATATAATACATACACCATAAAATTTATCCTTTAAAAGTGCACAGTTCGGGAATTCCCTGGTGGCCCAGTGGTTAGGACGCCAAGCTTTCACTGCCAGGGGGCCCAGGTTTGATCCCTGGTCAGGGAAATAAGATCCCACAAGCCAAGTGGCGTGGCAAAAAAAGAACGGCACAGTTCAATGGTTTGTAGAGTATTAAAACAAGCCTCCACAACCATCACCACCATCTAATTAAAGAACATTTCATAACCCCCAAGGGAAACTCCATCCCCATTAGAAGTCAACCCCATTCCTTCCGTTCCCCAGCTCCTGGCAACCACCAGCCTTCTTTCCATCTCTGTGGATTTGCTTACTCTGCATATTTCATATACATGGAATCATACAATATGTGTTCCTCTGCGATTGTGTATTAGTACTTCATTCTTTTTATGGCTGAATAATATTTCATGGTAGAGATATGCCTTATTTTGTTTTTCTATCCATCAGTTGATGGACATTTGGGTTGTTTCCACTTTGGGACTATTATTATATTGCTCCTGTGAACATTCAAATACAAGTTTTTGTGTGACTATACACTTTCAATTATCTTGAGTATATACTTAGTAGTAGAATTGCTGGGTTGTATAATATCTCTATGTTTCACTTTTCAAGGATCTGCCAAACTCTTTTCCACAGTGGCTGCACCATTTTAAGATTCCCACCAGCAATGTACAGGGTTCTAATTCCCCCTGTCTTTGTCTACAGTTGATGTTTTTGTTTTTTATTTTAGTCATCGTAGTGGTTGTAAAGGGGTATCTCATTGTGATTTTGATTTGCATTTCCCTGTGACGAATGATGTTGAGCATATTTTCATGTGCTATCTGACCATTTGTATATCTTCCTTAGAGACATATCTATTCAAATCCTTTACCCATTTTAAAATTGGGTTATTTGTTGAGTTGCAAAAGTTCTTTATATACTCTAAACACTAGGTCCTTACCAGGTACAAGATTTGCAAACATGTTCACCCATCCTGTGGGTTGGTCTGTTCACTTTCTTGATAGTGTTCTCTGAAGCACAAAAGTTTTTCATTTTGATGAAGTACAATTTATTTTTTTCTTTTGTTGCTTGTGCTTTAAGGGTCATATGTAAGAAACCATTGCCTATCTAAGATCATAACGATTTACATTTATGTTCTCTTCTAAGAGTTCTACAGTTTTAGCTTTAACATATAGGCCTTTGATCTCTTTGGAGTTAATTTTTGTATATAGTGTAAGGTAGTAATTTACTTTAAATGTCTTTCACTTTGCTCTTAAACTTTTCCATATCTACAGGGAAACAGAAAATTATCCAACATCATTAATAGCATTAGAACACCTATAGAAAGAATCCTATCCTGTAACATTTCTAAGCGCTTTGGAAGCTCAACATATCATAGAGAGAAAGAGTTGACCCTTGAACAACTCTGGTGATAGGGGTACTGACCCTCTACATAGTTGAAAGTCTGAGTATAACTTATCATCGGCCCTCTCAATATGTGGTTCCTCCGTATCCACAGCTCTGCATCCGTGGATTCAACCAACTGCAGATCACATAGTACCGTAGTGTTTACTACTGAAAACAATCCACACATAAGTGGAACCATCCAGTTCAAACTTGTGTCGTTCAAGGGTCAAATATATATATACATATATTTGATACATATAAATATTATGATAACCTAGGGTTAGAAATCCAAAGAATACTAGGAAGAAAAGGTAGGAAATCAAGATTGGCCTCTTAAATCATTTTTCCTTCGATGTCAGTTAAGGTCAGTTAATGTCCTAACTCCACCCAAAGCAGCGCTGTGTCTGAACTTGAATCAGATCTTGCTGTATTAAACCAGAGAAACACTGTGACCATCATTAATCTTAGTATTCTCATACTTTCCTCCCTTTGTCTAAAAAGGCAAATAAAACACACCAAGCATGGAGCTCCACAAACTCAAACGTGTTACACGCTAAGTGAAAACAGGACACAGTAAACTGTGAAGTACTGATGTGCACTTTATATTCCATTCTGTAAAGACTATACATGAAGGACTTCCCTGGTGGTGCAGTGGTTAAGAATCTGCCTGCCAATGCAGGGGACACGGGTTTGAGCCCTGGTCCGGGAAGATCCCACGTGCCGCAGAGCAATTAAGCCCATGCACCACAATTACTGAGCCTGCGCTCTAGAGCCCGCGAGCCACAACTACTGAGCCCGTGTGCTGCAACTACTGAAGCCTGCACGCCTAGCGCCCATGCTCCGCAACAAAAGAAGCCACCGTGATGAGAAGCCCGCGCCCCGCAACGAAGAGTAGCCCCCACTCGCCGCAACTAGAGAAAGCCCGCGCCCAGCAACAAAAGACCCAATGCAGCCAAAAATAAAATTTTAAAAATTAAAAAAAAAAGAATATACATGAAACTGCATCTTTTCCTTCATTACACAAATTATTACAGAAACTTTTCCATTTTTAACTCTGTTTATGACATATGTTTACTCTAGATTAGTGCTGTCCAATAGAACTTTCTGAGATGCTGGAATATTCTATATCTGTGCTGTCCCAGACAGTGGCCGTTTGTGGCTATTCAGTGCTTGAAGTGTGGCTAGGCTGGCTGAGGAATTAAATGCTTAATGTGATCTAATTTTAGTTAAGTTATATTTAAATAACCACAGGTAGTTGGTGGCTGCCACACCTTTATCATCTGGTAGCTATAATCTGCTTAAAGAAACAAATACATTTTAGAGTACATGAGACTGTCTACTGAAATTGTAACCTATTTCAGAAAAAGGAAAAAGTTGAGATCTAGCTCCTGCGGTAATCTGTATTGGTTAATTTAAATAGTGATGCATCTCTCAAGACTCACTTCCTCTCTCTCTGCCAAAGAAAAGAATATATGCAGACTTCTGGCTGAATATATCCTATACGCTGCCAAGCATGTAACTAAAATTAAGCAAAAGTTTAATTGCTAATAGTTTTTTTTTTATACCCTGTGAAAATCTTGGAAAGCACATAATCACATTCAGATAGAAATGTAGAACATTAGCAAGTTTGTCTGTGAGCAAAGAAACAGTACAGTGTCTGATATCTAGACAAAGAGTATAAAGCATTTTATAACATGGACCAGAGAAGAGAAAGGGGCCTCAGTACTCTGTTCTAAAAACTATCTTGCTCACTTACCTAACACTTCAGTCTTCATGAGTTTGTGTGTATAATACAAACATAATAAATTATTTATGCAACATGCTCTCTTGAGAATTGGAAGGAACTCTATAGACATAATTCCTTGTAGATAAAGAGATCATCCTTAATCTACTATGTGATTTTGATATTTTCTTATAATATAATTTCAGAAAATACTGACAGATATATTAACATCTAGAGAAAACAATTTCTTTACTCAAAAAGGAGTCCTGGCTATTGAACCATTATGTTATGTTGTGCACCTGAAACTAATATGTTATATGTCAATTTTTTAAAAGAGTCCTCGTAAGATCCTAGTCTCCATCTCTATTCCTGAGTAACACACAGAGGAGTGAACATTGCAATAGAAATATTACCAAAGGAAAACAAACAAACAAAGGCAACCTAATGCAGAAGCATTAAAAAAAAAAAAAGGTAGGTCCTTTCTTCTCAGGACTAGAACAGAGTCCGGTGAGGGTCCACAGGCAGTGCTCAGGGACTTAAGAACTGCCAAATAATATGCTCTGAAATGTAGAAAGCAAACATGCAGAAAGGTGTTAAATGGGAAATGCCAGTCTCCCTGCCAACCCCCAATCTCCATATCCACTGCCTAGATAAAATAATATTTCCCCCTTTATCCTTCCAGAATGTTCTCTCTGCAGATAGTCATATATAATAGGCAGTCTTTTATCTCAAGAAGTTAGGTAAGTTTCACAAGCTTGAAGATGTGCTCTGAATTTCCACCCTAGAAACAATGGAGTCACTTTGGACTCCTACTTCCCCTCCTGTTCATACAACACACAGCCCATGCTCCCGGGAGTGGGCAAGAGGGGTGTCATCTCAGGCTTGGGTTTCATCACCTCTGCTCTAAAAATATTTATTAGCCTTCAAGCTGGAGTCTACACCATCCTCCATGTCCCCGCACAGTGAGGGCTCTAAAACACAGGTGTGTCACTTCGTTCTCTAACCATGTGATGTCATGACATCACCTACAGGAGGAAATGCAAAGTTCAGGAGTGGAGCATGGGGACCCCTGGTTGATCCTTCCCGGCTGCACCCATTGCTGCTGCTAATGTGTGCAGCCCATGCCTCTGCCTAGAATTTCCTCCCCATTCACCCTGCTGTCGGTCCCCATTCCCTGCCAGGCACACCCTCATTCTTTGCCCAAAGACCATGCTCCTAACGTGACTCACTGCAGTTGGCAGAATTTGATTGATAGATTGAGTTTTCCAGGGCAGGGCTCCTGTTTTGTTAATATTTTTACCTGTCGTGCCCAGTACCATCTGTGGCTGAATGACAGGGCCCCATATATTTGCAGCCTCTGTATTAAATGGTGAGGAGAGCCCGAGAGCCTATAGGGGGCCGCTATGGAATAAGAGAGTATAAAAATCCGTGGGAGCTGAACCAGCTTCATTCTGTTGTGTCTGCAGAGCCCCGGGGGCCCCGGAACCAGTTCTGGCAGGGCTGCATCTAATCACAGAGGACACCGACTGCTAAACCACACTGCAAAGCCTCTCACAGCTGTTAGTGTTCGCACAGCTCCATTTTCCTATTAGCCCCACAGGCTTGTGAGTGGCTCCAGTATAACCCGCACTTTTAATGCTTCCAGGCTCATCAGCATAACCCTGATTTCACACATCCAACAACCAGATTCTGATACGGGTGAAGTGACCTGAAAGAGATTTCTGTTCACTCCCATGAAATAAACAGGAAATAAGACTTATTCCCTCAAAGCTTATGTTCCTCAAGAATTCTGTAAATAAAACAAGTAATACATTTGTGACAATGGCAAATAATATAATTTCAAGATCCTGAGCTCACCTCTATCAAATCTCCAGTTAAACAAAAAAAAAGAAAGGAAGGAAGGAAGAAAAAGAAAGAAAGAAAGAAAAAAGGAAAGAAAGAAAGAAAGAAAAGAAAGAAAGGAAAGAAAGAAAAAAAGGAAAAAAGAAAGGAAGGAAGGAAGAAAAAAGAAAGATAAAGAAAGAAGGGAAGAAAGAAAGAAAGAAAGAAAGAAAGGAAGGAATGAACGAAGGAAGGAAGGAAAGAAGAAAGAAAAGAAAGAAAGAAAGAAAGAAAGAAAGAAAGAGAGAAAGAGAGAAAGAAAGAAAAGAAAGTAAAGAAAGAAAGAAAGAGAAAGAAAGAAAGAAGGAAAGAAAGAAAGAAGGATAGAAAGAAAGAAAGAAAGAGAGAAAGAAAGAAAAGAAAGAAGCAAACAAAGCAAAAGGAAAAATTTTCAAGCCCTGCTTCTCTCTACCTCATTAGGCCCTAGGTTGTAAGCTGGTGGCAGTTCTGGGAAGTTCGTGGCCTGTGTGACCTTGCCTGCACTAGAACAGCACGAGGGGCCTAACGACAGCCACACTTGGTCAGTTCTAGCGGAACTGGACTGTGGGCTGCGTCCACCTGACTGGCCGAGAGACTGGGGCTGGAGCGCCCGCTGGGAACGCGCGGCTGGTGGGTTCTGACTGACGTCAGGGGAGGGCTGCTGGGTTCATTTTCAGAAGTCGCCTTGCTCCCCCACCAGAAGTTTCACATTCACGCCACCATATATACTCTGTTGTGTTTGAAAATACTTCTTTAAAAGATCCACCTTAAATATTCATATTTCTGGGAAACTGAAATGATGTTTAACTCTGATAATATCTTATTTAAACAAATACAAACTGCTTTTAGTCCCATTGGCAAGACAAAGAATAAAGCATTGTGTGATTTGAAAAAGACTGACAAGGAAACCACCAACTTTTTTATAGGGATTATTTTTCATGTTCAAATAGGATGCACTTTGGTTATTATGCAGCATAATTAGACTAAATGCTCCTTTAATGTTCCTCAACATTTTCATATCCATCTTTCTCCTGTAGTAAAGCCCTAAGAAAGAGAAGGAAGAAACCCAACCCTTTAACCTTTAACTCCTCTTTCAAAACCCTGCTGCTTCCTAGTATCTATTTTAACATCGCATCGCATCACACCCAAAGTTCTCACCGCGGCATCCGGGACCCTCCTCTGCCGGTTCCCATTCAGTCTTCTGAAACGCTGGTCCTTGCCTGACGGGGACCCGCTTTGCGTGGCGACCAACTGGACCTCGCAGGGCTGCCTTCCTTCACCGGGCCTCATCACCTCATCTATAAACATGGGAGGCTGGGTGACCTCTAGGGTCCCTTTCTAACTCTATGATCTAGTGATTATGACCACTTCTTATTGCAATATTAATTAGTACTTTACTCTCCAAATGAATCTAGTTGGGAAAACAAATCGGGGGTGTGGGGGTGGGAGGAGAGGGGCGCAAGGGCTCTGACCCCTTTTTTTTCCTATAATAACTGAGGAAAGATTGTGCTTGTTGATTTTGAGGGGAGCAAAGACTTGGACAGAGTGAGAAGTCTGAAGGACAGACTATTTCAGAAGCAGCAATGCTGGGACATTCGGAGGCATGCACTGCGACACGGACGCACAGCCCCCAGCCCTGCAAAGCACACACATTCCCGGACTTGCCTGTGAACCAACCATCATCTTCACAGAAATCAGCAAAGCGAGTTCTTCATCCCTAGAAACCTGATTCTTTCAACAAACTCATTTTTACCATTTCCCTGGGCCAAATCACTTTTTAATAGGCAAAATGATCTGTGAAAGCACGCATCCCTCTGAATTTTCGGTTTTTATTACTTCAGGTTCAAGTTAATGAGCTTTTACTTATTTCTACTCAAATAGCACAAATTATTATTTTTAAAATATGCACATGCATAACTGGTCTCTTCCATCCTTGGCAGAAGAAATAATCTTTTTTTTTTTCTTGAAAATATTTCTTTTTTATTTATTTGAGAAATGCATGTTGACATTATGAGTCCTCTTAGAAGTTTCCACATCGAAATAATGTTCAGCATAAAGTTTGCCTCGCGTTGCTAGGAGAGACATATTTGAAAAGCTGTTCTTATATTTTGCAATGACAACTTGTTCCCTATTGCTTCATTACTTTTTTCATATTCTCAAATAGAAGTATTAGCTTAAAAAACAGAGAACACTTCTAATTTTCAAATATTTATTTTTTCTTCCTACAAAGAAAAGTTCAGATCTTCAACTTTAGTCATTTTGACCAGGACACAGCCAAGAACCAAAAATAAGAAAGAAAAGAGGCCCCTGACTCAAATTTAGGCACTAAATGAGTTCCCCACTGATAGAAGGCTAGTTTGGGTTTAATAGTTTATGGTCAAAATTTCCAAGTAATGGCCTATTAAGAAGCAGGAAAGAGAAGGAAGGAGAGGGTTTCCAGAATCTTAACTAAAGATGAGAGCAAAAAATGACTTTGTCAGTGTGACAATAAGTAAACGGACAGAAACACCATAAAATCTAGATATAAGAAAAAAATCACATGGGGCCATTAGCGCAACAGGGAAAAACAGCCCTCAACCCTGGAAAATCTTAAATCATATGATTCAGCAAGCATGCTCAACATGTTTCGGGGGTTTTATGTTTGTTTTTTGTTTTTATTTTTAAGGCTGAGATTGTTTAAGACATTATTTCAGAAAGACTACCATCAAAAAAAGATCTGGCATTTCAATTGCCTGAAAAATTCACTTACATGTAACCAATCTCTTCAAGAACCCCCAATAAATGGAGACCTTTTAAATTTAAACACTCTCTCCCTCTGAAAGCCAGATAGAAAGAAAAAAGTAGAGTAAAAAGTCAATGTAAAGTGAAAGAACTTCAAGTGTGCAGGTAGATGGATGTGACATGGACGCGATTATCTTTAATTTTGTGCTTTCTTTTCATCTCAATTTCACTCTAAAAATAACTATTAAATAGCAAGGTTCTTAGGAATAGATTTGCAACAATAGAAATTAGAAATAGCTGTATTAAGAGAATGCTGAGGGGAGAAAGCAAATTGCAGGGACATATAGAAATAAATATGCATTTTTAGGTGTATTTTTAAAACACATGTAGAACGACTGCATAATATATGTTCTTGAATATGTATGTAACAGTTTAATAGAATGGCCTGGAAAATAATACACCAAATTCCTAATAGTCATGGCTCTGGAGAGTCAGGAGAGGGCTGGGCCTCAGGATCAGAAAGAAATTCCGGGCTTCCCTGGTGGCACAGTGGTTAAGAAGGCGCCTGCCAATGCAGGGGACACGGGTTCGAGCCGTGGTCTGGGAAGATCCCACATGCCACGGAGCAACTAAGCCCGTGAGCCACAACTACTGAGCCCGCGTACCACAACTACTGAAGCCTGAGCACCTAGAGCCCGTGCCCCGCAACAAGAGAAGCCACCGCAATGAGAAGCCCGCGCACCACAACGAAGAGTAGCCCCCGCTCGCTGCAACGAGAGACAAGCCCGCGCGCAGCAACGAAGACCCAACGCAGCCAAAAATAAAATAAATAAATTTTAGAAAAAGAAAGAAATTCCAATGTTACTGATAATCTTTCCTTTACTTGAAAGAAAAAGATTGTTTCTTTTTTCTTTATTTGAAAGGAAAAGATCATTACTTGGAACTAATGTGACAAAATTATAACTCACAATTCTGGATGGCTGAAATACAGTTCTGTTTTATTACTTTCTTTAATTTTCTTTTTTTAGTTTTTTGTTGCTTTAATTGTTCTAAAAAAAATAAGCATGAAAGAACCCTCTTTGGGCATGACACAGAATGGCCATGATTTTGAGGACACTCAGGGGCTAGGAACTTTACTTTTGGCACCTTTCCGTATCATTATTTAGAACAGAAAAATTAAGACAAACCACAAGCAGCCTGTGAAATGGTGTTAGGCTGAGTGACATGCAAACTCATGTTGCTTATTGGTGGCCTTTGGAAACAATCCACATTCTACTAAACACAAATGTGAATCCTTCCAGCAGGCCAAGTGGAAAGTTTTTTCTCGTTTATCTCAGTAATATTATCAACAACACAGTCAATGGGGAAAACAAAAGCAAACCATTCAAAACCATTTCAGAATTGGCTTGTTGCTACAACAAGAATGGTAATCACTGCCGTGGAGCTGATGCCAGGTAGAACTCTAACCTCTGCACAACAGCTGACGTTTTCCTAACATGTAGAGTGGCCATAACAACCACTTTGGCGGCACAATACCATCCATCGTAACACTTCCTTAGCAACCATTTAACACCCTGACTTTTAAATCATCCATTATTTTGGCAACAGGAAGAATATTTGCTGTTTATGAGCTTTTAGAAGATCATCAGCTGAAAACAAGCCTGCTTCCTGTGACTCACCACCTCCCCTATTCATGAAACGTACCCACTACTCTGAAGACGTGAAACCTAATTCCTTGAGGAAAAAATAACATACTGTTTGCACCTTTAATGGGAAAATAAAATCTTACTTTGGGGATATTAGAAAAAAGTCCTAATGTTGACTGCCCATATTTTATTACTCTGCTACTGATTAATAGAAAGAATGAAACTGATTGAAAACAAATCATTTTGTTGAAGCGATTTTAAGCATTTTGGCTTATCTTTTAAGGTTAGTTATTAAAGTATGCCTGTAAAGCTCGTAGTTAGCAAAAATACAAAATTAATTCATATTCAACTTTCAACTAGTATTAGATTTTAAGACTTATACTTAATTTTCAGCAAGAAAAAAATGGCCAATATTAGTATTACTTCCAGAAAGGGATGGTTTCATAGTCTTATAAAATTCACTTAATCAGCTTTCACACTGCCAATGTCTTCAAATAATTTTACCACATTGGTATATTTGAGAAGAAATCAGAGAGATTTGCCAATAGTACTGAGGTGCTTTTATTTATTAACTATTTTCAAAACATTCTACTTGATGAGAAGAAAAGACTCAAACTGTTTCTCATCAAAGTTTTGTAGCTGTGAAATCCACACTAATTAAAATAAACTCATTTTTAGAATGATTCCTGTTAATTTTATAAACCAAGTAGCTTTTTCTTACTAATTATGCATATGTATAACACATTTAAATTTTTCTAAAGTATAAAATGGCTAAAAAGTAAGAAAATTTGAGAACATCCATACGAAGTCTCTCTGCTTCCCTCTTCTCCTGGTGAATTATAGTGATGTCCAAATAGATCCAACAAGTTCAGAAGTTGGTACAGTCAATGGCCATTTTTGCTCATTTCTGTGAAGTCAAGCTACTGCAGTAAAATATACAAGGCAAATGAATGTTTATAAATATAAAAGAATTGCTTTCACTCTAACTCCTTAGAAAACAGGGAATTTTTTATATACATATAATAATTATTAGCAGTAATTGACCTTAACAATGGCATTACTTACTTTAAATTAACTTTTGTGAACTCTCAAGTTCACAAAGCCTTTCCACACACTGTTCTTCACGGTTTGTGGCTGAACTGCCCTCCTCAATCCTTCCCCTTCCCTCTCCTTCCCTCCCTCCTTCCTTTCCTTCCCACGAGGGCCTTGTATTCAGCTCTGAAAACATTTAGGAGGCCGTGTCCCTGATCCCGGAGAAACTCACAGGCAAGTCAGCAGAGTGGAGGGGGGTTAGCAAGGCAGGTATCATTCCATTTAGAGACAGGGAAACTGAGGTTCAGAGAGGGTGAACAACTACCTAAGGTTTGTTCAAATCAGCAGCAGGACTTAAGTCTCCTGGCTGTTTTTCCAGTAAGATTTTTCCCTCCACGTAAGGATGCATATAACAAAATTAATCATATGTATGTGTGGATTTTTTCCCTCATTCTCTTCACTTTAAAAATAAGGAATGGTACTGAGTGAACTGATGAGGATGATTATAATTTTTGTGATTTTCTGTTTAAATTTAAAAAAAAAAATCCCACAAGGACTCAGAGGCAAAAAATATACAAATCAATTTTCACTGCAAAGTAAAGGAGCTGTTACAGTGGAGGACTACTGGACTGAATGTCAATATTATGACATAGTATGAGTGTGTTTCGTGTTTGGTAATTGCAATCATTGTTGCTTTTGTTGTGGTCATCCATTTACAATGCTTGGTGTCAGTTGATTTATCTGTTGTAAAAATAAAATACAACACCCATTTATGATAAAAACTCTCCAGAAAGTGGGCATAGAGGTAACCTACCTCAACATAATAAAGGCCATATATGACAAACCCACAGCAAACATCATTCTCAATGGTGAAAAACTGAAAGCATTTCCTCTAAGATCAGGAACGAGACAAGGATGTCCACTCTCACCACTATTATTCAACATAGTTCTGGAAGTCTTAGCCACGGCAATCAGAGAAGAAAAAGAAATAAAAAGGAATACAAATTGGAAAAGAAGAAGTAAAACTGTCACTGTTTGCGGATGACATGATATTATACATATAGAATCCTAAAACTGCCACCAGAAAACTGCCAGAGCTAATTAATGAATACAGTAAAGTTGCAGGATACAAAATTAATGCACAGAAATCTCTTGCATTCCTATACACTAATGATGAAAAATCTGAAAGAGAAATTATGGAAACACTCCCATTTACCACTGCAACAAAAAGAATAAAATACCTAGGAATAAACCTACCTAGGGAGACAAAAGACCTGTATGCAGAAAACTATAAGACACTGATGAAAGAAATTAAAGATGATACCAACAGATGGAGAGATATACCATGTTCTTGGATTGGAAGAATCAACATTGTGAAAATGACTATACTACCCAAAGCAAGCTACAGATTCAATGCGATCCCTATCAAATTACCAACGGCATTTTTTACGGAACTAGAACAAATCATCTTAAAATTTGTATGGAGACACAAAAGACCCCGAATAGCCAAAGCAGTCTTGAGGGAAAAAAACGGAGCTGGAGGAATCAGACTCCCTGACTTCAGACTATACTACAAAGCTACAGTAATCAAGACAATATGGTACTGGCACAAAAACAGAAACATAGATCAATGGAACAAGATAGAAAGCCCAGAGATAAACCCACGCACCTATGGTCAACTAATCTATGACAAAGGAGGCAAAGATATACAATGGAGAAAAGACAGTCTCTTCAATAAGTGGTGCTGGGAAAACTGGACAGCTACATGTAAAAGAATGAAATTAGAATACTCCCTAACACCATACACAAAAATAAACTCAAAATGGATTCGAGACCTAAATGTAAGACTGGACACAATAAAACTCTTAGAGGAAAACATAGGAAGAACACTCTTTGACATAAATCACAGCAAGATCTTTTTTGATCCACCTCCTAGAGTAATGGAAATAAAAACAAAAATAAACAAATGGGACCGAATGAAACTTCAAAGCTTTTGCACAGCAAAGGAAACCATAAACAAGACGAAAAGACAACCCTCAGAATGGGAGAAAATATTTGCAAACGAATCAACGGACAAAGGATTAATCTCCAAAATATATAAACAGCTCATGCAGCTCAATATTAAAGAAACAAACACCCCAATCCAAAAATGGGCAGAAGACCTAAATAGACATTTCTCCAAAGAAGACATACAGATGGCCACGAAGCACATGAAAAGATGCTCAACATCACTAATTATTAGAGAAATGCAAATCAAAACTACAATGAGGTATCACCTCACACCAGTTAGAATGGGCATCATCAGAAAATCTACAAACAACAAATGCTGGAGAGGGTGTGGAGAAAAGGGAACCCTCTTGCACTGTTGGTGGGAATGTAAATTGATACAGCCACTATGGAGAACAATATGGAGGTTCCTTTAAAAACTAAAAATAGAATTACCATATGACCCAGCAATCCCACTACTGGGCATATACCCAGAGAAAACCGTAATTCAAAAAGACACATGCACCCGAATGTTCATTGCAGCACTATTTACAATAGCCAGGTCATGGAAGCAACCTAAATGCCCATCAACAGACGAATGGATAAAGAAGTTGTGGTACATATATACAATGGAATATTACTCAGCCATAAAAAGGAACAAAATTGAGTCATTTGTTGAGACGTGGATGGATCTAGAGACTGTCATACAGAGTGAAGTAAGTCAGAAAGAGAAAAACAAATATCGTATATTAACGCATGTATGTGGAACCTAGAAAAATGGTACAGACGAGCCGGTTTGCAGGGCAGAGGTTGAGACACAGATGTAGAGAACGGACATATGGACACCAAGGGGGGAAAACTGTGGTGGGGTGGGGATGGTGGTGTGCTGAATTGGGCGATTGGGATTGACATGTATACACTGATGTGTATAAAATTGATGCCTAATAAGAACCTGCAGTATAAAAAAACAAACAATCAAAACAACTAATACTAAACTTTCATTGGGTTATTTGTATGGAAATATGTTAATATAAATGTTTCAGACATTACATGAAATTTCTAAAAATCTTGTATGTTCTGGTATAATGTTACAAGTCATAATCCTAGTTATTACCTTAAAATATATATCTCAGAAATAACTAATTTTCTTGTCAACTGCATTGTTATGAACTTTCATCAAATTTTTAACTGTGGTCATTTTTAAGTCTTTTGTCATTTACAGACAGTTCTGTGTGTACTCTGATGCTTTTGCAAATATGTTCCTATAAAAGGGTTTCATCTTTAAGAAATTCATGGAAAAGACTCTGACATGTACAGGTTTCTGGTAACTGACTGTACTGCTGAACTGAATGAATAAGCATTTTCAGAACTCTAATGAAAAACTGATGAACTCATAAAAGTGCTAACAAAAGATCAAGATGAAAAAAAAAAATTAATTACATGGGACTGAGTGAACTGATGAGGATGAGTATAATTTTTGTGACTTTCTGTCTGAATTAAAAAAAAAAAAATCCAACAAGGACTCAGAGGCAAAGAATATACAAATAAATTTTCACTGCAAAGTAAAGGAGCTGTTACAGTGGAGGATTACTGGACTGAATGTCAATATTATGACATAGTATGAGTGTGTTTCAGGTTTGGTAATTGCAATCACTGTTGCTTTTGTTGTGGTCATCCATGTACAATGCTTGGTGTCAGTCTATTTATCTCTTGTAAAAATAAAATACGGTGTGTGTGTGTGTGTGTGTGTGTGTGTGTGTGTGTGTGAAAAAAATAAATAAATAAATAAAAACCCGTAAAACAAAAAAAAAATAAAATAAAATAAAATAAAATACAGTGTGTGTTTGTGAGAAAAAAAAAAGAGCTACTTCTTTTGCAAGCTCCTATATGCATACAAATAAATTTTTTCTCCTGTTAAAAATAAAAATAAAAAATAAAAATGAGGAGCAGTCGGTCTGAAGTAGGGAGGTAAGGGAAAGAATCTGGATCCTGCTCCCCTGTTATCTTCAAAACACGTATCAATGTTAGAATCTGGTGTTCTCCAGTTTCCTGAAGAGCAGTGTTGGGTCCAGTGTTAGATGCAGCTGAACTTCGGCTTTCCTCCCTAGGACTGGCGTGTGCGAGTGGGATGGAGGCGGGCTGGCACTGTGGATGGGGCGGCCACCGGGTCGGAGAGCGGACTCAAGGCTGCGTTGGAGTAGCAGGAAAGCCGCTTTCCTAGAATGTAACTTATTTGAGGAGGCATAGAGGGAGAAGGGACAAACATCATGGGGATTCAAGGGATGCAATGGACTGATTTTTCTCCTGAGGAATGAGTTGAGCGGTTTCTCTCTGCTATTACCATAGTTTTCACATATGACCCTTTTCTAAGGAATGGTTGTGACCAGGGCACTGATCATTTAACCCAGTGGTCCCCAACCTTTTTTGGCACCAGGGACCCGCTTCGTGGAAAACAATTTTCCACGGATTGGGGGCGATGGTTCAGGCGGTGATGCGAGCCATGGGGGGCGGCAGATGAAGCTTCGCTCCCTCGCCCGCCGCTCACCTCCTGCCGGGCGGCCCGGTCCCTAACAGGGGTTGGGAACCCCTGATTTAACCCATGACAATACAGCCAGAGCCTCATCTTTGTGATCGACGGCAGTGTACCTCTAGGAAGGATAAACTATGATTCTGAGTCATTCTAAGCAAGAAGGTAAATCTGGTGAACTTTCTGTTAAATACAGGTAGGTGCTCTCCTGTTACCATCCCTAGTCTAGGGAAAGTGCCAGATGTGCAAAACCACTCAGAAGATGGATAAGATGGAAAGGGTCTCTTCCCCCGGGGCATTTGCATTTATTATTATTTAATATTTAATGCACACAAAAGAATATCTGTATAAAGCACAGCGGTAAGTTATGAAGCATGAGAATAAACAGACCACTGTGAGTCAGTCATCAAACACAGAATGGGAACAAGGTTTCTCACTGCAGCGCTAGCCTACTTCTCCCTGCTCCATCTCCAACTTCTCCCCAGAGGGCCGCATTTTCTGAAATTTGGGTTCATCATTACCTCCTTCTAAAGAAAGCATTTTGGGACTCCCCTGGTGGTCCAGTAGGTAAGACCCCACACTCCCAATGCAGGGGGCCTGGGTTCGATCCCTAGTCGGGGAACTAGATCCCACATGCCACAACTAAGACCTGGCACAGCCAAAATAAATAAATTAAAAAAAAAAAACATTTTTATCACATATGTATGTATTTCTTGAATGATCCGTTGTTTAGCTTTGCTTGGTTTGGGGTTTCAACAAACAATGTCACCATATTCACAATACGCCAGTTTTCACTTAGCATTCTGTTTCTAAGATTCATCCACTTTATAGAGTGTAGATGACATAGCCATTTTCACTTCTGTCTAATGTTCCACTTTGCGAATAAAACAATTTTTATTCCTCCATCCTCCTGTTGATGGACTTTCCGGCTGCCTCTAAAGCCACTGGGCACATCCCTGGGCCCCTAGCAGATCTGAATTCACTTCCAACTGTCATGATGCAGTATGGGTTCCTGTCTTGCAGGCGTCTTTCACCTCCTACCTTCCCACGTGGCCACAGCAAGCTGCTTCTCCCACTTTCCCCTCCTTCTCTGATTTGCTGAGAAAGGACCATTTGCCACCTTCCAATTCACTGCTGCCTATGCCCTGCACCAGTCCACACACAGTCACAGAGCATACATCATGCCCTGCTGGTCTCTTAAAGGATGAAGAGCTTAACAAGGCCGTTCCACACCACCCTCACTCCACATAACCTCTCATATAGCATTCTGATCTTTCCTTCTCACCACACCTCTTCCATTCTCTTCATCATCTGTGACGCTCCCCACAATGTCCTGCCATGTTCCCACCGACCTCCAGGATGAGCTCAGGGCCCTCCTTGCACTTTTCCACTCCACCCTTTTTGCTGACATCTTTCTGGCCCTCAGCATCATCTCACTTACCCATTAATGAATCATCAAATGCTCTAACTCTGAATAAATGATTTTTAAGAACTCATGTGACCTTCATCTTGATCCTCCAATATCCTGCCTTGGAAGACCTTATAAGCACTTGAGGAAACATCAACCCCAGTATTCAGAACTCACCACATTCTCAATTCACCACAACCATCTCACCTGCTACTTCATATAGTCTGACACCTACAAAATCTGCTCTTGTATTCAGTCAACAAACATATATATATGTGAACTTGAGAGAGTTCACAAAAGTTAATTTAAAGTGAGTAATGCCATTGTTAAGGTTAATTACTGCTAATAATTATTATATGTACATAAAAAAATTCCCTGTTTTGTAAGGAGTTAGAGTGAAAGCAATTCTATTATATTTATAAATGTTCATTTGCCTTGTATATTTTACTGCAGTAGCTTGACTTCACAGAAATGAGCAAAAATGGCCAATGACTGTACCAACTTCTGAACTTGTTGGATCTATTGGGACGTCACTGTAATTCACCAGGAGAAGAGGGAAGCAGAGAGACTTCGTATGGATGTTCTCAAATTTTCCTAATTTTTAGCCTTTTAATACTTTGGAAAAATTTAAATGTGTGCTCTACATATGCATATATATATATGGAGAGAGAGAGAGTGATGTTGACATTCAACTGAATAAGACATGATTCTTGCCCACAGGGGCTCACAGGTAAGTGGAGCATACAGGAACACAGACAGACAACTATAAACTGCTCTGGTGAGTTCAAAGACAGAGAAGCATTCTATTAAAGGGCACACCTGGGAAGGACACCTAACCTCTTCAGGGCTGGGGGGGGAGGTGTTCAGTGGCAACTTCCTGGAGGTGAGTGGGATCTGGCAGAGCAAAGAGGAAGAGTCTATTATATAGAGAAGGTAAAACACGAGTCAAGGAAATAAGGAAATAAGAGAAACATATCATGGTGAATGTGTGGAACTTCAAATTATTCCAGAACTTCTCTACCACCTCCTCTGAAACTGCTCCTTCCATAATCCTCTCCCTCTCATGTCAACACCTCTCTTCCTCTGGCTCATTCTTTTCAGTCTACAAGACTTTCTAGGTCTCCATTCTTCTAAATGATCCTCCCTCAACCCTGCCGTCAGGTCAGGGGAAAGTCCTCTACCCACCATTGGAGCTGTGATCCGAGAGTGGAGCAGACTACCACTGCCCTTTTCTCTTTCTATCCTCCCATTGGCCCAAGACATGGGAAGCAATATGCAGGATACAATCCGAAATTACTTGGCACTCAAAAACCAGGAAAATCTCAGTTTTTGCATGGGGAAAGACAATCAACCAATGCCAAAGCAAAGATAACACAGATGTTGCTATTCAAATACATCAAAGCAGCTATTACACAGAAAGGATTTGGAATTTTTAATTTATCTTGTATAAGAGAGTCCATGCTACTTGGAATAAGTTCCCTTTCTCAGGACAGATGCCTGTCTTGCCTCAAGTCTGAATGTTTTATTGCCTTTTACGTCCTCTCCTTATATTCAATTTTTCCCTTCTCAGATTATTCACATTTGTATCTCCAAGTGGTACAAGTTTGAATTCAATTGCAAAGTGCCTTGAGTTTGTCTAAGGAAACTGAGATTTGACAAATAATAAAAATACAAAAACAAAAAAACAATCTTATTCCGAGCATTCCAGTTTTAATGCTCTCAGATGACCAAACCAGCCTTCAGAGCGTTCTCTGTCCTACTTCTCACTTTACTTGTGGTGTGACCATGTTCATTATAATCTCAAAGGAGAAAAAAAAAGCCTTGTAAAAAAAGCAAAAACAACGACAAATAATAAAAATAATAATGTCTAGTGAATTTTTTTTCCTCAACATTCAGGGTGAAAAGGCAATAAAATAGTCTTTAATATTCAGAAAGGCCAGTCATTTTCTTTCAAAACGTAATTGAAGTTTCATGCTTAATGAATCCCAATATGGAAAATAATAGAGATGCTGAATCTAGTAAACTGACAAAAATGAGTTTGTAACAATTATCTTCATACCAAACCAAAAGGGGTATATCTTAAAAGAACAGTTAATACCCCCCTAATGTGATTAATTTGAAATGCTGCATTTTCCAGATAATACATTAGAGCCTGTGTTACAGAAAAAAAAAAAAAAAAGAAAGCCTGTGAAAGTTATAAATGGAAAATGGTAAAGTAAAATAGCACAGTTCTGCAGATGCCCAACAAATGCCATCCGACACTGGGTTCTCAGGAGGATGGAGAGCAAATTGACAAGCCCAGGAAGGCAGATCCCTGGTGTTTAACAAAGTCCACGCCAGAGGAGAGCATCATCTATGAGAATTTATTCGAACCATCTCTGCACTCTTCATAGTCACCAAATCCTCATAATAAATAACTACTGAGATTACGTGCACAAGGCACAGTACCGAGCTTCACCTTCCTGCACTGGTGTTGTCTGTTGGTCTGAATTTGCCAGAGGTCTCTGACTCTCAACTCTTCTGCTGTATTTAATATAATGTCTGACACTGACTGTGCTCTATTTAGCATTTGCTTGTTGTTTAACTTTCTGTATTTGTTTGGTGTCTGACCATGGGCAGGTTCAACTCTGGGCGATGCTTTGTTGTTCCTTATTTGGTGCATTCAGCCCCAAGACTGGGTATCAGTGCAGAAGGAACCAAAAAGAATTAAAAGAGATGCAAAGACAATATTATTATCCTTTCAGGGGTCTATGTAGTGGAGAAAATGAAGTACACACACACTAACCGCCACATTAAGGTGAGAGCTTATGGTCAGCAGAATAAGGACCCCTCCCAAATGAAGTCCATGTCCTAATTTCTGGAAACTGTGAATGTTACCTTATGTTGCAAAAGGGCCTCTGAAGATGTAATTAAGTTACAGATCTTGGGACATCATCCTGGATTTATCAGGTGGGCGCAACGTAATCACAGGGGACCTTAAAAGTGGAAGGCAAAGATAGAAGGAGAGACAGTGGGAGACTTGACTATGGAAGAGGAGGTCAGGGTGATATTCCATGAGAAAAACTCGACCAGATGTTGCTGGCTTTGAAGATGGAGGAAGAGGCCTACTAACACCTTGATTTAGCCCAGTGGGACCTGAACTTGTAACAAGCGTTGAACTTGTTAATTCACAGAACTGTAAGATAATAAGTTCGCGTCGTCTTAGTCCACTACATTTTTGGTTATTTGTTACATCAGCCATAGAAAATAATACATTGTCCCAAATTAAGAGCAAAAAAGTCCACAGAAGGGAGAAATATGCAAGAATATGGGAATAAAGGTAGTTGATCTGCTGTCTAAACTAAGTGTAATCTGAAAGTTCTAATTAAAATATGTTCACCTTGAAGTCCTTAAATCAAAAGTTTCTTAATAATTCAAAATTTAGTCACGAAGTTAGCATATAGCTCAGTAAAAGGACTAAGTCATGTGAATCACTGACAAGTTAATTGTCCTCTGGGATTTTACTGTCATCCTCCCCATGAATTTGATTTATTGCTTCAGAGAAATCATATTACTAATTTAAGTCTGCCTCACAGACATTGCCATAGACACACCATCTTATCTCAAGTCACAGAAATTTATTTGGTCCCCCTAACTGAAAATCACTCTATAACCTAGTCAGAGGGTCCAGAGTGGGGACAAGGTGTGGGAAATCTGATTAAGTGTATTACAAACTGCCCAAAAACTAGATTGAGCCCAGTGGCAGCTCTGATGTGTACAAGCGTTGCACTCAAAGTTAAAGATCAATATGGTTTCACTGTGTTTCATTTGACCTTTCAGAGATGAGAATTGGACTCAATTACCCAACCCTCCCCTGTCATTTCCTGTGGAACTTGGAACTCTGCTAACTCAATCCATCATATTTCCCCTGGGCCCACATATAACGTAGTATCCACCATAACCTAATTCTGAAACTAAGACGCCTATGCAGAAGGACATCAAGAACCACATCTTGGGCTTCCCTGGTGGCACAGTGGTTGAGAATCTGCCTGCCAATGCAGGGGACACGGGTTCGAGCCCTGGTCTGGGAAGATCCCACATGCCGCGGAGCAACTGGACCCGTGAGCCACGATTACTGAGCCTGCACGTCTGGAGCCTGTGCTCCGCAACAAGAGAGGCCGCGATAGTGAGAGGCCCGCGCACCGCGATGAAGAGTGGCCCCCACTTGCCGCAACTAAGAAAGCCCTCGCACAGAAACGAAGACCCAACACAGCCAAAAATAAATAAATAAATAAATAAAATTAAAAAAAAAAAAGAACCACATCTTACTGTGTGCCCAGTGACATACTTACTGCTTCTACAGATGCCTCATGACCTAATTGATACCCTTGTGTGGAGCAGTAAATCATGTAGTCAAATTTCCAAAGTAAATTATGTGCAGTTTTAAAATGCTGCTGAATACAAAGAAAAGAACAAAATGATCTACATAAATATAGATTTTAGCATGTTATTTTCATATTACTGCAGGTTTTTAACACCTACTTTGTAATACTCTCTGATGTTTCACACACACTTTCTTGCCTTATAAATTGATGAGTAAATGACTTACATACTCTATAAAATTATGTAGTCCTTGAAGGCAGTAACCATTTTATGTCTACCTGGCAATCTGAAATAATGTATTCAGTTAGCAAGGGCTTGGTGAGTATCTGCTTAACTGGAGATAAGAAAACTCTACAGGAGAGCATCTTATCATAACCGTCCAGCTGCACAGACCCAGGGGGCTGTTACAGAATATAATGTAAGTTACTATCACAGTCATAACTTTACTATGATTTTTAATGTGTGTCCTATCAGTCCTACTAGGGTATATTCTTTTTAAAGGTCAGGAACAGATAGTTTAGATTTTTATCCTCTACCATAGCATGTAATGTGGCACAGTTTTACTCATTCATACCATTTCTACAGAATGAATGAATAATATTAAGAAACAGCTATGTGTACAATAAAAAAGAGGTCACCTCTTCAGACTGAGGCTTTTTAGTAGTTTGATAATTCTGTTTTAAGCCTGGTTTCTAGAGGAGTGATGGGCATTGATCATAGAAGAGAAGAAGATTCTTTTCAAGAAGGAAGATTTCTTTCCCAGAAGCACAGAAGGAAAGCATCAGGCATGGCAAGACTATTGGTTTAGAGAAATCTCACACTCAGTACTAAAGTATCATAGAATCGGTGCTCTACAAACCTTTAACTGGCTGTTGATAGGTCAGTTTAAAGAGTCTGAAAAAACACTGTTTGAGAACCAGGAGTGATGGAAGAGTCCATCTAATTACACCCCATTCATTTTAGAGAAGAGGGAATTAGAACAGAAGAGTTAAGCGACTTGTCAAGTTCCAACTGCTAGTTAACTTGAAAGCCAGGAGCAACCCAGGTTGACGATATGAAATGAATGAACTGGTGTCAGGAGAAAGTGAGAGAAGGCAATGCAAGTACGAAAGTGTGTCTTTAGTTCATCTGACTAGTAATGCTCCTACTTCAGTGTGGTGTAAAACTAACTTTATTGGCCCTCAGGACTGTTTATCAAACAACCCACTCCCATGTCCACCTTGTCGATGTTTGCTCTCTCTTTTCTACTTTTCTACATTAACTTCCTGCTTGTGTGCTTACTCCACTGGTCTTTCTATTTGACAATTAAATCCTTTCTTTTCTTTTCAATTTTTAGCCCTTTCTACAAAGGTAAGGAAATTAAGAATTGATATAAATTGAATAAAATTAAAGAATTCAAACTTTCAGCTTCCAATATGGAATAATATAGAACAAAAAATGAAACGAAAGGTATTGTTTCTATTTTTAATAGGAGTTAAATGTAAAAAATAGCAAGTGATGCTAAATCTCTTATTTAAATGTGCACTTGAAAATCACCGTCCAAATAGCAACCTTCTAGTGAAGTTCCAATGTCCCCAGTAATTTTCTTTTTATTTTGTTTTTTTCTCACACAGACCAAGTTAGCTGGTCAGAGGGTGGGAAAATGATGGATATTGGGATAGACAAGGTAGACTGGGTTTGAGTGGCGATGGCTGTAAACAGGATTTAGGTGGAAACTGTACAGACAAGATGGGATGAAGACAAGTAAAGGTGACTATTGGGATAGAATTGCTTTAGTCCCATTTGGACAAGCTCAAACAAGGTCAGGTGGAGTTGGGGCTGGGACTTTTCAGTACCAGGGAGAATTCCTGGTGGATTCGTACCTGTGGGAAGACCTGAAGCAAATGCTGCCCTTTAACCTCTGAAAGTCTCACAGGTCTTCTATTATAATAAGCCCTAATGCCAAAAGAAGGAGGATGGATTACCATCCATTTAAAATCCAAAACTTAAAACTTAGTGGGAAAAAAAAAAAAAAAACTTAGTGGGAGAATTCAACCTCCTTGTAAACTTCAAAGAGACTCTGCTTTGCTTTTTACAAGTTATGTGGCACTAAACACCTTGTGCAGTTGTCACAAGCCCAGTCTCCCCATCTGTTAAATGGTCATATGATACTTACCTTGTGAGAGCAGAGGGAGGCTGTTTACATTAAATGCACCCACGGGGGCTGTGATGTCACCAGTTCCCCACACCACTAACTTCTAACTGAGGATGACCAGTTCTACAGGTCCGCAGGCCTGCATCCCTCCCAGCTTTGCTGCAGTTCACGCCGCCATCCTGAGGGTCTCTGACTGTGACATGATAGTGTTTTCTTCCCAGTCCACACTCACAGTTTAGGAAAGATATCCTTTCTTCTCTCCCTTGCAGGGACATAGTGAACAAATCTCTTCAACCACACTCCAGTGAAATATGTGTTTTCAGAGACTTCGTACTTTGGAGCTCATCTAACTCTCACTCTCCCACCTGCGCTGGGGTCTGCAGCCAGCTCTGCGGGGCACAGGTCTAATGCTCCCATCATGGGGTACAAACCCTCAATGATTTCCTGCTATTACAGGTGGAATATGAGCATCCTGGCCTGACACCAGAGCCCTCACCATCTAGCCCTGCCTGTCTGCTGAAGGTGGGCTCCTCTCCTGCCCTCCAACACCTCCGTCAGTGCCATAGAAGAGCCGCCTTCCTCCATGTGCCCAGACCCGGCATGCGGTGTTTCTCAGGCCTGGAACGCTGTCCCCTCCCCACGTGCCCTAATCCACTGAAGACAAATGTGACCACTTTTAGGAATCAGCGACCATTCAGAGCAGGGTTTCAACCTCTAATATGAATTCCTCAGTCAGACAGAGAGACGCCACTAAAGTTGCCCCTTGTGTTCTGCCTCTTGCTGGGATCAAGAGGAGAGAGGGCATCTCCTAGAAGGGTGCAGAGAGGAGCAAACGTGCAGCGGCACTGCCCCCACCCCAGTGAAACACCCTTGTCCGGGTCACCCTTGTGGCCACTTCCAATAGCAAGTCATCAGCGCTCATCCTGCCCCACTCAGGAGCCCTTGGTAGCGGCATACTCTCTCGCTGAGATGTTTGTTTGCTTCCAGGATGCCACTCTCCCTGGCTCTTCTTAGAAACTGGCACCTTTCCCCCCAGTCTCCACTGCTGGATTCCTTTCATTGCCCCAAATTCCACAGGGTTCAGTCCTGGGGCCACTGCTCTTCTCTACTTGATTCTCCATCTCAGGGACCCCACTGGCATTCGGCCTTAAATGCTGTCTCCATGCTGACCACACCCAAGTTTACATCTCCAGCCCAGACTTCTCCTTGAACTGCAGGCTCAAGTATCCAACCTCTCACGCCTCTTCCACTTTGATGAAACATTCATATGAGATTAACACCATCCAAAATGACCTCTTGACGATCCCAGGCAAACCTCCTCCTCTGCTCCATTTCAGTAGATGGAAACTCCATCCTTCCAGTGACTCAGGCCAGAACCTTCAAGTCAGCCTTGACTCTTCTCCCCTCATTCACCCTTCTGATCTAGCAACAGATCTGATTGGCTCTGCCTGCAGAATGGATTAAGAATGCATCCTCTCTCACCTGAATCTTTATAATAACCTCCTTAGAGGTCTCCCAGCTTTTTCCTTGCCTTCCTATGTTCTATTATCTAAACAATATCTTTAATAATATTTTAAAAATACAAGTTTTATCATGTCACCCCTCTGCGCTAACCCTGCAATGGCTTTTCTCCAACACCCAGAATACAGTCCGAGCCTTGGTTCTGGTCGACAGGGCCCTGCACCATCTGGCTCCCTGTGGCCCCCTCCACACTTCTCTTGCTCGCTCCACTCCAGCCACTCTGCCCTCCATGCTCACCTCTGGGTACACACAGCACGTTCCCATCCCTGAGCTCTTGTACTTGCTTCTCCTTCTGCCTGGAGCACTTGCCCCCAGATGTCCACTGGGCTTATTTCCTCGTTGATTTGAGTGTCTCTTCAAATGGTGCTTTCCCTGACTACTCTCTGTACAGTAGCATAGTCCTTCCATGGTAATTTTGCTTCCTGATACTTACTACCGCCAGATGCATGTTGTTAGTTTTTTGTTTGCTGACTCCAATCCCTAACTAGAATGTTGGTTCCTTAAGCTCAGGGACCTTGCTTGTTCATAGGCACAGACAGAGAAGTAAAATCAATGAAAATGTGTTTCCTTTTAGACAATGGAGACCCACCTATATGCAAAGGCATCCATAGAGTAGGGGCCTTGATATCACTGAAAAAAGACACTGGTGTCAAAACAACATCCTTCCAGAACTGGAAGAGAAATACTCAGGCACTTAGGGGAAGGGATTGGCTTTGGACAGGAAGTAGGGTATCCCTTATTAATTAGGGCTTGGATTAAGGCTAAGCCAAACAGACAGAGGCGGAACTAACTAAGAATCCAGGGAGACAAGAGCTGTGTAAGAGTGATGCGCCTAAGCACCAATACAATATTGATGAAGAAGAACAAAGAACAGTGACTAGCCAACTTCAAGACCCACTATAAAGATCCAATAATCAAGACGGTGTGGTATTGGCAAAAGAACAGACAAATATAGATCAATGGAGCAGAACAGAGAGCCCAGAAATAGACCCACACAAATAGAGTTGATTGATCTTTGACAAAGGAATAAAGGCAGTTCAACAGGAAAAGGACAGTCTTTTCAAAAATGGGGCTGGAATAAGTGGATTTCCACATGCAAAAATATGAATCTAGATGTTATCTTATACCCTTCACAAAAATTAACTCAAAACGGATCACAGACCTAAAGTTAAATGCAAAACTAGAAAATTTCTAGAAGATAACATTGGAGAAAATCTAGGTGGCCTTTGGTTTGAGGATGATTTTTTAGATACAATACCAAAGACATGATCCATGAAGGAAAGAACTAATAGGCTGAACTTCATTAAAATTTAAAACTGC